>NC_071576.1:53621313-54341313 GCF_024509145.1 Vidua macroura
AACATTTTAGTCACTGTTTTCAGAATCAATATCTTAACATCCCAGAGCAGATACTGAAGTTCCTAACACTAAATAAAATCAATGGTTGGAGGCTAAACTATGAGAAAATCCTTTCCTGAGGACAGGTGCTTCAAAACCACCACGAGGCACAATCAGACTCCTGAGAACATGCTTTAGGGAGCTGCTCTTTTCCTCTCCCAGGAGGCTGAGAGTGCTTAATACAGTTTGAAGTTTTGCTGATTAAATCTACCAGTCTCTCAGCAAATCCATCGGAGCAGTTTGCTAGCCCTGGAGAGGGAAGGTGGGGTCACCAAGCCCTCCCTGCAGCATTACATTATGCAGTCTGACATGCATTAAGCTCCTTTGGAGGGGTTTAACCCCTCCAGCCTCTGCAACATCTCTCCCTGGGCATAAAGTCATTTGAACTACTGAAGGGACTTTGGAACATATGGTTTGGACTTTCTCTGTTCCAAGAGGATCATAGGAATTCTATAGAAATCAAACCTAAATTAAATCCAATTCAAAAAGTCAGTTTCTGGAAATCTAGAGATGTCTATTTCATAGGTGCAGGGATAACTTGATTCCTAATTACTTTCTCTCTTCTAAATATCGACTTTGGCACAAATTCTGCTACTGTTTGAAGCACTAAGAAGCAGATAACATGAATCTTGACTTGGTAGGTTTTCTACAACTTGTTCTTCAAAAATCACCTGTATGAATGGTGGTGGGGGGGAAACAGGGAGACGAAGAGCAATTTTCATTTAGGTCCATGAACAGCTTAAGGCAGAGCAGACAAAAAAAAAAATCCAGCACAAGAGGTATTGCACAAGAACAGACTAAGTTCTTTTAACATTCACTGCTAGTGCTGCTAAGGTAATATTTTCAGGCAGATTTACACTATTTTTGAAGTTAATTAATTGACTAGTATTTTGTTCTTCATTCTGGCTCACATTATTTAGTTTAAAATGGCAACGAGTCTACTACAAAGAACAGAACAAACCTTTTCATAGTTGGGAGGCTCATAACACTGAAATTTAAGGCCATACAGTGATGTCCCTCCCAGGGAAATTTGCATATTAATCCAAAATTTTCCACCTCTTCTCCCTCAGCTTCAAGGATATTGATTTCTCTGGAGCACCTGTATGGAGTGGTGGTCAATCAGTGGCTCGCTCCTGATTAAGGACTTTTGTTTTCTAGTCTGACAGGCACCAACCCAAAGCCAAGAAAAGAAAAGAATGGAAAATATTATCCATAAAGAAAAGATGGATTTGAGCCTGCAGCCGTTATTGCTCATTTGGTAGATCTTCACCAATACCTTGTTTGTTAAAAAAAACCCATAACCAACCACCAAACAAGCAGTCATACATATGAGCCAGGTTTCAAACTTTGACCAAAGGCTGATTTATTAAGCATCTTGGCCAGCAGAACTGTGATCCATTAATGGACATCCAAGTGATGCATGACATGGCACCCATGGTTTTATTTGCTGTTCACTCGAGACTCTTAAATGATGTATCAAGGGATCATTTTTTAATCTATGTCCTGTTTGTTTCACTGCTGTGTCAGGGATTCTAAATGGAAAACGGGTGCTTTGCAATATCTTTGGAATTCTTTGGATGTTTGTTTCCAAAGCTTGCTTGTCTGATTAGTAAGGACAGTGACATGCAGAATAAAAGAGGAGTGTATCACATTAGTTCTTTGAACAGTTAAACATTTTCCTGTCTCAGTGATTATTTCTCTATTTTTATTTTAATTTTGATTTTTTTAGCAGTAATTTCCTAATTTACATTGCTGCCATGTGATCTATAGGGGAAAAAGCCCCTTCATTCCCACTTGACCAAGATCAAAAGCTAATTACAATCTGATTCTTTGACCCATTTAAGCACATAAACCAGGAATAATTCGTAATTGCCCAATTTCAGTATCTCTCTGAATTGTGACACTCATGTTTTTTAAACCTAAAAAGAGGTTTTAGGTGTGTATCAATATGGCAGTGGTGGAAGATGAAAAGACTGACTTGCCAAGTAAAGTCCAGCTCCATAGAATAAGAGAAGCTGTATTGCTCCTGGAGCTCCTGGAGCTCCTATTAAGACAATTAAGTCACAATTAAAGAATATATCTGCTGTAGCATGTTACAATTATAATACCATGGTGACTGCCAACAGCTGTGAAATACATTTCAAGGTGGTTTTGTTCTGTTTTTTTTTCAATCAGCCATCATCCTTGCATTAAGAATTAAATACTACCTGTAAAAAGTATTGAGATAGCATAAATGCTACCTTAATGAATATACCTACCTATACATTATAACTCTTGATTTCATTAATAGGATAAAGACCAAACAGTGGTTGTAAGGTAAATTTCATGAATAATTTACAGGAGTACAAATAGCATGTTGTCTGCTACAGAATAACAGTTCATCAAGAGTGTTACCAGAGGTCAGCAGCTCAGTTGGGAAAGATTTTAATCTTTTTTAGAAGGAAAACTTACAAGCAAGTTGAACACAGGGCAGGGCTGTGACTCAATAAACTTTAGTCTCAAATCATAAAAGATTTGAGATCTAAAAGTACTTCAATAACATTTTGATGTTTATTTAATAAACACTCATTTTTCACCTAAAAAAAAAATGGGGACAACTCAATTTTACCTTGAAAAATTTTGCAAAGTTTTCCAGCCAGTGCATGCAGGATAGCACAAACTGGAAGCTCTTAACTGATGGTTCTGAGCTGCAATTAGTCATTGGCACATGCCACAATCTGAGCTGTAATTAGTCAGTGGAAAATGCCAAATGTGCTGGTAAGTGATGTCGTACTGGGTTTGCAGATGCTTTGTCTTAGTCAAATGAAATGTGGCATCTCCTTGATGCAACACCACTTCAGCATTCGGGGATTTTCTTTATTTTTGTTGCACCACTTTTCTGCTGGGGTTAGACTGAGTCGGTATTTGCCCTGTCAGGTGTGTTTCCTATCAGCCCCTGCCTGGCTGGGAAGGGTGCACCCATGGCTGCATTACCCCAGCCTCACCTCCCAACATCTGTCTCACCCAGCTGCAAAGAGCGGGTGCCTTCAGGGGAATATGAGCTCACCCCCAGCATTCCCCTGTTTTTAACTCCATGATTTTCACAGTAACTGCAGTCCTTGTAGAACTGCAGTTATTTTCTCACAGCGAGTAGATGACAGGTTTCCATCAGAGCAGAGATTCCAAGCCCTGGCACTGCCTTCAGCACAAAGCAAAGCAAAGAGTTGTCAGCACACAACCATCTGCTAAGAGACAAGACAATTCAAAAGAAACAGCCAAGAAAAGCAGGTGCCACACAAGCTACTGCCTGGTAATTTAGCCTCATAAAGCTAACTTTTAAGAACTCTGACTTTTCAGATTTGGCAGTGGAATCTGTCAGTTTGGCAGTGATGCTGGTGCAGAAGGCATGAGTACTGCCCTTGTTTCTGTTTGCTAGTGAGATCCAACCCAGAGTATTTCTGGGATTGATAATAGGAAGTGTTATTTTGGCCTAGCTGTGTGGTAAACAACCAAGACTTTGCTGCTAAACTATTCATTTTATGGAATACAATGGCCAGGAAGGCAGGGTTTGTTCCTCTAAGGATCAATAAGGTCTGAATCTCTGCTTTTGTTTAGTTTTTGTGAGTGAGTCAGCAGCTGAGGGTAAAGCAGGATGAGGTGTCTCTCAGAGCCGAAAACTTCTTTCCCAAACACTTCGAACTACAATCAGGGTTCATACAAATAATAAACCTATGTCATGAAGCCCTGTTTTCCTCACTTGAGTCTACACATTCATCTGGAGAAGTGATGAAGGAAGCTGTGGGAACAAGATTTGATGACTGGGAAAGCCTTCTCAGGCAAAGATGTGAACTTGCAACTTCTCCCTCCATCTGCTAGAAATGATTCTTGATGCTTGCTATGTCTGCTATTGCTTTCATAGCCTGTGAGCTGCTGGAGGGAACTGTATTAACAGGTTTTGCTTTTGAATGTATCCTCATGTATATCCAAGGGACCCCCATTTCTCTGTGTGTCTCCATTTATTTGGAAATGAGGAGGAAGCAAAAAATGTCTGAGTGTGTGCCAGTGTCTGAGTCTAAAAAACTTCACATGTAAAGGGTTTTCAGGTGCCTATTTTCAGTCTCAGAAAATAAGTTCCTCTTTCCATCTTCCACATCCAAATCACCTCCACCTTCACCTTGACTGTTAATCTGTTTTACACTGCCTAGGATAATTTAATTTTTGACAGCCAGCATATCAGCAAGGGATTCTTAGTTACCAAACCCTGATGCACAACCTTAGAAAGGCATGCACATTGCAGAAATTATATCATAGTCCTGCCTCCCAAAGCAGCCTGTAACTCACTTCTCCTCAAAACATCCCCAAGTCATTGTGCTTGGTTTGAAAATGTTAGTCACTCTGGGTGGAGTTTATGCCTGACATAGACCAGATAAACTCCCGTCAGTACCTCACAATGCTTCTTTTTTTTTTTTTTTTTTTTTTTTAATTTAATCTTTAAAAGGACAGGCTGCTGGTTAACTGAGAGTCCCCTGTTTGATTGACAGTATCTGTCAGAGGCAATGAACTCCACTTGAACATTGCCTTTATGTTCCTGTGTAAAGTTGTTCAACTGTGACCCTTCCATCTGTTCCAGCTAATCTGAAAGTCATTTAGGCCCGCTTCTCCATTCATCCTAAACACAGCACATTCTCCTGTTAACACACATATGCAAAGTTGTCAGGCTGTCAGCTACGTAAGGGCTTTTTTCCCCTCTTTTTTTTTTTTTCCAGACTCCCGCAACATCTGTGTATACATTTCCTTGTAAAGATTATAATTACAAAAAAAAAATAAAATCAGAAACTGGCTCAAATCTTGCCAATTACTTTAATGAACGTAATAGTAAATCTCACAGCATCACTTCAGAAAATATTCAGAGGGGTTCTTTAAGGAAAGGTCATCAGGTAGCTGACTCCAGTGCTCCAATGTGCGTGTGCAAACCCCCATATTTTAAACACTGAAACAAGTTATTGCCTTGAAGGTGTAAGATCTTTACCAAAAATGTGTTTTAAGATTTTCAGACTGTTACTCATAAACAGCTGTTCAAACCTACTTCAAATATCTAAGATTGTCATATCTTATCTGATGCAATTTTAAAATGCATATGAACTTAGGAAAAAATATCTGGAAACTCTTAACGATGTGGTACTCTCAGTTAATTTACTCTTTAAAATTTATCTTACACCAGTAGGAAACTATTCCACTAACAGTGTCAGCACAGCTAGTATTTATCTTGAGAACAACTAATAAATCATCTGTTCCTTGCACATAAAGTTAATGCTGACATTATAGTTGACTTTAAATTCAGGAGAGTAAGTATTCATTATGGTCCTGCTTAGATATTGCTGCAAAACTATGAAACACATCCAACAAAACTAAGAAAAACCCAAGAGGAAATTTCTGATGGGTCCAAGGAAATACAAAGGGAAGGTTCTCACCCAATCAATTTGTTATTGCCACAGAAGAAAATATTTATATAAATTTCATCATTCATTATTAATTTCTGGTACATGCACACACCAAAGTCTTTACAAAAGACCAGTATTAAAAAAAAAAAAAAAAAAAAAAAAGCATAATGCCATCTATTGTAAACTACTTCCGGAATAAAAAGGAGAAAGTGCTAAAATTTATGGAATAAAAACAAAATAACAATCAGAGGGGGAAAAAACAATATAGGAATCATTATGGAGTTTGTTGTGCTTCTCAAAGGGACCATGACTGTGTGCTGTACACACCCACACTATGCCTTGAGTATTTATTATATGGAATGTGTACTTCTGGAAGAATCCTGACTTCTTGGTAAATGTTAGCACAAAATGAGTGACACTTGTAGCAAACCTTTGTTCTCGTGGCTGATTTCTCTGACAGAAGTTATATAGAAGAATAGAATCAGGAAAAAGAAGAAAAAAAACCCAACAGAAAAAAAGCTCCAAATCTCCCCAGCCTACTGTTCAGCTCTGTCATAGAGAAGTAAAGAAACTAGACCTCCTATTCATGTATTACCCACTCTGGTTGTCATGCAAGCTTTTTGGTCATTCTCATTGTATCTGAATGGTGGTAAAGTAATAAAGGCAATGGGATGAACTTCTCTTTTATTTTCCTTTCTTTTTTTTTTTTTTCCACTCACAAGAAAAAAGTGTTCCGGATTCCTGTTATGATGTGGTGGAAGTTCAACAGTGACAGTGAAAGTCTGCCAGCCTCACATTAAAGACTCAATAGTACAAGTTTAAGTACAAGGTTGCCCTTTGAGTGATGATTTATTTTAATTATTTTAAAAAATGTCCATTGAGCTTACATGGATTATCAACAATAAACTGAAGTAATCCTTATGTGCCCAAATGCTTTCCTGCTATATTTATAGGAATACTGCTTGTAAAACCTGATCTAGCAAAGTACATCAAAGTTGCAGGGTTAATTGCAAAATGCTCAAAAATGACTCAAAAAGGCTTGTCTGTCTTTTCATGCATAGTCTCTGCTTAAAATATAGAGCCTCTTTACCTGTCTTCATCAGCAAAGACTTTAGGATGAGATTCACCTGCTGTCTTTTGAGGTCTGTAAACAGACAGAAAATCTGAACTGGCCTGGTCTGCAGAAAAATGTCTCCTTTTAGGGGGTTGAAATGGCAGCCTGTGCTGATGAGTCACACACTTCTAGATGTGTTTATTTCTCTTACTATAAAGTCCTTGAGACAGCGAGCCTGGACACCTGTCCTGGTGGGGGTTTGACTGATGAATGCAGTCTTTATTTGCCATAAGTACTATTACGATTACTATTAATTATTATTACTATTACTATTACTATTACTATTAATGGAGAAGCTTTGCCTTTATTTACCATTAGTATCATTAATGAGAAAGCTTTGACAGTGCTCCCCAACACTTCTGGCCCTAAAAACTTGGTGTAGAGACACTCCTGTTTGCTGTGGTACTGCTCTTCATATCTTCTTGCATTACTGATGATCAAATTAACATCTTAGGGGTCTAACAATAGAGGTCTAATTAGGTCTAATTAACTCAGGAAAGTGTCATTAAAAATACAGTTAAAATAGCTTCCTGGTTTCTACCTCTCTTACTTGACAGGAAAATCATGCTAGACTTCAGGGATGGGTTCTGAGTGCTGCCTGATGTGTATTGAGCTTTTACTTTACCACCTGTGGATCACTGTTGCTTTCCTTTTATTTATGACAAGGGAAAAGTAAAATGAGTTTGCCATAACACAGGGCATTAATTTCAAGAAAGAAGATGTCACAAAAAAGGAATTAAATTTCCTTAGAGATGGAAGAGAAGGTGGATTTTCATGAGTAAGGGATCTATGCATATATAAAAGACCTCTAGGGAGAATCAGGTCTTTGCGTGTTTTCCCAAAATCTCAGAACAGTAAAAAACAACTACTATAGCACAGTGAGAGAGAAGTTATAACAAAAGTGATATTGGAAGTCCAAGAAGGCTGCAAAGAACAAACAGTATCTAAGATTCACTGAAATCTATGGTTCATGCCAAGTTTGAATTTTTTGAGCACTCATGCTGGTTGCTTTTCCCAAACATCAACACTTTGTAGGAATATGCAATAAATTGTTAGTCTGTTGAGTCTGAAAGAAAAATTCATGGATTTACAGTCCCAGGGAAGAGGCCCTGAAGGGCAGTTCATGAGGAAAGAAAAAAGAGAAAAGCTAGAGGTTCCAGCTGATAATAAATCTCATTTGTAGACATAGGTTTTACTTTGACAGCAGTACTCCTGGATTTTCTAGGATCTGATTATTTCTCTGTATCAGAAGGTGAGTACTGAACATGCAAGGTGCAAATTATCCTTTGGATTTTTCCCTGTCTAGTTTGTATTGAATCTATGCCCAGTCTTCATTGTGGAAATAAAGATTACTTTTATTTAACCCTTATACTTTATAATACTACTTTTATCTGAACACACAACTGATAAAATTATAAGAAATCTGTTTGTAAACATTACGATATCATCTACTCTGTACACTCAGTGATGAAAATTAGAGACTACCTTCAAAAATACACCTTTTTAAAAAAATATAAATTCTTATTATTTGCCTTTTGATATTTGCCCCTTAAAAAAAACCTTCAATAAATCTTTTAAGATTTATTTCATAATCAAAAGACCCAAAAACATACATTTAAACGAAAAAAGAAAGAAGGCAGCAACTTCTTTGCAACTATGTGACTACAAGAGCTGGGGACTAGAAAAAGAATAATAAAAAAATACAGATTTCTGAGCTGAGACTGGGGAGCTTGAAAGTCAATTAGTCCATTCTCTTCCCTCAATACGTCAACTAATAGGAGGAGATAAAATCATACAGCTCTTTGCATTATCCTGTCATACCCACAACAGGAAAGATTTTTCAATAGACCAATGTCTGTCTTTAAAAACCAATTCTACACGATAGAAGTTTTAGAAATAGAAACCTGTTATAGTCATCCACTGAAAAGGAGAAACCAGAAAGTGAATTCTTCAACTTTCAGTAGTAGTTCTTGCAATTTTTGAATGTGTAATGACATTACAGAAGTATTACCTGTGGCCCATAGAAAATTATAAAAATCTGCTGACATTTTCCCATGCCCAGCTTTAGGTTTTTAATCTTTGCACTCTTAATTGCCACTGACACTCATTTTTGAGCTGATCATCTCAGGAACTTCTAGCATTTAATCTGCATGTAACAGACAAATCCCTAGTAAGGAACAGTTCTGTATCTCTGTTTGCCTGCATTGGTGCTTCATTTTTAATGTTTTTTAAAAGATATTGGTTTGATCCAAAAGAGAACTGGAAATAAAGGTACATATCTTGCCCAGGTTTGCCTGTATATTTACAAAAATCAACATTTTCAGCTACAGTGCTATTTTTGCTTTGTATAAACTGATCTCGGGACACTCCCTGAATCTTTAAACAGCAAGGCAAAATACTTTTTCTTATTATTCATATTCAGCTCAAAATTAGAAAACAAAACTGGCATTGGAAAACAAAGTTTGGTACAGTTTCAATGTGATCACTGCACAATGACAATTGCACTGTATATCTGACAAAAGGACATTTTAAGGCACAAAGAAAGCTCTTTAGTAAAGGCATGCATGTACCATAGAGACAGTGGAAATAATTATCCTATCAAAAAAGTTTAATCCAAAATCCCAAATTAAGTTTGGTTAAAACCCTGTATTTTCCACTTGAGGATAGTTGAGCTGCAAAAGAAATGTGGATGGAAGGGAATAATCTGTAGTGCAAGCACAGCCAATTGAAGGATGTTAAAACAAATAGCACTAAAAGGCAAAGAAGCTGAAATAATTACAGAAATGGGATGTAGGAATATTAGTCATGTTAACTCACATGTATCATGATCAGTCAATACCATCATCAATGTCCTTCCTGTTTAAACAATTATTATTGCTTTTGCATGTGGCAAGTTACTTGCAATGACTTAAAGATATTTGAGAACTTGGAAAAACAGATGCTAGATGCTAGGTGAAGTACAAGCATGAATAAATTACTGCAAAACTTCAAATATCACATAGCAATCACTTTATTTTAGATTGTCTTTAAAACCTACAGTGGATCTTTTATTTGACTTTCAAAATTAAAGCTTTCTAGTATATTTAAGTCATTTTTCATCTTTTCTCTTGACTTCCAGTGAGACTGATTTTCTTAATGAAAGCTGATATCCTTACACAATGATATGACTCCAGGAGCTGTGGCTCTGACAAAAAGCACTACTTTGAAGAAATTATCCAATTCAGGAGAATAGCTGGTTACACTGGGTAATAACTAGTAACACGATCTGCCTCGCTGAATAACTTTGAACACAAGTATTTTTTGGCTCTAAAGAATGGTTTTAAAACCTAATATAGGTTACAGAGGTGGAAGTCAGTTTAATACATAAAATTTAATAAAGGAAATAGGAAAAACAGTAAAGACATGAGGCAAATAGCCATAATGTTTTACTCACTCTTGAACTTTACTCACAGGAGTATTTGCCACTGCTCCTGTGAGAACCATTCATTCATTGCATGTATGTTCACCACCCCCACTTCTTTTCTCCCAGCATAGTGCAGAATCCCTCTAGGAAGCACCCTGTTAATTTAAATGCCACTTGTCCATATCAAGCCACAGCAAACAGACTCATTTCTGGAGCTGGAACAAACAGGCTGAAGGGCAGAACTGGCAGAGTAGCAAAGGTGCTCAGGCTGGAGCTCATATCTAGGAGGGAAATTCAGTAGAAAACCCATTTCAGTAAAGGAAGATCTTTATGAAAAATATGTCCACACATTTCTTCCTCAGAAGCATCCCCACTGGAGCCTAATGGGAGCCACCAAATGGGTTTGGGGAACCTGTTAAATGGATCTCAGCTCTTTTGAAGAGAAGCAACTTCACTTGTCAGACCTCAGTTTTCCAGGGATTCACCTGAACACCCTCTGTTCTTTCACACATGTTAAATAATGAATTCACCCACTAATCTTTTGGCATTGTTACATAGATTTATTGCTACCTTTTACCAGTCAAGTAGCCAGAGTGTCTAAGAGCCTTTGCTGAAGTCACAGCATGAGCTAGAGGCACTGGGAGGGAGCATCCTGGTACTGCAGCAGGGCCAACATTCAGCACAAGCCACAGGAAGAGTCAAAACTGGGCTTATCAGACGGAACAATGAACACAAGCACAGCCTCATCCCACCAAACTGAAATAACCCAGCCTCCTAAACATATGGAGAAAATTATTTTAGAACAATAGTAGCATAAAAAAAATAAACTCATGCCCAGGAACATGCAGTTCCAACTCGATTTTAGCACAGCCCTTCCTCCAACACCCAGGCAAACAAAACATCAGAAAATTTGGTTTCATATTACCAAAAATTGTTAGGTCTTTCAATCTATTTTCTTGAGCTAACCAGAGGTGGAGTGAGTTTCCCAAATCCTTCACCCAGAGACAGAGCAGATTTGTAATCTCCATGAAGTCCCTCTGCCCCACAGATATGTTGTGGCCACCTGAAGATTCTATTATGCTTTGCCTGCCCTGTCTGCAGTTCTCTGCAATCATTCTCTCCTATGCTGTCTGAAGTTACACACTGTGGTAGAATATCTGAGCAAGTAACTAAGTCCTCCTGGTACTTCCTTTTATAAGTTGAAGTTTATTAATTGATTTGGGGAGCACTTTCGCCCAAGAAACTCAACAAGATTAATTTTGCCCGAGATTACAACCAGTTTATAGCTGCCCAGTATCTGATGCTATTCAGAAACTCCAGTGTTGGTGATTTTTTTATTACTTATCCAATTACTGCAATGAGACGAGGTCTAACAGTCTTACATAAATGACTGCTCAACATAAAAAAAGCCTAAATTCAAAGGAAAATACAACAGAGGACTACTGGGGGAAAAAAACTCAACCAACCACAGGTTTTGTTTATATCTCTCACTTTAGATTCATTCATGCAACATCCAGAAGCAGCAGGTATCTGTAGTACACACAGCAGCAGCAGGGTTGAATCACAGCCCAGCCCCAGAATTTGTTTGGGTTTTGAGCTAAACTTTCTCTTCTAAGAATTTTGAAAAAAAAAAAAAAAAAAAAAAAAAAAAAAAAAAAAAAAAAAAAAAAAAAAAAAAAAAAAAAGTGCAGACTGCCCAGCCCAGCCTGCTATCAATTAGCACCACCACCCCTCCACACACCCCCTCCTCCCCCCACCCCTGTCCCCCATCTATTTTGTAAAGCTCCATTTAATATATTTTCTTAGAGCTGTGTAGTGGTTTCAAGGACTTCTGCAGGGGGAAGCAGCCAGGCAGGTTCTGTGATGCTGGTGCTGGGTGGCAGCAGCACAGACAGGCACCAGGGTGGGAAACATTGAACTTCATCCTCAACAAGTATCAAAAGGCGACTCCATTAAAGCCAAAGATTTTTTGCAGTGAGGTAACAGCTTATAGTGTATTGCAAAGAGATATGAGAAAGGGCAGATTTTTCTTATCTTTTGTTATTGGAATTGACCCTCAGGGTCCTTAGGCCTTGGTGAGAGCTTAAGCAAGCTTAGATCAAGGAAGGATTTTGAAATTGAATTTATTCAGATTAGCAAAACCTTCCATGAGAGGATTTACTCTCAACAAGCTGTTGCCAACTCAGAGCTTAGAAAGCCCAGCACATTTTACTGATCTACAATCAACTTTTTTTTTTTTTTTAATCCCAAGGCTGTCCTCATTAAAATATTTGCCATCAACATTCACACAGTAGCAAAGATTCCATGCCAAATGTTTATTTATAGGTACTTTCCTTGCTTGTTCAGATAATTTTCATTCAGATGATGTTTTGGGGTTTTAGGAAAAAGATATTGTAGATAATGATATAGGGGAAAGTATGAGAGGAGGAATGCAGTAATGAAAAAGTGCTCTATTAAAATTAAAGCCACTTCTCAGACTTTATTTCACAATAAAAATATATCCAGACTGCATATAAAAAACTTCACTCTTGCACTTGATATATTGATTTTGATGTTTCTATCTCTAAAAAAGGGAATTATATGTTCCCATTTCTGTCCTGCGACATGCATGGAGCTCTCAGTCCCAGCTGTTTTATTTCAACAGGGAACAATTTTACGAACTCCAAGAGAAATCCAAGCCATGCTCAAACCACTCAGCATTTCACCATCCACTTTTCAGGGTCAGGATTTTATCTCACAGCTCCCAAAACAAATTTGCTTGGTTGGAATTCATTGTATGCTCTCACTGGGAAATCTCTCCCTGCCTTCAGGCAAAGGAAAAAGGTGCAGCAGGACTTGCTCAGAGACCACTCCTGGATGGCTTTGCCAGCTCAGCTACTGCACCTGCGTTCTGCAGAAATGCCAGTTTTGGCAGAGCTTTGTGCCTGTGCCTGATGAGCCCCTGGTGTGTCAGGGACCTGCACCAGGCCTGTGAGACCCACAGGTAGTTTGTACAAATTCCTACCTTGCCCAGCCTGGTGGGAAATGAAGAACAACCCTGACAGCTGCCACCAGGAGTAAAGAGTGAGGGGGAAACCTCTCCATCTCTGGGGAGGGCTTGAGGACACAGAGGCAGGAACTCACCTGTTGGGTTTAGCATTGTTTTAGTGCCTTTAATTGAACTGCAACAGTCTAGCTCAGCCAATTTCTGTTCAACACAATCTAAATAGTACTTTTTTTTTTTCCCAATTAAAAAGTTAAAGCCAGAGCAATATTAAACTGTTTGTTTCAGCTCGTCAATCTTGTGACTTCTTTCTTGGTTGAACCCTAGAATTATATTTTGCATTTCAATGCTAGCTGTGAAAATCTATCAGGGAAAAAATAAAAATATATTAATACTCAAATTGTATATTAACATAATATGAAATGGTGCAAGGAGCCAAATACCGCAGCACTTGCTAAAAGTTCTTACGCTGAGTCGATGCAGGAACTATTTTACACAGCTTTAATTTCCTCAGCCCATTCAAATTTCTTATTTTATTTCTCCAGCTAAACCTGTTTTCTTTGACTTAGACTTTATAGTTTTTTTAGGATAAAAAGGAAAAATAAACTCTAAGTACGCACCTTTCTAAGTGTGGAAGATTTTTCATAGTATTTATCCCAAATAATATCTGTTTTGAGAAACAAACAAGCATAATTTTATAAAGCCTCCTCAGAAAAATCTCCCAATATCAATCCATAAAATGTTTCCACACCTTTAAAGTATTTTGGTTAATTTTTTACCTGAAAAATGTTAGAAAAATATATTTAACAAGGAACACTTCTACATAAACAAAGCTCAAAACTTGTAGAATATTTTGTAACTATTTTATTTAATAATCCATTGTTTTCATGTATTTCTGATTCTGATTGAATTTTGTTCCTTGGAAATGAAAGAATTAACTATGAAGTTTTATCAAATAAAGACCCAGAAAGCATTTTTTTTTAAATGGAAGCTTTTAAGAGAAACTACTACAAAGGACTTTGAAGTCAAATCTTACATGCAGCTCCCTTAAAGATGGACTGGTAAAGGCACTTGTGAACTAGAACAATTAATGAGATCTCAGCCTTTGCACCTCTGGTGTCTGCAACAGTCTTGTTGCCAAAGAGCTTTCTTCTTGTGATTAAAAAGCAAGTAAATGTTCAGTAAAAAATGCACATAAATCTTCTTTGCATTACCGAATAAACTGTAATTTTTTAAATTAACAGAATTTAATTTTTTTCTGCAGACAAATGGGATTTCCTTTTTAAGCATCCATATGTTTTGCACTAACAGCAATTTCTGAAAAATCATCTTTTCTGTTGCATGGTGTGTGCTGAGAATCTGCTTAAGGTACATGGGATCTCCCTTTGCCCTCTGCCAAAGTTTGCACATGCATATGTTATGGGAGCCAGGTTTGGTAATTCTTGCAAATTCTAATTTTGTATACTTGCCTAACCCTAAGCCCATTGTGTGTGGTATTAGGCCCGTTTCTTGTCAGAAAGATTACTGTTGTATGTATACTATCTTAAATGGTCTTTTTGTGACCTTGCTCTGTGCCCTGAAAAAAATGAAGCAGGTTTCTGGTGGAGGTTTTTGGGCTTTTTTCCCCTCCTGATGGGCATACTAGGAGTGGGGGGAGAAGAAAAAAAAAATCATCATTACACATGCGGTGCACCAAGGCACACAGACTTCCTTGTGACCGTACTTAGAGAAGCAGGCACAAAGAAATAGTCATTGTAGCTACAATGGGAGAGATCTAGTATGCATTTCCAAGGAATCACATTTTGGAGAGAATTACAGAATAATTACACATATGCTTAGATCATGAGCATTCAATAAAGAGGACAATATTTTGAGGATTTAAGATGTTGGTGTTGTGGTCGTCTCTAAGAAACCAGGATAATTCAGACATTCAAATGCAAAAATGCACCATTTGGAGAGTGTAATGCGGTCTGTTCTGGTCAGTGTTACAAATTCGGAAAGGATTCCCTGGCTGCAGACATTAGCCACTTAATACTTAAATCTGTTTCCAAATGTAAAGCATACAACAAAAGTCTTTTGCATTAATGAAATGGATCCTAACACCAGTGTAGTGACACATTTCATTAACGTGTCACATTACAGATGTAAAATATAATTACAACAGATATGCCTGTCCTACAGCTTGATAAAACCTGTGGATGAAATATTGTTTAACTGATTATGCAATAAACCTCCATCTCAGGCCCGTCATTTTCTGGCTGTAGACTAAGCTAATTTCATGCCAACATACTGAATTTCTCAGCCTTGCAGCTACACTTGGGGATGGCTCAGCCACATCAATTTGATTTCTGCTGGTACAACAAAAATATTAGGCCACGATAATTGTCAACTGCTAATTAATTGTTGGGAAGTGCCAGCAAATGAGTGCAAATAATTTTGGGTTTCCCTACCAGCATCACAGCACAAGCCATTGCCAGTTAGGCTGGCTGTGCTTTTAAATACAGAGAGATGCTACTACATAGAAGTTTTAAAAACTTCAAATTGTTTTCTCTCATATTTCATAAAAGCAGAGCCACTGAGACACTGAGTACAGCAGAGAACCAGCATCTAACTCTATTTCTTTTCATCTACTTTCTTCAAGTCTATTTCAATACTCTTTAAAACATGGGACAGGTTTTGATCTTTTACTTCCTTCAAGTATATTTCAATACTGTTTAAAACATGGAGCAGGTTTTGCCTCTCTGCATCTGGTCTCATTATAACTGAGAGCAAAAGAACAGCATAATCAGTATGCAAACTAGTATTATAGCATCACTCGTGTGACCCAGGGTGTTCTGCAGTCATCAAAGGAAAAATAAATTTATTATTATTATTGTTATTTTTATTGTTATTGTTATTACTATATCTAAAATATGCTACAGCCTTTGCAAATCAGTAAAACAATGGCTGTAGTCTGAAATCTTGTCCTTGGATGAGCATGCTGCAGAATTTATGGGGCTGTTGGTGTATGAGAGCCTGCTTTGAAAATGATGAAGTCTGAGAGACTATATGTAATTGTGGCTTCTGCAACATTTACTTCTGGGAAGTCCTGATATAGGGCTAGTTTATGGCAAGAAGAGCCTTCAGACTGAGGCACAGGAGGGCTGGAAATCCAAGGGGTGATTTTCCACAGGGAACCTCATTCTGGGGTTACCATCACAGAGGCAGCACAAAGTCGAGCTCAGTGTTTGAAGGCTGAGCCACCACAAAATGCAGCCTAAGCAGAACAGTCACACCCCTTCAGAGCTTCTGTCCAGGCAATACAATGAATCTGAGACAATTCTGCTAGATCTTCTCCCAAATCACACCACCAACATAAAATAATGTCTTTTCCAAGAAATTAGGACAGATTTCCCTTCATTTATACTGTGGTTCAATTAGTCTCTCTGATCCCCTTTGACTGTGAGCTTTAGCACTTCTCTTGGTGCATTAGCATTGAGGTTTACAACTTTTGCTTCAAATTAATCTAATTAAATTAATGAAAGCAAATTAAATTCAACTTATTAAATGTCCTAAACAAAAATTATCCACCAAACTGTCTTACAAGTCACAGGATTTTAGAACCTGAAGAACCTGCTAAAAAATTGAATCATTCTAGGCTTGAGGGGTTTTAGTACTTTTCAGTGGACTTTTTATATCTTTGTGTTTCTTGGAAGAAGAAAAGAAATTAATAGACCTCACAAAACTCTTCAAAAAACATCAAAGAACAAAACACACAAACAGAACAACAAAAAAGAGAACTCAAACCCACACAACTTTATGTTTCTCTGACACTGCTGATGTAATTCTGCTTATCAGGAGATAAAGTCACTTGGCAGCAGTAAATCATCTTTTTTGAAGCTTTGAATTTTTTATCAAGCACAGGCATTATGTGTACATGAAGTAGTCAAAAAGAAAGGAAAAGACAGCAAAGCTGGTAATCAACAACAGGTCTCTATTGTGTGCAAGAGTATGGAATTGTCAACTTGTAAAGTTTATTTAAAATCCTATTCTTGTTTTAAACTGCTGAAACAAGTAAGCAATAATTATAGTCAGGAAAAATAAAATAATTTAAAAATTCAGGACCCTGTAGACCATCAGTTTCATATGAGCTGTGAAATTCAAGTGAAGGTCACAAAATACAAGTGTGTGAATAATATACATAAAGGTAAGCAATTCACTTGATGGTTTAGCTGCAAAAATTGTAAATGCCCTTGAAAAAATAAACTATTCTCTTTCTATAATAGAACATACAGAAAAACATGGTCTAGTATACTAGATCTATTCAGTCCTTGCTGCAACAAAAAGGAAATAAAAACAGAGGAATATACTAAATAAAATAACAAAAAAAATTAACTTCATAACTGAAAGAAAATTATAAACATAAAGTTACATCTGCAGCATTCTATACAAGGATATAAACCAGGCAGAATTCATTTGACATAAATGTTTGGATTGAAGAAGCTTCTGCTTGGAACAGGGGAGTGGAACAGGCATTTGCTGTAGTAAAGAGCAACTTGCCAGTGCTGTGAGTCCCCACTGATGAGATTGTGCCAAAGACTTGACTGATACACCATCCTAATGGATGGACTCATTTTCCCCCGAGAATCTTCATGTTTCTCTCTAAAATGTAAAACCCAAGGACTTCTCTCAATGCATATGTTTTTAATTTGGTTATGCTTTGCTGGCAGCGCCCCTTCACATGCATGTTGATTTAGAATATGACTGTGTTGCTTAAGTCTCTTTATGTTTTTGCTTATTATTGACCATAAGTCATGAAAGAATTATGAATTAATTACTTTAAAAAGAATATTTTTATTTCCTTGTAGTCATGTCACACTTTCATCCACCATAGTCTAATTGCATACTTTTTATGTACTTTACTGTGTTACAGTGACTTTCAAGCAGCACCATGCATACTTCCTTAGATGTTACCAGAGCTGAGAAAGATCAATAAAAATCCTAATTACTTGGACCCTAGTCTGGGGAGACCTAAGGCAATGTATTATCAATTCAAGCTCCTCTGTTTCAGCAATGACTGAACAGACTTCTCACCTCCTTTGTGTTTGTGGAGTCACATCTCTGCCATTGTCATTCCAGCCCAAAATCCAGCATGGGGTGAATCCCCACCTTGCTGCTCTCACTGTAGTGGAAGGATGAGAAAGGTGATGGGGAGCAAGGGAAAGGTGGAAAGTCATCCTCCATTCCCAACAATACAGTGCCTGGAGCCTTTATGCCAGCACATTGCATTCCCAAAGGCCAAAACCATCCCATTCCCAAGCAGCCAGTATTCTTTGTGCTCATACCAGTGGTGGTACATATCAAACAGTCTTGGGTTTATAGGAAGCATTTACAAAATACTGCTAGGAATGTTCCCACCTATTGATCCTAGACATCTTTGCCCCCACTTGATGCTGTTGAGCCAGGGACAGGCGAAATGACTCGTACAATTTCAGAAGGCAAATGAGTGTTTATTCAAAAGCACTTCTCTCTTTTATAGAGAACATCATGAACATTATTTTTATAGGTTTTAAAGTAAAAACATTTCACCTGATTGGTACACTGGACTTAGGTCAGTGTGGTAGAACATAAACAATAGGAACAGAAAGCAAGATAATAGATTGTTTACATTCTTCTCAGACTTTTTCCCAGGCTTAGCCTGGCAGAAATCTTTCTCTTTTTCTCTCTGACTGAACTGAGAATATCCACACCCACTAGGTCCAGTAAGAATCAATTCCAAGCAAATGTACAAGAGAGAGGTAAATCTGATCATATCAGCCTAGATGAAAAAGCAGTCACTTATTCTGGATACAGGATAGTATTAAATCCTTCCTGTGGTAATTGCAGACTTTGAAGCAAAAGCTCCACAAGTAGTGGAGATCTGTACAGTCATCTGTAAAACCTCACTCTTCCTATTGTCCCTAACAATATTTTGGTGATGTTATTCTTAGTATAGCACTGGAGTAGGTGTCTGAGCAGTTTATGTTTTCCATTGGCATTTCTTTTTTGCACTGTACTGAACGATTATGGAACGGGAAGAAACAGGACATCAACCAAGGCTCAGCTGTCAGACAAGAGAATAAATATGGGAGTCTGATTTAATTTCATTTTCACAGAGAGTAAAACTGCTATGCAGTTTTGTAGCCCAAGTCTTCCCACAGGAATTATTTGTTAGGTCTTGAAATGCTTTTGCTTAGTCCAGCTTTATGTTTTAGGAGATGCTGACCGGAGTAAGGTTTCTCCTCATGCACACCAGCACAGCAGCATAGGCAGCCAACTCCAACCCTTCCAGTCTCAACTGGAAGTGCTCCATGGGAAGAGATACACAGCTATCTACCAGCAAACAGAGCAGTGGTCTCTGTCTCACACTTGCTGGCTCTATGTTGTTGCCTCAGAAAAGCCAGATGCATTTCTTCCTCTTACTCAGACCTTCCTTTTGATTAACAGCTAAAAGAATTTCCCTGTTCAATCATGAACTGATTAACTAAATACAACTTCTGCTAGAAATGCAGAAGACCCTAAAAACTCAGCATCCTCAGAGTTAGCAAACAAGAAGTGTAGCACATTCTAAAAAGGATTTATTGAAGTCTTAATACATCTTGGCTGTTCTTTTACACAAAATTGTCTGGTGGCTTGGGAAAGCATATTTGCATTATCACATCCCCACTGGCAAGCAAGATTCTATAGGCTCTACTATAGCTTCCACATTCTCCATAAAAATAGACAGGAAAGCTCTCCCAGTCTGGCTCAGTTTACTCTGTGTGTAAGCCAGTCAGGATACATATTTCACCACGTACAAAAGCAATGTCATGTACTCCCTTCACAGAGTCACAGGAAAGCGCAAGGACAACTGTGACAGAATCATCATCACCTCTGTGTCAGAGATCAGGAAAGAAGAAAACAAGTAACTTGGGCTGCAACAAGTCTGAAGTTTTCTAAGGTCACTCAAAAACATCCTGTTCATTATTATGGGTTCAGATAATGGCCAGATCTTCCTGGCACACGAAATCCACATTGTAAAGTAAAGAATGTGATATCCATCCAAACCCACCTGCCTTTTTGTTAGGACACTCTTTGCAGATGGTTCCTGTAATGTACTGGGAAAATCTGTGACCTAGAAATATTTGGAGTTACATCTCTGCCTGGCACTAACCAACACAGCCCCACATTTATTCAAATTGCCTGAAGGTAGAATCATGGAATGGTTTGGGTTGGAAGGCACATTTAAAGTCCTCTAGTCCAACCTCCAAGATGAGCAAGATCTAGCCTTGCAAATATTTGTGTGCCTTCCAAATACCCATAGCCCTAAACATTGCATTCATGCTAAATCTGAAACGTTTAACCACGTTTACTCTGAAATCTAATAAACCACCCCTCAGATGCAAACTAGCAAACAGTTAAAGTAGAAAAGCTCTGTGTGACTTTTAGTCTGTTCTAAACGTGTAACTGATGACCAACCCAAAACATACAATACAAATTTCTCCACAACACCATCTTGCTGTGGAACAAAGGGCACTGCAGCGCTCCGCAATTTGGCTGGCTTTTCACGCTTTCCGTATTCTTCTAGGGAAATCTTAAGCCATGAAATTTCTTTTTTGTTAACGCAAAGACATGGTAATGTCAAGCATTCATGACCATAAGCATGGAAAATTGATGAAATTACAGTGTGTTCAGGAAAATAATGCAGTGATGACAGAAAGAATCTCTGCTTGTATCTGTGTCCTGGTGGCAGCTTTTTGAACAGGTGAACATTTTTTCCTTCCTCTGTGCAAAACATCTCTTTGCATGAATACATCAAATAGATGCCCAGGGAGAAAGGTCAAAGGGAAACACTCACACAAATAATTAAGATATGAAGAGACAGTGTATTATTAGGTTCAATAATGTTTTCCACTGTCTTATTCAGTTGAGGTGCACCTTTCAACCTGACACAGGAGTCTGTCTGCAAGGCTCTATAAAAATGGAAAACAACAGAGCTGGGCTTCTTGCAGCCACAAAATCAGGACAGGCAGAGTGTGGATAAACAGGGTATCCCTCTTCCAGAGGTCTCCACAACCTAGCAAGGGCCATCTGGAAGCTCCACAACCCATGTTCCCCGTATTCTGGGCACTCCTGGTTTGGTCCTGCAGCTACAGTGGGATCTTCACACACCTTGCTCCCACAGAGTGGCCAGGTGAATAAATAAATGAATGAATACATCAGGCCCAACAGTCACATGTGACACTATCTTGGGCAGTTCTTGAAAGAGTTGAGAACTAGTTGAAACATTAATTACATTAAGAATTCCATCAGTAACATTAAAGGTTAAAATTAAAGCCAGAAGACTAGGGAAAAAAAAGAGTTAAATGAAACAATAAGGAAAACTAGAGAGAATGAATACAGGTGAACACTTTACTGTAAAAGCCTGCCAGGATCCCCTCAGACTGGGGAGAGCACTTGGCTATGTCCCCATCCAGCTCTCCTATCAATGGGAGTTCCTCCCCACAAAGAGTGTTCCCCTAACTGGTGTGTCAGTGTGCTCTGCCTGGGGACAGAGTCTTCTCTGCTAAAGAGCAAAGCTCACAAGCCCTGTCCCCTTCTGACCAACACCTAGCTTTCATCAGAGACCAGCAATGTGGAGAACTTTGTCATAAATAGGAATACTATCCCCTCAAGGATGGGATTGCTTTGCTGGGAAGATATCCATCATAGTAACTTCAGACACTCACATAGACAGGGCCTCCTCCTCTAAGGGTACCCCAGGAAAATGCATTCTCTCCTGTTTTCTTTCCTAAATTATTCTTTCCATTAAGGCCACACCCTGATTTTAAAAGAGTGGTTGCAAAGAATCACAATGACCATGCTGAAAGCATAAAATCAATCTAATATTAAGACCATTTCTTCTAACTCAAATTTATCAGGGCAGGAAATACTTCCAGATATTTCTTTGAAATCCTAGCAGTAATATGTAGTTTCTTACAACTTCTCAGTCTTACATGAATTTCTAGATTTCAGATTTTCCACAGAGGTATCTTTTCCCCAGGCAGACAGAACACACTCCTGTTTATGTGTCTTTTCTGTGTCCAGTAGGTGCACAAGTATTTAGGAAGGGGTCACAGACTCTCTCCCACGCCCTGGACAGCTCAGCTGCAGCTACTGAAAACACAGTCTGAGGCAAACCTGCCACCATTTGCCTCCTCTTTGGGGTTCAAACAAGAGACTTCATGTCACAGAAGCTCAAGCCTATATTCATTAAGGGGAAAAGAAATGCATGACTAAATTTCCCCATGGTTCAGCTGCTGCAGCCTGACACAAACCTAAGCTTCAGTTTTGTTTTAAGGCCACAAGTTTGCCACAAGTTTGCTTCTCATTCAGTCTCTGGGCAGGACTCTACAACAAAAGCTGCAGTTCCCTGGCCCAGTTTCCATCTGCTCTCCAGAACCAGCCACCCAAGTCTGACACATCCCAAGGTTTCCTTGCTGGGGATATTTTCCTGAGCTGCTTAGCCAAGCCAACATAGGACTGATTTTCAGGCAGCTGCCATGATACTACTACTTTTATAAATCATAAATCCTTCTTCTTGTCTTTTTAGTTGAAGTAATCTCTTAATGATTTTCTGCAAGGGTCTGAGGAACAGGACTATTTTCTTAAAATCTGAAATTCATATCTAATCAGAAGGGTCCAGAAGCAGATGTATCTCGCATCTAAATGTCTGCCATAAACTGGAGAAAAGCAGCACCACCACTCCAGATCCCGAATCTTACACAACCTCTGCCTTTGGAGAAAGCAGGAGTGAAACTTTGCCATGTAAGACAGTCATGCTTTACCTCCCCCGGGCTTTAAGTAGCTTCCCGAAGCACGAGGCAAATACCAAATAGGGAGAAGTGCTGTCCTACCCTCCCAGCACATGAGCTAAAGGCAAGGCAGGCTGCATAAGATTATGCCGCAGGAATTGCAAGTTATGTTTCCATCACCGATTTCTTCCTTACCATCACTCTTTGTTGTGCTCATGCTCGTGTTGCCCTCTCGTGGCTGCTCTGACAAAGAGGCAAGCCCTACCTCAACCCACTTGGAGTGAGCTGTGATTATAGATATATTTTTGGAAGTTTAAGACCAGCTTTTTATCCCTAAGAGTGATCCATTATAGCAAGAAATTTTTATGCTGGTGATTCTACAAATATCCTTACATATTTCATAGAACCACAGGAGGTTCTATGGGGTTGGAAGGGACCTTAAAGCTCATGTAGCTCCACTTCCCCTGCCAAACTACACCAGTTTGTCCAGAGCTCCACCCAGCCTGGCTTTGGGCAGTTCCAGGGATGGGGCAGCCACAGCTTCCCTGGGCAACCTGTGCCAGAGCCTCACCACCCTCACAGGGAAGAATTTTTTCTGGATATCTCATCTAAATCCACCCTCCTTCCCCTTAAAGCCATTTCCCCCGTCCTGTCACTCTATGTCCTTGTCCAAAGCCCCTCTTCCTCTCCCCATCCCAGCCTCATCTGCTTACACACACACCCACATACAGAGCACCATCACCTTTGTGTCATACAGCACATTAAGCACATTTCTATTGATTTTGCTGGTTTGCTCCACTGCTTTATCCCAGCACAAAAATTCAAAGGCTTTTCTCACTGACACCAATGAGTTTCCTTGGATCAAGTGCAAGCAAGGGAAGACCCACAGGTTCTCAGCTGAGGTTCCTCTGTCTGTGCAAGGGAAGCCATGGAAAGCACTGTCAGAGCAATGATCCTTCAGAAATAAGAACTGGTCTGTAAGGGCACCACCAGCAAACAGCATCCAGGGCCTCAGGATTTTTTGACAGGCAGTGACTGCCACTCTCCCTTCTCCCAAAAGCTATTCAAGCTCTCAAAGCCCTACAGCTTCCTCTAAAGCCCACTGATTTCACCCGCAATTAGCTGGCTTACCAAATACTCTGGAGATGAGCCTTAATCTCCTGGTGGGTCAGTGATTAAGGCAGAAAGTGTGAATAAGCCCTTATAATCAGAAAGTGTTGTGAAAGAGGACACTTAATATACATGAGGCGTAGATACTGTATGCAAAATAAACTTTGTTTCAGCAACAAAAAGAGCATCAGGATGTGGTGCTCAGGGGAGAAAAGAAAAGCAGTTTCATTTCTGAGAGGTTTTAGTTCTTACTAAAAGCTGTCTAAGTTAATTCAGGAAGATATATAATTGCTGTAGACGGACAAAGTGCCAGAAGAAACGGGATCCAAAAAAATACAAAATTGTCAGAATTAGACAAAACCCGCTATTCATCAATTTTGAGCCCTGAGAATACATTGAAATTATTTTTCCCAAACTATTTCTATAGCAGATGCTGTTGCATTTCTCTCTGTAAACACAAAGAAAGAAAATAGATAAATAAATAATGTTTACAAATAAGCACAAAACTTTAGAAAAAAAACAGTGCTGTGTGACACTGACCAAGAAAAAAAAATGCACATAAAAAATCAGTGTGAAAGCACATTAATTTATATCCCCACAAAAAACTAATCGTGAAGAGAACTTTCATACGTTTGCTAAAGCAATATTAAAACTTCCACAGCTAAAGCCACTAAGTAAGCATTGTTTACAATTTGATTCCACCACTACTTAAAAGACTCAAGAAGTTAACTTGAAGAGTTTCCACTTCAAAATTCCCTTTTAAATATTTCTCCCTGTAAGGTTTGACATTTCTTAGAGCTCTCGTTTTTGCAAATACATGGGACAGTCTGCCTGTGGGACAGTAAATGGAATGAAGTCTCTTTGGTGTAGAAGGATGGAAGACGAATTAGAAAATGTCTCAATTCTTCCCGGTTTGTTTCAAAGCAGCTGACAAATTTTTGGGGGGGGAAAAATTAATCTTGTTAATTGGCAAGGCATGACATATTCAAATGTTCAGAATCACAAGTCCATGGCTTTATCCAAACTCACTGTGACATAAAAGAGAATTTGTAACCACTCCCAAGCCTTCCTTTTTGATACTGGGCTGATACTCTTTGAACTCATAGATTACTAATTAAAACTTGAACTAAATCTACACCAAGAATGACAATTTGAGGGAGGAGTGTGCTACAGAAACAAGGGCCACCAGCTGCAAGAAAGCACCCATAAACATGGAGTGCCTTGATGAGCTCTTGGGTCGCTACAGGGTGCTAACACTACCCTAATAAATCACTCCAAGTAGAGATACAGTCTTGTCATTTTCTTAAGCATGAGGAGAAAATTGGTGAGTTTAGAGCAAGCGTGTGGTTGCCTTTAATATTTCATAGCATTGTCATCAACATTATTTTCTCCACCCCTGCCAAAACATATGAAATCTGATCTCAGTCTGAAGCAGCCAGTGGTGGATGAAACACTGGTGTGTTCATAAAGTACATAGGCCAGCTCTCAAACAATACATTTCATTGATAGGCAGTGGACGTGGGGTTTTGCTTCAGGAGCCAAATCCTCCCCCACAAGAGGAAACATTCTTTTCTTACATGTTCTGGCAAAAAATTACTGTGCAGAACACAGAAACTGGTTAGAGTCTGTAGATTCATGAGGACTGGGAACCACCTTGAGACTTTTTGTGCTTCTGCATTAAGTTGTCTGTGGTTGACACAACTTTGCATCATTCGCTTTGATTTTGATTTAAAGCTGTCCTCAAAAAAACATTTAAAGTTCATTATGAGCAAACCTCTGCAGCACTTCAGCTGAACTATAGCAGAAACAATTCGTCACAGCAACAGCTGGAACAAGATGTGTCAGCAAGATGAATGTCTTGTTCATGCATACTGCAATGCTGATCGGCACCAGAGGGAAAAAATCAGTCTGTTTCTAGCATATTTTAGGCAAGAAGAAATAGTAGTGAAACATTTTATTTCAGTAAAGATGGGTAAATGTCTGTATCTTATCAGATTTCTTAAAATAATCTCTGGCTAAGTAGAGTCTAAAGCTCCTGAACCAAGTCAAGTCTATTCATTTGTATTCTCAAGACCATTAAATGATGATCAGGCAGATGTTATCCAAATAACCAAAAATCTCCATTGAGGGGGCTACCTCTTTCTAACAGAAGTAAGTAGAGGAATTGGACTTCTCAAAGTGCTCACTCTGAGTTCATTTTTTAGATTTTATATTTATTTTCTGGCAGTTATTTAGCACCTATTTTAATTGCCAAGTATTATCCCTACATAGTCTTAAAATTTGCCTGGGTCTTTATTGCTAAATGAGATTGTTCTCAGCCTGTGTGACAGGCTTTTGAATTGAAATTTCACACACCATGTTAAAGTAACTATGGTTCTGCAGAAGCAGAGCACAGAGCATATCTTTTACTTTCTGGAAATTAACATACACCTCTATTTGTCACCAGGCACTAGACAAGTCCAGAAACAGACCAGTCTCTGCAGCTTTTGGCTCTATGCACTCAAAACACACTCACTGAATTCCAGAAAAAGAATAAAAACCCCAACATTTTTGGACCCGTACCAAACATCTTGTGGCCAAATGTAATTGAATGCAAATTTTGCCTGGTTTTAAGTTTTGTTTTGTAACATTTGGCCTGGTTCTGAAATCATTAAATTTTCTATTTATTCCCTGCAACTACCACCCATTGCTAGCAGCATTCTTACTATTTTTTTCTTCACCTAGCTTACTTACTCTTTACTAATTAAACTTGCTCTTTATGTCTATTCACCTTCTTTATCTCACTCCTCCTCTCAGTGCATCTGTGTTCCTTTCCAGCGCAAACCTAAGGCTGGCCCAGGGCATTATTTTCAGATGAGTTTCAAATCATGTGAAATTTGAACTTGACTGATGTGGGAAGTGGATAAAGAATAGTTTGGGAGATAACTTTTTGACTTTTGCCATGACTGGAAGATGAAACCATTGTATCTTCTTGCCCTTGGCTCTGATGTGCAGGACAAGCAGAGGAATAGAGGAAGACATCTCTTTTTACAGCTAGATTTGTTATTACTTCTAGATTAATTAATTCAGTAGGATTCTCTTCATCTCCTTCATGTTCTTTCTGCCTTTCTCTTCATTTCTTTGCAACTCTCAAATACCCCAAACATTAAAAAGTCAATTAATAATACCTTGAACAAATCATTCAATCTTGAACACTAATTCTTAGACCTAAGAGATATAGATACAGATATATAGATATCTCTATCCCATATAAATGTCTGAAAAGAGTAATGAATTGTGAAGCTATAATTCTATTTTTTAGCAGGATACAAAATCAATATTAAATGCCTTTCTGCTAGCTTTCCTGACTCACAGGTATCACAGCTCAAGATTTTTTCGCTAGCATCTTAATCCTCTGTCCTGCACCATGGATTTAGAAGGAGACAACATAACCAGGGCAGCTGCCTTCAAACTTCATATGCTTCAGTATGCTACAATCACCAAAACTGTAAAATCAGTGCAAACACACAAAGGCAGGCTTGCTCACTTTTTGCCTTCTAAAACTTCATGAGGAAGTTTTGCAAGGTTTCTGCAGAATACAAATTATCACACATACAGTCCAACCTTCCTGCTTTGCTGCTGCTCCTCTAATCAGCTTTGCCAATTGCATCCATGCAGTAAAGATCCTGATTCCCTTGGACTCACCACCCCCAGTCACCAAGCTGGAGATGACAGGGTGGGAGTGTGCCACCTCAGATTGTCTCAGTGATAAAGATTTGTGGGAAGTAATTGGGATCAAAAGGCATTTGCTTAAATTAGCTTTATTATTATTACATAAAGCCCAAGAAATCTTCACAAGGGAGAAAGTTTTCCTTGAAGCTTTGAGCTTTAGGGGTATTCGGGCCCTAAAAATTTCCAAAATTCTCCTCATAATTGGTTTCAACGTACATATGTCATTAAAAATCATCCCCAGTGTATTTGTCCAAAATTAAAAAAAAAAAAAAATTAGAAAATTCCAAGTTTTTGCCCTTTTTGACAGAAATCATTCCATTTTGACCACCTGATGGGCCCTTGGGGTTAATTAGAAAATCCCCATCAAGAGCTCAGAGGCCAATATCAGCTGTCAAAATCCCACATTCCCCTCTTTCACCTCTTTCAAGTGCAAAACAACCTGTGTCTGAAGATGTGCCAGAGAATAAAAGGGCACACCACAACCACTGTGGGCTCTGACTTAGACCTATTCATGGCCTCACTACTATGAATACAGCAAAATCTCAAATGAAAGTTTTAATCTCCCCACTGCATTCAATCCAAAGAGAAAAGGGCTTCCCTTTTAACAATTTCCCTCCTTAAATCTTTTGTGTTGCCGTGCTCCTGAAAAAGCTGAGATTTTGCTCAGCCCCAGCGAGAGCTTTTGCCACAGAAAGCACTGCACCTAACCCCTTTGTGCTGACATAAGAGTAAAGGTCTGCTCAGACCAAAAGTAACTCATGCAAAAGGCCTTCAGAGGGTCTAAATACAAACTGAACAAGATGAGAGTTAAAAGTGCAGGCATCTGATCTCACCCAGTTTGCCTTCCATGCTCCTTTCCCTTGTTCCCAAAGGTGCATGGTAAATACAAAGATGAGAGGGGAAAAACAAATATTGGCAAAAAAAAATTTAAATCAGATGCTCTAATGCTGGAAGAGGAAGACAGACAAGTCCTGTTATTCTGTGTCCTCTGCATCTGTGTCCAGATGAGATGAGATGAGATCTCTCTCACATGTTCAGGTGAATACGCCACACCAGAAAAGTGCAGGCTTGTTGTTATCCCAGCCATCACCAGCTGCTTTCCTCTCCCTGCAAGCAGACACCCCACTTACAGGAAAGTCAGTAATAACTTCACTTTGCGCTCAATTTTATGAATGAAGGAAAACAGCAAAGGCTATGATTTCATTAACGGCTCAGCCACGTGTGGGCACATTAATGGCCTGAAATGAAAACCAGAACAAGCACTGAGGATCCTCAGATGTGCTGTTCCATCTTTGGGGGTTTGGGGAGCTTTTTTGCCATTTTACCACACTTTTCATCCCATTTCACTCAAAGCAGAACACTTCTTCCCCAGTGCCCCCGGCCTCAGAGAGCACCACCCAGCCTCAATATTTGTGCCCAGTCCCTCTCAGCCACGCAGAGGCCAGGAGGTTTTCTATCCCTGGAGGGACCGTGCTTGCCCCCCTGCCCAGGACTTGCTCTCCCCCCTTCAAATGATTCTTGTTTTGTTTTTTTCTCCTCGTGAGCAGCAACACCTACATTGTATGGGCAGAGACAGGGAGCATTCATACCCCTCAGAAAGCCATTCACTCCAGGGCAGCTGGAGAGGCTCAGTGCTCGGCTTGCCCTCTTCACTCTTGGATGAGTTTTGTGCAAAGCTCGGGCTTGGGGTCCTTTCCATCCCAGAGCCAAGCAATTAATGAGAGGTGGAAAAAGGAGAGAAAATGTTGCAGGGTTTTGTCTTTCTTCGCAGTTGGTTCTTTTTATGTTTGTTTGTACCTAAATTATATTATCTGGTTGCCCTGGAAGAATATAAAAGCATACTTGGGGAGGAAAAAGGGAATTATGTTTAATTAATTAATATGTCCTTGGGCTTTTTGCTTTTATACTAAAGGTTTGGAAATAGCTCCTCCTATTTATGGAGCAGTGAGTGGAACTGCAGCTAGAAGAGAGACCATTGGCCAAGCAAGATTAGGGGTGTTTTAATTTAGTATTGTCCTACTTCAGATAGTGGCTCCCCTCTTCTCAGAGAATGTTTTTGCAGATCAGAGTTCTAAAGATCCTAACAGGCTGCTAACAACTTTTGTCCCCTGAATTAGTGCTGTACTGACCAGGATCACATTCTAAAGCAGCACTATAGACCTTTACCCAATAAAGCCTATGAAAAAAAGTGAGAAAAAAAGTTTTAAAAATATCCCCCCCCTCACAGCTTCACCCATCATCCCATCTCCTTTCCACTTTATTTTCTGTTGATGCAAAACCCTTGGATTTCCAATTTCATGTTATCATCATGCTTTATTTCTATTAGAGATGCACCAAATGCCTCCCACCCCCTCAAAATTACATGGGACACCCTTCACTAGGTAATTTAAATTTTTGTGTTCTGTTTAGTGCATGAGAACCTATAATAATGGAATAAATAGTGTGGTTTGTTTCTGGTGAGCCAAGCACTAAGATCAATTAATTGGTTTTGTTGGTTTGTTGGTGATATAATTTATCATTTGTTTTTAGGAAAATACTAAAGTGATGTAAAAATATCCATCACTGGTGCAAAATGAAAACAAACACCAGGGATTAATTACATTCTTGGATTTTCCTTTGGAGAAGCTGACTGTGTTAAGCCACTGAAATAGCACAGTGTAATCGTATTGGGATGAATCCAGTAAGGCAGGATCATTTAATGTAAGTGTCATGGTGCAGCCATTTCCTACTGGTGGCCAAACAATGTGCTTCACACCCAAATACAATCACTGCAAAAAGATTTTACTGGAAAGTTGATCAATAGAAAATGCTGTTGTGTCCCATATGACAGCAAAATCTTTTTTTTCTTCCTTTTGCCTTTACTAATACTAAAATAATAAAATATTAAATAATTATATCTTTAAGACTAACAATAAATAATGTGAGAACTAATTACTACAGAAAATAATTTTGACCTGTTGTTTTCCATAGTAACATAGTATTTTGCTATTCAAACCTAAAAATAAAAGTAAGTAATGGCAGATGTTTCTGGATGATTTAGAAGCCTGTGCAGCCTTGTCCTGGTTGACACTGGAACCAGGAATATCCCTGTCAATCCAGAGTAAGAGTCAAACAGTCAGTAAAATACAAAACTCCAAAGAGTTAAACATCCCTTTATTCCCATTGCACAGACAAATGGGGGCAAAGAAGGAAAGAGGAGCCTGGAGGAGATGGTGGTTCACTGTGTCAGGTGCCAATAAATACAGAGCAAATGGGAATCTTTCTTCATAGCTTGTGTAACCAAGCAGAAAGTCTCTCAGTTCAGTTTGAAGGCATGAGTTCAGCTCTTTCCATCCTCTCTCTTTCCTAGATCCTGAATTTATCAGACACCATTAAAAATCATCAATTACATTTCACAGCTGGTATAAGCAAGCCCTAAGTAGGGTAGATATAAATAAGCTGGTAAATTGTGTTTTGTGATCCTCTTTGTTACATAATTAGACACCTGATGGTATAGAACAGCAAATGGAAACCGAGACACGTTGGTCTGGATATACAGAAATATCTTCAGTGATTATTCTCGAGGGGCATTTTAGGTATTGGTTGGACAATTAAGCTGCCAATTAATGATTTGGGAGATATGATGGAAACAAAGTTGTGATCAGCCTCTGGTCACTACAGCAAAGTCAAAATCTAGACTTCCATTCAGGTCTTGAGAACCCTGGGAGGAAAGGCATAGTATCAGCAGAGTGGGATTTGTTGGGATATGCCCTAGCAAAGGAACCACTGTGGCCAAAATTACAACTCACTTGGCCCTATAGCAGGATTTTAACATATATCTTACATTAAAAACAACCCTCTCAGTGAAAGGCTCAAACTCATAAAATTTTATTGCAGATTTTATCCAATTACTTTTGGCCTCCAGAAAATTTGAATTACTCTTCTAGTATGACACAAAGATTAGATTTGGCAGTAATATTCTAAATATTACTCCTTTTTCCTAAAGCTTTTGAGAATCTGTCAGCTCAAAAAAAAAAAAAAAAGGAGGTGGATCTTCTCTCAGAATTGAGTTTGATGAGCTCTGACTATTTGTACTGAAGGGAGGTAGAGAATCAAGAGTACCTTTGACTTGGATCCTTTGCTGGATCTGTAACTAAGTCTGTTGCCATGATTTTGGACTTCCATTTAGCCACCATTTGAACATCACTGCCAAAACTTCCTCTCTGGGTGTGATCAGAGCAACGCTTCCACTCTTCTGTAGTTTCTATATCCTAGAAGAGGTGAATGGCACTTTTCTATTTTGTGCATGCAAAGTGTTTTAGGTAAGATTGCGCCACAGATGTGGCACAAACTCCACTCCCGCCAGGAGAGATTCTCTGTCAAATAAAGACAATTCAGTGAAAACTCTAAAGCTGTCTGTGTCAGTCACAGTGATGGGCACAGGATAAAAACAATAGATAAAGACAAACTGAGCAATATGGCAGAGAATTACCAGGGGATCTGCCTGTTTGCAAAATGTCTCCTGTTTGCAAGTGAACACTGCTGAGAAGACAGAGCCCTTGCTTTGGACTGGTTTAATTTATATGCCCTCAGAATGAGGTCATATCCATATCATGCATGATCTCTATTAGCTTTACAGATGCCTTAACCTGAGAAGGTTCAAGCTCTATAAGAGCTATTCACACTTGGCAGATTGATAGAGTAACTGACAATTCACTGCCATCCAAGTGTATCTGGGAACACAAAGCTCACATAAATATTGTCGAGCATATCCCATTGTCAGTCATTCACTTCTGCCCTTCAGCTTCCTGCAGCCCTGAGAGGAAGATCATTTCTTTCAGTGTCATATGTCTGACTGACCCAGCAGACACAAAACTGTTTCCTTTTAACCAGCAATGGACTGTGCTCAAAATGTCAGACACAGGTTTGTTCAACCAATAAGCAATGTGAGACATCTGAGGCCGGGTGGACAGAGACTGGGGAGAAAGCCTGGAACAACTCATAGTGATGTTCCTACACTGAAAAAGCTCCAGGAGGAAGAATGAAGGCCTACTTGATGTTTTTTCTTCTGCAGTTTCATAGCTGACCTGCCTGCTTACTCAACCTAAGCCCTTACCAAAGACAACTGTGAGCAGACAGCAGGGTTTTCATGCTGTACTCATGGCTTTCCAGCCCAGAAATTCCCACTTGGTCCTTTGCTCCAGATTTACTACTCTCACCTGAGTCCACCCCCCTTCTCTGTGACAGCTCTCAGATAGGAAGGCATGAAAAAAATAATAAAGGATGAGAAAAACAGGAGAAATAAGTGTGCCGAACTCATGGTTTTCAAACTTAGCCTGGACCAAATTTTCTGGCTGATAAATCTGGTTGAAGAAGGTCAGATGTGCTCCATTCTAAATTTGGTGAGTAGTCTTTCTTTCAATTGCCTGACATGCATCTTCCTCATACACTAATTTAACCTGTAAAGAGTAATCAAATTAAATTGATATATGCTCTTAGCTGCACTAATTCCTTTTATTCTGCCATAACCCCCTGGTTTTAAAAATTGCTTTCTTTTTCCCTTGATGAACTTCCAGTTGAGTTAATGAATGCAACTGGTTCACAAAGAAGGCAAATGAGTGGCAGAACTGCCACAAGTGAAACCACAGACTCATGTGGTCCAAACAGGAGTGTAATTCCACTTTCCACCTACTGCAAGCTGCTGGCAAAGCTCAGTCTCTTTGTCTAAGCATCACCTTCATCTTCAGCTGGGCAACCTGGACAGATTGGTTTATTGGAAGCACATGAAACAACCTGGGCACATCAGCAGTGCCCATGGAACATTTTATTTTTTCATCCTAATTATTGTCACATGTACTGTTATTTGACAATTTTGACATGGCAGACACAAAAAAAATTGCCTCTTTTCTTTTCTGCTGCTCCCCTCTAATGCAGTGAGAGTTACTGGAAGTAAAATCTGTTCATATCTAAACTGCAAAAATTGTATACTGAGTACCAAATGTACTAGGGAGAAACAAGAAATCCAAAACTAAAGCTTTCCTTTAAGCTGTAAGCACAAGTAATTTAATGTCTATTTCTGGTAAAGTATGGAAAAAAGCAAATCCATTACTTCATTGTCAAAAAACCTTCTTGATTTAAGTACTGTGAGCAGTATAGCCAGATCTGATGGAAGGAACAAGAGGGGCTGAGTGAAATTTACCCATTTACATAATTTTGTGTTGCAGACGGGACCATGAGAAGAACCCAGGAGCCTTGGTGCCCTGTACTGTCTTCAGTGCATCAGGCACCTCTTCCTTCCGTGGCATCAAGGTAGACAGAAGTCCTGGATTTGCCTGAAGTGCTCCTGGCTAATCCAGAGGGGTACGTTACATCACTCAGGTCAGTCAGACAGGCAGAGGCTCTGTTCCCTTTGCCTTCAACTTCCCCCAGATTAAACCACCAGACCCACATCAATCACTGGCTGTAAAAGACATGGAGTAATTGGACTAGGAGGTTGTCAACAGGCTAAGGGCTTCTGTTCAGAAAACAGATGTCTTGGTTTTTCCTTGGTCTTGTTTATTCTTCATAAATACCAGAGCAAGACAGCAGAGTCACCATTCTCTCCTAACAACGTTCTGTTAATCAAGCATGTCATTTGCTTGTATGGCCCAACCTTCTGCAGATCCCAGACATTCCCCTTCCACAAGAATTAACCACAAAAATACTGCAGTGTAGCTGCTTTATGACCATGGATAGGATCAATTTGTTTTGTGCTTTCAGACATTGATCTTGCAACAGCAAACATACAGCAGGCCTTTTTTTTACATAAATAAGGGGTTTTGACCAACACCTTTCCTTTTTCAGTGGCAGTTTGTCAAGATCTTTTGCCTAATTCCCAGCTTTGTAAAGAGACAGCACTGAACTGAGGGACAGCACATCCTTCCCAAATGGCTCTGAAAAGCAATCAGCAGAATGAAAGCCAGGTTAAAATAATAATTAAACCAGGAGCATATTATTGATGGGCTAAAACCAAAAATGAAAAGGAAAAAGCAAAAAAATGAGAAAAAATGAGAGAAAGAAAAAAGGCAAAACAAAATCAGGAGTTAAAAGAGGCAACCAAAGAATTCAAGAATAATTATTAAGTTACAAATTGCAGCCTGAACTCAAATCATGGCAGAGAGGACCCATGGGCTTTTGCAGAAACCAGAAACAAGGACCAAGAAGGGGATGAGGCAGGAAGAACCCCATTTTCCATCTTTGCACACACTTCCAAGTGATCTACAAATTACAGTATTCCTGCCTAGAATGCAAACTCTTCTTACAGTGTCATTTGTTTTTGCATAACTATAATCTGTAACATCAACTTGATTCCCCCAAGTATCTGGATTCAGAGGTTTCATCAGGAATAGCCACTGTGAGCTTCCTCAACTCCTAGCTGAAGGGGGTAGGTGATACATCTCCTATCCTCACTGTCCGTGATGGAAATCTTTATATTTTAGCAGGAACGACTGAACTCAGAGTGAAAACCTTGGTATTCTGCAGTGGGGGCAGATTCACCACAAAACCCTGACATCTTTCATCTCAGTGGATGCTTTAAAACTCGAGTGAATCCAAGTAACAGCTCAGCTCTCCTGCAAATACTCAGCTAACTCTGGCAAATTCTCAACTAACTCTGGCAAATGTGGACCTGGAGGTTGCCTCCCACTTTTCATATGGACTCTGCTCCTCTGTAACTCCATCCTGACATCCTTGCTAGAAGTTTCATATTTTGCTTAATTAGGGCATGTGTTTTTCTTGCTGGCAAAATGTCTACAGACTTCAATAAGAGCAGCTATTTTTTGAAGCTTCTCCCTACTGTGTCTTGTGAATTTTACACACTTCTGTCCTCAGAGGTCACATGATTCAAAACCAGTCTCAGTATCTGTGTGCAAACATAACATTCTTTGCCAGCCAAGCACTACAGGTGTGTGGATAGTAAAGGAAAAAAAAATATAACCAAAATCAAAGCTTACACTGTGTTTTATACATGTGATGGACATGCACAATATTTAGGAAAATTAAGATGGGATGTGATAGAAAAACATTTGTATGACCACACATCTGTGGGTGCACCTCCTCATATCCTGTCCTCTCTAGGGGTGTGCCTCAGGTGTCATCTCCAAAACTGAAATGGAGAGGCTTGGTAGGAGGGGAAGCAAATTTTAAAAAAAGCTTTTTTCCTCTTTGAGCCTCTGCTTGGTGCCAGCACTGATGTTAGACCCATTCCTCCCTCAGCACACTGTGAAGTGCATGTGGCCAGCAGGACTGGGATCTTTCATTCCCATGTCTCACAGGATAGCCAGGCTTTCACACAAACAGCACTTACATTTCAAGGGCATTTGTCTCTCCTAGCTCTCTATCTCTCCACTGAGCTCCACTCCAGTCAACATTTACTCTACCTACACATGCTGCAATTTTGTTTAGGCTTCATTTTTATTAAATATCAAAAACTATAAAGGATGCCATTGTTATAATTACAATGAGAGCAACATCAAACACAAAAATGTAAGTGTAGCTAGACATCAGAACACAGGTTTTTTTCAGGAGGGTGTCAGACTCCCCAGTGAACAAGTTTAGCTTTCAGTTTTGCACATCAGGGTTGGGGGGAAAATGGCTTGAGGAGCCCTATAGAGGTGCTTTTGCTTCCCTGACTTCTCACACAATATTCTTTCAAATGAATTTAAGGCTTTTCTTGTCCAAATCCCCACAAAAGTAACCACACTGCAGTTTTTCTACTATTATGCAAATAGATTAATCAGCCAACGCTCCAGTGAGAATTAATTTATATTTGAATCAAATGAGGCCTTAGATTCTTTATAACACAACCCCCAGGCCAAGGCCTGGGCTAGGTAGCAACCTCATATTATTCATTTGACGAAATGTGAACTGACATAAATACCATGGCTAACTTTCAATCCGATTACCCCGTTACCTCACATCAATGCTCTCCCAGCCATCAGCCTCCAGCGTCCCTCCTTTCAGCAGCGCAGCCAACAACTGACAACTCCTCCCTGATAAACAAGCACCCACGCTGCCACCTCGGACCCCCACTCTTAACCCATCATTCCTACTCAATGGCCCTTATTCAACAAGGTACTTTATTTTGTTTGTAGGAATCGGGGCACTAAACAACACAAAAATACTGTTTTGCTGGGGCTGTGATTCAAAGCTGCCCTTTCAGAGCTGCTGAGCACTTGAGGCACGAACAATAAACATCCAAAAAAATATATGGGAGCAACGTGTCCAGCCATACATAGATATTTCTAACACTCATGCACACAATTTAATACAGCCACTGACATGTGTTATCTTTCATACTCTCCTTAACCCTTAAAAAAAAACAAAACACAATGTTTGGGGCTGCTATGTCCAAAGGTCAGTGTAAAGTGAACCCTCATTTTAGACAGCACCCTTATACTAAACTCGTGTTGACAACCACTAAATTCTTTCTATTGCCTTGCACAGGAACTTGTTTTTTAAAAAGGCTTCCCTCCCCCCCCCACTTTAAAACTGTAAGCATTTAAAAAGCCTGGCTAAACAATCCACCAGGTGTGAGAAAAGCCTTTTCTGTTCAAGCAGCTCTGTGTCAGAAACCTACACTTTGTAATTAGATTAGCAAGCAAGGACTGAATAGCTCTGATCAAAACATCCCCCCTCTGCATATTGTTTATAGTGCATAACTGATAACAACTAAGCTTCTCTAGTCATGGTTAAAATCCACTTTAAAACAGGAGTCCTGTGCACTCTGGAATTTAAATGAAGAGGAAAAGAAAACAAAGTGCACATTCTTAAAAAGCTATACGTAATTACTTGCCTTTCTTGCTTAAACACAGCTTGATTTGAAAACATGTCATAAAACAAACCCTATGATTTAACAGCAGCTGCTCATGAAAACATCACTTAAAACACAGCTCAGAAAGTTAGAGATGTGGGTTGTTACCTTAAAAACATTCTTCATGGTGAACTCGGGAAGAGAAGGAAGAAAAACCTCTTGGCCACATGGTCCCAGCACTGAGGGACATCCCAGATCCCTGTCAGCAGAGCCAAAAACTCCTCAGCCCAGGAGGATGACTTGACTTGTCTGTCTTTGTTGGATTTTTTCCATGTGGACAGAAAATCTACTTGTGTACTGGAGTCAGTTTCCCAATGTAAAGAGCAAGTTTGAATGTGCTGACTTCCTGGGCACACTAAAAGTGGGATGAAAAGGAGTTGCAGTAGGTTAGAGAGCAGATCATGCCTCCTGTTACTTCAGAGCAGAGGCCTACACTCACCTGGATATGATGCTAAATGGAAAATAAGGTTCTCCCTAAACCTTTCATACAAAGCTTATATATTTTTCTTAGAAATAGTGAGACTGTTTCACAGCCCTATTTTGTCTGCCCAGAGTACAAATATCCCAGTTTTCAATTCTGAACACAGTCTGACATCAGTCCCCTTTTGCACTGTGGGGCCTGGGACCAGATGCAAATCCTTGTGTGTACCAATTTTTCCAAAGAGAGACCTCTGATTACTGGTGCTTCCTGATAAGGTCAGTACACCTCATAAATCCCATCATTATTTCATTCTTCTTAAAGCAATCTTTTAAATATTAGGACTGGACAACCAGAACTGAGACGAAAAAGCTGCCTTCCCTTTGGCTAGTAGATACTGTGGAAATAGCAGAAGATAACAAGACCTTCTCTGTTTTTCCTCTCACAGATCTGGAGACAGTTACCATATATACAGCAGTGGATGGAAAATTTTCCAGCTGTCCAGCCTGCTCCTGCTTCTGCTTTAAGTGCAGAAGCAGGGAAAAGGCCCAGACATGTGCCCATTCTGTCCTGGCACAGAAGTCCTGCCTTATTGCTTGAATTCTCCTGAGAGAGAGGGTCTGATCACAGCCAGCAGTGTAGTCCTGTCTCTATACATTCCCCCCTGCTGATTTATTTATCTTTAAGAGCAGGAGACATTCACCAAAAAGGAGGATATAAATTTTTTTGTATAGTACCATTAGGGAAAGTTACATAAAAGTTGATAGGTGAGGGACTAAATTTCAAGTTAAGACCTAAGGCAGAACAATTTAAAAGACACCAAAGAAATTCCCCTCATTCCAGTACATTCATGAATCAGGAGGCTGCAAATGTAGCTAAAAGCTACATTTCCTCCCTCCTGAGCTTTCTGGGTCTGACAAGTCACAACCAGATTATGGGTCCTCAAAAAAAGCCCTGTCCTGTGCCAGGACAACATGACCTTACCAGATTTCATCAAGTCAAACTTTAAATCTGCTAAATCCCACCTGATTCCCCTAAAGATCTTACTAGAGACATATAATTTGATGTTCTCCACCCTCTTACATTTTTAATGGACAAGGAAAAACAGAGGAAAAAAATATAAAAATCATGACATGATGAGAGCCAAAATTGTGACTGCAACCACTAAAACCTGTTTTTTTTTTTTTTTGTAAAGTAGTTCTCATTGCTACAGGTATGACGAGAAACCTGAGAAAAGCTGTTTCATCTTATGAAGATCCTCTTCAAACATCCTGGCTGTCTCATTCTAAACTTCAGTTGTCTTTGATATTTCCCCCCTTGCAGTACCGAAACAACTCCTGACAAAGTCCTGAAAGGAGACAAGTACATTCAAATTCTTCTAGGGCTTAACCCCACCGCATTGAAATTACCATGAGTTTTGCCCCTGACTTCAGCCCTGACAGAACAAGCAACATTCTCAGGCCAAAGGCATGGGGAAAAGCTTTTCTACAACTCTCTTTGCATGCTCACACTCTCCTTAGTCCCAGAGATTTCTGTTTGTTTTCAGAGAGCTGAAGGCACAAATGAGCAACACACTTCACTGTGTATCTGTCCGATCTCAGGGCCTCTGGAATGCAAGTAGGGCATTTTTCTTCTGTTTGCCAGAAAGAAACACGATTCTCTGAGAAGGGATGTAATTTCTGCAGGCTGGGAAATCTCCCAGGAGAAAGGCTATTTCAAGAAAGATTCTCAAGGTCCAGGACTTCATCAGCTTTTCTCAATGATGAAATGGAAGAGCCCTTCATCTCTGGACATCAGGAAGATGCACTGGTTGCAAAGCAAAGCCCAGAAGAAGGGGCTCCAGGATGAGCCAAGTGTTCTAGTCTCCAGGATGAGCCAAGTGTTTTCTGAAGAGAGCATCTCTTTCTCACAAGTGGAAAATCTCCTGGTTCTGCAGGAATCCAGTCATCCTGAATTTAGATACCTACCATTAAGAATCCTGAGGCATTATTGCTTCCCAAGTTCATTCCTTGGACATTATTGCTCCTTGGTTTTCTGTACCTGAAGCAGCTCACTTGGTAAAAGCATCCCCAAGGGACAACAGAAATACAGCAATTTTCATTCATCTCACTTCCCATTTTACACAAAGTAACTGGGAGCAGAGCACATGGACCATATGGACCAGGGCTTGCTAATTTGGTTCTATGAAGGTGAAATGTGAGGGGTAGTTTGTCATCCTTCTGTCAGAACTCCAGAGATCAAACACACTCCACATCAACATCTACAAGAGGAGCTTAGTATTTCTGGAAACCAAGCATTCTGTCTTTATTAAAGAGGTTCACAGTTACTCTCATCATCTATGGATGAAGCACCTTGTAGACATGGACATGGCTGTGGTCAGTACATGGTCTGTAACTGAACCATTTAACTGCAAACCCATCGCCTCAACGGACAAGGTCACAAATGTAATACTTACAAGAAGAAAACACTAAATGCCCAGGGAATCTGATGATCCAAAAACCTTGGAAATCACTTTTTTTTTTTTTTAAGATATTCCCCCATTTCAGTTGTGAGAGCATTAGAATATCCCCATGTCCCCCTAAACCAGGACACCCAACAAGGAAATTTTGCACTTGTGTTTACTAAAGAACTGTTACACAGTGTTTGAGTTTCCTTTTCTTCCTTATCACACAGCTTTGGGTCCCACCAAATGAATCACAGGTTAATCCCTGTTAAAGGACCTTTCAGCACCTTCACATAGGACTCAGAGAGAAAAACATTCACCCCACAACAGCTATTTTCCCCTCTAAATCATGACGTCTGAAGGTATTTTCACCTAGAAGGAGCAAAGTGAGCCTGCCAGCCTATCACCATCCTTCTGGCTACCAGCACATAGCTTGGGGAGGGCTTTCCACTGGGAAAAGTGCTTACAGGTACCTGGGCTCTCATCATCATTTCTCTTCTGACTCTCCCTCTTAAACCTTCCCAGAGAGACTTAAACCCAAAGGAAGCGAAGCATCAGCTGGCTTGCACGGAAGAATTCAAGGGGTTGAGGGTTGATGCCCTTTTAAGAAAAGGTGTACAAACAAGAGAATGTCCTGGTTTTATCCTACAGGTAGTCAAATAGTAATTCTGCTCTTTCTCTGATACAGAGGTCTTTGTGTGGTGTTCCATCAGGCAGAGGGGTAGAGAGCAGCCTTTAAATCCATTCTTGTGGCAGACATCAAGGGAGTGTGTGGTCTCAAGGACCTTCAGTTCAAGCTAACAGCAAACTCTCAGATTTTGAAAAATCCACCCCAGGACATACTCATTCTCCTGCTGAATTGTGCTGGGAGTCCTGTCCTCCAAAGAAAGTTGTCGTTCCTGTCTTTTCTGGAAAACAAGGAACAGAGCTGGGTCTTAATGAGTGGAAAAGTTTCAAATCACAGTACATAAAGGTGCCCACTGCAAAGAGATTTCAGCGGATCAGTCAGCAGAGAAATTTGCCACTGCTATAAGCAAAAGAGATTTCAGTGGATCAGTCAGCAGAGAAATTTGCCACTGCCATAAGCAAAGGATTACAATTCAGTTTGCAGTGAGGAGGCAGAAGTACTCTTAAAAAATTATTTGAAAGACAAAAGGATTTTTAATTTTTCTGACCTACTTGAGCAACATGAGAGAAATATGTTTTTGAGAAAATAAATGGGCAAATGTTGTGTTCTGTCATCCTCCTCCACATTTCACCTGCACAGTCTAGTATGGAAACCCGTGGGACAGAAACCACAACTGAAACAAGCACCAACATCTGAAGTCCAAACTGCCCCTGTCCAATTCCCAGCAAGGTTCCACTGGGACAAGAAATCATGAAATTGAGACAGCAAATAAACCAGCATGTTGTATTTTGCAAATCGTAGCTCTCCAAAATGTGCCCATCTTAGCTCATGGAAGGAGTTATTTTTAAGTTGCGTGGTTGTTTATTAGACAGATCAATGGAGAAGAAAGAATAGGGATTGTTCAACTCCAGATTAATTTTTTAAAACAAAGGTGGAGGTTGGGGAAAGGATAAAAGGACGCAATGGACAAAAATAATCAAATTTGGAAGAAAGGATAAAAATTAAACGGGCTTGGAAGGAGTTAGTAAAGTGCAAACAAGACACAGAGACTAAACTAAAGTTAATTACTTTTGACATGATCAGATCATCTGATTGCATTTCAGGCTGTGTGCGCTCTGGGCTGGCCAGCATGAATGGCGAGGGAAAAGAAAGTAACTCTCCCCTCGAGGTCCCTTTGCCAAGTCTGGGCTGTGCGCTCTGTCCGAGATCCCTCTTTCTTTGGGCAGAGAGAGAGAGGGGGAGAGGAGAGAGAAACACAGTTAACCACCTGTCAGGGCTGAGAACACAATAAGGCAGCCCCCAAAAGAGCTTTTCATGCATGCGTAATATATTTGTTCAGCTATTCACTTAATGAAGCTGATAAATGTGATGCAAAACAATAGTCAAGTTAATCTATTTAGTAAAATGTTTTGAGACTCTCAGGCGATGTTAAGGAGGGTAGTGTGCTCGGGGACATTTTCATTTCAATACGCTCATCTCTCCCCTCTTAGGGGGGTTTCAAGCAACCTATGTGAATATAATTTCTTATAAATGTGTCTTTAATGGGTTTAATTCACCCTTGCCAGCTGTTTTTTAGCTATTTTGTAAGAGCAAAACAAACGTGCCAGGCTTGGAAAGCTAGTTAAAATTAGTTTCGGTCACTGGGGCCAAGCTATATTTCCTGCAAACCATCTGCTTGATTGGCACAATAGAAGGATTTTCAAGAAAAGGGGGGATCTAGAAGAGCTTTGAACGAACCAACAGTTACTGTTCCTTGTGCTTGAATTCTAAAGGTGAAGACTTAGGTGTCTTAATACAGCCTCGCCCCCGCAGCCTCCATTCAAGCCGCCGGCGTGGTCGATGAGCATCGTTAGGGGGCTGGGACGCAGCAGGGAAGGAGCATCCCTCCCCCTCTCCAGCGGAAAAAAAGAAAACAAAAAAGATTTAAAAAAAAATGAGTGGGGGGAAAATAAGAAAACAACCTAAAAGGCGCACACACAGGCTTGCACCGCAGCTTTCGGGAGGAAGGAGCGGGCACCGTGGGCCCGGACAGCCCTGCGGGGTACGGAGGGTACCAGCTCGGCTGGTCCCTTGTGGAGCGGCTCCCGGCTTGGGGAGGGAGGACCGAGAAGTTCAGCTTCCACCTGGCTGCGGGAAGCGGTCCGGCGGGGGCAGGGGCTGTCCCGCAGAGGGTGTCCCGCGTGGGGCCGCGCCGTGGAGGTGATTGAGACGTCCGTCTCCCGGGGCCGGGGATGCGGGAGAGCGATGAGGCTCCGGCGCGGCTCCGAGCCGCCGGGGGGGCGCCGGCCCTGCCCAGCCCTTTGGTCTCCGGATTTGAAGTGGTGGCTCTCCCAATTTCATGCGGATTACCAGCCTCGGACCGGGACACACGCAGCTTCAACCCTCACCTCCCCCTCCCTACCCCTTACCCGCCGGCAGTTTTGGGTTTGGGCTCTTTTCCTTTTTTTTTTTTTTTTTTTTTTGTGGGTTTTAGTTTGGTTGTTTTTTTTTTTTTTCCCGTGACAAAGAAAGTGAGTGACTTTTAAGAAATAAATTTGAAGATAACGACATTAAAATGAATGGCAGGAAACACAAAACTGCCCGAGCATAGGTCAAACGGCATTAGTCACAGGTTTTATCCTGAGACATTAGAATTCCCTTTCTCTTAAATGATCACTGCCTTTGAAAAGAAACTTCCAAAGGAGATCTCTTAAAATAAGATCCTTTCGTCTGATTTCTTGGTTTCTTATGGTCTATCTTCCCTTTCAATAGATGTCTAGTCCCTTTTGCCGTGGTGCTTAAGGAATTCTTTATGAGTGTGCTCAGACGCATCACAAGGAACCGGGTCCACGCGTGCCCCAGCATGCGTTTGACCCAACCTTCCAGAAAATGTCAGCCCCTCTTTTTTAAAACCAGAGAAATTAGCAGCAGTTGGTCTATAGTGAGACAAAATGCCCGCAGTGTATATGTAAAGAAAGGAGTAAATCATCTCAAAGGAAACGTATAATGACTGTTAAAACGAAGTGTTCTCGGAACAGCCCGGGCGGAGCTCATTTGGGAAACGCCGGGATCGGGGGGCGGCTGCGAGAGGGGCAGGGAGCAGGGGACAGAGATGGGACTGGGAGCTGGCGGGGTGCCAGGTAATTATTTTATTGGGAAAGACTCGTTTGCTTTTTCCACTCGCTACCGTCACGCTCGCCCGCTAAGTAACACCCCGAGAGCGGCGCTTGAGAAACGGGGCTTGAGCTAGCCCCGGAGCGCCCTGGCTGGGGGCGAGCGGGGAGCTGAGCCCGGGGCAGGGCGGGGCAGCCCCCGCTCCCCCGGCACCCCCGCACCGCGGAGCTCGAACGGGGCGAGGGGCAGGTGGCGCGACCCGTCCGCGCCCCCTGCGCGCTGCCCACGCCTTCCTTCCCCTTTTTCTTTACCTGCTAAGTATCGAGACCAACAAAACTGGGGAGCGGTGGGGGGGGAAACTCCAGGGAGGTTTTATTTCAAAGTGATACTTTCAGACGGCGGACCTTCCAAATCAGGTCTGCAGGTGCTCGTATGCTGGAGGCCGGCGAACAGCACCTGGAAAGCTTGTCAGGATCATAAGAGTTTCCAGGGCTGATTCCGTCCTCTCCGATAAATAACTTTTTGATTTGAATCAAGGGAGAGGTTTAACAGACTTTCTTTCTTCCCTAATGTGATATAAATCGCAGATGCACTTTTATTGAATGGTTAAAGCATCGACATGGAGATAATCAACACAAAACGTCCGGACAAAAACCATCGAGAGAAATAAAGCTGGTTAATAAGATTTTTGAGAAAGCTTTGTGTTAAAAAGTAAAAAGGGAAAACAGCTGAAGGTGACAGTTAGTTCATGGTTAATAGGATAAAGGCTGCATGGTTGAGCTGCACACTTCTGCTTGCAAAGGTTCAGACACACCAAAGGGCTGAATGGGGTGCTTTTAAAACATAGGACATTTAACACATCTGTTATAGTCTTTAACAGAGAAATCAGGTAAAACTACTCTCAATAATTGCTTTCATCACGCACCTCCAAAGGAAACTAACTATACTTGCGCCTATTTCCATATTTGCCGCCACAAACAAACCCTCTCTGCCAGAAAAATTCCTATTTACTACTTTCCCGTTAGACGATGTCATTTGTCCCTCACACCAAAGTTAGGGGACTCCGGGCTCTGTCGCAGAGACACCTTCCTTCTGAGAAATACACCTTCCGAAATCCCGCACACACGCGCGGATAGAAAGCAATATCAGGTGAATTTGGCTGCTTCGAGCCATGGACACCGACACAGACCAGAGTAGCTCAGACAACTTCAGCCAAAAGGATCCAAATGCTACAAAGTTGTCTTCATTTTCACAGCTGGAGGGTAGCGATTCTCACTATTTTGTAGATAAGCTATAGAGGAGCAACAGACTGCGAACCCCGAAGGGGTTGCTCTGGTCCCACCGAGGTGCCCAGATCTCTCCTCAGATTTTGTGGGAGCAGAGTTCTCACTGGCCACATCAAGGCTCACATTTCAGTCTGGGCAAACCTCTCGCTTGAGCACAAGTACATGAGACTTTTACTAAGCTCGGATCTTGAAAGGAGATGTTGACACCGCAAATATGCCTTATTCCGGACCTTTGATGTGCAGATAGAAAACCATCCCCATCTACACGCACTAATTCTGCCTCATACTAATAGCAGGAGCAGAATATGTTCAAACCACGGTGGGACCCACGCTCCAAACGTGTTTCTCCCTCAACAGAACTTAGTTCCACGTTTTCTAATTTGTATTTTCAAATCCACAAAACCCGTGCTTTTCTGAGAGTCCGCAGATAAGTTTATATGAATATTTATTGATTTATTTCCTAAACTCAGCAGGGGAGCGGCAAATAAATTTAGTGCTTTCTTTAAATAATTCCCTTTCTACGAGGCAAGATGTCATTTGAAACTTTTAAATAGGCATTTAATTAGCCTGTGTGTGTTGCCTCTGAACAAAACCCTGCTGGGAGCCTTTGGAGCGCTGTATTCCAAAGAGGCGGTCAATATGCAAAATTGATGACTACACTTTCTTTGTGGCGGGACCATTGTGCCCCGGTTGCTTATGAAGTCTAATCCAATCATAAATTGCAGCCCCGGACCAATGGAAAAGCCGGGAGCTCGCCCTGAATGAAGCTCAAGTGGAGAACTTTGTTGAACCTCATTGTTGGGGCTGTCACTTTTGAAAGAGCCTCAGCGGGGCTGACCACTATAAAACCCATGGTCCAGGAGGAAGGGGCAGAGAGAACTCCGCCAGACTCGCTGGCTGGATCTTTACCAACCCAGGTTTGCAAAGCAGAAAACAAAAGCAAACAAACAAACAAGCAGGCGAGCGGCCCCAGCCCGGCTCCGCGGACGGCCCCTGCGATGATGTTCCCCAGCCTCATCGCCCCTCCAGCCGTCTACCCCAGCCTCCTCCGGCCGACCCCCACCCTTACCTTGCCTCAGTCGCTGCAGTCGGCTTTTTCCAGCCATTCCAGCTTCCTGGTAGAAGATTTGATCCGGATCAGCAGGCCCGCCAGCTATCTGCCCAGGACTGCCCCCCCGCCCAGCATGTCCCCTCCAACCTCGGCGGCCAGGACGGACTCGGGGACGCCGGAACTCCCCAGCTCCACCACGGCCGGCTCCAGGAGGATCTGTTCGCCACAGACTTCCAGAAGCGACTCCACTTTCCTGAAGTTTGGAGTCAACGCCATCCTCTCCTCCACGCCCCGAGCCGGTAAGCGGGGGACAGCCCGAGCTGCCGCCGGCCGCGGCTCCGAGCGCTGGGGACACACCGTCCGCAGGAGGGGGTGGCGGCCGAGGGGTAGCGCAGGGACCTGGTTCTGGAAAGGGAGGCAGGACCCAGTCCCAAGCTGCAGAGCCCTCTGGCATCGCTCGGGTTTCAAGGGCGAGGGGCAGCGCTGCCGGCGGCCGGGACGGACGGGAGGAGCAGGCGGAGGGAGGGGTCCCAGAGACGAGAGGTCCCCCGGCCGTGTCTTCTGGCTGACCCTGTCCCCACGGGTGCCGCTTTGCTGGCAAAACCAGCAAAAGTGCCTCTTTCCCTCGGCCCTTCCGAGTTCGGTCTGGCTCTTTTATTTTTTCTAAAAGTACCACAGCGCTGGTCTCCGGACCGAGCGACAGAACCCAGCCTTGCCGTCGGTCGAGTCCAACTGGCGGTTACTCTCCGATTAATTTGATTTTATTTATTTACTAGAAACCTCCCCTGCGTTGCTTCAGAGCGTCCCGCCAAAGACTTTCTCCTTTCCCTACTTTGAAGGATCCTTCCAGCCCTTTCTCAGATCCTCCTATTTCCCAGGTAGGTGTTTGAAATGTCCCTGTGTGCGGGCGGGCCCCTCTGCCGGCACAGCCCCGTGATTTCTCCCCGTCCCTGCGTTCCTCCCGCCGGGGTTATGCTGCAGTTCAGAGGTTGGAAGGAGTACAACATTCAAGCATCAGTCGCGCCAATTTGCTGCCCGATTTAGCACAGGCAGTGACTGCCTGACATTCCCTGCCCGCTCCCCCCGCTGATCCGCAAATTAGCCGGGATTGTCACGGTCCCGAGGCGAGGCTGGTCCCCGCTCCCGCCCTCCCTCCCTCCCTCCCGCCCGACCGGGGGATGTTTCAGCACCACGAGGAGCGGTCAGCTCCCGCCGCCCGCGCTCCGCGCCCCCGCAGAGCGGGCGGGAGGGAGCGAGGGAGGGAAGAGGGAGGGAGCCCGTGGGTGTCCCCCAAACCTTTCCGCGTTACGGGCGGGTCCAGCGCGCTGCGGGAGCGGTGTGACTGCCCTGCTCCACCTCCGCCGCTTCCTTATCCTCTGCTCCATCACCTCCGACTACTAACCCTTCCGTCCTCCACCTTCCCGGGTACACTGTCAAAGCATGGGAAAGGAGAGAAAGCAGGCCACGGAGCTGTGATTGTTGCAGCACCGAAATATTATGATGCTGAGAGAACAATTAAAAAGAACCCACCGAAATCTAATTACACAAACAAGCTATGAATTTAAAAAGAAAACAGGGAAAGGGAGAGAGGAAAAAAAAATAACCCAAGCTCTTCTATTCATCCTCTGGATAATGGAATTTGCTTCCTTTCTCCAGCATGTGAATAGCCTAACAAAAACAACTTGAGCTTTATAAATAGCTTTTCATGTCCATTTAATGAAAATGATTTGGGGAAAGAGACGATTGTGCCATCAGTATTCTCCGGAGGAGCCTGGCATGCCGTTGTGTTTAGTTTGAAAGTGTAAATCTCTTTTGTTCCAATAATATATGGCGTTAGCTGCTTGTCCTCAGTCTTTTTCTGTTAGTTCATTACTACACAATTACCATTCACGCTTCATTAGCATCTCTGTCTCTCTTGGGGAGGTTCCCCCCCTCCTTTTTTTTTTAAGGCGAAACTCTGCCCTTTTTTATCATACTAATGCCATTGGGAACCAGGCAGTGTGCTAATTAGCTGCAACTTTTCATGTCTTCGAATTGAATTCTCCAACTTTGGAGGAGGGGAGAGGGAGAGAGAAGAGATTATTATAAAAAGATGAATACTGGTTGATCAAAACTGCATCTGAAGAGGAGCTGTTTTGTTCGGAATCAGAAAAGTCCTCATTTTCATCTCTAGCATAATAAAGCATCTGAAATGATAAAAGCATCTGAAAAAAAAAATGCTTCTGAGTGGGAGGGAGAGCTTTTTTATTATACCTCTATCTTAGCCGGTACGCCTCGCTTTGCCTTTTCAGGCCGGAGACCTTTGAATCTCCCAACAAAACCGGCCACCATTGACCCATTTTCCACATTTGAGTTGATAGATCTAATCCCGGCGATCACTGCCTGAAAAGGGGACGGCTGGTTAAGCCTAAAGCTCCTTTTCAAGGCCCCAGGTTGATGAGTGCCCGCCCGAAGGGCAGGGAGGGATGGCGGGGCCGGTCCCGCTCCGCTCAGTGCCGTGTGTCCCTCCCACAGCTGCCTCCGCCGTGGTCCCCATCCCTGGCACCTTCTCCTGGCCGCTGGCTGCCCGGGGCAAGCCCCGCCGGGGGATGCTGCGCCGCGCTGTCTTCTCCGACGTGCAGCGCAAGGCGCTGGAGAAGATGTTCCAGAAGCAGAAGTACATCAGCAAACCCGACAGGAAGAAGCTGGCAGCCAAGCTGGGCCTGAAGGACTCACAGGTGAGAGGGGCCCCAGATGGGGGAGGGCAAAGGGTGTGTGGGGAGCCAAGATCCCCCACTCCCCGGGGGCAGCTTGAGAGAAGCAGGGGAGAAGGGGACGGGGAGCAGGGAGAACACCCAAAGCAAGTTACAGGTGATCAACAGAGCCAAAAATGTCACGATTCCCAGCTGGGTGAGTAGGACCAGCCTGATTGCCCCTGAGCTCCCTCCTAGGCTCCTCCAAAGATCAGATTATGTGGCTCCTGTTAGCTTTAGTATGGGCATGTGCAGGGTTTTGAGAGTGCAGCCAAAACCACCTTTTTTGGTCCCTGTTTCACTGAACCGTTTCACTTCTTTGTTGCTTTGTTCCCTAGGTAAAGATCTGGTTCCAGAACAGGAGGATGAAATGGAGGAACTCCAAAGAAAGAGAGCTCCTCTCCTCTGGTGGCTGCAGAGAACAGACCCTACCCACCAAGTTCAACCCTCACCCAGACCTCAGTGACGTAGGCAAGAAATGTTCAGCAGAGGAGGAGGAGGAAGTTCCCCCTGTGTGCCCGCCCAGCCCCCAGCATCCCCTAACCTACCACCAATCCCCAGAACATCTACACCTGAGGGACAGACTGGACTCCCAGATGTCTCCTTCTCCATCCCATTCTAGCAGCCCCAGCAAACCTTCAGACTTCTCAGACTCAGAGGAAGAGGATGATGAAGGGGAAGAAGAAGAGGAGGAGATAACAGTCTCTTAGATCACTTGCCTGCCCCTACTATCACATGAGGACACTGCAAAGATGTAAATAAACCAGAGTGCTATAAATTGAAGAGGTGCTGTCCCACCCCAATGTCCACATTGCTTCTTTATCACAATAGCTGCTTCCTTCTCACTGGTGTTCCTCATTTGTTGCCCTGTGTGGAGGTTTTCATGTTCATAATATATGCCCAGCTTTTCATAACTCTCTCTGCTTAGCAATCAATAGCTGCTCAATTAGCTACCTTCTCCCAAAAAACAGACAACAAGCAGCTCCTGTCTGTACAGTAGGGAGGAAAGGGAAATTTCCCTGTAGGAAAGGAAACTTCTTCCCCCAGATAAAAAAATCATCAAAAATACAATATAGACGGCGTGACCATTTCTATCAGCTCTCAAGTGAATTTCCAGCTACTGTATTACTTCAGGTGCTACTGAAGACTTGTCTGATCTAGCAACACTTTCCTCCAAAATAAATAACCTTGAGGGACCCAGACCAAGCTCTGCCTCCCTCCTCACCCCAAATGGCACCATGCTTGTGCAACAAATCCATTGAAATCCCTGGAATGACTTTGAAGTATAATGCAAGCATGCCCTGTGTAATGAAGATCTTATATATTTATGATTTTCATCTTAATTTATTAATCAATATTGTGTTCAAAGCACTGTCTAACCCATCTTCTTGCCCAGATTTGTGCTTATTTTCCACTTTGCTTCTCCTATTCATGGTGTGGACAGAGGAAAGTGGATACATCTCTTTGATTTTTAACTGAACTTTGCTGTCTTTGCACAGCTTATATGAACTGTACACTATTTTGTACACTTACTCTGTATGGGTGTTTTATACCAAGGTTATTGTCAATGATTATAACAATGGCTCAACAATGCTTCTCTCTTATTTTTAATTAAATGGCAGCTAAACTACAGGTGAACATGGCTGTGAAATTGTGTAACTTATAAAGAAACACTTTTATTTTGTATTTTACCATGTACAGACTCTAAATATGTGTATATATTAAAGTGGATGATTGTCAAATAAAAAAAAAGTAGATTTCCAAATTTGATCATTTGGTAGTACTTGGTTCTAGATAATAGGTTGTTGTAGTTTGTGTCTGGGAGAGGAATCTACCTTATTAGTGATTCAATAAGAATTTATCAGTCTCTAATTAAGTGATTTTACAAGAATACTTACCTGCCTTTTAGCTAGGGAGCAACTCTTCAGACATCGCTAGGATACTACAGCTTATACACTGGGAGCAGGTAATTAATTAAATTAATTCTTACAGGGTAGAGAAACAGAATGAAAGAAATAAATTTTACTCTTCAACCTCAAGTCCACCCAAGGATCATTACTACAACACCAGGCAAATCCGTAACCACCCACCTGCTTTTTGTTTTTACATTTCTGCTATACACTACAGAAATATCAATGGGTTTTGCCTTGCTTACAGGCAGCAGAGTTTTTCTGAAACAGAGATTTCATTACAAAATTGCATTTATTTTCTGCTCCATGATCTTTAATGCCCACCATTCATGACACACCAAAACAAAAGAAACAAATGCAGCAGATGTCCCCCAGATACAGATCTCCCTCTGTGAGAGGAGAGCTGTCTCCCCCTCCACTTCACTGCCACAGCCACAAGGGAAGGTGTGAAAGGAAGAAGAGAGTGATTCCATTTGGAATGGACCTACAAAAATCATCTAGTCCAGCTTCAAGGCTGGCCAAAAATTAAAAGTGCTATTAAAGGGCATTGTCCAAAAGCCTCCTGAATACTGCCAGGCACAGGGCATGACTACCCCCTGCTAGAAAGTCTGTTCCAGGTCTTTAACCTGTTTCCAATGGACGCATCTGAGCTGGGACACATTGTCACATTTCTCATCTTCTACCTCTCTGACACCTTGAAGCCATTAGCAATTGATAACATACACTTGATAGAGGTGGAATAGAAAAAGAGATGGAAAAGACACAGACAGTATTTATCCCACAAAATATAGTGAAACAGCAAAAGAGCTTGTTGGGTTTGTGTTTGTTGAGTTGTTGTTTTGTAAAAGCCATGCACAAAAGAAAAGCTAAACAAGGAATTAATTCAGTGCTTCCCATAGGCAGACAGGTGTTCAGCCTTCCCAGGAGAGCAGGGCTCCATCACACAGAATGGTAACTTGGGAAGGCAAACATCATCACTCCAAACAGCTCCCCCCCCTTCCTCCTTCTCCCCACTTTATAGCCTAAGCCTGATACCATGTGGTCTGGAATATCCCTTTGGTCATTTGGGGTCACCTGTCCTGGCTGTGTCTCCTCCCACCCTCCCAGGCACCCCCAACTCCCTCACCAGTGAGGCAGAACAGAAAGCAGAGGAGGCCTTGGCTCTGTGCAAGCCCTGCTCAGCAATAACTAAAACATCTCTGTGTTATCAGCATTATTATTAATGTCTGTATTATTGTGCATTCTGCACAAATCCAAAGTACAGTCCCCTACCAGCCACTGAAAGAAAATTTACTCTGCCCCAGCCAAAACCAGCACATCCAGTAAGCATAAGACTATAGTTAAGTAACTTATAAAGACAGAATGAATTCAAAACACAGCTTGTTTTAAAATCCAGTGGCTACTCCAGAGAGCATAGATGCCATCACACACACTTCAACACTCTAGAAAGGAGCAAGTCCAAAATAAGAACATTACTTGTACAAAACCCTCCCAATTCATTGTTCAACAGAAACTGCTGATCTTCCTAAACCCTCTGCTCTTTGCATTTTCTCTGCACTAGAAATGCTATCAAAAATAACTTCTTAAGACTGCTTCTTTCAGCATGAGGGCTATTACATCTTACACTGCTAGACAAATAGCCATACTAAAGGAAAAAAATAATGGAATTGTCATTTAACAGGGAAAAATCCTTACCCAAAATGTGACATTTATTGATCCTGTGGGAATCAGAAAACTAGAAACTTCCACAGACACAGAAGAGTTTAATTTGCAGCCTTAGCAGAAGCTTAGATTGATATAAAAATACAATACACAGACATTAGGAAAATCATAAACTTATGTTTCTATAGTTGTAAGAAAGACTATACCTTAAGTAAGAAACTGTTTAAGTAAGATGATGAAAAGTTTATAGTGCAGTAATGTAATAATATGAAATAGGTTAGGAATTTAGAGGTTATAATAAAAGCATATGTGTACATGTGAGACAGAAGCCCATTAGGCAAAAGTATCCACAGTGCAGCAAAATAAAGTAAAAGTAATAGGTTAGAAAAGCAAAATAAACCCTGTAGCAACTATCTATTAGTTTAGAAAGTTATATATTGTCTTATAACAAAGAACTTGTAACCACTCTTGAACTATAGCTGACAGCTTGCTCCTTTAAAATCTCCCAGCCTCTGAGACTGATGTTTATCTGAACAATAAATCATTCTTAGCCCAAAACCAGTGCCATCCCTTCATTAAAGGCAGCAACAATAATAAAGCTGACACTTCATTCTTTTCTCCTTTCAAAGTCTTTTTTTTTAATAGCAAAAAGAACATTATGTGACTACTAAGCACAAACATTTGAGATTCAGAGATACCTTAATATGAAATTAAAGGGCTCGTTTTTATTTACCAACAGCTGTCAGACTGCATCTGTGGCTTCAGGAAGGGGACCTCCTTCTCCAACATTTCCCTTGTACACTTTGAATGAAGAATCCAGAGCTCACAGCTACCATGGGATTACTCACGTGGCACAGCTGCACCAAGGGAAGTACTGCAGAACTAGCCATCCTTTTTGGAGGTCTAATGTCAAAGGCATAAACTTATTCTCTTTCCTCAAATGTGGATAGATACTAGTCACATTAGGAGGATCTAGTGGCAGCTGGGTTGTCCTGGTGTGCATGGCATTGGGAGTTCAGTTTGGGTGTATTTCTGAGAGCAAAATGGTCCATAATTTGCTGTTAACAGCCAGAACGTTGGAGGCGGCCTCCCTCCATTCCCTCAGCACTCTCTCTTTGTCTCTACTTTTAATGCAGCCATCTGTATGCTTTGGGAAAGGAGGGAAGGTGACAAGAAGCCTTTCCTGCCTTCATGGAGATGGAATGGTTTCCATAATGACTAGCAGCATCCAGAGTTTTGGAAACTCCGGTAATTCCATGTGTAATACACTCCCATAACAACCTCTGCTTTAGAATATCAAAGGGCTCTTTTTAGTGACCCAACAGCCCAGAGGTCTTGTGTGTATTTTCTTCCTTCTCAGAGACAAGAGGGACATCTCCCAGACTGGGGAATGGATAAGGCAGAGAGGGGGACTTAACTTTGGTGATGTGAGCTCAGGGCAGCAAATTCTCAACTATTTTATCCATTAAGAAACCAGCTAGTTCTACATCTAGCATGTAGAACCAGCTGGTTTCTTAAGGGATAAAATAGTTGCCCTGCACAAATGGGGAAGTGTTTTCACCCAGCCACAGCCAGGCAGACAAGGCTCCTGCACAGCCCTTTACTGGGAGCAGGTTAAGTAAAAAATAAATATAAAATAAAATAAAATAAAATAAAATAAAATAAAATAAAATAAAATAAAATAAAATAAAATAAAATAATCTCTTTTGAAGAACACCTTTCATCCAGGAAAGTTTGAACATTGCAATAATCTTAAAGAGGTTAAGTAGAGCACATGATGCAAGACCATAGTTTCCAGAAGCAACCAGCAAAGGCTGAGGGTGATGACAGGACATTAACCACAACCAGTCCTAAACTCACATCCTACAGGAAACTAGCTTGGTTTGAAGAGACCCAAGTTCAGTCCTAGAAAACACTGATAGCATTTAAAACCCTTTGCTGGGAAGTTCAAGGGTGGGTTTGACAACAAGCTCTGGGCTCTGTTATTGTGAAGAGCAGCAAGGCAGTTTCACTGCTGGCTGTGCTCCCTCCCCAGCCTGGCCATGTGCCAGTGCTGGGAGCAGAAGTGATCAGACTGAAGAGCAGAAATGGATCTGTTCCCTGGATTTGCTTTTCCAGCAGCTGGAGCTGCCCCACTGCTGTGCCTGAGGAGCACACAGCTCAGCAAGGATGGCAAAGGTCATCCCTTCTGCTGGCCCACATCAAGTGACAAAATTGGACATATTCAGGGCTCTTGTGGTTTTGAACCAAGATTGAATTGATACAAGTAAATAATGTCCTTCAAGCTCCAAAATCCACACCAGCACCACTTTCCCAACCCACATGACAGGGATTTAAGGCCTGGGAAGCCCAGCAGAGTGGGGCCTCACAGGAGTGCCTTTACTTGACATGCACAAGTGCCAGGTGTGCTGCTTTTACCTAATTTTCCCTCCCATGCAACCAGCAAAGGGCTAAAATACTTCATAAAATCATACAACAGCACAGGTTGGAAGACATGGAAAGATCCTCTGGTCCAGCCTTTTGTGGGAAAGGGAATCTAGGTGAGGACTATTACCCTGATCTACCATATTTTGGAAAACCACCATCAATGGGGACTCTACCATATCTTTGAGGAGATTGTTCCACAGAATGATTATTCTTTCTGTAAAAAATGCCATTGAGGTAGTGAGATAAATCCTCTCCTGGTGCAACTTGTACCCATTGTTCCTTGTCTTCTCCATGTGGCTCCTTGTGAAAAGGGAGCATCCATCTCCTTTGTGGCTATCCTTTAGGTACTGAACTCCTGCCATGAGGTCCTCAACAAGTTTTTCTTCAGGAGGAGACTCAACTGCTTAAGTCTCTCTTCACAGGACAGGTTCTCATACCCCTCCTAGGTTTAGCTAAGCTTAGCCTTCCTAAATACAACTTTGTATACCCCGCCAAGGTTCTTGTAGTCCTTGGTGGTATTTGGCCACCTTCCAGTGGTCAGTATTTATCTTTTTTTTTTTTTTTTTTTTTTTTTTTTTTTTTTTTTTTTTTTTTTTTTGGTGTTTACACACATCCCAAAGCTCTCTGCTAAGCCAGGGTTGTCTCTTGCTCTGCTATCTCCCTCTCCCTTTGTAGGGGTTGGACTGTTCCTGAGTAACTCCCAGCCCTTATAAGCTGCTTGAGCTCTCCATGGATGCTTCCCACAGACCCTCACAGCTGGGCTCTGAGCATATGGAAGTTTCAGGAGTGGAAGTTTCAGTGCTTCTGAAATCTAGGGGGTTTGTCCTATCAGTTATCTTCAGTGTTCTTAGCAGGATCTGAAACTTCACAATGCTGTTATCATTATATCCAAGGCCACCACTGATAGTTATGCAGGTTGTGAGCACTAAATCCAGCCAGCAATGGGCTGTTCTGAGTCAGCACGTCCAGCATCTGCAGTAGGAAGCATTTCTCAGAGCTTTCCAGGATCCTCATGGATTACTTGGGCACTCCTGTGCAGAAATAGATTGTTTAACAGTCAGGACTGATTTGGGACTGGAGGTTGGTGGTCTGGCAGAAAGTGTGAAGCTGAAAATTGTGCAATAATATTGTCAGAAATCCTGTTGTGGATGAGGTTTAGTGGCTCACACAGATCTGAGCTCATGAGCTTGTTCCTTCCCCACTGGCCTTGGGCTCTGTGTCCTAACTCCTCTTTTGCACTGGGTGGTGCTGGTTCATCACAATCCCGATAAAAAGGCACTCAGGTCTGGTGAGGGAGGCATCAAACGGTATTTGTTAGAGAGAACACTGCAAGATGGGAACAGCAACAACAGAGACAATCTTCTGTCCCTTAGATGCTGAGAACCCCCAGTGGAGCAACATCCACACACAGCATCCTGGCCACACCCCACCCACAGGTGTGGGCATTCAAGATGTTACAGGAGGGGGTTTTCTCACAGCAAAAGAACTCTATTAACCCTTTCTGCTGTCAAACAGAAAGGATGTACCCATGAGACCTTCTTGCTGCATGGTTAGACAAAGCCAAGGACACACAGATGGCTCAGCCCCATGCCCAGCAGGAGCTGCATGTCTCTGTTAGAGTGGCCTGAGCTGATCCTATGGACAAGGGCTCTGTGCATCACAACCCAGGTCTGGAGGGCAGCCTGTCATCGTGGCACAGGGCAGAGCAGCACAGCACCATCCTGGCCATACTCAGGCTCCCTGACATGCAGATCACCAGATCCTTGGTCTACAAAGGGCTTTCAGTCAGGATCTCAGTGGAAGCACAACCTCTTCCCATCTGCCCGTGGATTCCATTTCATGTAAGATCCTTCAGACTTCCTAAATGGCCAACCCCACATGGGTGCACTTGCTGGAGGAGGAATTACCCATATTTAGCCAGAGCATGGTCTCCACTCCCTGTAACATCTCTCGAGCCTCGGAGCAAATCAGAAATACCTGTGACTGAGCAGCCTGCTCCTACAGGAGATGTCCGAGCAGGGGGTTGGACTAGATGATCTCTAAAGGTCCTTTCCAGCCCAAACCATCCTATGATTGAGGAAGGAGACGGGAACATGCATTTCTGTGTGTGGCTAAGCCAACAAAGATGATGATGGGGAAGGATTTGCCTACAGTCAGCCCCACTGCCAGGGGCAAAGATGGAAGTTGTCCTCAGCTGCTGTGCTCTGTTCTAACCCCCAAAAGCCCAGATTAAACATCCACATTGGAAACCACAGATAACCATTGGTTACCACAGAGATCAATGTCAGAATCCTGGCATCATTTATGTGGTGAAATGGACAGAAAGTGTGGAATGGAGGATGGGGCGCCTGCAGGGTATCAGGAGGAATTTCCTCTCTGGTTCTTGAGGTGACTCCTCCAAAGTACCAGTGGAAAAGGGCAGAGGAATAAGAAAGGTGTAAATACGTGTCACAGGCTGCAGACTGGGTATATAGAATGACTCCAGAGAATTTCCTGTTTCCACTGCAGAAAGGAAGTCAGCACTGATCTTATGGCACTGAGAAATGATGAGATGGATCCAGGAAGGACATAAAATGAAATAGGATGTTGGAAACAAAAAAAGCAGAAAAATAAAGGTTAAAGAGAAGATGAGGTAAAGAAAAAGTCAAGATAAGTGTACAAGACAGTGTGCATAGAACAGAGAAAAGAATAATGCAGGAAAGGGACAGGGCAGCCAAAAAAGGAAAAGAAGGGAAGAATTCCTGAGAGATAATAAGCATTTTGGCAGTCCAGTATGGATTCAAAAATTGTCCAAGATATGGCTGAAGCATTTTCCAGAACTAAGTCCAGGACATGCAATTCTGTGAATCAAAGGAAATTTACAGAACACAGAAAAATGTGCTTGAGCATGTCCAAAGCAATTCTGCCTCTGGAAAACTGCTGTGGAGGACAATGCCCACACTACAGACCACCTCTGAGCTACCATTTACACTGCTGTGTCATTAAGAGCATTTTTGGATTGAACAAACTTGAATGCAGATCATAAGTTTTCAGCAGAACTTCTCTATTTTCCTCGAAATTTTCTACATGTGAATCTGTCCTATCAACATTAAACATTCAAACAGGTGATGAGTGGACAAGGAACTGTCAAAAAAGAAATATGAAGACAGTAAGTCTCCAGGAAAAAAACCCCAAACCTCCTCGATTTTAAGTGCAGAGGTGTTTGCATTTATCCTTTTTAAATAGAGAACTTTAACTTTTTTTTTAGTCAGAGTATTTATTTGTCATGAAGGATAATAGTTTCCTACATGTTTTTACTGACTGTGTATTTATTACTGTATAACCATAATGTCTCTATCAAATGGGTGAAGAGAAAATTGGAATACTGTGTGGAACACAAAGGTTGTCCAGAAGGGTGGGAGATGCCCCTGGAAACATTCCAGGCAAGACTGGATGGATAGGTGAGGGCTGTTGGCACCTCCTCACAAATACTTAATAAAGCCTACAAAACCAAAGGAGTGAACCCCACGATCTGCAAATGAAAAATTATAAAATGGTGCTTAGGAAGGGATAAAAAGTTCTGGGAAGCCACAAATCTGAATAAATAAGCATCAATTTTATTGAATCATGAATAATTTAAGACTGGTACAATCATCAGCTTTATTCTCCATGACACAGGGTGGGGAAGGGGTAGAAACGGGGAGAGTGAGAAAGGGGAGGCATGATCTCAAACAGACCATTCACAAATTCCAATCCTAAATGAGAACTGAAAATTAAATAGGGAGAGGAGCAAATGAAAAACATCATAAACGTACACAAAATACTCAATTCCTAGTTTTCTCTTTAAAAATGGCTAGAAAAAATTCATCAAAATGCAGCACTTTTAATCAAATATTTACATTTCTATGTTACAATGAAAAAATGTACATCTTATAGAACATATTTCATAAACTGTTCCACTGGAAATGACTAGATCAAAACAACAACCTTCCATTTAATATCAACAAAGATTTTTTTTTGCTTTGTTTTTGTATATTATTTTTTTCTTGAAAGAAAATTGCCACATTTAGACAAGATTTCATACACATAATATCGAAGTTAAGCATCAACAATGAAATATCAAGTTTGCTTCTTTCAAAATGTACAAAAAGGCTAACCAACCCCCTCCCTCCCCTTCCTCAAATAAACCACATCTCATTTATGGCCTGTATCATTCTTGGCAGTTCTGAAGGAAAGAAAATGGTTTATTCTCTCAATTTATAACTCAACACGAATGTTGCATAGAATCTTGCATTTCTTGTTGATATTTCTTTTAAACAAGCCAACTTTGTAAGGAGGAGAAAAAAGGAAAAAAAAAAAAAAAAAGGAAGTGTTTTGAAGAAGTCTTAAATGAGAAGAAAGTCACATAAAGAAAGACTTAATCTATGAAAAGTCTTGATAAAAAACTAAGATGTGTGCACAACAGGTAACCCTGCTTCCCAAAGTTTCAGAAAAGACACGGAATATTGTGATGCTCAGAATGACTAGCCTATTCAAAATTGCCTATCTCACTTTAAGTCAAGCTAGTGTCAATAAAAAAGACGAGATAATAGAAATTTCTTCCTGAGCTTAAGCACAGGATTAAACATGAGAAAAAAAAAATACCCCGTTCCCCACAAATAAAACACTACTTTAAACATGTCTTTTAGCACTCAGTTAAAGGTCAACCAAGACATTTTCTAGGATATCAAGTCCATTTAAAGCCCTAGCCCTGCAACTGGATTTTTTTTACAGGCACATGCTCTGTCTGCATGGATTCAGTTGGGGGATTAGGTACCAAAATTCACAGTAGTAGCAGGTAAAGTCAGTGCTGGGAAGCAGAATTGTCAAGACTACTGGAAAAATTAACTTCTCTCAAACTCATCATCAGCATGCTATGGATTTGATTCCATACAGATCTAACCCATTTTTTACAGTACCAAGAACTGGATTAAGAAAATTGGCTGAGTAACCTTTGTTATTCTATTCAGTGAAATAATGAATTCAGAGTTCATAAGGTTAAAACAGTAACAACAACAAGCTCTTCCCTCCATCATTAAAATATTTAAATTTTTCATTTTACAATATTTTTCTTTAAAAAAAAAGTCATCAGCACTTAAAAGTTGTAACAGGAGCAGATTCAAGACCAGCTTAGTAAGACAAAGTAGTTATATTACAGAAAGTCATGAGGTATAATAAAACCATCCTCTCAAGCTGAGCCACAGAAGCATGAACTTGTTTGTTATGTTCCTTTAAACCCACAAGCTCTTGAAAAAGTGTTTGTAATAAGATTTCTTTCTGTACATTGAAAAAACAGCATATTCCTGTAATTTATTAGAGTTGAAAAGCTTCTTTTGTCCCTCCTGCATGGATAAAACAGCTCTTCAGTGATTTATTAGCTGGGGATTGATATGAACCTGAAACATTATCTCATTTCTCTCCTTTTTTTGTCACATTTAAACAAATTCTAGTATCTCATACAAACAATATTCACAGCAACTTATGATATTTCAAGAGATGACTTTAGCCCTGTTTCTTTAAATAAAATCCCATAATATACAGCACTAATTTAATCAAACACAATTAGTACAAAATAAGGCATCGCTTTTAAAAGTCAGCACCAGAGGAGAGCTGGAAAGGCTCGTACAAATCCCTCCTGAGGAGTGAGGTGTTGGCTGAGGTACAGCTGACATGCTGGGGGTGGTGGTGTCACCAGGAAAGTGCAACTCTTTGGGAGGTGTTCTTATTCCCCAACACAAGTACAAGCCTTAACACTGATCGTGTAGGTGTGTGCGTTCACAGAGGAGGAGAAACCAAACCAGGTTCACAGCTCTGCCACAACTCAAAAGCATGGCACAGCTAAACTCAAAAGATGCAGTACTCAGTACCTTATCTTTTTTTCCAGACCTGAATACTGGAATACTGCTGAAATGCTTTTTTTTTTTTTTTTTTTTTTTTTTGCAATTAAAAAGAAAAGTCATGGAAGTAAGTATTGTCACCAGAGTAGCACTGGAATGCCACAGAGCTGAATTTTAATTTACCCCCTTATGGTTGTGTTGATTGGAACAAAACCTTGGAACAGAACCCAAAGTTTCCTAAAAACAGCTGTCACATTTCATGGCAAGAATTACGAACTGAAAGTCTGACTCAACCCTTTGCAGGGGTGTAGCTCACCTCTGTGTACAGAGCTCACCATACCTGTGCACTGCCAAGGGTCCTCTGGAGCTGTAGGACTCCATGGGGCACAGCCCTGCCACTGACTTCTGTGAAGGTGGGAAGCCCCCTCTCTTCAGGGTGGATTAGTGGGGTGTAAATGCCACAGAAGTCAGTCCAGCTGGTGGTGTGGATGTAAGTGGGAAGAGAATTGGGCCCTGACTAGCAAAAGGCTACCTGATCTTTCACTTGTAGCAGGATTGATTGCTACACAGTGTTTGAAAAAAACCTGATTTGTTCAGACTGTATATATATTTTTATATATTCCTATTTATATATATATAATCTTTATAAACACACAATGAAAGAAAGCCAAGGTCTCAGACTGGCAAGGAGAGCAGCGCTTTTTGTTTTAGTTTCTTTTTCTCCTTTTCTCTTTTTTTAATATTTATTCAAACTTCCCTGTTTTGCAGCTTTGCCTTCGTTGAGTATTATTACAGAGGCAAGCGATATTTTTATAGCACCAGAAATATATGAAGCTGAGTTTAACCCACAAAGCTGATTTGTAATAGTCCAGCCCTCACGTAAATGTGTTTGGTCAGAAGCAGCATAGGCAAATATTTCCCTCTCCCCTCTCTTTCCAGACAGCACATGGCACAAAGCTATTTGCTTCACAGCTGTGACGTTGCCCCCCACCCCAGTCCCTTCGACTTAGTAATGATGACTATTTTTAATATCTTCAGGATCTTAGGCATGAGAGCTTACAGCAACTAAAAAGAAGGAAACAAAGGAATAGTGCAGTTCTCATCATCGCCAAAATAAAAACAATAGAAAGGTCACTTGGGTTGCCTGCACCCAGGTTCAAGATTGCTCCAAGTGTCTTGTTCTTGCAGCTCTTAATACTGCGATTCCAGCCCAGGAACGTATTCTTTTCATCAGTCTGTGATCAGGGCTCTTGCCAAGTGGAAACAACTTCTGTCTGAGGGAGATCACAATGTCGACTCCAGAGAGGAATCCAGGATGTCATCGTGATGGCTGTTGCTGTTGGAGTCGCTGTCATAACTCTGGGGACTGGAGTAGTTGGCTGCCTCCTGCAGTCTCATTAGCATGTTCATCTGCAGAGGCAAGGAAGTTCATGATTATTTGTATTTTGAGGTAGGAACAACATAAACTCCATGTGACAGCTACAGCGGTGTTCGCTTTGCCAGTGCGCAAGGAAGGAAAGGGAGAAACAAGCAGGGTCAATAACACTGAGACTCAGAACAGAGGTATTGACTGTAAATCATAGCAGCATTCAAGTTACTGGTAAAACGCAGCTTTTCCAGTAAAGGAGAAAATTAGATGACTGAAGGGATTTAGTCTACAGCCACAGACCAGTTCCTGTTTCTAATCCCTAGAATCAAGGCAAATGAAACAGTTCTGCTGTTAAGAAATGAGAGCTTACCAGAGGATCTCCTTCAGCATCACTCACTGGAACTTGTTTGCTGGTGGAGCCTTCCCGGGACACGGAGTAGCCATCAAAGCCCACATCCTCGGGCCGCAGCTGGAGCAGAGGAGGCCACTCGTGGTGCTGGGGGCTGGCTGCCCAGGGGTAGGTGTCCATGACCCACTTGGCAGGATCCTCCCAGGGCGCTCTCCTCCCATACAACTGAAAGAGCACAAAACCATGTCAAATATTCCAACCATCTCATCCACCGACTACCTAGCAAAAACGAACGTGCCTTGGTTCTTGGGCTGCAGGAAACACTTTGCAAGCACAGCTGAATGTGAGAGTTTCCTTACCCTAAACACACACAAAGCCCTTTGTCATGGCACTGATTTGGAAGGAGCAGACCACCTTCTCCAAGATTGCAGTGCCCTTCTCTTGGCACCAGCTGAAGGAAGAAATGCCTGAAAATAACATCACCTAATTAAGTCAACTTAAACAACGTCAGCACACAAAAGAAGCCATCAGTGCTGACATCTGGATTGCACTGGGAGGTGCCTTACAAACCGCCATCCATGGAATGTGGAGGAGGAAACATGAGATCTGTCATCAGGCAAGAGTGACGGATGTCAAGGCATAAAGTTTTCAAGTCAAATTTTTTTCGTATTCAACCAAGAAAAAGCACCAGCAGCATTCGTCCATGCTCAGGCTCCTAAGTAGGCAAAGTCTGCTCCAAAAACATTTTTTCTGGATGGAACAGACTGCACTACTGAATCCAAACATATTCTCCCTGTTCTAGTCCATTTGCCTTAGCTAGACAACACATTCATTTGAATGCCTCATGACTTCCAAAAGCATAAATACAACTACAAGTTGCTTTAAAACATTTATTTCTACTTTATAAATATCACCATCAACATCCTTCAGCAACTGGAGTTTGTCTCTGACGTTTTGTCACTGTCCCCTTCCTTTATCCCCCTGCACAAGGTAAAAACAATGGTCTAGCAAAGAAATTCACCAGCTCTCTGATGGATCTAGGACTATCTCACTTTCCTCAATACTATTTCTCCGTGATATGTTTTTTGTGGGTTTAGATTTTGCATGCACAAAGTATTACAGTGCTGTGAATACCAACCCTTGGTGTGCTGTGAAGCAGGAGGGAGCAGAGGTGCCAGCAGATGGTGCTAGGCAATCTGAAACAGAGCCTCCTCCACAGCCCGGACCCTTCATCCTTCAGCCCTGCTACCTTATCTTCCCAGCTTCAAGATGCGGCAAACCAGATTTCCTGTTTTAACCTTGTTCTCAAATTTACAGTGATACATGTCATTTGGTAAGTGGCAAGGATTTTGTATTTTTCACATATTTTCTCCTGCAAAACTCTGAGTGGATCTGAGCTCAGGAGAGACTAAATGACTCATGACCCTCTTCCATGGCAACCAGGTCTGTCCACCCCTCTCACTGGCACATTTTCCAGGGAGCAAGTCATGGGACAAGGATGGAACAGGTTGCTCCACAAAGCATGAAAGAAAAATCACTGGAGTATGAGTGACAGTGGCAGGAAACCACAGGGACTCTGGGTCCTCTTTTTGCTGGTGCTACATTCTGTACTGATACACCAAGCAGGAAGAACTTGGTTTTACACAACCTTCTAATTTTCATGTCCCTGTTTTGAAGACAAAAACAAGTCAGCTCCCATGGGAGCAATTATTATAAGGATTCATTTGGCTTGTTTGTATTTGATCCAAAATAATTCTCTAAATGAGAAAAAGAAATATAAAAATAGCTGAGAGCAGATCCACAGAGATCAGAGCAAAATTAGGAGTCCACCTTTCCTTTCTGGCAGGCAATTTCAGGAAAGAAGATGTGCTCTCTTTGTGGGCGTGAGGAACAGAAAATAGCCCCAGATGAAACCCACCTTTCTAGCATTAGCTTGTTTATTAGCACCACTCTGGCTACTCTTCAAGTACTAAAGTGCATTTTCTTATCCATCAACCAAACAAAAGAGAACTTATTTAAATAGGGATGAATTAGTGCAATCTGGGGAAATGGGGCTGAAGGGGATAAAGAATCTAAAGCACAGTGAGAAACTGAAGTCCTTACACCTGGAACACAAACCACTCAAATACACTAAAAGATGGAGATACTGGGCAGAACAAGGAAGCAAAAGGATGGTTTTATCAATTGCTCTCTCTCCACTTCCATTACTAATTTTTCAATGCTTTCCACACATACTGATTAATGATATGAGAGCTCCAAAACCCAGTACAAGGAGCCCATGCATTACTGTGAGTATCAGTTTTCTCCATTTCAAGAGCAAGCAAAATCACCTGCTCTCATTTCTCTTGTTTTAGATTGGAAATATTCCTGGCTCCCATTACCTGCCTTTAAAACAAGTTTCATGTAAAATGGTTCTCCTGTTCTATTTCTGGAAAAGTTCCTGAGTGTGTTTTGTACTCCAGGACCTATTGTTTTCCTTATGTCTAAGAGTCTACCACAATTCCAAAGAGGATGAGGTCTCCAAGTACTGACAAATTTCAAACGGCAGCTGCCCAAATTGTACCCAAAACTTGGAGAATCCAAGTATTTCACGATTTTTTAAGAAGCCATTAGTAAAAACTTAGTTCTAAACCATATTTTAAAGTAGGTGCTGCTGGGTTTATTCTGTGAACAGAGAGCTGGTTATTAAAAAACCTCCTTTTTTTCCGTACCTAAATGGCAAGTCCATAGCAATTCTCTGCTGAACCCTCCTCCTGATTCCAACAAGCTTCATAGTCATACAGACACCAAAAACTATTCCAAATTGCCAGATTATGAATCAATTACTAAACACAGACAATCAATGATTATTTAACTTCATCCTCTGAAAGAATTATGAAGGAATCTACTAAAAAAATCATCTTATATACTGAGAAGTATCAAAATGTCACTGATACTGCTCCTATCACTCATGTAAACATTCTCTCCATGCAAAGCTTTGTTCCTATGCTGAAAGATTTGATTTCCAAAGGAAAATCCTGTGTAACAAAGTTAATGATGACAAGCATATTTTTCTGCTGCACAGGATAAATTTAAGGTGTGCTTCTGGAACTCAGTATTGAAAGCTATTTGTATGTCTAACTCCCCCCACTGCAAACATCAGCAGTTTGGCATCTAATCACTTCACTTCTTCTACTCTCTATTTCAAAAGTCCTTGAAGAGACTAATTCTGCCTGAGATTATTGACAATTCTGGTTACATTTTCATAGACATGCAGATATTCAACATGCAAGGTTGTATCTACAGAAAATGTTGCCACTGCTGAGTTTTGTTGCCTTTTGAACAGATGCCATTCTAGACCTATGATTTTTCCCTTTGCCTGCTCACCTGTAGCCCTTCTCTTACTGCCTCCAGAAGATATGGAATGATGGAGTAGTTCCACAAGTCAGTGAACCAAACTCTAGAACCATCTACATCTATTGGACAGGAAAGGAAGAGCCGTGGACCTGGAGAGAGAAATTCAGATATTACACTCAAATCACAAGCACAATAAATATCAAAAATAGGGTGATGACATCTAAAAGTAGGGTTTTAAAGAATGCCTTTTTTACATGACACAGCACAAGGAAGTATACAAAGATATGCCTGATATACAAGGAAATAAAATACGTATATTTACACATGCCTGGGCAGAGTACTTACCAATAGTAACATCAGAGGAGCTGTGAGCCTCCAAGAATTTGTTCAGATGTTGCCAGACCTTGGGAATCCAATCAATAATCTTAACCAGCTCTGCATTCCTCATCCTGCCACTGATCTCTGTTTCAATCAGTTTTCTTCTCAGGAAACGGCCGAGAAAGCCTTTGACTGGCTCAGTGTGGTTTGCACACAGCACCCATCTATGGCACAACAGCAGAAATGGACATTATTTCTCTTCCATGCTACTAAGTGTAACTATTCCTGACTACATTTCTCTTCTTATTCCCAGATTATCAGGATCAAAATGGGCTATTCCAGTCATACATGTTTTTCAGCAGAAGTTACTTTGGAATATTTCACTAGATGAGCCGATATTTGTTGTGCATTGTTTCAGCTGATTTCTCATTAATCTGCTTTGCCTAAATATTGTCGTACTGAAAATCTGTTAGAAAACCAAATATCTTAACAATCCTCTATGAAATAAAAGTTTTATGACCCCAGTTCCTTTAATGACAGCACCATAACCAAGCTGAACATGTCAGGGCAACAACCAGGAGCAAATGGCATTTCTCTCTCACTTTGCTATTTCAGCTGATAAGAACAATTTCAAATGACTCAGTAACCATTACTCCTTTTCCAGCCCACAAACACAAATGAGAAACATGAATAAACAGTACCTGAAATTATGGTGAAGTTGAAGATTAGGTGTGGAGGAGGTGGCTTGGTTCATTGTGCCAATAATATACGGACTATTGGGAGAAAAAAAATCAAGCAAATCAAACTTGCGAACTTCAAAAAACAAGTTTTAAGTAAAACCTGAACATTAAAAAAGGTCATTCAAAACTCTTTTGTCAAAGAAGGTTTTGTAGTTACTTATCACCAAATTCTCTACTGAGATTCTGTGAACATCAAATTCTGGAAGTAAACCAGAAGCCCCAAAACAGGACCTTTCACTACAAATGGGGTTTTACTACTAATGATCTACGTCATGAAGCAAATACAACTACTTTTAAATTACTTATTTCAGAAAAATGGATAATTTTATGAAGGAAAAAGATCCCTCTGAAGCACTGTCCACAATATGGACAACTTGGTCATCTTCCTCCACATTACTAAATTAATGCAGACTTTGGTTTTGTGCGATTGGATTTTGCAGGAGCAGTGTTCTGAGTACAGGATTAACATTTGCAATGTGTTCTGATACTATTTCTTTACCATTTGTGGTACTTGCAGTTTAGGAGTCCATTAAAGATCTCTCCTAGGGAGCTAACATGGTGCAAATTATCCAAAATGATGACAAGAGGCATATCCACAGCATTATTTTCACTGTTGCACTGGTCTGCCAGGTTGGACAGGTACTGGCGGAGTTCCTACAAAGCAGATATAAGGAAGAGAAGCAAAAAAATTTTTTTTTCTTCACATTTCTTAAAAAAATCTATTAAGATAAATAAGCTCGGTAACAAAATCTAAAGCAAAAGAGTCTGATATCTAACAAATCACACATTTTCTATGAGAAAACACAAGATGTGGTTTTCTTTCTCTTTTGTAGCTTATGCTGACGACTCAGAGACTGTGCCAGAAATCCTATGTGAGATAAGGGCTTAAAAAGGGGTAATATTTTGTAATTTACTTTGTGTTTTTTATTCATCAATATCAGACCTAAGAGGTCTAAAACATATTTTTGTTTCTTTTCAGGAACTTGATCAACCATACCAAACCAAATTCTGCATTCCAGCTAGATTTGTTGTATCATCTTGCAACTGTGTTTCCATCAAAATACAGATGACAAAATTAATCTGGAACAAACCATCCCTCATCAGAGGCCAAATTTGGACGCCTTCAGTAATGCTGGAAAGAAGGACGAGCTTTTGGTGCTGCTGCTGACTGGTTGAAATGCTCTCAGCAGCTTTAAAGCATGTCTGAAATCATACCAGTGGCTGAACCACAATTTCAACCATCCTTTTCTTCCAGAGGAAAATATGCCGAAGGCCATCAAATACACAGTTTTTTTTTCCTTCTCTTTAATCTAGAGGATCACTGGAAGTGTATTCAGCAAAACCAGCAGCACACAAAAAAGCAAAGACACGCCTTACCTGCCCAGGAATGTGTCTGCACAACAGCCCCTCCAAACCCAGCACACGATTACAACTGCTGATACCTGCAGCTGCAGAAGCTCCTGACAGCCTGGAGATGCATTTGAGGGTTTTGGGAAAAGTGCCCACATGCAATAGGGATTGCTCAAGTCTCTGGGAATTTTATGCAGGTGTTTAACTTCCTGGGCAATTCTCAGGCTCCTAAACATTTGAAAATTGTGACACCTTTAGGTGTTTAAATACACACCTGGAAGCCTGCTGTTCCAGACCCATAATCAGGTGAATATGAAAACCTTTAAGTATTGTTTCCTTCAGGATAAACATAATGCTTTGAAAATGAAGCTGAGTTCAAAATGACAGATTATGAAAGGTCTCTCATTTTGGACTTGTGGCTGTGCAAGGAGGGTTTGTGCATGCTCACCTTGCTGGATTTGTGGTCGACGTTGAAGGTGGCGATGATGCCCTCGGCCAGCTCCCTGCCCTCCCTGAGCACCATGTACTCAGACAGGCGGTTGGCCAGGTAAGTTTTGCCCGTGCCACTGGGGCCAGACAGGATGATCCTCCTGTGCTCCATCAGCAGGGACACGTAGCGCTGCAGGATGGGCTTGGGGATCAGCGACTCAAACACCAGCCCATCCAGGCTGTTCTCACAGATACCTGCAGCAGGGAAACAGGCCTCTCTTAGGAGGATTTCCAGTTTTTGTCCAAATGGACCTGATCAAGCTGCTCTTCACTTCAGAGCTAAACCCCTTCCCCACCCCAGTATCCCTTGTGGTTGAGAGAGGCACACATAAAGCTGGAAAAAAAGTGCAGGGGTGACCCGTGGGCTTAGACTGGATCCTCCTGCAGCCTGTTTAAGTCCTCAGCTGCATCCCTAAGGCCCTTTGGAAGCTGCCACACCAAAGGATTCCAGGCCACACTTTTCATGCACAAGCCATCCATTTACAGCATTTCACCACGCATTCACCCTGAATGTACCTGTTTACTTTTGGATCACTAGACAAAAAAAATCCCCAGCTATCATCAACTCCCCCTACTTTCCCAAATGCTTGTAATTAAACTCCTCCTCTGTATGCCGATAGTTATCTCCTCTAACAGAAAACTCCTACTGATAAGCATTTATGCCATGTCAGCAGTCACTTTAGGCAGAATTGGCTTAGGGAAAATACACAGTGCTTCAAAATAAACAGCAGGAAGGGAAGTTGGCAGGTCACCCAGAGAAATGTTTGCACCTCAGTGGTTACTTGGAATATTAAATATTTATATAGGCAGCTTTATATCTCAAAGGTATATGCAAGTGATTTTCCATAAATTGATTAAATACATTTCTATTTTATTGAAAACTGTTATCACTTATGAACCTTCAAGGCACAAGTCGAGTCAGTGCAAGTTAAATATAAACTCAAACTGCAGCTTTACAGACACAGTTAGACCTTATGCAATATTTCAGTTAGGCTTTGTGACTGGACAATGCATTTTATATAAGTAGAATATCCTGGGTTCATGTCAAGCCTTAGTAAGTTGATGTATTTCACAGTTTATTTTGTCTTCCTGCTCACTGCTTTGCTATACAAGGTAACCTAGTTTTTACACCAATATTCAAAAATCTGCTTTCAGTCAAATTTCAAAGTTGATCTGAAGAATGTTTGGCACTGCTCTCAAAATACCATCTGTCTGCAGATTTCACTGGTCTAACTTTGAGCAAACTGATACATGTTCAAAATGTAGCAGTTGAGGGTTTTACCCCTGAACTTAGTTTCATAGTAGAGTTTTCATAAAAAAGTTCTTCCCTGAGAAACCAAATGAGAAACACAAATACTAAATTTTTATCAGTATTACAGAATGAAATCAATGGGAATTCTGAAAACCATACATTTTGAGAAATCCAGATTTTAAGGAGTTTTGTAAAATTTGGGCTCCCTCCTTCCTGGAATTTAAGGAGGGACCCTTCAGTGAGACCAATCAAGCAAATGAGTTAAGATCTATTTTTTTTTTTAACCCTGCATGAAGGAAATAACAACTATAGCTGTGATAAAAAGCTAATGAAAATTTGAGGTTGACTCATTTGGAAAGTACTTTGCTGCTCAAACAGCTCCACTGCATCCCTTGTGGTGTGAGGTCTTCTCCAGGACAACAGAAGATCTGTGGAGTGTGTAATTTTTCCTAGAGTTACAGGTTGAAAACTTGCTGAAATTACAGACTTAGCATACCCCAAGTGCTAGCTTTATCAAATGAAAATAGCAGGAAGTAAATAAAGGGTAAGAATAGGAAAAAGCAGCGCAATAAGAAGTCTCTACTCCTCTGAGTTTCTTGACATGCAAACTCTGATAAAACTCAATAGTGAAAACTCCACCAGGCAGGTCAGGTGAAATTACCTTTGATGGTAACTGAGATAGTGTTGTTTTCTCCAACCAGGTACCCACAGGGCAGCAGCTCCGGGGTCTCAGCGCTGTTGGTGCGCCTGATTTCCCCGATGCTGTAGCCCAGAACGCTGTCTGAGTTCAGCCCCAGCTGGCTCACGGGATCCACGTGGATGATGTACTCCTGGGGTGGGAAAGGGACACGGGAAGTCAGGCAGCACTGGGAGTTTGCTCTCTGCTGTGACAGTGCTTAATGCACAAAGTTAAATACAGCCTGGTACCATCAGAACCCCCCAGGAGAACTCGAGCTCGCAGCACTTTGTACCCACTGACCTTAAACAGGCGTCTTACAACCCCATCCAGAACATCCCACTTGGTCTTCCCACTGACTCCAATGCAGCCTATGAGGAAGGTGCGAGGCCTGGAATCCTACAGGTACAGGAATAACTCTATCAGACAAGTGTGGTTAATGTAATTAAAATGCTGGCTTCCCTGCCCCTTCCCCTTTTACTTCTAAATAATGGTGCATCCTTACTACTCTATATGGTGAATTCTGAATAGCATGTGGAATTCTTTTCACACGGTAAACATTTTCTACAGTGTTGGAGTCACAAATCTAAACGATACTCAGGTGGCTGTGATGTTAAGTTAAAGGTATTTATTAATCAATCCATGAACAATTCAAAAATCTCTGAGAGGATTACAGTTTAGCAAAGAGACAGGAAGTCTCTTAGGAATACTGTAGACAGAAAAGTAGATGTCAAGTTCATTCTTCCACGACTTCACAATCAAAGACGCTACATTTGCAAGGTTTATGCTATTTATTTTTAGAAATTCTGCTGTGGGCACAGAATGCTATATATATAGATCAATTATACATGGCTCTAATGTATACATGGTTCTAGTAATATAGAAAGAGACTTTATATTTATATAGTATATTTGATATATCACAGCATTTTGTGTTTTTAAGTTATTTTTAAGGAAGATAAAAGAAATCAGAATAAATATAATTTTTCTGCTTTTCTACAGCTGCACTCACTGTGAAGCATTAATTGAAGAGAAAACTAATTTCTATCATAAGATTTGAAGTGTTACTAAAACTTGCTGTGATTGCAGTCAATCAGCAGCAGTTTTACTGTTTATCCACGGTTGTAATAATTAATGCAGAATAGGTATTTAATGGAAAGAGCTGCTGAGTCCATTTTATTTCTGATCATTCATATTTTTGTCCAGCCCTCAGGGAGACATGAAGTTACTTCTTAAACACACTTTTACAGGTGCTCAAAAATGTGAGATAGCAAGGCCATTGCTTGGCAAGAACTGTGTAATACATTCATGCATGTAGTACGTTAAACACATGAGACAGGATGCAACTTTAAAATATTTGCAATTTGTTTGGGTATTTAGGATTCTTTCACGTACTTGTGGATGGAAAACATCTGAAAGATGTCATTCTAAACAGAGTACTTGTGCCAGAGAGGACAACTTGAACTGGAATGATATGGTATAGATCTCCCAGTTTGAATTTGTCTAGTTCTTCCATAAGATTGGTGCTTCTGGCATTTCAGTCCCTCTCAGCAGCTCCAAGGAACCTGGAGGTAGCCAAGTGGCTTCTCTATCACTATCAACACACCAATGAACTGTTTTCCTGAGAAAATCTTGAAAGTCCTTTGCAAACTTGAGTTCCCTCACACATTCCAAAGTCACCTACATTTCAAAGCTGGGGATGAAACACAACTCACCTCCTTCCATTTCATCTCGTCCTGGAAGTTGACAACTATTTTGACGTGCCTGCCGCCTTCTTTCCGGGCAGAGCCATCTCCAGTGTCATCCAAGAGCATGTCTGTGGACAGGAAACATCAACAGCTTCACAGCTGGAGCTCAATTACAATGGAGACTATTCTGGTTTATTGTAGTCGAACACAACACGTCTGGGCATCACATGCCCCAAGGTAAAACACAAGAAACAGGCTGACTTCCCCGCCACATATCCCCCTCAAAAAGGGAAGGTCATTGAAAACTATTAGCCAGTTACTCTGTATTTTCCTTCCTATGATATATCCCCTGGCAAATGTGCACCATTAAATGGCTTTAAACATGACTTTTCAGAGCTGAGGTCATAATTGGACACCTCTGACCGAGGGTGTAGCAGACCTACGATGATATTTAAAAGAAGGCTCTGTGCCAGCTCGTGACATATTTCCACACCTCAGCTGTTAATAATCCTCATGCTTTCATTTTTCCATGGCTAACCAACCAAGCCTTCCAAGTGCAGGATAAAACCTGCCTCACCACCCTTCTCATTAAACTCACCGAGACTGGTTGACTCCGTGAGGTTCAGGCTGTGTTGAGAGAGACCCACTGAGTGTCTGGGAGAGGAGGAGATGGAAACCTGAGACTGAGCCCTGCTACAGCTGCCGTGGTTTTCAGATTTCAGCCGATCGTTCTCTGCTTTTAACTTTTCAATCTCACTCTTGAAAAGACAAGTCAGACATTAGAAGGCGCAGTGAAAACATGATTATGAGATAGCAACATAAGAAACTTAAGAATAAATGGCAGTTTAGCAGAAATGCTGTTTCCATCACGTTTTAATTAAGGATTTTAATTATTAAAATGTCCTTTCTATGAAACTTTTCCAAGTATCCTAAAATACCTAAGTATGTGGGACTTCACTAACACTGAAATGCAACTACCTTAAGGCAGAGAGCATGGAAACATTTTGAAGCCAACAAAATGCTGTCCCCAAAATCCTGTCCCCCAAAATCGTGTCTTGGGTGAAAACAGCTGCAGCTGAAGGCAGCTAAGTCAGGTGTTCATGCTGACTTTTAGTGAAGGTTAAACACAGCCTTTAGCAAGCACTTAGATCTGTCCTGTGGGGGTGGCTGGCCACACCAGCACAGGCTGCAGGACGTGGGGTGGCTGTTCCTCACCTGCATCCTGTTCATGGCCTCGCGCAGCTGGTCCAGCTGGTGGGCAGAGCTGAGGGCCTCCAGGCGGATGTCTGTCAGCTTCATCTCCTTGTCCCGCAGCTCGTTGCGCAGCTGCAGCACCGTCTCAGCCTCGCTGTCCGTGCACTCCGAAATACTGCAGGACACCGACAAACACACGCTCGTTCCTCTCCTCCTGCTGCTTCTCCAGCATTTATTAGCAGAAGAGGAATTATTCTTTTTATTCTGCTTGAAGCAGGTAGCAGTTTTGGCTTATTGAATTAGTGATGCCATAAATCAGATATTAAACAGGCCATGGAAATTTTAGAGTCTGATGAAACAAAGATGTCTGAGGGTTATTTTCTTTTAATCAGCATCTGAAACAGAATTCTCTGAAATCACCTACTATTGGATAGTCTTCATTTTTTTTTACGGTAGTTGCTATAAAGGAAAACTTCTAAAGCCAAAATCTAAATAAATTAAGGGGGTGCAGGCATTTAACAGCAGTTGGTTGGAGATTGATGAGTTCACAGACAGATTTAAAGCTCACCAGGTGTGCACAGCTGGGTTTCCCTAAACTGCTCTGGAGGGCTTTGGAACTCTACACCTATTCAAGCATGATAAATTCCTGCTCGCTTTAAAGAACTTACGCTGAAAAAGTTTTCAGAGGCATTTTTCTTCCCTCCACCCACAAAAAAAAAAAAATCTGAGTGAGTAACAACATTTCACCACATTTGTAACTGTATCTGTATAAAGATCAACCACACAGCTGCATAATTTAAGGGAGATTTTACCTAACATGTCTTTCCCTAAATCAGTTTCATGGGTTTTCCCTACCAAAAAACCAATTAGCCAAAACACACCAGTTTTACTTGTGCTCTATCTTCCCCCAGTTCACATATTTACTCTTTGTTCATGTTTATCCTTTTGGCTTCCATAGCAAGGTGAGATGTACCCACATAGCATTGTGGCTGATGACAGATGGGATCATCATTTGACTATTTTCTGGCCTGAGAGTTGTAAAGCACAACTTGCTGTAGTCACCAGAAACACACTGAGTTAGGCTCAAGAGACAGAACAAGCTTTGAAACAAAGATCATGGGGGATTATCTTCTGCTACTGACATTTCATCACTGTTATACAGCTGGAAACTATTGCTATTGTTTTCACCTCTTCATGTGAAAACAAGTGGAGAGGAACTACTCCAATGCATTTGTTCTGAAATCAGGCTGGAAGCTCTGCATGACCTCCCAAGGTCAGGAGGCTGTCTGCTAAATACAGGCTTCACAATACTGCCTGTTACAACTTTCTGTATTTATTTATCCTGCTCAAGTGACAAAGCTACTGATGGATTTAACATAAAAGCTGTTTTACTAAATTTTCCATGTACATTCTAAAATGTGAGCTCATACTCAAAACAGCATGGCAAGGGAATTGTTAAACTTTATTTCACAGGTGGCCGTGGAAAGGACCAGGCAGAGGTGGCTGGGGAGCTACAGAAGGAAAGAGGAATGGATCATCTCCATCTACCAGGCACAAGCAGTTAGATGAGTTCATCTGTATCACTAAACCACAGTGTTTGATTTCCTTTCCTTTATCTGAGTTTGTCAATAGAATTGGGAACATATCACGGCAGATTAATACAATATGTGCTGTTTTTAGACAAGAGAAACAAAATCCCAGATTTGACCTGGTTTGTTTAATTAATAGCAAGAGATTCAATTGATTTGTCACCTCAAGGTCACCCTGGTTATAAATATTCTTGATACTCAGTACATTCTGCTGAGAGAGCAACTCAATGAAATATTTACACTTCACTACTGACGCAATGATTTTTGGCTTTCTGGACACTAATGGAAAGGCACTGGGTTGGGAGTCAGCTCATGCATCTTTAAATCTCTGAATACATGAATTCAGCATTTCTGTCCTCTGCCTTTCCTCTACCAATGCAGCAAAATGCCTTCCATGGTGTTTTCTGTCTAAAAATTACAAAAATCACTTACAGGGAATTGGAATGGGAAGCTCTCAGCAGTGGTGTTGAAACAGTGGTGTTGTGGTGTGGTAGCTTTGGTGAGGAAGGTAAGGAAGAATCAGTCATCTCCTCAATGTCTGAATGAGAAGATGCTGACTTGGGAGATTTCTTTTTCCCAAAAGCTTGCTTGAAGGAGCTGCGTAACTGAAAAAAAAAAAAAAAAGACCATATCATTAAAAGTGAAACCAGGCAAAAAAAGCCACAGAGTAAGAACCCTCAACATGCAAATACTTCAGATGCTACAGCCATACTCACATACACAGTAACATGGGTGAAAAATAAAAAAGCTTTTTTTTCCTTAACTATTTTATCAGATTAATAAGGTCAATAGGAGTGGCTGTGGATGCTTCCTATTTTTTAAGAGCTATTTGACAGCAAACTCTGTTCAGTGCAACAAGCTTTACAGCGGCATGGTGACAGCTTGCAGCTGTGCTGGCACAGGGCCCAGCCCAGGTTAATGGTGCTGGAAGGGTTAGTGGTGTCAATGGGGGGTTAGCTTTGTACCTCTGAGTTTAAAGTAGGTCCTCCTTACCTCATTGACCTGCCGGAAGAAGTGCAAGCAAAAGGAAGTGGGGGAAGGAAAAAAGACATGTTTTAACAGATAAAGCCACTGATAAGGGAAGTTTTGGATTTCTGAGACAAACACGACCAATGATTAACAAAGACAGTTACTTTAAAACCAGAACCCTGTATTTTCCAAAACCAGGTGTCTCAAACCACATTGCATTGCATTTGCATTAACTGAGGAAGACACCAGATCCAAACTCTCTTTTACATTTTCTCCTTAGCTCAGGCAGAGTGCTTTGGCTAAGAGCCAAGTTAATAACGTATTTTTCCTTGCAGGAACAGGTATTTCACCATGTGAAAAGACTGCAACTTCTCTACCTACCTGCAACTAAAATAACCTTCAGTAACGCGACTGCCATTTTCCAAACAAGAATTAATATTCAAGTCATTAAACTGCTGTGACCCCAAAGTTACAATTTAACAGGTAGTTTCAAGAAGCATTTGGACAATGTTCTTAGATATATAGTTTCACTTTTAGGGAGCTATAAAACCCCCATGGAATCATGATGATCCTCATGGCTCCCCGCCCACTCAGGATACTCCATGTACACCTTCTAATGCCATTGCAAATTACATACTGTACACAGGCTGGCTTAATATGAGACTTTATTTATTTAACTTTATAATAAGAAAATGTTCCCTTAACCTTCTTCAAAAATAGTTATATGATGAATGAGAAATGTAGGCTGATGTAGGACTATATCCACTAGGTTACAATAACAAAGTATAGAAGGTAAACAAGAATTTAAAAAAGTGTTTATCTTAAGCAAGGCTTAATGACTACAAAAGTTTTGTGCCACAAACTAAGGGTTGCTAGAAATTTAAAAGTTACAGCAATTTACTTTGTCAATATACTAACATTCAGTACAAGAAGGATTTGGACAAGATGTTGTTTCCATTCTACCAATTATTTAAGGGCCAGAGCGCAAATGCTTCTTTTGTGAAGCAGCTGGCAATACCAAAAGATACCAAAATGAAATCTCTGAGATAAGAGAGAAATATAAACAAGAACTTGTTAAGGAAGCTCTTCCTTACAGTTCAGGAATTTCATCAACATTTCTGAGAGAATACTGTGCAAATACAAATTAAGCTTTTACCAGCTCTAACCACATTTTGCATCTCTGCAGATTTATCTGTACACCCAAGAGATCCAGGGAGATTTAAATTCAGTGGGAAGAAAGGAGTGGATTGTTTTACTGGCTATAATAAAGGATCCAGGGACTTCAGTCCAAACTACAATCAAACTAGGTCACTAAGGCAGTTATGGTCTAATTGAAAATGGAGTTGAAGATAATATACCTTTCCTCCAGTACAGGGTACCTTGTACATAGTACATGATGAGCAAAGAGGGAAAAACGGGAAAGGACAGGTAAGTAATGCAAAAACTTCCAAAAGAGATGTCTGTCATGAAAAAATTTTAAAGATCAGTATTTTTTAATATTATTCTTAGCAGTCCAAGTTCATGCTGGGCAAAGAGTTCTTAAACTGTTTAATATGTTCACTTACAAGAAAACCCTACGAGAGACAAACAAAAGAAGACCCACAAGAATTATCTTCTCTTGTGGGTTTGTTTTACTTTAATGACAGATGCCACATTTTCCTTAAGGGTCTGGACACCCTATTGGCCAGAACTAATCTTTGACAGCTATTTCTAATTTAAGACTGGCCTTTTAGCTGTCAAGCTAAAATTCAATCTTATGCAGAGTCAACACAAGGATATACATCACTTACAACTCAATTAAGCCTTCACAGGAGCGTTTACCCAGGATTTAAGCAGTGCACAGTCCTTGTGCTGACCTGCTGCACGAGGCAGGAAGGAGCAGCCGGGTGGATTTCACCGTGCATGTCCTGACAATTTCACAAAAACCTCACACAGTCTGCTAAAACATACTCACCCAGTTCTTCCTCTTCTTTTTCTTGGAGTCGCTCTCGATGTTGCTGCCCACACTGGAGTGGCTGGTGGCACTGTTAATGCTGGAGACACTGTCCGAGGAGTGCTGCCTCCGGATCCGCAGGTCCGTGGGCTGAGCAGCTCCAGGACCTGGGTATGAATGGAGGCAGTGTCAAAATTATCTAGGAAATTTGATGAATGGCATTAATCATCCATTCCTGAAGAAACATTTTGGGAAACCAGCACTCTGACAATCACTTATCCCAATGGATGGATTGCGTAGTTCAAATCCTTGTTTCTCGTGACGAGATTAAAATCTGAGATGCTTCAAACTTCTCCTTCAGCAATTTATCACAGTGTAAATTAGTGGGTTACTCTGGTCTCTGGGTAACTCTGATGGTCACATCAGCTATTACCCAGAGGACTGAGGTCTCATTGGAGAGCCCTGGAGTCTCTGTATGTGGTGCTTGTCTCTCACCTTTGCAGTTGAGCTCAGGTGTGTTGATGACTCCATTGATGGCAGCCTGAGCAGCAGCATTTTGTTTCTTCAGGAGTTCAATTGTCTTCCTTAGCTCATTCAGTTCCGAGTCCTTGAATAAGGGAAAAAAACCATATGATAGTAGATGGGAGAAGAACACCAAAGAAGCTACTTTTCCATCTAAGTTTTGGTAGTTCATAGTGAATTTATGGAATATATATGCATAAGGAGGTGAAAATGAGGTTTGGGATACCAGGGGAAGCACACCCTCAACAGGCTGCAAAACAGCTTGGGTATTATGAAATGCATGTATTCTGTAATGCAGAAATAATGTCTATTCAAGCATACTGTTCAAAAACACAATGCTGCCAGTCTTGTAAGTATTCTTCTTGGCATTTCTTTCAAACATGCCCATGTATGGATGCATTGGGATGAAATATATTACAGAAATATGCAATACTGATGACTTGTGTCCAAAGCAACAATTGATAGGAATAACCTGATCAGTTGCCACAAAATCCCAGTGCAGAAAATTAGTGTTTTATACAAATTATTTTTTACATTTTACTCTGTCACCACAACTGAGGGAGCTAAGTCAAATTGACTTATGTTTGCGACTTTTTCCCCCACACAGCTACAGAAGGAGCACAGGCAACAATGCTGGAAACAGAAATGAAGACTTCCAAATCCTTTTGAAGCTTGCCTTTTGTTCTGCTGTCATGGTCAGGCTCTGCAATCGGATCGTCATGTTCCCCAGGCTCTGCTCAAAAGCTGCCACCAGGTGAGCCTGAAATCAAACCACAAAGGAGGAGTCAGCTCTCTTCCCCCAAAAAGGAGTATTTCTGCAGGTATTTAATCAGTCCACCCAGTGGACTGATTGTTTGTTGGCATTGTTTGTTGTGTAAATGGTTCAGAGAAAACAATGCTGCTTAGAAAAGGTCAAATGAGTAGAGCACACATATAGGAAATGCTTGCCAACAATAAAACACAAATCAAGTTTTTGTATAGAGAAGAGTCAGGTACAAATTTCCCTCCAACTAAATCACTATTTTCCTTGTGGATAATTAAGGCAAAAAGATGTTGGCAGTCAAAGGGGTGGAGGTTCTCACTGTGCTTATCCCACCAGGAGAACAGATGCTTTGCCAGATGATGCACCTGCATCTAACTCTCCAATATTTGAGCGCACCTCGCTTCCAGCCAAGGTCAGCTTGCTGTATATCATCCAAAATTCCTGCTGCTTGGCCAATTAACCTCTTTTCTTCTCCCAAGAAAGAAAAAAATGTGCTTCCTGGGAAAAAGATTTGACATTCTTCTCCCAAGAAGCACAGAGAACACAGTGTCCATTACATTAAAGACATCAGCTAGGAATTGAAAATGACTGAGAAGCAAAAGGAAGGAAAAGTAGATTGAGAAGATGGAAAAGAATGTAAGAAACTGTATTTCTAGAGCCATGACATGGCACTGTTTTATGGGTATTCATGTGCATACATAAATGATCACAGGTGCATTTCAATATGTATTTGTCTCATTAGCCATAATAATCTACACAAACCATTAAAAATAGCTTTTATCTATTAAAATAATTCTATATGCACAATGACAAATAAAACAGTAAAATCTTTCCAAGCAGAAAAATATATTTTCTCACCTAAAACATACAGAATACCAAAACCTTTCACAGAGCTATTCCAGACTCATTCAGCAGCAGCACGCAGTTGACTTATCCTAAATAACTGTTCTCACAGTCACAATGAAAACAAACATGAGCAGTACAATAACTTGGGGATGTGCAACTCTCATTCCCATCAGCTCCTATGAAAATAAGCAGAGCTGAGACTGTGAGAAAATGGCAAAAAGTAATTCAAAACCTAACACTACACACGTAGGAAAATCTAAATATTTATTTTAAAAACACAGAGTGCACAGCTTCTGTTGGGGAGGATGAACAGGGAACAACAAAGCTGATATTCAGGGATCCTCACCAATGCTTTCCAAAAGCAAAAAATAAATGGGCAAGCAGGACTGCATGGATTAGTAACAGATACAAACCCTTAATGCTTTGACCTGAGCCTTAAAAACCAGTTGCTCTTTCAAAACTGGATCTTGCAATTATTCCTATCTCAAAATAATTCAGTGAGCTATGGAAAAAAATGTAGCTTAAGTTTCTATAGCTGGAGCAAAATGTTTTTCAATTCATGCCCTTGATGGCTTGAGAAGCATCAACAACTGCAGTGTCTGTGCAAGGAAATTCAGGAAAAAAACTAAATTGAAGAGATTAATTTGAATTGTTGAAGTTTCAATTGCCATTTATTAAAGGAATCATGTCTAAAGGCAATGTCCAAGTGTCTTAACTAACAGCATTTATTAATCTCAATCTTTTTGGGAACAGACCTTGCCTTTTACATGGAAAAAGGATGTTTTCTGGAAAGAGGTGGTTAAAGACTGAAATTTAATACTGGGACAGTTATAACAACATCTCTGTTGCCAATTTATGGACAGATCAGGGGCAGGCTCAAGTCTAAGAAGTTCAAATAGCATGAATAAAACACTGCAAAATTTTAGCAAAGTGAAATAAGCTAAAATGGAATATTATCAAAATAATAAATTATGTTCTATGTTGGTTTTTTTTGGTTTTTTTGAGAAAAGCCCACAAGAAAAACCCACAAAAACCCAAATTACCCCAATCCAAACAAAAACATACAGGAGTGTACACTAAAAACTGTTCTCCACAAAGAGAGTAATAGTAATCACACAAATTCTTGGGCACATGAAGAGCAGCTGGGCCAGGCAGTGAGCAGCCTGTGCTGAGCACCAGCCCAGTGACCCTGAACTGTGGGAAGGAGAATGCAATAAAGCCAAGGCAGAGCCAAATGAGCTGCTCAGCTGACAAGTTCTTTGTTTGAAGGACACAAGCTGGGTTATTTAACAACATCATTAAAAACCTATACAGGAGAATCTGGTCCTGCTTTCCCACAAGTAAAAGAAGCTTCTGGGGGAAAACCAACTCCTGTATCCATCCCCTTTCTATTTGAAAGGCAAATATAAGATTTAACTTTTGAAAGATGTCGAAACTGTTTTCTTTTCCACTTGGGACAGTGACTAAGTGGTTTCATGCAGCCAAAGCCCTTTTATTTGATTTTTCTGTTATAACTGTGTTTTTGGTTTTCTGGCCCCATTTTCAAGCTGGATGAAGCACTGTGATGCCTAGAGTGGACAGCACAGATTTCCCCTTGAACCTTTCCTGTGATACTGCTCAGGTGAAACTTGTCCTTTCCTGTCCCAAGCTTTGCACTCCCCCAATTCCAAGAGCTGATGGACAGGGAAGTCCCCTTCAAGCAGCACATGTTCTGATGTTTATTCAATCCCATAAACCAGGATGTCAGTATGATCTGATCTGCTGACTATTCATCTCCAGCTTATTTTCTCTAGAACTGCTTATTTTCCTTGCAAGCTTCTGTGTTGCAGATTCCTACTATCTGTGACTGCAGCACAGAACACAAAAATAAACTTGCACAGGGTCATACAGTATTGCCTCAACACCTCTGGGATTCCACGTATTTTTTTTTTTTCCCTGAGTGTCTTAAATTACTTATCCCTCAAATTCCTGAAAGGAACAAGCAGAAGTACTGTCTACACTGACAAAAAGTCAGGTATCTCAGTTCTTCAGGCTTAACTTTAAATCAGTTTCCAGAGCCCCTTGTGCCAATATAATTTATCATGCCATTAACCCACATCTTTATCAACAGAAAAACATAATGCATTTCAGTCCAAGTTTCTATTAACTTTTATTCCTACCAGTTATAATCTTTATCTGTATCTCACCCCACCCAAATATCAAAGCAAGACACTGTTTATAAAAAAAGACTCTGTCCTCAATGATCTTCTCAGGACCTTAAGATGTTTACAAAGGTACAAAGCCAATTAATATTACAACTCAGTTTTTAAAGAAAGATGTAAGATAATTTAGTAGAGCAGAGGACGCTATTTTTGGACACATCCCACACATGCATGCAGTTATTTCTTTAAACCCATCAGTAATATGAACTGAACATTATGCACATGAAATCTTTTTGTCACTTAAAAAACCTGGGTGGTAATTGTGGCATTAAATGCATTCCAGGTTAATGTTTGCTCTCAGAGTTTGACTCACATTAGCAGTCAGCTGAGTTGTCAGAGCTGACACTTTTTCTTGGGATGCATCCAATTCTCTCCGCAGCTTGCGAATCTGTGGGTTTTAAGAGAGCACTTTAGTGCATCATAACAAGGAGAAACAAAACAGCAAGAACCACAATGCACAGTGTCGTTTATGCTTGTCAAAGACGATGTGCTCTTACCTCTGACTGGCACTTCTCTTCAGGCTGTAAAATAAAAGGAAGTATGTGAGGATATTACAACATAACCAGCCTGACAAATTTATGCAAATTATCTTTTTGTATTTCAAGAACTCTAATGTGAATTCCCTATTTTGGATTCCCACATCCATATTCAGTCTAGTTTAATCTCCTAATTTATTTACTCTCAAGGAAAAAAAAAATAGGCTGCTGGAGGTACTTCCTTCTGCAGGAAGGAATTTGGGCTCCACCTCAGCCTGCTGACCAGTGCACCTCTGATCTCAGTCACGGAAGCGTGAAGAAGTCCTGGCTCTGTCCATAAGGGACTGCACGAGGCTCTGAAGAACCAGGACTGCCACAGAACCTGGCTAATCCTGGGCAATTCCCTTCATCCCACGCTCAGCTCTCCATGGGAAGGAGGTCATATTTTTGCATTCCAAAGTGATGTGAAAAAAAAATAAAAAGATTCCTCCCACTTGGGTGCTGCCTAGGCACTGTGGCAATGAAAAAGTGAGGACACACAGCCAGTTGTGAGGATGCCAAGTGGATGTACTGACCATCCACTGTGGTCAGCATGATAGAATTGTGGCTACTATGGGCTGTTTCTAACCACAGTTATCAGCTAAGGAGAAATATGAGGTAGGAAGTCACACATTCTACTGTTTCTAAGAAAACATGCCCACAACCAGCCACCAGGAAAATTACATCCTTCCAAACACACTGCTGGGGCCACTCGTGAAGCAAGCACAGGAACCTGAAGCTCTGAGTGCTCTCCTGCTATTTTCAAACTCCAGTAAGCCTTATTTTAGGATCAGATAACCAAAATGAATACATACTTGTGGAGAAAATGTTACTGGCACAGTGACTAAATTGCCTTTTTTTTAGAATTATTAATATTTGTGCATTGAAAAGTGAACTTAAACTTGTTTAGTAGTAAATCATTAATATAAGGATGAGATGACTTTATTCAGCAAATTTTGGGATGCCATAAGTAACAAAGTTCAAATCTCCTCATATCTACAGAGGTGCTTTGTAGCAAAACCTACTTAGCAAGGCATAACATACAGACTCAAAAAATCAATGGCTGCTTTTAGGCCATTGAAGTCTGTGTTTAATGTGCTAAATATCACAGGCATCTTCAAGAACATAAACATTCCTGTCCTAGCTAGCATTCAGAACACAGTCAAATGGAAACTGCTTTTTTCCTGCTCCTTGAATGGCAAAACTAGCACAGCAAGACCAGCCAATTCAATAATTTTGATGAATAAATAAACATTTAATTTCATTATACTCACTGTAGAATAAATAGATGATGTACTGGACACCAAAGAGAGAGAAGAGCCATGCACTAAAGGAAAGAAAATAAACATAATGAATTTAAGTGCACTAACCACAGGGTGGAATCATCATAAATCATCCACTGTCAACCACCAATCTGCTGAAGAAATACTTTCACAAATTTCATCATCCATCATAAACTAAATTATATATTGGTACCAATAATGTATGGTTTGAAGCATGCATTGCCAGCTGATACAATCCATAACCTTGGATTTGGTAAAGCTGTTTTAAAATTCTCATGATGCTTGTTTTTTTGGGGGTAAATTAGGTGTGGCCAAGAAAGTTTACAGAAGTTTGATGAAGGTCTGTTCACAGATAAATATTTCTCTGGATAGTTTATATTAAAATTCTTGGAAAAAGGGCTTACTCAAGATTAAAAAAAAAAAACAAGAAATGCAGAAGGGATTACAAAATTAAATCTAAGTATTTAATCCTCAATTTTGGGTGAGATTGATTTTTTTTTTTTTTTAAAGCAGCAGACCAAGTTGGGAGTGTCCTGAGAAAACCACAACATCCAGCTCCAGTGTGTAACCAGATGCTCCAGGAGAAGATGCGGAGGACCCAAGATAAAAAAACATTGTCTCATTATGGGGCTGTGAATTGTCCTCTAAATGCAGCTGTATCATCCTTCTGCTGACTTACGGGAGCTGCATCAATGAGCCCAACGTTCCCTTTCCGTGCAGGGTTTCTTGGTCTTTCTTTAAAGAAAGGACATTTTTTTAACAAGGCAAAGTTTGTTCTCTCATAAAAAAATTAACTACTGTACTATGGATTAGTACTATTAACTACTATGTGAAAACATAGCTACAAAACTTCCTGGAAAAGGATTCGTTTCAAGCAATTTTTGCATTTAAATTCAATAAAGGATATACACTGATGACCTAGATGATTTTCAGAGGTTCCTTCCAACCCTAACTATTCTGTGATTCTCAAGGCTGTTACCATCACTCAGGCATCAGGATTTAAATATAGCATAATTTCATTCTTTATTATACTATTGAAAATAGTACCTGAAGCTATTCTTTCTGCTACTGAAACATGCAAAATTACTTTCCCCTTATTTTTATTTTTAGAAACAAATAGTACTGAACTGAAACTTTCATTGAAAATTCAGGTAACTGAACACAAAACATATGAAATAGCATAAAATCACTTTTTCTTTCTTCTAAGTACTCCAGCAAGAAAAAAAAAGTTTAGAAAAGCTGCCATTTTGCTTTAATTACCTATTGCAATTCTACATTTGTAATAAATGGGTTCTGCTTTCCCACTGACATTATATCCTAAGGCAATACTGGAAAGAGAAGTAAACAAGGCCTAAGCTGGCTTCTGAAGGAATTTAAGACAATTTAGAAAACCCACAACAAAGTAAAAAAAAAACCCTCACACCCATTTGCTTTCTCTGGTTAATCATATTTTCAATTAAAATGATCTTTCTAGTTAGACATTAAGGATTATCCTGCACTAAGAACATTAAAAGTAAGTGGTGTAAGTCAGAGCCAGGCTCTGTCTAATGGTGTGCTCCAACCCTGGCTGCAACCACAGCCCACCTTTACTGAAAAGAATGCAAAGAGGAGACAGATACACAGTGATTACTCCCCAGGCACATCTTTGCACCTTCTGGGAATCAGCAGAGATGGAAATTCCAGGGGTGGAAACTGCAGTCAGACCATTATTTTGGCTGCTGTGACCTGTCTGTCATTAACTCCCTTAACTGTTAGTGAATCCATTGACACATTTTGTCTGTAATGAAAAATTCTCTTGTGTTCAGAAATGTAATTCTTTGCAGTTGTTTTAGACCTGCTGCTGAATCAGTCAGTAAGTTCCTTGAGTGCCTCCATGCCACTGTGCTAAGAGAAGGAATGGATGACCAATCTCTTCATAACAAACAAAAAGTCAATACACATCCCTTCAGCCATCAATTTCCAAGCTGAAGATTTCTATTTTAACTTTGTGTCACAGATGTTCTGTGCTTAAGATTTTCTTCTCACTTTTCTTTACTTGCATTTTCCCCTTAAGATTTTCAAGATGGAAAGCCCAAAGTGAGGCAATATTGTACAAGGTCACAAATGGACTCACACAGGGAATATAATATTATTTTCTGGTCTGCCTCCCTATGTTCTTCCTTGTTGAATTTTTTTCCTAATAGAGATGTAACCAAAAAAGAGCCCTACCAACTGGCCAGAGAGGAAACAGAAACTTTACCATGGACTTGGTCAGACACAACACGGAGTCAGCATCAGCTGGAATTTTTAAGATCACATTGGGACTTTAATACAGTAGAGAAGACACAAAATAAGAAAAAAAAAGAGAAAGAACATGTAACTCTGGGAATCCTACTCCTGCCTTGTGAAACACCACCATCACATAGAATCACAGATTTATTTAGGTTGGAAAAGATCTCTAAGATCATCAAGTCCAACCATTAAGCCAGCACTGCCAAGGCAATCAGTAAACTATGTCTCCAAGTGCCACATCTACACAGCTCTTCAATTCCTCCATGAATGGTGACTCACGTGCAGCATTTGAACATGTACATCATTTCAGATTTCTCATTTCAAGGACAACTAAGGAGTTAATATACTTGTGCAATTTCTTTTTAAAGGATCTGCAGATGGCTACTTGAAGGTTATTTAATTAGGAGCCTGAAGGTAGTTATGCTCTTGATGCAATTCTTGTTTCTTGCAGCCAGCATGCATCTGCATGCAGCCTACAAACCTAAATTGGTCTGGACCTATTATTTTAAAGCACTGTAAATGCACAGGCAAGCATGTATCATTTTTAATGCTAGAAAAGAAAGGCTCTAGCCATGACCATCTGTCCAGAGAGCAGAAAATAAAACTGGTCTTGTAGTCAGTAGTACAAAAAGGAATAACAATTTATATTCCCACAATAATGGATTTAACTTTTTTTTCTCTTGGAGGCTGAAGTATCAGGGTGGAGCCCAGCTCCTGGGGAAGACTGTTGGCTGGAAGAGTAGGGAAACTGGAGAGCCAAGAGACCACTGTACGAGCCATAGCGAGGGATGTGGGTCTCCAGGCAACTCTTCAAAATGCAGTTTATTGTATCCAAGGCATTACTGCAGTCCAGGGTCGTGGGCGACAGAGCCTGTGCCTACAGCTGTCAGCTCCAGCTGCAGACAAGCCTGAAGACACTTTAATTTTGGTTACAATGCATTATATACTTTTCTTTGCTGAGCATCTTAATACAGAAGAACCAATCTATACCTATACTTTTACCTATAGCCTATCATAACTACTATAATTACCATATTCATGTCACTATTCTCCAATCACAAAAAGTTAGTATGTTACAGTTTAAGCAGGAAGTTTTTCAGTTTTCTTGCAGTGGAAAATTCTGAGACTTTTTTTCTACTTGCAGCATCAGCAGTCTTGTTTGTCTGTGGTATCTTTCTGCTTGGTAAAAACATCTTCTTGTTTGAAGTGGGTTTATCCTTTGCTCTGGGCCATAAAAACTCCTTCTAACTAACATACCCTTTGCCTTTTTAGTCATCCACTAAGACCGGATCAACAATTTTTTTCTTATATATCAAAACTTGCTTTCATTTCTATTCCTTCTTCAGATTCTACATTCAAAGATCTTTCTGCCAAGCATACAGATCTGTTAATTTTTCTTGTCAAATTTTCATCCTTCCCAACAGACCACTCAATTTTTATACTGCGTTTTTCCCCCGTGAAGTTCTGGCGAGTTTGGAGGCTGCTCCTGCTGGCACCTCCACAGCTCTGAGCCCTGTCTGTCACAAGAGTTATGTACTGCAAGGCTGACCAACCTCCCCACCTACATGCTGTGCTGTGAGAGAACATGACTGTACTTCACACCCAGAGACAAGAGAAGAAAAGGCTTTAAAGAATAAATCCTAGCCCTGATTTGAAGTTAATGAGAAAAAAAGGCCTTGTAATATTATGTGGTAGGAAATAATTAAATAGGTTGGTAAGCTTTAAGACCTGGATTTATGCTTCATTGACACTGGATGATTGTATAAAATCAATTTGTTCATTAACCACAAATTTAAATTTCTATAATACTTTTAAATCTATTCTCTCAAGGTGAAGGCAAACCTCTGCTATATTCAGAAACACTTATCCACTTAGACCTTGTGACTCCCTGAGAAATAAGCAGGAGCTAGTAAGCAGGTAACTCCTGCCTTCTCTACAGCCAGGGAAGTGATGGAAGACCTTTCTCCTGAAGACAAAAATACAGAGACTTCACCTAGACATTCAATCCATCTGGTAAAATATTATTATCCTTTTAGGTGTGAAAAATTGAGGAAAATATGAAAGAGATCTTCAGTACATCCCTTGTAGGGTCAAATTCCTTCCTCAGATACAAAAGTGGTATTTTCCAACCACTTTCAAATCCATAATTTAGTGGATATTTCTTGGACTTCATGTTTATTACTTTTTTCAAATGAATAAAAAGCACTTAATAGAACATTTCACCTAACTCTTTTCAAATTTTCCTTTTCTTCTTTTTTTTTAATGGTTTGTCTTCAAACATGCAATACTTATTAAATGCTTATCCAAACCAGGCTCTCTGCTGGACAAGAATTTCTGAACTATAAGAGAGAGTTTAACCTCCAATGTGCCAAAATGGACTTGCTGCAATCTTGAGAACAGTTAAAAGGCTACAGTTTTTTGGAGGATGTCTTCAATAAAACCCAAGAAAATTTTGCTGCAGTAGCTCTTCTGGTAAATCACTGAAGCATAACACAGATACAGTGACTCAAATTCCTTCCCAGATTATACTGACTGACTGAGCATGTGGCAGTCTTTGACTGTTTATGATCGTTCAGCTTTCTGAGAGCAAACAAAGGTTAATTCCTGCAATGGCCCAGCTTTTAGCCCTACAGCATTATTCTAATAATTTTCAACCCCTAATAAAAATCCTTAGCCACAGACCTCTAAAATACAATAAAATGTTCTGAATTCGGACTAAATGACTGACTAAATTCAATAACCAATTAATTAATTAATCTTTCCAGAGACATATCCAATACATATTTTCTACCTTCTCCAATGGCAAAAAACATGATGGGATAACCAGAATCTCCAGGAAGGCACTTTGTGGCTCTCAAAGGCTTCTGCAAGCACTGAAGGTGGCTCCCATGCATGCGTGGTGCTTGACTTTTCAAAGTGCAATGCTTGAGGATTTTCACGTGTGCTCACAGCCACTCCTCCTACAGCCACAAGGATGCCTGATCAGCAGCAACTGAACTAAATATTCATTTATAGGTAAATGCTTTTTCTTATTATATTTACATGGGTTCTTTTTATCAGGTGTGGTTACATGTTTGAAAAGACGATGAAGCACTAAAAAGACAAGCCTAGATGTTTCAAAGAACTACTCAATTCCCTTTGGAATATCTGTTGTATCAAGCCAGGACATTCAGCAGAAATGAAAAGCAAAGGTTATTTGAGAACAGTTTAAATACTGAAAGAATTACTGGGATAGAAACAGCCCAACTGATATCACTTATCTATACTATAAGCAGAACTGTGGAGGTGCAAGTTCAGAATACCCCTATTGAAGAAGCACTGATGTGCTGCTGACTCTAAGCATGAATTAGTCATTCTGAGAGCACTAAAATGCACCACAGGATATGTTTAAGTAATTTCTTGAACTGTCAAGGTCTAAGTACAATACTTATTTCCTGTGTCTGACCAACACAATCACTGAATAAACATCATAATTCCCTTTGGTGACCAGTGACAGGACCCGAGGGAATGTCCTGAAGTTGTGTCAGAGGAGGTTCAGGTCGGAGATCGGGAAAAGGCTCTTCACCCAGAGAGTGACTGAGCACTGGAACAGGCTCCCCAAGGGAAGTGGTCACAGCAGCAAGGCTGGCAGAGTTTAAGGTGTGTTTGGACAATGCTCTCGGGCACATGGGGTGATTGTTGGGGTGCCTTGGGCAGGGCCAGGAGTTGGATTTGATGATCCTCGTGGGTCTCTTCCAACACTCTGATTCTACAATCAGAACAACCACCACTAGGACTACAGTTTTAGCTAACACTGAGAGCTCCACACTGAGAGAGCTGTGTTTGAACTGAGAAGTACTCAGTTCCCAAGCAAAGGCCACCCTTTGTGCTGGAGTTCTGGATACTGAGAATTTTAGACTTTCTGTGCTGACAGACTCTGACTCCTAGGAGAGCACTGTATTTGACCTGAGGCCATGGAAAAGGCTTCCAAAATTGACTGATAGCACTGGGATTACAGGTGTGTAGTTGATTAGAAGTGTGTGATATCATAGGGTGGAAAACTTAAGAGTTTGGAGTTTTAGAATATAGAAATATATATATATATATATATAAAGTAAGATGGAGGGTTTAGGGTGGAGGCTGGTCACAGAATCACAGAATAATGAGGTCGGAAGAGACCTCTAAGATCATCAAGTTCAACCTACAGCATCACAAAATAATGAGGTTGGTCCTTCTTTACCTTTTTCCTTCCTCTTCATGGGTTTGGGTGGTATCTTGTAATTGGACAGAAAAGTCTGCATTGTGGACTTCGAGTGATTAGTTATTGGGTTAAAAGTGAAAATAATTTAGGCGTCATTTCTTAATTGGATAGTTTAGCCTTAAAAGACCTTGTATAGAAAGATAGTTAGCCATTTTGTAGCTTGTTAGTAGAATGCTGTAGAACTCACGACTTGTAACACAGATAAGAAATAATAAACACTTGAGTCTGGACACGAAACACCATCTCTAGCGCGTCAATCCCGACCTTGGCAGAGACAGAAAAAGAAGCCGAAAACCGGCACCTTTGAGCACGCCCAGCCCCAGGGGACCGTACTGACCCTCCTCGAAGCCGTCGCGGAAGGAGCCGGAGCGGCTCATGGTGCGGCTCTTCTCGTCCAGGGACATGGAGCTGTTGCGGAGGCGCGTGTCGCCGTAGGGGTCGTAGGGGCTGTCGGCGTTGGACAGGCTGTGCGTGCGCAGCATGCTGGGGTTGGACAGGCTCATCTGCGCCGCGCTCGTGGGGCTCGCTGCAAAGCCAGCAACAAACACAGCCTTACTGCCGCGAATGCGGGCTTTCCTGCCCTCCTTTGGTGATCCTCCACCAGCAAAGGTTCTTTCCCCCCTCCCCCATCCTACTTTAAGACGCAAATTTTTGGTATCACCTTCTCCAGGCTTCATTGGTTTTTAAGTAAGGGGTATGAAAAGTAGGCTAGTGAATGTGAAAACTCAAGTAAAATAAGGTCATTTTAAACACTGTCCATTTGTCCGTTATGTCCATGTGTCCTTAATTCAACATACAAGCTCAGTCACCTCACTAACACCTCCGAGGCATGGGAGAATGAAAGAAATCTATCATGTCATTAACTAATTAATGAATTAGAGAATGAATGAATGAATTCATTAGTTAATGAATTAATTAATGAATGAATATTAATTCCTCATTTTAATGAATATTAATTCCTCATTCCTCATATTAATTAATTCCTCATTTAATTTGGAACTGTTCTTCCACAAAAATTGTAGTATTTTGTCTATATAGAGCAGGACTTACCTTCTTCAAAGCTTTCAAGTTCTAAGAAAATGACATTTTTCTATGTATTTTAGTCACAAATATGAAGAGCTTTAGTTTCCTAATAGCTGTACAGTTCAGAACTTTCTTTCCACTATGATGTCCTGAGAACTGTAAAATACTAATTTTGCCTTAAAAGCCAATTTTCTATCAACAAGTGTTTAGAGTACAAAAGTACTGCAATCTCACATTTCTCAAAAGAACTTTTGTGCTAAAATTTTGCCTGCTATTTACTAAGAATTAGTTCTTTTGTGAGTAAAAAAAGAGAACAAAATCGTTGTTCATCTGGGCAGGTTCCTCTTGGTGTGCTGTCAGTGCCTGTTTCTATATAGACCATCAACTGATACAGACTATTGTAGAAGACAGGATAATTCAGTTCACAGGTGCTTGACTTTCATATCATCATTTGCTCTTAAATTAAATCCAGTGACCTCTCTTAACTCTAATATCTCTGAGCTCTCATCTTAAGAACACAGGAAAACATACTTCCTTTTTTTTTTGGTGTTCATTGCAGTTTGTAGCCAAAGAGCTTTTGAGGCTAATAGAAATAATCCCCAATACTGTACATAAAGAGTTAAGTTACTGGGCCTATGACAACACTTTTGGTTTTTTTTTTTTAAATTTCATGAACTTTCCAGACAGTTTGCTAGCTGATGGAAATGTAGCCACGCTGTGTGTATATTCAGCTGAAATTTTGCAAAGTGTCAGTTTATTTAAAGCCACTTACTGAATGTGTTTCTTTCCATAACACTCAAGGAAAGGCTCTAGAATGTCATTACTGCAACTCAAAACTACACTAAAAATAAGTGACTGCGCAATCTGCTCCAAATTCGCACAAGAAGTTCACAACTGCAAGCTTAACTATTTTGCACATAATTATTATATATAAATTAGTTATTATATATAAGTTATCATAAACAATATATTTATTTTAAATAATAATATTAATTATTATGGAGGGGCGTTTGAAAGTCATAAACAAACAGGCATTTTCTTTCCAAATGTCACTTCAAGATGAAATTTTTTACAAACCTGAAGAAACTGCAAAGCAACGAAGTCATATTTAACCAGCCCAACAGAGATGAGCACCACTAGCACTTTAAATCAGGTTATTTCAACTGCTGATACAGTCAACTAAAACCTGCAATGCTTCATGGATCCTGCCAAACAACATTTATTGTTTCCTTCATTTAAAATGGGTTTATCAAAGAAATTAAGTGAAGGAATGGCAGTTTTTCTGACTTGAAACTCCCCTTTTACATATTGCTTGATTGAGCTTTCTGCAATTTTCCAATGAGCCACTTGAAAAAGACAAAGATAAAATACCAAACTGATGAGATTGGCACACAAAAAGTAAAACACTTGGATTTTAGAGAATTATACATGTTGCAACATCTGCAGGCAACATCTTAGGTCCTCTAAGCACCCCAATGTGTGATATCAACCGACAGCTCTACTGAACATTTTACAGAGTTCACAATTTATATTAAGGAATCTGATTACTCCCAGAGAAGCAGTTTCAAAGTTACTGCAAGAATGGCACCTTTGGGCATAGGAGATAATAATGCTAATTAGTCACATTCATTTCAATGAGAGTGCTTTCTCAGATTCAACGTGGGCCTTGGAGCTGCTGAAAGAAAATTATCTTGTGCAACATGATGTTTTCAGGACACACAATGCATTGCTGTGATTATTCAAACAGATAATTATTCACCAAGCTGCGAGAAGTTAAATCTAGTTCCAGAGGGTGAAGTTATGCTGGATCCAGATGAAAATGGAGAATTGGCAGCAGTATCCTGCAATCCTCCTGCTGAATGGGACCGGAGCCATTCCTTTGCATCCTCTTGACTGCGGAGCTGGGAGGATGGAGTATACCTGCAAAAACAAACAGGTTTTTCACCATGAACTTTGATGTATTTGACTTTTTTGTTAAAAAAAAAAAAACAACATGAAAAACAACCATGAGATGTCACAAGGCTTGGGGTGGGAGAGAGAGAGAGAAAGAAAAATGGAAGTATCCTCATATGAAATTAAAGAATTAAATAATCTAAATCAAATAGAATTCTGAATTAAGGAGCTGCTCCAAGTTCTTCCAACATGTTCCTAATTAATTTCATCTCTGTTTGAGGGGAAAAAAAACAAACCACAAACTTCTTTCCTATGGCTTCAGGTGTAACCAAACCAGAGTGAACCAAAAGTTACAGGTAGAAGTTGAGTTGTATAGCACTGTAGGATAAAATGTAGTGTGTGCTACATCATATGATTTAAAACTGTAACTTGGAAAACCTTGCCCTAAGTTATGCCAAAATTCTAACATTATTTAAATATTTTGGTACATCAATAATCTTAGCTGACTTTTTGTGATATTATAATCGAATTCAAGTCAACAAAGCCATTAGCAGGTTTTTTTTCAACAAGCTGTGACCCAATATTTCATATCCCAGAGACATCTATATAAGGCCTGTGGAGATATATCCCATTTAGTTAAAAACTAACAGCATTAAAACATCATGAAGGAGACTATGTTTAGCCTTTTCTGAAGGCAATGAAAATAGCAGAAACATGGTCTATGCCAACATCAGTGGCAAAACACCCCCTGGCTTCAGCTAAAGTTTCATTTATTGTGTCTGTGTGTGAAAAATAAGTATGTCAGGACAGGTGTTATGTGAGCTACGTGATGGGGTACAGGTACCAACAGCCAGAGCACCATGGCAATACTCGTCTGCGATGGAATTCAGTGTCTGTCTTGGCTGTGCCATCGCCTTTGGACAAATATTTATGAGTTACTAGCTCTCCTTCCAAAAACTTAAAGCCTATTATTTGCTGATATTATCTATTTAATTAATTTGATTCCCTTCAAATAAATGCCCTACAGTAAGACATCGCTTATTAAGACTGTTTTAAATCAATGGGAACGCTGCAATAATTTAAGAAGTCAATCTGCTTTCAAAAAATACATTCATTCTCCTGCTTATGCCTCAACACTTCAGCAGCAGTCCCTGACAATCTGCATTTCTTAAACTTTGCATATGAATAGTTTATTTAGAAAGGGGCTTTAAACAGTCATGTTACCTTAACACACTACAGATTTATTTTTATTGTCAGCATTAATACCTACCTCTTCAGGACTCAAATGTTCTGGTCTTAGAAGAGAGTATTTATTAGAGACATAGTTGAAGACCACAGAAACATTAAAACAAATTGCCATTTTAAGAAAGGTTTTTAGTACTCAGCTTCATGGGACAAGGCTGCTCTGAAGAAGAAGATGCACAGCACAGAAAAAAATCACAGCTGCAGTTTCAAGGCAGTGAGCCCAGATGCTGCATTAAGCAATTCAGAAGCTGAGTTTCCTAAATTGTCAAAGATACCTTCTGTAAATTCTCCAACACATAAAGTATTTAATTAACATAGCTAATAGTAATTCTGGCTAGAATTGCTTGTATCAATGGAAAAAAAAGTATGTTATAAAAATCACTACCTTACAGATGTACAAAATATGTGAGAAAACAACAGCTGAAAGTCCATTTGATGATTTTTTTTGTTATTTTCTATGAGAGTAGAAAATAAGGTATAGATTATAAACCATAGATTAAGGTATTCTGATGCAAATTTTTTAAAATTAATATATCCAATTTAATCCTGAAAGGTTTTGTGTGATCTTTTAGATCTTTTTTATTTATATAACAACACCAAGGTTCCTAAGGTTAAAAAACAATTTCAGGTCATTCCATGTAACAGCCACAGAAACAGCAACATTATTGTTTTTTAATCAAGCCCAGGGATGCTTCGAGATGCTTTCCAGCAATTAAGCCAGCAAAAGCCACAGTTCTTGCTCAAGCAGTGAGGCCACTGGATGAAAAAAGCACAGTTGTCAGTGGCCTTCTTTGAGGACTGAAAGAAAGCAAGAAAGCAAGCAAGAAAAAAGGAAGCAAAAAGGAAGCAAAAAGGAAGCAAAAAGGAAGAAAAAAGGAAGAAAAAAGGAAGAAAAAAGGAAGAAAAAAGAAGAAAAAAGGAAGAGTATTGTTGCCACCTCTTGCAAACTGCGACCATCACCACCAGCCACAACAGAAACACAAAGCAAAGTCCAAAGCCACCACAGAAGATGTTAAACCATGTGGAAACACCAATACCTGAGTCCCTTCTTAGGCAAAGTGTTCCTATCAAGATGTGGGTCGCTGCAGAAAATTTAAAAGAAAAGAACTTCAGAGAAGAACAAAGGGGAAGGAATAAGATCAGGACGAAGGACGTACAAACATCTGCACCACCTTTTCAGAGGAAAAGGTGCTGGGGCCTCCCTAACAGAAACATGCACAGACCTCCTCACCCAGGTGGGGTTTGCACAAACATGCAGCTGCTACCATGCCAATGAACCACATCTCTTCACAACCTCATTTCACTGTTTCTCCTACCCACAATGAACAAAAATGGCTCTTTAAACATCAAATAGGTGTTTAAAAATACACTTTTCAGCAGGCTACTGGTAAAACCTGACAGAAATATTCAAGTCCAAACCACCTTCCCATCATTTCTTTCAGCAGACACCCTTTAGGGAATGCACCTAACTACTGCAAAGAGGTATTGGAGCCCAGACTGTTTAAATTTCCAAATCTTAACCTAAGTTCCATTAGCAAAGTAAAATGGACCGATCAGTTGCCCAAAACTCAACTATTTCAGTTTATGTTTTTGCAACTGATGAGCAGAGCCTGTTAATTTGTTTTTAAAGAAAATACCCCTGTGGTTAAGTAAATTAATTAAATGACAACCCTTATAGCTAAGTTATAGTATGGAACTGATAAAAAATTACATCAGTGAGCAAAAGTGAGCTGGAATGTTTAGATTTGTGTCATCTTTTCCTAACTTTAACATTCATTTGTACTAAGGATGACTAACTACTTGGAAAACACTCATGAGCCAAGCTGCAGAAAGAGACTGACAACACTGAATGACACAGGGACTTCACAACAAAATGGACAGGCCAGAAAGGCAGTGGGAAAAGCAGCATGCCAGAAGAATGCTGAAATGCTAGTGAGAGTTTAGATTCACATGAAAAAAAAAAGGGCATGATTTTCAAATTGCCTTTGGCAAAGATATGAAGGGTGGGTTAAAAATAGCTCCCCCAAACCAAAGGACATTCCCAGAAACGAGAGCAACACCAAAAACATGCCCAACTGTGCTGTATGCCACTCTCCAGACTGATTTGGGTGGGTAGATGCGTATTTGCAGGGACTCTCACTGGCATGTCTTTGTGTCAGTTCACACCTGGATGATGAACACAGCAGAGCACCCAACTGAGCACAGTCTGGCACAAAACAATTTGCTTCACTGAGATGGGCAACAAAACCTGCAGCCTTGAGCATACTCCTGTCCTGAGACAGCATTACCTGTCCTGTCTCCTGGGCAAAGTATTTCGGCAGAATTTGGGGCTAGCAGCAGGGGAAGAAAGAGGGCTAGAAAGAGCAGTTCAACAAGATAGAAAACAAGAAAAGGAATATTAGAATGAAAAGATGAGAAAACAAAAAGGAATTATAATAAAACACAAACAGAACTACAAACTATCAGAACATTACATTCAGGTGCAATTTTCTCCATTGAGACACAGCTACAAAAATCTTGCTACCTGAACTCATCACTACACATGAGGACATAGCTGATTTCCAGTGCTTGGAAGAGTTCTACTGCCATCTACAAGAGGCCCCTCAGAGACCACTGTAGAGTTCACTCCAGTGTCAGTTCAGTGTGCCACCAATACAGCTCTGATGCTGGAAAAGCCCTGTTCCCTCCTCCCTGCTCAGCCTTCTCCCAGGTCCTACCCTGTGTCCACACAGGTACCAGGGAATCCCATCGTATACAGAGCTGGGGAACTGATCAGTATGAAATACAATTCAGCTGATTGTTTTTCACTTGGATCCAGCTTCCAATAGGATTCACTAAGCATTCACACGAATGCTTGTACTGAAATATTGTAGTGAACAATTGGAGATGGGACAAGACAGCAGGGAGAGGATGAGAAGGGATCAAGTGACTACGGAGATGGGGACTTTTCTTTACAGCATCATCTCCAGTTTGAAAGTCATCAAATTCTATAATCAAAAAGTTTAACAGAAAATGGTTGACTTTTCAAATCAAAATTGGAGAGTTTTTTAAAATACCACTATCAGCTCAATTAACAGCAGATCTTCGGAAGGATAATCTACGATGCAAAATTCAAGTATTAGGTACCATCTGGTAGCAAAAAAAAGTTGTCACATTGGCTATGACAGCAAAATAAAAACCTCTTCTGAACCCATCCTCCTGCTCTAAACTGGGTTCCTTTTCTGAAATAACTTATCTCTACGTTCTAGTCCTAGAGTTATCTGCACTGTCTAGTAAGAGGCATTACTTGATCTGTATCTGCAGCATCGGCTACTGCTGCCAGGAATTCTTTCCCACTTGAGATACCAACATATGGAAACAAGAGAAAAACCCACCAACCTTTCAGACAATGTAGTCTTAACACTGTTGGTTCGGACGAAGGGAGTCAGAGAATCATCCTTGGAGGCTGGAATCAAGCCACTGGAGGAGTTGTGGCTCAGCCCACCTCCACTGCTCAGGGAGATGTCTATGGATTCGCAGCTGGTGTGAAGGCTGCTGACAGACTGGTATCCAATACCATCCTTGCTAACTGCAGAAGAACTACTGGCGTTGGTACCCCATGTCAAACTGTTGGAAGGAGCCGAGTGTGCAGAACTGGGGCTGGAAGCCAGTGGAGACTGGTTGAGATCAGTGTTTTTACCATAGAGGGGACTGCTGCCCCCACTGCTCAGCACACCACTGCCAGATGGGGAGTCAAGGTTACCCTGCTGATTCATGGTAGCGTGAGGGTTGGAGATGACTACTGAGTTTTTCATATTTTCAGCTGTTGTGATGGGAACTTGTTTACTAGGCTTGCCACCAAAAAGTCTGTAAAAAAGAAGACAGCATGAAAAATACATAAAATGGAACAGTTAACACGACGATATCTTATATTTAATCTTAGCTTCAGAAAACAAGTAATGAGTACATGATCCCAGACTGTACACATTTGCAAGTATACATTTATAATCTTGTGTTCACTGTCCCTGTCAATGAAGCCCAGAGGCAATTACAACAGCTCCAAATCTAGCTCAGGTGTGTCACCTTTGAATCATCAACCAGTATTTCCACAAAGCTTAAATACAGCTTCACAGAACTAAGATACAACCATATTGTCTTCTGTTCCTTAAGGAAAAAGGACACCAGAGAAACAATCTGATGTATGGAATACTAGAGATTGGAAGCTTACTGACCTGGTAAATTCTGCACAAATCGACAAATGCTCTGCACAGAAACAGCTTTTGCTGGGATGCAACAATGTACTCATACCAAACATGGGCCTGTTTCATTCCACGAGCCAAGCTGGCTGGAGACCATATTTTTTAGTGAAGAATGTGATGTTGTTACCTACTTTTTGGCACCTGGCATTGGCTAGTAAAAAACTAGGTGAGTTCCACAACTCGGGGAGGGAGGGGATGGAGGTGGCTGACTGGAGCATCACTGCTGCCTGTGATGCAGCTGCACTGCCAAGGAAGCAAAGATCCCAGGTCCCTCATAAACAGTCAGTGGGAAACTTCTCAGAAGTGCCCAGGTGCCTCAGTAGTAAACATGCTTCGGACTAAATTACCAATCATTCCAAAACTGATCTTCAAAATTAGGAAGGAAGCGTATCTTCCGCACCAGCTTCAAACACCCACCCCAAAAGATGGCTTTTGTTTCTGCCTCTTAGCTCCTGTAACTACCTTTGGAACCTTGGTTTTCCTCACACATACCTGTACGGATTTGCTTTTTTATCATTCACTGTGGAGTACAGTGGGTGAAACCTTTCAGAATAGAGAAGTTCAGAAGTTCAGAACACTTATATACAAGTGCTCCTGAAGACTTAGGGGTGGGCATGCACCAGATAGAACTTTCTCTGCTTTGGAGCATGCCCAGGTTGTTGGACACATCGACACTAAGTCACTTTGTCCATCGCTTCCCAGAAACACAGGCTGTGCTAGAGCTGGGCACCTGCAGCACACCTGGAGCAAGCCCAGCAGCAGTGTCCAGGCTGCACAGGTGATTCCTGCAGCTCCAGTGCATGAAACACACTTGAGCTGGGTAACTGCTGGTACATACTTGCCACAAGGCACCTGGACAACACTTCCAACTCAGAGGGCAGGTTTAGATCAGACATAAGGAAGAAATTCTTCCCTGTGAGGGTGGTGAGGTCCTGGCACAGGTTGCCCAGGGAAACTGTGGCTGCCTCATCCCTGGAAGTGTTCAAGGCCAGGATGGGTGGGGCTTTGAACAAGCTGGGATAGAGGAAGGTCTCTCTGCCCTTGGCAGGGGAGTCAGAACAAAATGATCTTCAGGGTCCCTTCTGACCCAAACCAGTCCATGATTCCATGGCCCTCAACAGCTACACCAGCTTAGTGTATTCCTCAAGATATTCCTGTGCCAGAGCATACAACCTCTTCAGCTGCACTGGGGAAACCACTCTTAAAGAAAGCATCCCAGAGCTTAAAAAACCACAAACACCCACACAACAGTTTTATAAGCTGTTTTTAAGCTAACCCCTGTTTATGACAACATATAAATTACATATATTCGCAAACTTATAGGTAAGTCTGTATCATTACAAAGGTATGGATTCCAATTCACTGTGTAATACCAAAAAAACTACAGGGCCAAGAGGAAATATGCAAAAAATAAAGTCTGCAACTCAACTGACTATGAAAATTAAGCTCAAAATCTTCTTTACAGTCATCCTAGAAATCAGTAATAAGCAGACGAGGCCCAATTCAACTCTGACACATTTCAACACATGACAACTTTGACAGGCTGGTGAAAATTCAAGTGTGAAATTGTAAATCAAATGAGGGAATAGTTAAATTGAGCCTCAGTGTCTGCTCTTTGAAGTTTCATGTATTTCTAATGTAGCATTTCAATTACACAGCCAGCACTGCAGCTTTTTAGTAATAAAAAATTCCCAATCACATTCCTACCAATGTGCCTGAGGCACACTGAAATCACTGAAAATGCTGAAAATCTGCATTTCTAGTTGTGTACCCTATAGAAGTGAAAGGCCTACTGGAGTTTTTAAGTAGCCATTGATGAAAATTACATGTTCCAAAGTACATGGCTTATCTATTGTTAACCAGGTACAAAATAAAGTATCTTCAATTACCCTCACACAGATTCTTCAAATAAAACCACCCATCTAAAAACAGTTTACAGCATCAGCCTAAGCTGCCATCACAGCCATTATGCTTGCACTGGTGCTTCAGATGGAATGTGGCTTTCTCACATCACTGGAAGCAGGATGATGGAGCATAACTGTATGGGTATTATGGGCATCACGACAAAATGAAATGCAAAACACTGCAACTTGAAACACACAAGCTACTCAAATTCAGTTGAAAAATAATATTAACAGAACTTTTCACCAATATCAAGGCTTTGATATACACTGCATTAACAAATTAGCTCCTCACCAACTATTTGTTAATGTTAGTGTGGGGGTACTCTTGGAGAAATAGAAGACAGATAGGATTTTTGTCCAAAAAATAGCATTAAAATAAGAAAATTTAACCCAGCTTAGACAGTAACTTTATTTAGGGTTCTTCTACACAGGCTAAAATGTTGAGTCTTGCAACATACTGGGCTAATCCACACAAGTTATAATAGTTTGCTTTGGGTGAATCTAAGCTTGGCAGGCCAATGCCACTGTCATCATGAAAATCTGCGATAACCCTCCAGTTGTTGGTTTACAATTTGATCCACGACTAGAATATTTCCAGGTTTGTTACATATACATCTGTGTAAGAACTCTTCAGTAACCTTCAGGTAAGAAAATTCTTGTGTCTGTGATATCTGCATGGATAGAAGCCTCCAGGTATGATTTCTGCAGTAAGGAGACTCAAATTGTAATTGCCAAAGCTTCTGCCAGACAGGTTTGTTTTTATTCCTGAATGTTAGACTTCTGCTGCTGTCGTGTGATGTCCTAAGCATCCACAACACTGGCCAAGCCGCTTATGTGAAATTAAATGTAAACACCAAGACTTTGAAGTAGGACACTAAATAGTAAGTGCTGCATCAAAGCCAGCCAGGCCTGGCTGGCAGAGTCCTGCTCATTCAGCTCCCACTAACACCACTGCACAACCGAGGAATTTGTTGCCTACCTGCGCAGAGTGGGAGAGGCCACATCGGGGTACTTGACTCCTTGCTGGTGGGTACTCTGAGCTCCGCTAGCAGCAGGCTGTGATGCAGGGTTCACTTTAACAGAATTACATGAAGCCACGCTTTCGTTGTCAGACGAAATCCCTTTCTCTTTATCAGTCTGATTGACTAATCCTGGCAGAGAGCTTCCAAGGATAACCTTGGCAGGCTCTCTGATTTTAGGGACAAGCAACCCAGCTGACTTGCTGCTTATGTTGGAGTCTATGCTACTCGTGCTAGATCTATTCCCAGCTCCACTTCTGCTACTGGATTTACTGGGCCGGGGTAAGCTACGATACTGAAGATTAGTTCGTGCACTAAGTGCTAAGTAGCCATCATCCTGGTTCTGGGAGCCATCAACACTAGTCTTCCGACCAGTGGTCCTACCCATGAGTCCAGATGACTTGGGGATCTTTCCCAAGGTAGCCGATCTACTGGTGAGAGTTGCCCCACTGGCAGTGATTATGGTCATGCCTATGGCTGACCCGCTCTGTTTCTTAAATCCAAAAGTATTAGCATTAGCAGCAGCTGTCCTAGAGTTACTTGTGGGAAGCTTTTTGGATTCATCACCACTGCTGCGTCCTGCATCTGATGGGGAACGTTTAACATGTCCAGCTTTAGGAGATAGTCTACCCTTTTCTGATACCTTGGCGTCATCAGTTTTCCCTACAAAAATAGAAAAAGAATTCTAATATTTAATGACTTGAAAACATCAAGCAAATGATGAAACTCAAAGCAGCATGAAAAGCAAAAGCGTGTTAGCCACTGGAGTGCGGTTCAAAGTTATGATCTAGTCTGCACTGAACTTACATGCCACTCTAGTGAGTTACACATGCAGACTTGCCAAAGGAAGTATGTGGTGCCTTTGCCTTAGAGAATATGAAAAGCAGAACAGCCTTACATAATAGTGACAAGATAAGAAAAAAAGTTTCCCTCTGTAGCTACCACAGATCAATAATTTCTACCATTACGCACTAGTAGTGTTAGGCTGATAGTATAATTTTCCTAAAAGGCATTGTTAAAGCATTTGTACTGTTCAAAACAGTATGTAACTTTAACTTTTTCATATACAATTATGTACAAGGCAATAAAAAGAAAGGTATTAAATTATATTGCTTGTTTATGCAAATTCAATTTTCATTCACACATCTGCAAGTGCTAAAGTCATTAATACACTTACAAGAAAAGCCAGAAATCATGTTTAGTATAAACAAACATGCTTGTTTAGTAAGGGGGGGGGGGGGAAGAAATCTCCTCAACCATATATATTATATGCTCTTGGTTAACAGTGACTTCAAAAACTAAAATTATATTATTTATTCTTCACACAGCAATACTGTGCCAAATAAATAGCTTGGCTTAAGACCAGAGTTTTCACGAAAACAACTGGCAAATGTACTAATCTGAAATACACATTTTCAGACAGAAATAGAAATGGGGACATAGAAGTTGCTGCTTAGGTTAAAGCAATGCCTAAAAATACAGACAGGATTACCTGAAGTTCAGGTTCTGCCTCTGCAAAGTATTTAAACTGTTTTCACACTGAACACATTTTTGGCTTGTTTATATCTTATGCCTTTTCTCACCTGTTCCAGGTGTCTTTAACATGCCTGAGGTGGTTGAAGGTTTAGGCCTTGGTGTGGTAATGCCAACCTGAGCTGACATGCCCCGTCGCCAGGAGCCCGTCTGGGAAATAACAGTGTTCTTCCTACCAGAAGTGCTTTTATCAGACTCATCTGACACATCAGAGGGATTCCGCCTCCATTTGGATCCCGGCTCCATTTTTATGCCGCTATCAGATCCCCCATCAGATTTCTTGACTTCATCGCTGGACCATAAGGAATTCCGCTCCACCTGGGAATGCTTTTCTGCATCGGTCTAGGACAGATAAGGAATTGCAAGACAACTTTCAGAGCAAGTCTTTCTTTTAAGAAGCTTTGTAAGTAGGAACCATCCCCCTGATTAATCAGCTCAGCAGTCATCTCTGAGTACCAACAAACATGACATGCCTTTGATGAAGAAATGTCACAGCAAGAAATTAACCCCAGCAATGACATATTTTTTTAATATCCTTTGTCAGAAAAATACAAAAAAACACAACACCCATGCTCCTTAGAATAAATAAAGGGGAAAAAAACCTACTTGATTTAAAAAGGACATATTCAGCTCCATGACATTTATAATCCTCCATCTCAAATTTCTGACAAACCCTTTTACTGCAATGCCAAAAAAGCATTTCAAACTTGTGCAGCCAGCCTTCCTTTGTTCCTGCTGCTTTCTTATCTCTTGTCTGGTAATCTGATCTCCAGAGCATGAGGAGGCAGCTTTTGGAATACATCCGAATATGTGGAATACTGTTAATTCTAATGTAACATGGTAGAAGGACACCCAAGGACTGAAGAAAAACTTTCTAACAATACTCAAGATTGACTTGAGTACATAAATTACTTTAGTTTCTCTTGCAGACTATTTTTCCCCCTACTCTTTGTACAGATTGATTGTGTTACCAGTCTCTTATGGAGAATTTTGCTAAGCTTAATATTAAATAGAAAAATTTCTCATTAGCAAACCTTTGCCAAAATCTCAGATATGCTTAAATTAAATATATTACCCTAGATATATATATGTGTATATTTTATACATTCCCCATGCATTAATATTTCCCACTGCTAATGATTACACTTCCAGAATTCTACTCCTATCTAATGCTGTTGATTAAATTTGATGAATGTGGTAACACCACAACCAACCATTTTGTGATCAGGCACAAATGACAAATATCCACACATTTGACTCTGATCTGGATAAAAAATTCATAGCTGAAGTGTTCTCCAACCACCACAGCACCATGGAAGAGACTGACTGCAGTTCCCAAGTACGGGCTGATGGGTTTTGGTGAGGTGTTGATGGTGAGGCACCTCTTCTGCCCTGCAGCCTCATCAGATTATAAATGTGCTCAGAACTGTGCGATAGGCAAAAGAAATAACTTATTTAAAAGGAAATTATTTTAAATATACCAAAGCATTATAAAGCTCACAGTCTTTATTCATTTTGGATCATCAGAAAAACACAGCACAGGAGAAGCTCTAAGATTATTTACCACGCTTTTCAGCTTTTAAGTTCCTAAAGAATGTTTTAAGTTTATGACTTTTCTTTACCTACCAGATCACACCATTAATATTAAAGAATTTAGGGGAACCGTGCTTGAATTTCCTCTGCTTTTTACTGTAACTACTTTTTTTTAAAGCCTGAAAAACTAGTTAAGCGATCAGTATGTGAAAGCTAACACCACATATCACAATGGTCTTTCTTCAGTTGGGAAACAGGGCTTGGGTTATTTATCTACATATTGAGTCATTAGACTAACATACATTTTGAATTATGGATTTATGCAATATTATATTCTTGTACTTTCCTCGTGCTACGCAAATGTTGTTTCCCTATCTCTCCATTCAAAGAGAGCAACCCAGTGTAGGCTTGAATGGATCTCTGCTTTCTAACTCCCTTCTCTTCCTGTGCCTGCCAGGTTTGGGGCTGGTGGGTCACTCTTCTATTTCTGACTATCAGTAGGTGTGTAATAAATTCACAGTGTAACTGTTCCTATGTCCTGTGCCTCTCCAAAATCACTGTTTCATGCAAACAGCTCCTACATTCACAGATCTTGGAAGAGAGCACAGGCAAAAAGTACCAAATAATCAACCAACAAAGCCACCTCAAAGACACCATTCCTCATGCGGTCACTTCAGTATCTTGTTCCAAGCTCCTTGTCTGGAATTGTGTGTATGCACTGTTAGTGTTCAAGAACAAGAAATACACCTACCTGCTAGCAAAGGCCTTATTCTAGTTTTGGTTGACTAGGAAATATTCCTGTACCTTCTATTTCTCCTCCCCTAATCTGTAAGATTAGTACAGTCAGTCTCCACAGAGAGAACAGCACTGCAAGAAGTCCTCTACCATTGCTCTCCTCCCTTCTATTCCACTACTACACCCACGGCCAAAGCTTTCCTGCAGCCTTTGAAATGCTGCACCTCCACCTTTGAAACCCTCTGGCCAGAGATGCTTCTGTTTAATGGTAAACACTGAGAACAGCACAGAAGCATGACTAAGGAATCAAAACCAAAACACAGTGAAACCTGGCTTGGGGATTGCAGCTGAAACTCCACCCGCCCAGAAGGGTGAAAGTGGAAATACGCTTGGATGGAGGTCATGGCAAGACACAGTGAGCATGAGCTGAAAGCAAAGCCTGAGCTAGGAGGAAACCACCAGGATTTCTCAACTCACTCATAAAGTTTTGTAAATCTGAAGCTATGAACAGACCAAACCCATCTTTGCTGAGAAGATGTCTTATCCAACTGCTCAGGGATGCTGCAGTTTTCTATTTAAAGGAACCTTTCTACTTCCAATCCTTTTACCTTCACATGATTGAATTTGTTACTTGGTCTCCTTCTCCCATCTTATTTCAGTTAAATAAGTTATTTTCAAATGCCCACCAGGTCTTAACTTCTCTTTAAAGTATGCATATGATGTGACTTTAAAGGCACACTATATGTAGTACTGTGATAAAGGTAACTTACCTAATTCTGTGCAATATGAAGGAAAAATAAGAGAGTGCCAAAATTCCTCTAACTACATTAAGTGGTTTGGTACTTGGCATGATCACAGCAGGACATGGGAATGTGGCAAGGCAAATTCTGGTTCCCATCACTAGCTTGTTCAGAAACAACTTGCAAACTTCTTCACTGCATTGCTATAAAAAGGGGCTACAGCTATGAATGTCTCTGAAGACGGAGTTAATATCATATTTAAGTCCTGTTTCTCAAAGATGGAGAAACTGCAGCTTCTGGAGTATGGGGTACTCATCAGCCCTGAAAATCATCTTCTCAACAGAGATTTTTTTCCTACTGCAACTATGCCTTTCTTTGCAGAGATGATTCTGCCTCAGTTACTGATTTTATCAGCAGACACTGACATGTTCAGACTCTCTCCCTTTGATGTTGCTGCCATTATTTGCCTGGACTCCCAGCTGCACATGTATTAGCTTCAAGCTCCCTCCTCAATTATCTGAAATCCAACTTCTGTACCCTCTCAAAGAGATTGACAGAATCACAGCAGCTCAAAAGCACCTACTGTTTAGGATAACCAAAGCAAGGGACACCCTGAGAAGAAAAGTCCATATCCCTCTGCAAATGTGTGCTAGTTCTTTGTGGCTCATCACCCTGGGGAAGGCAAACATGAGCACTGGCCACCACAGAGTCCTTCAGGAAAGACAGAAAAGGTGTCTCTGCAGCATTCACTGCACCATGAGCTCTGAGGTCTACAATTGGCAGCAAAAAATTAACCCTGCAAGTCACGTATTTCAGCACTCCGTACTGTTTTCATTCCCTTGGCTGACAAGATTCAGGTAGTTTGTTCCACTGGAAATGAACTATTTTATGGGCAATAATTTGCAGATAACAGAATACCTGGAATAAGGATTGTCATTCATGAAAACTGAGGAGAGAAGCAGGTCAGAGATACACATCGCACCAAAAGACTGCAAACACCACTTGTACATTCTTGGCTCCCAGCTTCCTCTGCCAATAACTACACTCTACTGCCTGAACAAGCTCCAGCTGCTTTTCTTCTGGTGTCTGTCTGCACCCTCTTGGATACTGTAATAGTTGTGGAGGAGGAAGAGGAGTTTGTCAACACAGATTTTGATCTCTCAGAGGTGTTTCCAAGAATCTGATCCATCAGAAGATAGAAGTCACATGAGTTTCTATTTTTTTTCCTTAGGTTAATGTTTAGTCACATCTCCCCAAGTCTTCCTTTTTCCCCCCCCCAACAGTATTACAATGTTGAGACAGTAACAATTGTCAAAAAATACTTCTGGTTGCCCATCTTACTCTCTATCAGGTACTGAAAAACATGCTTGATAGATCTTAACTCCTCTCAGCTTGTATGGGGCTTGTATTAGCAGTTCCAAGTGCCTGTGCAGGCACTGATAGGCAAACAGAGGCTACCTGGAAACGCTTCATGTAGGCTCAAATATGCACTGCATGGCAAGGGAACAAAGACTACTCTGTGCTTGCACCACAGCTCTGGAGACAGAGCAATACTTCACAGCAACCACACGTCTACATCAAAACTGATGTCAAAAACAGATTTAGGACCCACTGATGAAAAGGACTGGAGAAGATTAAAAGGGGGAAGAAACAGAGGAGCAGGTCATACCGACATCCCTCTCCACTACCTGCAACACTGCCAGGTCACCACATCCCAGTGGCTGCAGCACACAGCACCCAAGTCCCTTGAGCAGGACCAGAACAAAGCTGGACTTTGTAGTCCTGCACTTTTCTCAAACAAAAATCTATGGAATTGGTAAAAAAAAGCAGTCTGTATTAGTGCAAATCTCTGTGTTATGCAGTTTGTTTGATCAATGAAAAACTGTTAGATGCCTTCACTTGTTCCACCCTCTTTGGATGTGTGGTGTCTGAGCACAAACTGTACATGTATCTTGCTGATGGAGGCAAAGTTTATCCTCCTACGAAATGCTGGCAAACACAGAAAGCCTTCAATAACACACAGCTCTGGAAATTTAATAAAATCAATTTCATTTGCATAACATGCTTACATTTCTGATAAAAGTGTAAACAACTGTTGAACTTTGATGTTTACTTTATTGTATTCTATTATTTAAGAGAAAAACATAATACCATTTCAGACCTAAAAAGAAAAATCTATATAAAATCCCATTTACATCTGTTTTCTGTGCAGCAGTGCCTCTAGGAAGACAAGACCTGATTGTTTTGACATCACCATGGTAGAGATGCCTCGGGTTCCACCCACAGAGGAAATATTTGTAAATACCATGGATGACAAGGCGGTTATTATTGATAATGTCTGTACTGAAGGCTGGCTGTGTGTTCAAGTTCAGCAACCTAAAACAATTACACCTCCTGCACAGAGAAAACAATAAATATCACTATTAGTTGAATAAACCGAAGCTCTTACCTGTGCATCTAAGTTCTTGCGGGAGGAGGCAGGTGTGTTGGCATAGGAGCTGATAGAGGAGCTGGTGTTAATGTCATCAGTACTGAGATTATCTATTGTGTCACTGATCCCACTGCTGACAGAGCTGCTGTCATCCCAGCTGGAGAAAAAGCACAACAGAGGGAGAAAACAAGGGTCAAAAGACAAGACATCATTCAAAAGGAAGACGATTATTTCTACAACCCTTAGCCCACTTGTGGTTGCCAGAAAGGCCAGTGCATGCCATCACTGTCAAGGGCATCAGTGACACAGCTCTTCCTGACTCAGCTGAAATGTGTGCCTGCAGCCCCAGAGCAGGGTAAAGTAGTGGCATGAAGGGATATTAGCAGGGAATTTTTTCCTGTGGGGGTGGTGAGGCCCTGGCACAGGCTGCCCAGAGAAGCTGTGGCTGCCACACCCCTGGAAAGTGTCCAGGGCCAGGCTGGATCGGGCTCTGAGCGACCTGGGATCATGGAAGGTGTCCCTGCCCATGGCAAGGGGATGGAACAAGATGATCTTTAAGGTCTCTTCCACCCCAAATCATTCTATAATTGTGTGATCTCCAAGAAGGCACAGCACTGACTTGCTAAGCTGTAACACAGAGATGGAACTTAAATGCAAGGAAAAAAAATTACCCTGAAGCAACCCTGTGTACCTGGGTGTTCCAGAGACCTGGGCAACAACCTGGAGCTACCATCAACAGGATCACCAGCCTCAAAGAACTTTACCAACTAAAAGTTCAGTCCTTCAGACAGTAAATAACCCTCCTGAGCTGCATCACCCTTTTCAAGAAAAGCAACTACTCAGGACTACCTTCTTCCAGCATGTGATAGCTTCAACGTTTTCCAGTAAATGAGAAATGTGTCACTGGAAGTTTAGGACAAACAAAGCAGCAACAAAATAAAACCAAAACAAACAAACCAAAAACCAACCAACCAAACAAAAAAGACCTTGCCTGAGTCAATTTGAGTGTTAGAACAGAAAGAATCAAAATGATCTAAAAATGGAGCCAGATGCTCCAACTTGTAAAATGCCTGTAAAAATAAGCTGCTTAAGGAAGAGATTTATAAATTGGCTTACAAGTGCTCCATCTCCAAGAACAATGAAGCTGGGACTGAAATATTATCCTGGAAGGAGCTCTGTGAAGACGTTTCAATCCACTGGATAACTATTGCTGGAAATCTGGAAATGTGTATACATATATATATATATATATATATATCTCTATATATCTCATAGGTCATTTGCAAAAGGTTAAGAGCTCACTACCTGGCAGCTCTCTAGCTATTTATAACCTCAGCTTCAGATTTTGGGAGCTCCAGACTCTCCTCCCTGTTGCATTTCTGTTTGATTTACAAACTTGTAACAAAGAGATTGCAGAGAGATTCTGGCTGCACAGTGAAAGCTATATTCACAAAACGAATATGCAATTAACAGAGGCATTTAAACCTGAATTGTCTTAACCTGTGTTAAGAGAATTGTCTAAAGAAAGGCAACCTATCTCTGTTTGCTTGAACTTCATTCACAGCTTCACCACTGATTTACTATAGCCTTTCTACATAAACTTTGTCAGTTTTGAAATGGAAAGCATTTCATTTTTTCCCATTTAGCACTACAAAACACTTTCCTGCACAACTTTTAATGCTGCTTTAATCATTTTAATTGCTTTTTCTTACTTGGGAGTACTGTGTTCACCCACAACTGTACAAGGCCTTTTAGGGAACTGAGCACAGCTTGAAGAGCAGCACAATTTGCTAAACCACAAATGAAGTGTGGCCAGGGGGACACCTTCCTCTGCATGTCACTGGCAGCTGCTCCTTGCTGACTGCTCTGTTCCCAGTGAAGGTCCTCATCAATGTGTCAGCACAGTCAGTTGTGCCCCTTCTCCCATATCCCTGTGGATAAGCCAGCTGGGAGGCTCAGATCAACAGCTCCAGCAAGCCAGGAAAGGAAATCTGGAGTGTTCAGCCACACTGCTCTGCTGGAACAGGGATGGGCAGGGACAGGGACACACCGCAGGCCCCTGCCACAGGCCCTCTTTGATGGAGCCTTGGGGTCACCCTTCATCTGGCTTTCTCCAGCTCATGAGAATTCACTCCAATCAGCCCTGACTGACTCTCAGGAGTGTCCCAGTTACAGGATTTCCAATAAGATTTTCCCAAGGGTATTTGATAAACCTGCAGACACTCCAGCTCTCAGATTGGAAAGGAATGCTGCAGTCTACAGTGTTGGTGATGCTACAGTTCAAAGGAAAGAGATAATTTTTTTCCCAGATTTGCCTTCACCTGGATAAAAGGCACAATACAAAACAGAAATCCATGTTAAAATAAAATTCACAGTGTGAGACCTCCTGAATCTGAGAAAGCCAGGCAGGCAGATTTGACACACCGGTTTTATTTGTTGTTTTGAAAAATCTTTTCCAGCATAACTGAATGAAAGATGTGCTGCCCATGCCAAGAAATGTTAGGGGGGGAATTGAAAATCTGGAAAAGGATTGAAAGACTTCTTTGAGGCACTTTCTTATTTAGAGTAGGCAATTAAATATCACAAGGCAAAATATTGAAAGCCATATTACTTCAAAATTTCAGTTCTGAAAACAGGTCCTATAACTGATATTTATTTCTCTTTCCAAATCTACCACATAAAGCACTTACATTTCCTAGGTAAGTCTACAAATAAGGTACCAAAATATTTAATAAAACCTCTGAATAACAAAATATACTTCTTGTTTTCCAAAGTTTTGTGTAGCAAAAAACTGTTCTATTTCTGAACCAATAATAAAATAACAATCATAGCAGTAATAATATCATCAATGCCAATGCCTTCTGTGTTTAATAGTTTCATTTCCTTCTTATGGAGATGTGGCAGCGGGCAGAAAAAAATATTAAATACAATGATTTTCCTCTGTGTGACTCCTAGTCCCATCCTCAATGTATACAAACTGAAACACTTCATTTTTGAGGACTCACAATTCTTAAACTACCATAGTTAATCAGCATCTAAAGAATGTCTTTAATGTTAATCATAAGTAGTTTTTCTGGCATCAGCCAGTCCTGTTGGCTGCAGTTGGGCAATTCAAGGCATTATGAAAATATTTGAGTGCCCTTCTGAACTGGGACATGTGCCTGAGGACAAAGGTAGAAACATGCACCTGAATACATTGATGGTTGTGGCTTCCCCTCCTGTGTATCCTGGCCTTTAGGTCCTTTATGTTCTGGTGGAAACTATGAACTATTCCAACTCGTTTCAAACTTACTAATCTGTTACTAAATTAAAAAAGATTAGCTATTCTGAGGTCTGAAGAGAGAAGTCTGGATAGATTTTGGGTGCCACAAGCTAAGCAGCACAGCTCTCGTGGGCATGCTGGTGACACTGGTGCCCAAGCTGTTCTGACAAGGTAGGGTGTGTAAACCCACATATCTGTCTAAACCCAGATAGCTTTAGCTTTAGTTAATAAATACCACTTCAGCTCAGTTTCTAGCTAGAAAAAACAACAGCATGTAAGAAAACATGAAAACACCTTAAGAAACTGAAAATAATTTTGTAAACCTGTATAAACCATTACTGATGCTGCCCTTTGAAACAGCACTAGAGAGGGCCGGTAGAATTCACTGAACTCTGTAAACTAAATGCCAATGCACGCCACTTTATGAGCACCCAACATATACAGCTACAAAGTAATGCAGTGAACCCACAGATGCTGGTTAAGGCTGTGGCTCCTCCAGGGGACAGGACCTGTTACCAAACTGAGGCATTTGTTTCACACTGCTCTTGAAACCACCCCAAGCCCTCCATGTAAATAAGTTCATTTTTACCTGGATCCAGTGCCTTGATGGTTAAAGTCAAAAGTGAGGAAGCAGAATGGGGCATCTAACAGCCCTAATTATGGTGTCCTTGGCTCCCAGAGCCCAGATAGCATCTTTGTAATTTAGCTGGTGTAATTAATAATTTCTGATGTCAGCAAAAGTCTACTCAACCCTAACCTGAAGTTAAAATGTTTGGGTTTTCCTTTCTTTATTTGATCAATCACATGAAACTTTACTTTGATTACTGAAAACTGCAAATTAAAAAAAAAAAAATTTAAAAGTGTATTACATATGAAAATTAAATATCCACCCACTTGCAACCCACCCCTGCCACCACTTAAAAACTCCCACGATGCTGCCTCCTGCTCTCCATGAAACCAAGCATCCCAAGCACCTTCCTCTGCCTCCCCACCTCACTCTGCTCCCCCTAATGCAGCACTGCTACTACACATCGCCCACGTGCAGCACCAGATCAACTGCTCAAAGCTGCTTTTTCAAACAGGTTTGCAAAGTTGTTAGGCTCAGACTTGTATTTTTCCACAGTCTATCAGCACTTTTCCATCTTGCATAATCATCATCCACAGAATTGGCTCTCCTCTGTCAACTTGGACAGCACAAAAAGTCATTCTGTGATCATCAGCACAGCCCCTCTCACTGCAGAAATCTTCCCTCTTTGCAAAGGAGTCATTAAAATCCTTCTAAATAAAGCTATTGTTGAAGGCTGAAAATGCACCTTTCTCTACAGATGGGTGTGGATTTTAATTTTGTTGGATCTTCACTCAAAACCACAGTGAGCCTCTGAAAAATACATTTGTCTGAGAAAGGGCCTTGGGGGTCTACAATATTTCAAGTGGAAACATGGCAATTATCCTCTTCTATTTAAAAATTTAACTATTTATGAATTGATAGGTGAACAACAACAACAACAACAAAAAAGATCAAGGTACAAAATGATTGAAACTTCACAGCATCTTCAAAGATTTAAAAGGAAAAATTAAATGTGCTATAACATGAGACAGTAAATACCACAGCTTCCACTGTTTTCTCCTGGGATTTCCTGGGCCAGAAACCCAGAAAGCACACACAGACCCTTGCACAGTTTTCCTTTCAAACTGTTCTGAAACTGAAACAATTTGCAAAAGAATGGATGGAAATCTACCTCAAGGGAAGTTAATTTAATTAATGTGTTTTACACTGCTATTAATCACCCACCTCCCCCATGTCTCCAGTTACTCTCTTCTTACATCTCACTATAGGTATTTTAACATAAACCACTTTGTTTCTTACCAAAAGAGGAGCCCAGGGACAGGACTGTTACCTTGAAACACTTAGTAAAGTCAAACCAAGAAAAGTAAACCAGGAAAAATGAATACAGAGCCGTTCCAGTTGTTCTTTCTGGAGCAGAATCTAATATTTTAAAAGACATTTTTTGGTGCAGAGTTGAAGTGCTGGAAGTGTGCTGTGAGCTACTCAGACATTTTCACGTTTAGTGACTATTGGGGTTACTGCCAGCAAGCTGAACTGCAGCTCTCTGTCAAGCCCTATTTAGAATTCATCCAAGATAAGGTTTCAGGATTTACATTTAAAATACCTATTTGTAAAGGGAATAACTCACAGAACAAAATGATTCAGTGTTGAAAAATTTGGGTAAGAAAAGATTTGGAGAAGCTAAAAAACTGCAAATGCTCTTTTCATTTAATCTTCTTATATCAGTGCTAATAACCTTATAAAAATGACACTGGATTTTATTTTGTCCCTTAAAATGTAAGTTTGACCAAGTGATTGACAAACATGAACACAGCTGAGCACACACATACACAAAGGACCTCCTAAAAATCCACTTCATCTCAACGAATTAGAACACCCTAAATTTTTATGAACTGATTTGACTTTCCACCAAAACCCATCACATCCTGCTCAGAAGCTGAAATTCCAAAGGTCCCTTCTTCACCTACACCTTTGCACCGTGCCCCTTCAGCCCACGGCTGTCTGGGGTCACCAGCCAGCACAACTGTATTCAGTTGCAAAATGCCTGACTGGTGGAACTTGTTTTTTTGGCCATTGTTCACAACCAGGGTTCCTCTGGTACCTCCACAGCCTCGGGGAAGGGGAGAAAAGCAAGGCACTGCATGTGACCCAGGTGCTGGAGGAACTCCCAGCTAAGTTTGCAAAATTTAGTGTACAATACTACAACCAGCTGCCAGCCCCTTTTTCTTGCACTCACAACCTAGAAACCATATTTTGCCAGCTACTATTCTGTCTGAAGACTTACTGTGTTTATAAAGCTGTTTACAGACCAGCTCTACACTGGGTGCACAGAGCACCCCTTGGCCAGCTGCACTCTCACCTCCCTGCTCTGGAAGCCATGGGAGTGATGTTCATCCCTGGTCATGTCTGTGTCACTAGGATGACTCCAGAGAAAACTGGAAACAGAATCAGAATCTTCATATCACAATAAGGTCAGTGTTAAATCTCAGTCATCACGTTAAAAAAATGTGCTTTGTTTGTTCTGCCTCTGTTTCCATGACAGTAAGAAGTGCTGAGAAAAGTCTTCTAATCAAAATCAGAAATCCTTGTTTATATACAAAGCCTCGGGTGCCTTCCAGAAAAGAAATCCCTGTAAAGTGTCCATGTGACAGCAATGGTCTGAACAAATCCAGAGGTCAAGCCCAGATGACTGTGGATTCAGGGACAGACTGCCTCAGCTCCCTGCAGTCCCCCTGGGATGAGGGGATGAGGGAATGGGGAGGAGGCCCCTGGCAAAGATCTGGGTGTAGGTCACCACTGCAATATGCCTCCAACTCCCTCTTAGCAAGGTCCCAGCCCAAACACCTCCTCACTCCAGGTAGGCAGAGAAGCTGGCATGCCCAGGGGATAGAGAATTGTGAAAACCAAACACAGGTTTGGTTTCTTACCCTGCCTTACTTACCAGTACTTCTTTCTTACTACTTACTTACTTCTCCCCCAGAGAAGCAGATACTCTGGATCACATCACCTCCTCGTACAAAGACACAATTTAAGACTTAAAGAAGGGGGAAGCATCCACTGAACACAGTGACAGTTTCTGACACCCACCTCAAGCTCCTCCAGCACTGGGCTGAGCTGGTGAGAGCTCAGCAGCAAACCAGCAGTTACTGGTACCTGGCAGAGGCTCCAAAACATAATAAAAACAGAGTTAAACACTGAGAAGAAAAAGAATAGATTAGCTAAATTCTTACAGGAATGATGTAACAAAAACATGGAAGGAAAGGACTGAAGGGCAGTATGGAAACAAAGCTATGCAAGATGTATTTAAATTCCCTGCTGCCGAGTGTGCTTTTGAAAGACTCAAGGGTCTGGACCCCCCTGCCCCGTGGCCATCTGCCTCTTGATCAGGGTCACTCAGCCACCCACAGCCCCAGAACAAGTTACCAGGTGGGACCACTGGACATCCTCAGCCAGGAAGAGGTGGATACTGAACACCCCAGAGCTAAAGCTGCAGCTGGCAGGTAGAATATGGCTCCTTTGCTTCCCATCTTCTTCTAATCCATCCTAACACAGTATCTACACCTCTGACACCAAATCTTTCAGGTCTGCAGACTGCAACCCCAAGCAAAAAACAGACAGGCACAAACTGAAGACAAGACATATATGCACAAAGACTCAAAGCAATTCTGCTTTTCCCTGCTCAGAAGACACTGCAAAGTTCTACATAAATTTATCAAGGCCAAAACCTGCGCACAGCACGACTGATTTCACACGTGAGAACTGCTCCTGTCTCACAGCAGCATCAGCTGTAGCTGAGCACATGGAGACAAAGATAATGCACACGGTTCTCCCATCAGAAAAAAAGGAGAAAAACAACAGAAATTGTCTTTCTGAAAGCATGACAGCCTGCTGAAATATGCCTTAAAATAAAAGCTGAACTTGGCAATAAAAACGTGTTAATTTGATCACAGGGCAAAGCACTATCACTCAGAAAGCCAAACCACTGAAAAAAACAGTTGTTATCCTACCAGTGATTTACAGAATAAACAGACACATAATCAAGTAAAATACTTTATTCTTTGCTGCCGGGAAGATGTCAGCTACTACCAACCCTGAAAGCAGTTTTTTGTCCTAGCAGAACTGCAACATTCTAGATAGTATCAATGAGTCCTGGTTCATGTGAGCCTTTAAAATTAGGCTTATTTGGAAGGAACTACAAAAAAAAAGGGATCTTACAACCTTACTCAGACAAATTAGGAATCCACCAGAAATTTGCACAGGAGTGAGAATAAGAACTGGATATTATGTACTAAAAAGCAAGTGCACTCTGGGCTGGGATCTGGCCTGAAACAAGACTCACACACGCCTTTGTTTCCTTGCAGTGTGAGCTCATTCCCACAGAGGTTCCTCCTTTGCACAGAAACCAGACTTACAGCACTAAAATATAACAAAGCCCCATAGTTTTCTGAGGCTAAAAGCCTGCAACACTAGTGGAAAGATAGCCGGCTAGATTGCAACCTTTGAATATCAATAAACCTCACAGAATCACAAAATTAAGCCAGAAAAAGCAAACACAGCAATAGCTGTCAGTCCTCACATAGGAAACTTTCTACCATGTTATTCAAATATTTGCAATCTATTAAAAATGTATTGATGTCATACAGCATACAGAGATTGAAAAGAAATAGTGCAGGGAGAAAGCTGCTCAGATTTATCCATCATCTAATGTGTTTCCACTGTCACCAGTATTTGCAAAGCTAAACCTCCTTACTCAAAGGTGTAACACAACACACTCCCATGTTTTCAAAAGTGCAGAAAATCTCTTACCTTGCAATATTCCCCAGCCAAAGCACTTCTCCACCTTGTTGCCCATGAAGAATTCCAGGAAAGGGGCTCAGATTTATTTTACAGGTTGATACCTTCATTAGGCTACCATCCAATGCCCCCCCTTAAATAAACCAGCCTGTAACTTGACTATCTAGGAAGAGATTGGAAAAAAAAGTTGCAGCAAGGTTGTTTTCCAATAGAGCCCTCCACAGAGAGTCAGCAGCTCTGAGAGACACTGGAAAGTAAAACCAGCTAGAAGGTGATCATCAGAAACTTCCCCTGGAAAGAAATCTGATCCCTCAACAAAATTAACCTCTGAAGTGCTGAAAAAGCGAGAGGTCAAGACTTTGTGCTGGGACTAGGTCATCTGTGAAAGCTGTAAGCTGATGGCAGTAACCAGGCAGACTGGTGCCTCCAGATCAGGTACCGTATCCCACCAAGTAAAAGCTCATGTCAGCAACCCTGGACTTGGAGGTACTAAATGGCACTGTTTGATCTCAGCTGAAAGACTACAACCTCTAAAAGCATTTTTTCCACTCTGCTTCTATAGAGGGGTTCAACAATGTGACTGCTGAAGTAAGTATTGTTTTTTGTGAATGTAGCAGGAGACATACCTAAAATGTTTTAATACAAAATATTTGGAATACTGGTTTTTTTTGTTGGTTTTTTTTTTGGTTGTTGTTTTTTTTTTTTTTTTTTTTTTTTTGTTGGTTTTTTTTGTTTTTTTTTTTTGTTTTTTTTTTTTTTTTTTTTTGGCGGGGGGGAGTGGTGGTATAGAAAAACATTTTCAATAGGAACGGTAAAGAAAATAGCAATTTATCTACTGGTATCTCCAGCTAAGAACTTAAGAAACTGAGACAAGATGAGACAAGATTTGTAATATTAATCTGATTCTTCTTTATTTAGCACTGTAGAGCAAGGGGGGTTTATTACTTCCTCTTATTTCAAATAGAATAGAGATGACTATTTAGAAATATAAGGTTGATAAAAAATTCTGGTGGTTAACATTCAAAATTCTTATTTTATTCTAATATAAATATTTTCTGACAGGATTCTTCCAAGATATCTGCATTCTGATGAACATGCGTGGGTTTTTTTTTTTTTTCCCCCTAATATGGGGAATCACACCAGCTGAGTAGTGCCAGGATAAATTTCTGTTGCCAGCGAAACCACCAGCGAGGGATCCTATTCTGGAAAGGAGATGGGAAGCCTTTAGGATGGAGAAAACGGACAGGACACGACACTGTTGCCTTAGCCTCACCTCAAGAAAATCATGGATCATTCAGCCCAAAACCAAAAAGAAGAGTAGAAAAGACTAGTGAGAAGTCAACCACACCATTATATATTTATTAACTCAGCTTGAGTACCCTTATCTTAAATAAAACCTACCTTTTAGCACAACACTGCAATGTTGGTTGAAAGAGTTAAAATGCAAGAATTCAAAGGTTATAAAACAAAGACTTGTGGAGATATTCTGCTGCCAAAACCTTCAAATAAATGAGTCGCAGTCTGAGCTTGCCTTTTTACACTGGAGCCTGTATTTTAGTGGCTACTGTGTAACTATGGCAACACAGAGGACGGTAATTTAGAGGCTGGTGGATGTGACAACTTGCAATTTTGAACAATGCTAATAATAAAAGTGGCTTGGGAAAAGCATCATTTAACACAAATGTTTGTGGTTCAAAATGAAAAAGGCCTGTTCACTTAATTTAAAAAAAATTTAGATTTTTTTTTCAGCTGGATGATTAGCTATATTATGTCAGTCTGATGACTAAAAAAAGGTAGAAACATGACTCTTGTGTTTTTTTGTTCATCTGCACCTTAGAGTGCAGCCAACCCTTTGTGATGTGCACGTGTACAAATGCAAAGCTGCTGATGTCACTATCTGTGCTGAAGATTAGACAAGAATCACATGGCTTTTTAAAAAGAAAGTGATGTATTATCCATAAAGAAAGAGGGAAAATATCCTCATGGACTGTTATTACTCCTTTTTGGCCTCTGGTGCATTTTAACTGCTACCCTTTATCAAAGAATCCTGCAAACTGCTTCTCATTCTTTATTTTAATTGCTGAATAGTGAGCTGATGTAACTCTCAGATATGACAGGTACTTAAAAGAATCACAACTGCAAGAAGTAAAGTTTTCTTTTCATCCCTAACACCCTTCCTGTCCTCCTCTCACAAGTGATGTTTCTCAATTATCTGTCTATGCAGTTGTATAGGAAATTAGTGACTGACCCACTGCTAATGGAAAGTAAGAACAGCCAGAAACACTGAACCAAAAAAATCAAATCTGAAACTGTAATCTAGGGAAAAAAAAAATAATCAGGACACTGCATCTGTTGAATCACCAGCTCCAAATAAAGCCAAATTCACAATATTAAGGTACAGCACTATACTAACATTCATCTACAGCCCCATTGTCCTTCCCTTCCCTGGCAGTCCTTCGACTGCAAAGGAGGGATTTTGCAATGTAATAGCCATAACGCTAAATACAGAGGGATATTTCCAGATGAATTTTACATGTAGCAATAATCACAGTTTTATGGGTCAGGAAGTTCAGAAGATTAGTGTGTTATGGCTCCAGTGTACAAAAACGTTTGTGTTAGAAGTTTCACATAGCAATGGGGTGAGATAAGCTGTGAACAGCTTTACATTAAGTTCTTTTATGGTAGTTGAAGCTGGGGAGAAGTAAAGAGACCCCACATATTAATTTACTTAAAGAACAGCTGCTTAGAAAAGGCTGCAAAGTGTCCTAATACTCAGTGTCATAAAATCACTGCGCCTCCAATCCCTTGCTCCTTCCCCCCACACCCGTGTGCTATTCCCATTAACCTCAGGCACAACTGTGATCCTGGTCAGAATTGAACTAAATCTGCTTGCAGCAAAACAAAAACTTATCAAAGAAATGCCTCGTTCCATTTTATTTGCAAAGGCCTAAACCCACAATTATAGGTTTGCATTCTATGTTAAGGCAGCTCAAATCTTGCTGCATTTCAAATACTCCCTTGGAGAACACCAAAATGCCAGACAATTGTGGGTTTATTGCAATATATAAAATCCTTTTAATTTTTGTTCCTCGGTAGCTGAGATCTTTTAGTTAGGTATTTATAAAATGTCTGCATTTGATAACTGGAACAATTATAAAAGTAACACAAGCAGCACAGGCTGTAAAGACATCTCACTTCACAGTCCTGGGAACCTGCTAGATAATGTGTGGCGTGAGGCATCTGCCACATCTTGCCTGGAAGAGACTCCACTACCACTGGGTAAACCAATGTCTTAAAATAATCTCAACAGCAATTTTTTAAGATTTCTTTTTCATTTCTTTTCTCCTAAAGGACATTAAGATTATTTAAATAATAAAAAAACCCCAACATTTGTAATACCAAAACATATTCTGAACAGACTCAACACATGCTTTTGAACACACTTCTGTCCTTTGAAGTAGAGCACATGGAACAAAAATACACCTTTTTAGAGTACTTTCATTGATTATCTGCATGAGAAAATAAAAGCAGGACTACAGCAGCACTGCTGCACCATTACAACTCTTACACATGATACTACAGGGCTAAAACTCTATGTAACTACCTAAACAAATGACCTTTGCATTAAAGTAAAGGAAAAAAAAATCAAACAAAAACCACAAAGAAGCAGAACCCAGTGAACTCATTCTAACTGTTAATCCAAGGAAGGTATTTCTACCTGAAATCAGAGGAACACTGGCAGCAACATAAACTCTCAGGAGGAGGTATAGTAGAAAATAAACCTTAGCTGCTACAACCATGTGGGTTTTAAGTGAGGTTCCAAAGGGATCCCGGAAGACAGGAAAAGCAGGACTGGAAAATGAAGCTTCATTTTTAATTCCTCTTATTCTTCAGAGGCACTGAGTTTGCAGGCTGACCAGGGATATGTGCTCTGAAACACTCCTCACATCCTTAAATCTCAGTGGGAAGAACCTTCTGTTGCCTCAGGCTTTCCTGAGAGTAAATAATTGTATTATGGTGGTGCTGTGTGGATTTATTTATTTTTATAAGTGAACACATGAAGTGTAGAATACTTTGGGGTTTTGTTTAAATCACTCAGATGTTATCACACAGAAGAAGGTAAAAAGGAACCATCAGTGTGTGTTGCTGCATGGGCATGTATTCTAATGCATAGGAGCTGGGGAAAGGGGATTCTGACCCCCAGGAGACTGTGAATTTGACCAGAAAACTCAAATACAGGATAATATTAATAATTATTGCACAATATGAGATGGACTTAGCATCCTCCTCCAAGGAGCTGCTTTTCACTGAGCAATCATTAAGGAATGCCCCAGCTTCCTCCAACAAGGTGACATGCAGGCCTGGTGGAGAAGAAAAGACTATTTGTGTGTGTGTGATGTATGATTAAAAATGGCTTTATAACATTTTAACATGTACTTCAAAGATTGTTTAAAAATGCCAATAGCCTCCACAGAGCACTTGTGTTGACACAGTTGTGAGGCATACTTTTCAGTATGCCCACTTCAAATGAATAAGCACATCAGAGTGAAAAACACAAATGGCCACTTTCTAAAAAGAAAAAAAAGCAGGGAACAGGAGAAAATCCTATAAAAAATGGGGGATGCTTAACAGCAATTTAGCTTGCATATTCTTATCTGGGAGGAATTCCAAATGAATGCTGAATCCAGGGCTTATACTGGATGATCCAAATGTTTACTATAGAAACATTTTGGATGATCCAAAATGTTTCTATATTAAACACATTACCAAGTCTCAAACTCCTTTAGTGAGAAATATTATCAACATATTAACTATATACAATGTATTTGCTTTTACATCTATGATTTCTATGCTAATACTTCCAGATATAACAAATAAACCCAACTAAAATTATATAAGACAAATAGCCCATTAGTAAGAACAGTCTATCGATGTTCTGTCATACAGAACAGTTTGTCCATAACATGGACAAAAATCTGATCTTAAAGTGCAGTTAATGTGGTGAAACACAAGAATGATGTATCATTCCCATTGCGTTAAATGCAGTTTTCTTTATCTCCTTCTCCAAACTATAAAAATCAGTGCTCTTTACAAAGAACATAACACTGCCAAGCATGATTTTAACACACATGCCACTCACTAAGGAAAAAAATGTAATTCTTCCAATCTAAGCTGCTGAATAGGGTCACAGGCGTTTAAAGACTTAACTGTCTCCTGCAACCATTAAGATTTTAAGTTTGATCCCTACCAAATGGAATCATAAACATAGTGCAGCTGGCATGAATTCTTTTTCTCAGAACTCTGAAAAAAATGCTTTGGGGTGAATCTCTGACAGATGTTCATATTTCATTTACAGTTTGTTTTCTGAGCTTTCTAACATCACGTCTGTGTCAACAAGTACTAGAGTGGAGAACAGAAACAGATATGAAAGAAGCTAGACAAATCATCACCTAGGAGCAGTGAGGTAGAGAACAGCTCAGAAAGAAAGAAAATTTGAATTACAGGTTCTGTTTTGGCCAGCAGGTACGAGGCTCTGTGTCAGAGGATGCATTCAGGCCCAAGAAGAATATGCCAAGTGTGATAGATACAGAATTAGATATTTCTGGCTGAAAAAGCAGCTCTCCAAGTGTTTGTAGTATGGTTTTGAGAAGCCCTATAATACTTGATTTAACCTTCCTACCCACACGCCCCCAATAAAATACTAAAATCATTACTGTTAAATCAATAGCAGTCATTAACCATGTCAGGGCACCCACTGTAAAACCACTACTGTCATCTGTATGTATCTTGTTCAGTTATGATCAATAGAGTTTACCCATCTTAATTGCTTCAGCCTTCCCCTAATTAGAGCTGTCTCTGAATTTACAGTTGTTTATTGTTGCTGTGGATGTTTTTAAGCTTGCACATCCCACTAGAAAAGTAAACTCATTTATTCTAATGAAAATACCACTACTACATCAAGGTAGCATCATTGTAGTGTTTGCAAATCCTCTGTCTCACTGAGTCTATAAACATTCAAACCATATAAACACTTCAACTGCACAATCTGCAAAGAACAAAGACACAAACTCTCAACTTCAACAAAAAATTATTTTCCTTTAGTTTTGAGAGTCCATTTGTGTTTTTTCTTATAAAACAAAAGGATCTACTCCACCCATCCAACACTAGGATGTTCCAAAGACTGTATCTGAGCCAAAAGACATCACTCCTTCTCAGGTTACCTTGCAAAGTATTTCCACTCTTATGGATGTGCTTTTTCATGCAAATTTTTTTTTTCCTTATTTTTATTCTTTCTGTCCATCAAATAGACTAACTTGCCATTTCTAAATTCACAGTAGACTCTTGATGAAATATAGAATTTTGGACATTTCCCCTGCCTGCCACTGTTATTTATGTCTGGTTATGTAAACTAAAGTTTTTTTTTTTAGAGTTATAATATTCCTAACACAAAATTAATTGACTCAAACCACTTACCTACAAGACAGCTCTAACCAGTGCATTCTTTTAAAGAAAAGTTGCTCCTAAGTATTGTTTAAAATGCTGACAACTCTTATGGACTCACTGCTCTAGAAACAAAATAGAAATTCTTAATTAAGCAGCAAAAAAGCCCAACCATAAACGATAAGGCACTAAATTTAAACTAATATTTAAAAATTGCAGCTGATGTGTCCTCCATGAAAATCCTTATCTCATAAACATCTGTGGTAATAACAACTTGCCCAGGTGAACTTCTGACCTCAGCTAAGCCCTAATAAAATCGTAGCTGAAAATCACCTGGGAAGGGTTCTTCAGATCAGCTGCATTTCAGAGAGCTACCCAGCTTCACTCTTGACTGGAGAAAATTTCAGCTGGCAGACTTGCTTTTAACAAAAGGTCAACTTTTTAACTACTCCACCACTTCCATTGCACAAAGATGACTTCCATATAGAGAAAACACTCCTCTTTAAACATAAACATAACAATGAAACCTCTTGCTCTTACTGACCGGAAGATACACACGTTTAGATTGCAGCGGGACAGGGGAAAACTGATGGCAATACCAATGGAATATTGACATGCTGAGCCACTGCATGTAACAGAAAACAGAGCTGTTTTCTTTTGAAACTGAACTGATTCCAAATGCCTGAGCCTTGAAGGGCCCAGATTATCTGATGCCTGACATCGTTATCTGATACCTGAAAAATTAACAAATTAACCTGGTAATGAACTTTTATATTATATTGTTACAGTTTCCTAACAGGTAAATAAATATTTCTTTCATATACCTTATGAACTATGTTAAATATTTAGTCTGGAATGTCATATAACTCAATAAGCATTTTTTTCAGGGAGTAACTCTGCCCACATTACCCCACCTCTCCAAAGAGCCAGGTCGCACCTATTTGTTGTCCCCTGCCCCCAACTCAGAATAAAACTATTAAATTCTGTGCTCTAGTAAAAGGTGCAGCAATATTCACAAGCATGCACCTAGTAATTAACCAACAAGGGGTTAATTATTATCATGCCTCATGGCATTATCAGGCAACCTTTTGTTTCATTTTATTTTCTTTACAATCAGGTGCAAGGACAGATGTTGTCAGAGCCAGAAGTGACACTAATCCCGGGCTTCTTCCACAATTGCCCCAGGTATTCCTGCTTATCTCAGGCCTGTCTGGCTCTTTATTCTATCAGCTATTTATTTGCACGTGAAAACTTTGCAATATTCATTTCCATGCTGCATCACTTTACACATGAAAACGCTGAAGACAGGACCTAAGATGTGTATTACTGGCTGTGTGCACAGCGTAATTAACATGCATATGATCTGTATGCAAATCAGGCCATTGGAAATAGTGACTATTAGCATAACAAGCGCTTATTATTTATTGAGATGCACCTCGATCAGGCATCCTGCTGGGGTCTGACATCCTCCGTCGCAAGGGCACCATCTTTTCTTTCTTCGTTTACACATTCGTCTCTCCTCCTGCTGATTACCAGCACGGAAAACAGGGAGCCTCCCTCCTGTGCCTTTCTTTAGGGGTGGAAGTCTTGGGAGCTGAATTGCCCTCGAGCATCTGATGCAGTTCAAAGCCCAGCGGAGCCGCGCTCCCCGCCCGCCCCAGCAGCCTGCCCAAACCACCCCTTCACCCACTTTATCTAATTCCCAGCTGATAACAAGTTTAAAGCAGCACCTAGGCTTCTTTCTCTAGCCTTTGTTTTTTTTTAAAAAAAGGAATAAAATGTGAGAAAACAAAAGCTCAACTGTGCAAAGTCATAAATCTTTCCCAATATCATGTCTACTCCTCCTATCCCACTTCAGAAGAATTTAACCTTTTAATTGTCCCAGCCATAACAGGAAAACACAATTTTACTATTTTTCCGCAGGTGAACAAGGCTTGCTTGCTAGATCATTTCATCAGCCGTGCCTGCTAAGAGCTCTAGGTCACTGCTGCCGGCACTGCTCCACTCCCTACCCCACTGAAGTCCCAGGGTCTCTGCAGGACTGCTTAACCTTTCCTAGCATTTCTGTGAGAGCAAAAACTTGCAAAACAGTTCCTGGCTCAGTAATCCCTTCCCCAGCCCTGCTGGGCTTCACGGCATATGTTTGCTCTCTCACAGGCTACACCCACTGCTTCAGAGATGGCTGCATTACAGAAATGAACTAATTAGCAGGGGGAATGAGTTCAATTATTTATCACTTTGCCAAAACTGAGATATTTGGCCTGAAATTTTCCAAGCTGCATGCCAACCTAAGGATTGACTTTGGTATTGGTTAAAAACAGAACAATTCCCAAGAATCATTAGAAAATAAGACACAATTTTCCTATTGAGTTGTATTGATCTTCCTTGAGAAACCTTGTCCCGCAATACAAAATTCTTATTTGGTTCTGGAAGGCCCTGGAGAACAGAGAGGGTAAGACATGAAGTGAAGTCAAGAATGTGAAAACTGGAAAAAAGAAAAGTGAAAACCAACTTAGATGGAAAGTCTGGAGCTGAATGTTGGGCCTGCTGGAGGTGGTGGATCACTGCTCTACAGTGATAAATGGCTGTGACTCAGGGAACCAGCACAGAATCATACAACACCTTGGGTTCAAAGGGACCTTAAAGATTGTCTCGTTCAAACCCCACTGCCAAGGGCAGGGCCACCTTCCAGTAGACCAGGTTGCTTAGGGCCCCATCCAGCCTGGCCTTGAACGCTTCCAGGGAAGCATTCACAACCTGTGCCAGGGCCTTACCACCCTCACAGTAAAGAATTTCTACCAAATATTCCTTCCAAACCCACCCTGTCATTGTGAAGCCATTCCCCCTTGTCCTGACACTCCAGGCCCTTGTTCAAAGTCCCTCTCCTGTAGCCACTTTAGGCACTGAAGGGACTCTCAGTTCTCCCTGGAGCCTTCTCTTGTCCAGGCTGAACAAACACAACTCTCTCAGTCTGTCTTGATCAGAGACACCTTTACAGCACAATGATGTCACAAACACAGCTGAGAAGTGTCCAGAAATGTCCAGAAGTGACTGGAATCCTGTCAGAAATTTATTTTGTTCAGAAGAGGCTTTAAGGCACTGTCACACTACCTCTAGTTTGGCAAGCTTTTAGCTAAACCTCTCCAACTGCCAGCTCTGCTACTGCTACAGCAAGCATCTTTGCTTTAGAGAAATTTGGAATTTTTAAATTAAATATCCTGTTGGTTTATGGAAAAATGTGACTTCACAACACTAAGACAACTCCCTTGGATGCCCTTTTAATTTTCACAGTTAAATTAGCTGGGGGAGATGTGGGAGTTCAAGGACTTCAACCGGAATTCTTTCCATCCCACTTCCTGTTCTGATCGCTCCACAATAGTCAAGAGTCCAATCAGAACCTTTCAGTAACTTATGTTGATATTATTTCCAGCAAATAATTTGGCAAGAGATACAGGGAGAAATATTCTTACAGAAACAATCCTAACACAAGAAGCCAAAACAGACATCCTTGCTCCAGTGAGGCACAGCAGAGACCTCAACTAAACTTTGTACATTATGACCTTAATCATTGCATCACTACTCTGTAAGGAAAAAAACAAGACCAAAACCCAAGCCCTTACTTTCTGTTTTATCCATGTGCAATAATGAAATAATTCTAAACCAGCCTCTCGTTTCTCTGTCCTATTTTAACATTGGCAGAGTGTGGCCATCTGGTTAAGGCTGAGCTGTGAAATGGTGGCTCACTTTGCTATCAGAGACTTAAACTAGGACTGATAAACAGAGCTCTGTTTCAGTGAATTCCTCTAGATTTAAGGAGTGGTCATTGGATATATTTGTTTAGAGACTTCAATGAACTGAACCGCACAAGGGAAGACAGGATGAAAGGACAAAAGTCATTAGGTGTATCCTGCCCTCCCCCCCCCAGTTAAAAAACCAGATTACTAGTTAGATTAATGCACACACTCATATTCAGCATTTTAACAGGCACACCTAACAAACTGAAGAAACTCCTTGCCTTCAAGATTAATAAAGAAATAAACAAAGATTCATCTGGAAAACCCCTTCTTGGTTATTCCCTCCACTTTCCCTCTAATGTGTGATTGTGCTTTGGTTCAAATAGATTTTTAAAGAAACAAAGAACAGAGTTCTCAGAGATTAGTTTATAAGATAGTAAGTCCACAGAGGCTTTTCTTTTAATCACCCTGTTCTTCTTGTCTGCCTTGAATCCATTCTACTAAAGTTATAGCTACAGTTCACTACTATTCCTGAAAACGTCCAAAGAAAGTTTCATTTGCCTCCTATGATCTTACCCAGTCTTGCTTAGCCAAGTCATAAGTTACCTTTGGCTCTCATTTTTTAATTTCTAAAATAATCCCTTGTTCCTAAATGATTTGATAACATACACACGGCCATAATAAATTCAACCACATCACCATATATTGCAAACCCCTCATTTTAAGGGTGTTAAAATCTAGAGGTGAAATCAGAGCCCAATGTCAATAAATAAGAGAAGAATGTACCCAAAGTGGGGAGCAACTTTAAGATTCAAACACATTTCATGGGCAAAGCTGGACTGCAGTAATGTGCTGAGGATACAGGTAGATGTGATGAAAGCCCACCCGACAGCACAAAGCATTGTTTGGAAAGAGACGGATGGGTGCAAGGGAAAGCAAACTGGTGGCATAGAGGGGGATCATGCAGGAAAAGTAAAATAACTCTCAGAAAAGAATGATCAGAATTGTGGTGGTGGAGAGAGGGAAACATATGGTATGACTCACAGAAAAGTGATTATTTTATCAGTCACATGTTTAGCTCACTACAGCTGATGTAAAGTCAGCCCATACAAACATGGTGTGAGAAATGAGAATGTCACTAAAATCAAAAATTGTCAGAAGTAACAGCAGAAAGGGACCAAAACTCTTAAGTCACAGTGTAGAAGACACTGATTTTGCCCTCTGAGTGTTGGTGGTCATCACCAGCACACTTTGACCTAAAGGAATAACAAGCAACTTCTTGTTGCCATATGGCATTTTGACTTTTAACCTCTATTAATAAAGAAACGACTCAGTGGTTATAGTTAGAAGCCAACAGAGAATTTCAACAGAAGTTAGAGCATGAAACTCACAGACTGACTTCAGTTTGAAATCAGTCTTTTGATTTCAGAAAATTTCTGTCTTTCCTTTGCATGCACATTTAACTCATTAGAAATGTGTAAATGCTGATTTCTTTCTACCACCTGATCCTTCTCATGAGTCCTTTGCTTCAAAAGTGTTCTCAAAGCACAAAATTAATAAATTCTCTCCCTAGGAGTAGACAGATGATACACACAGTCCCAAAACACAGGTTAAGTGGAATTTAAGGCTTTCCTGGGTGAATGTAAACTCTGGGGACTTCACCTGGCACAGTATACTCATATTTCTTTCCCGTAGGCTCATGTTGGTGATTCTTCCTTCTCTTTTTCCCTCTCATCTTTTTCCATAGAGATACACAGTTGCCTATAAATACGTTTCCAGCCATTTCCTGATAATATTCTGTTCATCCCTTCTGCATTCAAAACAGTTTCAGTTCTGCAAATGCAATATTATGTTTCAGATATCCCTGAAAACAAAAATTAAGTCTTTGCGTAAAAATGCAAATGAAACATGAAACTATGCATGTGCATATCAGATGGTATCAAATAACATGAATAGTTTCAAAGAAATGTTTAAGGCATTAAGTCATGTTACAAAGAGTATTTCTAGCTGCAAGTTTCATAACAAGAATAAATCAACCTTGACAATGAACATGAAAGAGGGAATGAAACCTTTTTGAACACTCAAGGTGGTTTGCTCATTTCCCCCAAACCAAAACGAATGAATGAATTAGTTGCTATATCTGAAAATTAACTTAAACTAACAACATAATCAGAAAAGATAAACTTTAAAGTTAGAATTAGATTAAAAAGATTAAAACATTACTTGGGGCTGATGAAAGCACATTGTAGGTAGCTCCACAGTAGCTGCTGAGCTGAGCCTTTGTAAGTTAAGGAACAACAGAAAAAATAACATTGTTAAAAAGAGCTGACCTCAGCCCTTGGACTTTGCTCAGGCACTAATCAGACTTCCAATGTTTAGCATTTATCCCCTGGCTACTTATTGACCATCTATACCTGGACACACATAAACAAACCTCTAGCAAAGGGGTGGTTACTGAGGCTCCCTGTGCTACCCTGCACACGGGTTTCACACATTCCAATGCCACTTACATCCAATTAATTAGCTTCAAATTGCAGCAATCAGTTTTAATAAAATTAGATGTTTTATTTATAGTGAGAATATATTAAAAAAACTTTGACTAATAAAAACAAATTACATGCCTTCTTATAATACTGCTGTAGCAGCATAATGTCACTCCAAGTGTTTCCACTGTGGAGTGTGCAATTATTTATCCTGGCCAAATGTATATTTAACTGCATATACTTAAGCAACATAAGAACATCATGTGGAAGCCTTAATGCCTGTTTATACAATAGCAGAGTGTTTTTAAGCCCCATGGAGCTGTGTAACACTGAGCAGTTTAAGCCTCAGGATGTTGGAGCTCAGTGCAGAAAGATCAGGAGCAAAGTGACTGCTTGTTCTGTGGAGTCTCAACATCACTGTGAATCTTATTAGCTATGCCATAAAAAGGTCACAAAGTCACCTTATCATACTGCTGAAAAATCCCTACGTCGTGAGGAAGCTGAGGAATTGAGAGGGGCAGGATAGGATCTACAGATAAGAAGTGTATGGACCCCCAGTATGGAATATCTAGTTGGACACCAGGGAAATTATCATGACACCAAGGAATGATCTGACATAAGCAGCAGCTCCAAGAATCCTGGGGCAGCAAATAAATAGTTATAGTCTTTTATCCCTGTCCCTCCACTCTCCAACTAGTAAAATGCAGCACAGCTACTCCACAGAGGGGAAATTTCCTTCCATTGGGCACAGACATTAATTCCATGTGGTCCATACACTCTGTCCTCTGCACTTCTGTCTGTGGACATACATGGGAAATGAGACATTCCCTGCTCTTTGAAAACCCCATTATAGGTGACAGATAAGACCTGTGGCAGAAGGGGAAAAGAGTGCACCTCTTTGTCAAGTGCCATGGAAACAGGGAAGGAATGCTTCATTTTATCTGAAGACATCTTCTGCTTCCATAACTGCCAGGTCAGGGATGCTTTTACTTCCTTTGGTATCAATAAGCCCAAAAACACCCCCTGCTTACTTCATTACCTTCTAGAAATATAGGAGCTGCCATTCAGGGCAGCTGAAGGAGATAACTGCAAAATACAGAGAATTTCAAATATGAGCTTAAAGTTGTGGATAACATACCTTAGAGCTTCTTCTGCTAAGCTGCAGATGTGGATATTTATTGGATATACCAGGGTAGTAGTACCATTCAGCTTCAGACATTTAACTTAACTGTCCAATTTAGGAGTCTCATTCCCATGTATATGGAATGGATCAAAGCATCCAGATATTCTGAATTCCTTGGAGGGGTATCAGTGGTGGAGACCCTTCACCCCACCTGCAGTGTTTGAAATCTCTTCATTGGAGGGGACAAAAATGGGAATAAATGACAGAGGAAGGGAAGGGAAGGGAAGGGAAGGGAAGGGAAGGGAAGGGAAGGGAAGGGAAGGGAAGGGAAGGGAAGGGAAGGGAAGGGAAGGGAAGGGAAGGGAAGGGAAGGGAAGGGAAGGGAAGGGAAGGGAAGGGAAGGGAAGGGAAGGGAAGGGAAGGGAAGGGAAGGGAAGGGAAGGGAAGGGAAGGGAAGGGAAGGGAAGGGAAGGGAAGGGAAGGGAAGGGAAGGGAAGGGAAGGGAAGGGAAGGGAAGGGAAGGGAAGGGAAGGGAGGATTTTATGTTGCAGTGCAAGATGTGGCTGGGGGAGTGTATTCTATTGCCATCTGTTAGATGTGGGGCCATTAACTTCTGTTAATTGGGCCACCTGTTAAAAATAGGTGGGACAGTTTTCTTTTTCTCTTCTACAACCAATCCTCCCTCCAGAAAATATCTTCTGTTAATGGGCCATTGAGTGTCACTGCATGACTGATAAAATTCCATCATCCCACTGGGAGATGCTCCACCCAGGGGGAGGAGCCAAGCATTCCTACGTGGATATGATCTGAGATTTGGAACACCACAGTGGCTTTTCCCCACTGGATTCCCAGAGAAGCAGCTGCCTTTTCCACTGGATTCCCAGAGGAAGATCAGGCCCACTTACGCCACCACTGGACCTTCAGAAGAAAACTACACCATTCTACAGGATCACTGCTCCAACAGAATCTGTCACTCCAGGAGGACTCCAGCCACTATTTAATGGGACTGCTAACAACACCTTGACCAACAGGGTGTCAGGTCGTATTCTGACTCTGTCAGTGTTGTTTTGTATTACTGCATTTTTATTTTTATTATTTTTTTTATCCTAATAAAGAACTACTATTCTGACTCCCATACCTTTGCCTGAGAGTCCCTTAATTTCAAAATTGTAATAATTCAGAGGGAGGGGGTTTACATTTTCCATTTCAAGAGAAAAAGGCTCCTGCCTTCCTTAGCAGACACCTGTCTTTTCAAACCAAGACAAAAAGAAAAGGAAAGTATGAAAGAAGGAAAGAAAGAAAGAAAACTCCAGCAAAGCTCAGAACAGCATGCATACAGGAAAACACATGCATCTTACATTTAGACTCAGAATTCTGATATAATTTTCTAAACAATACCATTACAGGAAACATTCATCTGCTAAAAAGGAAGCTTAGATCCTGGCTATTAACATTAATACTTCTATTACCGTAGAAGCAAATATTAATAAACTATTGTTATAATCACAAGACAATACATAGCTGTATAGTAGGAGGAAAAACAAATACATATTGAAATTTACAATTAGAGACAACAAAGACAAACAAAGATCAAAAGGCGAACATTTAGGTTTCCCAGTAATTAAATATTTAGTAATAAACACAATATTTGAAAAAAATGATCAGTCTAGACATTTGCTTTAAAGCCACAATGAGCTTCCATGCTCTTCAAACAGCCCCAAACTGGGATTCTGCTTTGGGAGCCTGACAGCAATCTGCTCTTAGTTTTATCTAGTCAATCTCCTAGAGATCTCATACTCAGAGGTTACTGGTGTAGGTCAGTCGTAAGACTGTGTTGACTCTCTTGCCATTCGACATGGAAAACCAAACAACAAAGTCGCTCTGTGTCAGCAAGCATTTCACATTCTTCGGTTTGTCATGCAAAGCACAAAGACCCTGATACAGTTTAAAATGCCCTTTGTATCTACAGTCATGTTTACCCTTGGAATACAAGCTTAATTTCCCACAAGTCTAAAGTGTTTTGAAAACCACTTCATACAACAGAAAAGACAGTGCTTATCTCTGACAGTGGAACCAGAAATAGAGGGTTTCAGAAGAGCCTCTAAATCAGCACTGAGATCAAACTTTATACTTACACACTTTGAGTGGGGTGTATGAAAGGAAGCATCTCTTCAGGAAAATCTAGTTCCAGTGGTGTAGGATTGTGGTTTTGCCATACCTAGATGTAAATTATTCAGCTGCTTGAATGAGGCAGTTTTCCCTGTTTTCACAGAATCAGCACCAACAATTCTGGAAAAGGCAAGGTCCCTTCACCTGTCCACATGCCCAGTGCAGCCTTCCAGGGAAGCACAAACTGTTTGCATGGGCAAAAAGAAAGGCCTGGCTTAGTCACCATGAGTTGCTCCCCTGAGGGCACCTCCCACCTTCCTTTAGCTTTGTAGTGAACAGCAGCTGCTGGCCTAAACATTTTATTTGGATGCTACAGGAGAGATGTAAATATGCCCTAAAATATAAAGGAATGCAGAATGAGAATCACAAATTCAAAAGCAAGGGACATGGCACCAGGGGAAAGATTTCAACAAGAAATGCAGCTCCTAAAGCCTAGGTCCAGACTATCTCTTACATATATTTACATCTAATCAAAACAGGCAATTCTGAAGAGGATTAGAACTAGAGTGATAACCAAGCACTTGAAGATCGCCCAATCAAATGACTTTGGAGGGAAGAGCTTGCAGTTGTAGGGTGCTTTGTTTGGCTGGATTTAGTATGAGTAGAATTCTGAGAAGTGGCACTTTCTCGTATGAAGAATTCTTGAAAACGGCAAAGAACTGCTCTCAGTGTCTTGTCAGCCTGTGGAGCTACTAAACCAGGTATTAGGGACCACCTGAATACCTGAGTAAGAGAAGAATAGGATAATTTTTGGCTTCTTGAATGCACACAAGTTCTTACTACAGTAAAATCTGCTCTTTTTTTTTTTGTGGCCATGAATATACAGAGAAGGAATTGTCCCCAAGGAAAACCAATTCTAATTTTACAAAAAAGTCAGTTAACTAAAAGGCATAAAACTGCTTCAACAGCTAGCTTCCACAGGTCAATCATACATCGGCTATTGCTACACGATGTGGTATTTTGGAGCCTGGATAGAATTTTCTACACAAACACAATCTCAGCTGAAGAATTATCTACTTCCTTAAGTCATCCCCTCCTCAAAACTCTCTCTAGCCTTCCAACAGTTTCCAACCTCACTAAGTTGGTTGTTGGAATCACACTCTTAGCTGCCATCATGCAATGAGTAAAATTAGACCAAGCCTAGGAAACAAACAAAACTTTCAAACCTATCTCCATTCCATTATGCCTCTCTGAACAGAATTAACACTACCAAATCCTACAGAAGAACTGCCCAGAATAGTTCGTCCAGTGTACCACATGTATAGTCCCCCAAAAAAATGTGTAAAAAGAAAAAGGAAAAACATTGTTACTGTGTCTACTGAATAAATTCACACAAAGCTTGTGTTACATAATGAAAATTTTTTGCTTCTAGACCAGAAGAAAACTTTACAAGAAGTTTGTCATCTTTTAGACTACTGATAATACAGATCTGTCAAAGACACTGCTTCCCTTGACTAACCTTGCCATGTTTGTATGTCCTTTTCTTCCTTTTGGTAATGCTCATTTCAGCCCCCTGGTACAGCTACTATACCTTTGTTTTGAACTACTATTTGTTGCTTAGCTTTGCAATTACTTTATGAAATCTAAAACCACTTTGGATTGCAGCTTGTGAAAAGATTCCTTGGAAAATAAAAGTATAAGGTATTGCGATTCTAATCAGCAGATCCCAGGGCCATAAACTTCAAAGAATCTTTGCAATGTGAATTTCCCCTGCTTCTGAGAGTCAGTTTTAAAGATAAATGTGGGATCTTTCGAAGACAGAGAGATAGATATCTACAGGTACCAAGGTACAATTTGCATATTTAGAAGCAATAGCATTTTTTTCTAATTTAGTGATAAAATCTAAACAGATGGTCAAACAGGGCAGATGATCTGCTAGGCATGAATCAATCCTGTGACTTTGCTGTTAAGCAACTCTAGATGGGCATATATACACAAACTGCAGTGACTTACAGCAGAGACACAGCAAGCAATGAACACTCAAAACCACTTTTTATCTATATTATCCTAAAAATACTTGGAGAGTTTAAGTTATTTTTAGAAAATTATGCTTATTTATGCTTATTAAATAAGCATAATTTTCTAAAAGTAACTTAAACTCCCCAAGTTTTTTTAGGATCCTTATAGAGGAGTGTTTCACTCTTCCACAGTAAGGAAAAGAAATGGGAATAGTGGAGCTTTTAAGTTACCTTAATTGTAGCAACTTAATGCAAGTGCAACTGCTAGGATGTTCTGGAAGTGAAGGAGCTGTGAACTGATGGCATGTAATCTTCCAGGCAGAATGGAAATAGTGTGGCAGCAACTTCCTCAGCTGAGACCTCCTGAGCTCTGTAGATGACTTCAATGGATGTAGTTACTCCTTCTCCTGATAGAAGGGACATCCTCCCTCTGCAAACTCATTCACACAGAACACCAGAGGAATCTCCTCTCCCTGCAATTCCTTTACAGGGAAACTCCACAAACAGGTCAACACTCCTGGGAGAGCACTGCAGGGCAGGGAGATGCTGCAGGGGAAGGAGATGAGGGGAATTCCACTGCCATTACAAGGCAGGAATATCTATTTCTACATATTATTATAGCAATTGGGTCCATCTGAAGCTTAAGATATAACTAACAATTTAAGATGAAGACTATCCAGTCTATGTGTCTATAGATATGTATTCCAGAACCGTTTTCTCTGGTTTGCCCCTTTTCTTATGTATTGTGCTACCACTGCTAGAGCAGTAGAACTCCAGCAATGATGGGATGGGGAGTGATGGAGTAGTTCTGCTACACCTTCATTTCACTTCAGCTTCACTGTCTCAATTAAGAAGAAAAACTGAGATCCTGAGATCACAGTCAGGACTTTGAGCTGTCTTATCCTACCATAAAACTACATAAAGAATATCTTAACAAAAATTTCCTTTTTCTTTTCCTTATATTATTTCCCATTGTCTACAATAAATCAGCACATGACCAAAAAAAAAAAAAAAAAAAAAAAAAAAAAAAAGCTGTAATATCTTCTCTCCCCACTTTTCAAAACAGGCCAGTATTTCCCCCAGCTTGATGACTTGCTTCAGCTTGCTTTTCAGCCCTTCTGAACTGTGATCCAAATCCCCTTGGTTATGAAGGCAACAATCTCCCTCCACCACCAAGAACTAGCCCATCTTTTAGTAATCTCATCACTGTAGCAGGATTCAAGAAATTAAATTGCAGTTAGTGAATTTAAATATACTGCAGACAAAGGGGTTTACTCCACAAATGTGAAATACTGTTTACTACCTGAGCTGAGACATGTAAATAACTTTAATTGGTTTTTATAAAATGCAAAATAGCAGCAAAATACTACTCTTCAGCTATTTTTGAAAGCCATCATTTGTACCATTCGTACTGCACGTAATGACATTCTTATTAATAGCAAAATATGTGTGCCCTGCATGGAATGTCCTCTGGCTTTCTGTTCCATTTCTGCTTCACTTCAAATTCTTCTTTCCTGTCCATCTCCTGTCCAGGGTCCACAGTCTCCCCTAGGATTATTCAAAGATCTTTCCAAAAGCAGGAAATACTTCTAAAATGCTGACTGCCAGGAAGCAGCTTCAGTCACAAATCTGCCTAAGAGTTAATCTGAATGTGGACTTGTTTTTAACCAAGCTGCAGTCATCAGATGTGATCAGGATACAGACACACTCTTGAAGAGCAAGTTCAGCACTGTTTTTACTGTTTTACCTACGGTCCACCAACACTGTAGCTGCTGGAAGCACCAAGACAACACAATCCACTCTTCAACAAGTCATTACAATCAGGAGTGGGAAGACCTTTCTATGCCTTTATGCAAAGCCAGGTAAATCATGCAACCTCAAATAGAAATGTAAAAGGGAAACAGTCAAAGTTAATCATGCTCAGCAGTAGGTTTTTAAGCACTTCATTACTGATGATTTTTAAAAGGTCATATAGGCCACACTTCCCTAATAGCATTAAAGTTACACTTGACAAGCTCACATTCAGAGTCTCCTGTCCCAGCCACAAGTTTGTGATAAATCAGGTCTGAATTACCTCCTCTAAATAATAGCTTACACAGGTAAGCAACTACAGAAAGATTAATTCAGATCTAATTTACCTACACATATTACAAATTCAAGTTATATATATGAAGGCAAGGGCCAGATTTACTCTCAGATGGAGTAGCCGTGTCTGACAATGTGAAATCAACTTAAATAACCAGATGGCACACACCATGTCCATGTATACAGAATGGACAAAACAATAGGATATTTATTTCCAACCTTGAAAAAAAAGAATCCAAAACTAAATTAAAAAAGCAATCACAAACTAAATTAAAACGTATTTAAATGCTTTTTTTTTATTTAAAATGCCTTTGTTCTAGGGAAACTGAAATTTCAGTTTCAGAAATTTCAGAAACTGAAATTTCTTCAAGTCAAAAAGAAAGCTCAGCTGTGTTGGGCAATGATTCCATTAACATTGCAATCAAGCATTAAATTAAATGCCCTTGTTTGGATTTCCCTGCTGCAGGGGAAAGTGTAAATGTAAGGTCTGTGCTTTACCTTACCAGAGCCAATGAGTAAAAGTCTCACAACTAAACTTCTACAACTAATAGCATAAGGAACTAAAGTAGCTAGCATATTGCAAAAGTTCCTCTGATAACTTTTTAATGATTAACCTCATGCTCACAGGTTCAGTCTTTCACACTTGTTCTCCCATGCATTCAATGAACATCTGCTTTGAACAAGTTAAATAAAATCTTAATATGTTTTCTGCATGTACCAATAAAGCAACTCAGCACCCCTGCTCACTGCCTCACAGAATGAAGAAATCAATTAGATACTGCAGTTTTATTCAACTCTTTTTCCTTATGCCCATTTTCACCCCAGAAAATACCTTGAACTAAGATTAATGTTTTGTTTAGATTGCACCCAGCAAGCAAAGAGGAGCTATTTTTAAATAATTGCCCTACTGTCAGAAACCCCTCATCTCCTGTATAAGGTATTATATTCTAAATAGAAAAGACTAAATCAAAGCAACACATCATAGTATCACCAGCTCTCGGACCAAGGGTAATTCTTCTGCTATGCAGAGTCTTTACTGTGTATAAAGTCTGTCCCCCTCCAAGTGAACTGAAAGGATGATTTTTGAGCTGAAACAAATGGCAACCTAGGGATTGCATTTCAGTAGGTCACAGCCCCATTCTAGGTGTAAGTGTAATGCATTTAAACACACAAATAATCCCTCTTGTCAAATGTTCCTAATTGGAGTCTGATGTGTGGCATCTTCAGGAAAGGAGTTCAGCAAAAAGGAAGCATTGCAAGCACATAAAATATTGGATGGGGGAAGGAACCAATGACAGGAATTTATGACTGGCTCTCCAGAAAAGCTGTTACTTAAACAACAATATACTTTATCTTAGACAAATGCTGAATTTTAAACAGATGCTTTTGCTACTGTGGCAATACTGGTTCAAAAGCCACTGCAGAAGCGGATGACACTTGATTCGTCTCCAGCTGCATCACAAGATGGCAACACCCTCACCCATAGGACCAGCAGTGAGTGCTGGTTGGGTTTCAAGCTACAAATTTCTGAAAGAGATATGAGCTCCTGGAAAAATCTAGGCATATTTTACAACTGGCAAGCATATGTTGACCTGTAATTCAAACTGAGCCGGGATTCTCTGAGAGGTTTTAGTTCTTTTGTTTACATTTGACATCCTGCCCTTTGCTAATATCACAAGGACACCAGAGCAGATTTAGTTCTAAATCCTGGCAGATTTAGATTGCTTAGAAAACAAGCCTAGATTTTCCATCACTTGTGTTTCCTTAGTCATATATGTGTCACAATGAATAAAGTATCAGTAATATCAAGCTCAGTCATGTCCTGGGAATGACTTCTAGATAGCAAAAAGAGAAAAAACCTTTAATTCAAAGATTGAACTGGTCTGAATGTGCACCTTAAAATAATTTTTTTATACTTAAGAGGCCCCTCATGGAAGAAAAAGGATATGGCTCACTTACTGCATCATCAGTAACACTGATCAGGCTTTGGAAGGGAAAGAAGCAGTCATGTGCTGACCTCATTAAAAGCAACAGTATTTAACCCATTTATATCAACATTAACAGAATATTTCAATGGGCTCTTTTGTGACTGCACTCCCATAAATTATGGATTTCCAGTCCTCTAATTCTTGACATTTGGCCTTGACTGTTCATATTGAATCACTGGAATTGGAGGAGAATCAATGGACATGAGGAGAGAACTTGGTCCTTTCTCTTTCAAACACTACTAAAATAGGAGTTCAACACTTTCTTGTGCTGCCTCCCATCCACAGAAACGTGGTGAAGATCCCAGCAAAGCACTCAGGAGACACAAAACCAGCATTTCTCCCAACACCTCCATGAACACAAAACCTAAAATACTCCAGTGTAAGAGCCTGAGACAAGAGATGTGAGACTCCAGGCGGCTCTTCAAAATGCTGCTTATTGTATACAGCAGTCCAGGGTTGTGTATGACAGAGCCATGCCCACAGCTGTCAGCTCCAGCTATAGGCAAACCTGAAGACCCTTTAGTTCTGGTTACAATGCATTATATCTTTTTCTTTGCTGAGCATCTTAATACATAACAACCAATCAGCATCATATAAAACACCTTTACTATTACCTATAGCCCATCATAACCACTATCATTACCATATTATGGTCAATACTATCCAATCACATGAGTTAGTATGTTAGAGTTTAAGCTTAAAGTTGTTTTTCAGTTTTCTTGCAGTGGAAAATTCTTAGACCTTTTTTCTACTTGCCATATTGGCTTGTCTGTTTGCCTAAGGTATCTTTCTGCTTTTCCTAAGACCTATTTCTGCTTGATAAAAACATCTTTTTTGTTTGTGGTCAACACATCCTTTGCTCTAGTCATAAAACCTCCTTCCACATCGACCTAACCTTTGCTTTCTTAGCTGTCCAGTAATGACTGGCTCAGCAACTGTCAATTTAGACATCTATTGTTCTTCTATATCAAAACTTGCTTCCATCTCTATTCTGCTCTCAGGTTCTACATTCAGAGAGCTTTCTGCCAAGCATACATATACGTGAAAATTTCTTGTCAAACTTCCATCTTTTCCAAGACTCCTGAGTAATTCACATCCAGGCGTTGAGTGCCTGGATGGCCAAGGGTGTTCAGCCCCCTACCTGTCTGCGTCACCAAGCCTCAGGGCCGTGCTGCGCTGCAGCGTCTCCCGCACCGTGGCCATGCCTTCGGGCAGCCGGTTCAGCCGCCGCGTGTACAGCCCCAGCCCGCCGTCCGTCAGGTACCTGACAACAGAACGCCGTGTTCAGTATTGCAGTAAAAAATTCACATATCGCAGGAGCACCTATGTTGCGGTTTCCCCATTTTTAAGTTAAGGATGTTACATGAAATTAGAAGCAAGCAAAACGTCATTCTTGATTACATTGGCGGTATCCTCCACTGTATTCTCCATTACACCTTGCACGTTCTCTCATCACCAAGACTCGAATTTCAACATAAATGTGATAAAGGATGCTTAAAGAAAACCTAATTTTCATTAAGGATACCTATATGGAAGTAATTTAATATTTGTGAGTGCTGTCATTAATGATCCCTTCTTGCCCAAAATATACATGGTTTGTACCACCCTGAATTTTTCTGCATGGGCTAAAGCACGATCAAAATTTCAAAACTTTTACAAGTAAAGTGCAAAAATCACATTGACTTAATCCCTAGATTTTGTCAATGAACAGTATACCTAAAGTATTCCACAACTTACAGAAGTCATCATGGATGAAAAGTTTTTTGCAGCCTTCTTTTGGTTCCTGCATTCTACTCTGGCTACAACTGTGACCTAGAGACACCTGCATTTAAAAATTACTATTTACTATTACTATTCTTAGGCATTAATAAGTGCCAGGTGTACATATGACACTTCAGAAATTGCTAAGATAGCACATTTCTTACCTTCTGGTTCAGATAAATGAAAAATTAATGTTAAATTGAACAGAGATGCCGGACAATGGCACGGAGAGAGCCCTGTGTTACTACCATCAGTTCATCAGCTCATGTAGGTGTACGTGAGCAGCACTGACAGCTGAGTGAACACACTGTGAAGATTTTCACACACCTGAGACTGAAATAGCTCCAACAACCCCGGCACTACGGTTGCCGTTTCCAGCGCACTGCTGGATAAGCAACATACCCCACAGAGACAGGAGCTGACAGCGCTGTATCTCCTCAATTCCTTAGCCACTCTTAGCAAATCGACAGCAGACCACAGAATAATATCCACATACTCAGGACACCTTCCTCTGGCTTAAGAAAGCACACAGCTTTCTCCCTGATAGTGAGACAACCCTCACCCACAGCAGCAAAGAAGAGATGCTCCAATGCTCCAAGCTGCAGGCAGCAGTGTCCCTGCTGGCAAGATCTCACTGTGCACACGTGCTTTATCCAACCCAAATTTGATTCCTACATGTATAAAAATGGGATGGTGAGCAGTTGGGAAGCCTTGCCCAATCTACTGATTAGCACTGCAGTTCAGTGTATAAATTGGTACAGAGCCATGCCAGCAGCAACCCAGGAGTCTCTGTAGAGTCTAACAAAGAGGTTGCCAAGTCCATCAAGTCAGACACAAGAGTATTCCCCATTCAGCAAATCTGTGGGGATTCTCTCAACTCATAAACAAAGACTGTAAAAAGCACGAGGAGCAGTTGCACTGTAGCAGGTAGAATTTGCCTTAGGTTTGGCATTCTAACTTGTGTTTGACAGTTTATAAATATTTTATAGTGGAAGAATATGGTTTTTTCTTAAGCTACTAAAATAAAGGGGAAGAAGAGAAAAATGGAGCTTCAGACCATAGTGTTATACAAACATGCAAAGAGTATTTTTTGCAAAAGCATCTAATGTACGTGCACCAATTGGTTTACTGTAGCTACTTGTCTGCACATGAAACAAGTTTCTGTATGAATACTCTTTGCACGTGTGCTGGAAAACGCAGCTTCTGGCTTTGCTGTCAGATTCCTGGCATATTGGTCCTTTGATAAAAAAGATCTGTTACAGCTGAAATAAATTGTTTTTCATACCTATCACTCAGAATACGTGGAAATAAATGTAGTACTCTTAAGAGTTAGCCATGCTGAAATCAATGCCTTTTCACCAGCATATTTCATCTTCTACACAGAAGCCCAGTGAGCTATAAGATTAGAATAACATTGCAGTAGCTCAAATTGAAAACTGGTTTCAAGCACTGATAAATCTCACATGAACCAATGGAAGATGAATGGCTTTAGCACCTCTGACAACTAGATCATTACACTTTTCTAAACAAGTCCATGTAAAAAAACACAGCCATAAACAATGACTTTTACCCCCATACCAACAAGACAAGTTTCTTACATGCCAGAACAACACAGGATAGAATTCTGAATTTTGAAACAGGCTTGCAGGCTTGTGTAATCACAGTTTGAAAGCTTTATATCTTATTTTTATTTCACATAATATCCTATATCCAGGAATGTTTAATTTGGAAAAGATGCCAAAACCAATGATGCCTGGAGTCCTGCATGCAACAGCAAGGTGAAGGAAGAAGGAAAGGCTCTAGCCTCTAAAGCCTGTGGAGAAGAACACACTTAAAATAAATACACTTTAAAATAAATGAAAAAACCCTCGTAATTATCCATTGGTTAGTACAGAGGAGATTCAAAGCTACTGGTGCCACAAACTTCCAGCCATTGCTTTAATTTCCTTTCTCTCCACCCCTTCAAACTTCAACTGTCTTGGCTTTAAGACACTATCTTGCCCCTATGAATACATTATTGCTGCAGATTTTTGCTTTATGGGAAAGGAGAATATAATGAAGGCACATTTTCCTAAAGAAAATCTTCCAGTGTTTTACTCAGGGGGAAACAAGACCAAGGAAATATTATCCTGTATATAACCATAACAGTACTCAGAGTTATTGGAATTTATTGTCCTATCACATCCACACAATGTGGAACCCAAGAATATTGGCCTCTCCTCTACAATGACACATTGCAGTCCAAACAACTGTACTAGGCCTAAGTGTGATTTATCTGACTTTTCATATTAAAAATCATTACAAAATTTACACTAAAGCCTTGCTAGCTTCATGACTGCTAAGAATTCTGCAAGCATACTCATTGAAAAACAGGACTTAGAAGTATTCTTTTACCTGCCCCAAAATAAGAAAAAGTTTAAATATATTATCTAGGGAAAAGCATAGTATCCAGACTCTGACTTTTATAGAGATAGGTAAATTGTACAAAAAAATTAATCTCACAGATGCTTTATGACTGGTACCAACAGCCAGAGAGGAATGACTGCCTTTAATGAAGCTCAATATAATAATATTTAATAAATGGACAGTGAAGCAGTGATGAGGTTGGTTAAAAGGAGTTTCTGATCTTTCCAGGAATTAATGTACAAATACTCATCACTATAGCTTTGCTCTTCATCAGCAAGGAAAAAAAAACCCCAACCAAATTTCTGTCAATATGAAAAGATTGAGGTTAAACAAGAGCAGTATTATGCATTTCTAACATACAATTAGGACTTCTAGCCCACTTTCTAGATGACACTTTTTTCGTATTAGAAAGTGGCTCTCTGCCCTGCATTACAGGCATAAAGTAATTTGCTTTGGACAACCTGGACCTTTAAGCTTCTCTTTTCTTTAGCCAAATACACCCTTTAAGTGCCTCTCAAATTTTGAGTGCTGTAACAAGCTCCTCCAAGTGTAATATTTTTAGGGTATTTCTGATGCTGAAGTGATTTATTCCCCTTTCCTGAAAGGCACATGGAGGAAACAGGAATGGGTCATGCCAAGGATCAGCAAAATCCAGTGGTCTGAATCACTTGACTCCTGTCTGCACTCCCTACTAACTGACAGATGCAGCCAGCCAACAGTACACTTACTTTTTATGGTCTGACAGCTCTACCACTTCATATATATTCATTTCACTCCTTAATGCATGAATATGAATGTTCCAAGTTTGAAAATAGATAGTCAAGGGAAAGGCATTCTTTATTTAAAGATGAGGAAGAGAAGGAGCAGCAGGTAAATCAGCAACACACAGCAGACCAGGCAAGCCTACCCTGACCTGCTCTGGATCCTGTAGTTCCATAATCCCAATCCCACAAGCAGAACAGCAACGTGCCTCAAATGAGACCTGACTCTGGCAGCTCAGGTGCTCCTGCCTTCCTCTTGGTGCTTTGGATTACAGGCTGGTGTGGAAAAAGCTCCCCAGGTGTCTCCTGGGCAGAGGACTTGCCCAGCAACCCAAAAGCTTTAAACTTGAAGAAACAAAAAGCTTGAGGGAATTATTTCACATATCAACATCAGCTTTGACATAAGGAAATGTTCTCTTATTGATGTAGCAGAAACACTGTTAACCTTAATGCTTTCCTTTAAATCTCCATTTTCACTAGGCTTCATCTGTCTCATCATTAAAGTCAGTTAAATGAGATCAAGAGGCTTAACGAGATTTGAGTATCAAAGAACAGCTCTGACTTTGCCAGTGCTGAAAACCCACAGCAGAGAATTCCCCAGTGCTGTTTCTGAAATATGCTGAATGGGATCAAAACCATCCTGTTATTGCAGCTACGAATATGTCCTAAATCTGACTTAAAAAGAAATGCTACCCTAACAGCTGGATGATGACAACTGCAAATTTCTCAGTTTAGTATCAATTTGATCTGCATTTTTCATCATAACACTGGCATTAGACCATATGGGCTTTTCCCATGTTTATATCCCCCAAAGTCTTTCCAATCACTATTCTTGCCTGACTTGAATCAGTATTTGGTAAGTACTTGATCTCTCTAGCCAAAGGGTTGGACACAGACACTGTCTACAATTTAAAATCCATTATTGATCCCTGTGAATTTCAACAAGAACATTCAAGAACAGGATTAGGTCCTGAGGTTGCAGGTAGGTGCTCCAATACAATGCCTAAATCCCTAATATTAGACCAAATATTACAGTTCAGAGTCACAAGAAGGCAAACCTATTGCTCAATTAATAAAATTGAATTTATATTTAAGGTAGCTTATAATTTATCAATTTTACCCATAATCAGTAACTATTTATAATTAACAAACGAATGAATGAACTATGAATTGTTTTGCAGATGCTTAACCCAAACATGGAGTAAGACCTGAACAAATTACTTGCGGACTCAAAAATCCTAATCATTGCTGGAAAGGAGGAGATACCTATTCTACCAACAGGTAAGACAGGAAAAAGGAGAATATGCAAAACTTAGTAAGTATATATTAGTTTCATAGTTTATTTAGAGAAATCTCTCACGTGTAAATCACTAATAGCATGAATGGTGCTGCTTATTCAATCTAGAAGTGAAACAAGTTGATCTCATTAACTACTTAATGCTCAGACCTCTTTCCATGATTAAAAAGAAAGAGAAATCTGCAGAAATAAGTGGCTTCTGTGAAATTAATACTCTTCTGTCTGGAGATGTATTAAAGCTGCCTGGCACATAAGTCCTTCAGCAGCCATCAAATAACGATTTTTGGGCACCACTGTCCAAGGCTAATTTTTTTCCTATGTCTTCTTATCTTCAAGCAGTCTGCAGGCAAGGAATTTGAAGGACAGTGCAGCCTGTAAGGGAGTTGGGTGGTTGCTGCTCCTCCACATCCATCCCCACATCCAGAACAACAGCTTTTGACAGAGCTTTTGAAGAAACCAGTTTCCTGTGGAATGAGCAGTCTTAGATACACATAGCCAAAAAGAAGCTGTCAATACTTAAAACAATATTAGACTGAAAGGAAGTGTCTCTCATATGGCTGCAGCCATTCCTGTTCCAGAGGAGAGTCTCCAGTGCATGATCCTCTTTCCAATGCTCACTCCATCTGTCAGCCAAGGGCACCTTCACCACAAATTCACCTTCACCTCAAGAAGGAGGCATGCTCCACCATAGCTTTTAAAACTCCTTTTAAAATCTAGTCAGCCCAGACAGACTGGGCTGGAGTCAGACTGGAAAGCACTCAAGAGGTCAATCCTTTCACGTGTGCAAATGCCACTCTGGATCCCCAGGAAACACAGGTGGAAACTCACACCCACCAAGCACCACCACCACCAGGCTGCTAGCAGCTGAAGGCCCACCAGAATCAGGCAGCTGTTCAACGGGGCTTTGCACGTGCCAATTTTGATTTCAATGCCTAAATTCTTTCTCAGAGTCCATTTCAATGAAAATCATAGAACTAAGCTATAGAATAAGTGATCCATTTTTCACCACCCTCTTCAATTCTGTTCAGGAGAGGAATGACCTGTGACTAAAGAGGATTAAGGAGGGGGTGCAGCTTCTCCAGAGGCTCTCAGCAGCGTCACAGCAGAGCAAGAGTAACTCCACCAGTGACTTTGAATTATTCCCTCCTGCCCACTCTTTCCCTGCAGATGATCCACATGAACACAGTGTGAATGACTGCATCCCCCTCTACTGGCTAGCCCCAGACTGGGACCCTATTTTGTCCCTTAAAAGCTGTCCCTTCACTCAAATTACAACAATCTGTTGGTACTGATGCAGCAGTTCAAACACTGCTGAGGTGTTTCTTACAGAAAAAAGCCCAAAATGGGATAACTGCTATTAAATGGTATTTTGGTAATTGCTAACAGGAGGTTGGTGTGTAGAAGCAAGCAAAAATACAAAACACTACAACTATTGCATTCATTTTATTGATTAACACTACACATGACCTAACATGGGTATCTTACCATAGTAATGAAAAAAAAGCTGATGTATAAGGTTATAACTCATAGGCCTACGTTGTCTTCCTATGCTGAATCACACTGCAAGAAAGGTTCTATGAGAGCGTATGATCTGAAATATCACTTGAGATAAATTATAAACACTGTCTTATTGATGAAGCTGACACAAGAACTACTCCTAAAGTGGGTGCAATATTTAAGAATACTTAAAACAATATACAAAATTCATAATATTGAATATGCTTGTGCAACATCATACTCACGTCTCCTGCAAAGAACTGCAAGTACAGTTCTTGGAATAAGAATACTATCTTTATTTGAACATCTGCCATAATTTTTTCTTTTCATTTTTACAGCACCAAGTCATCTCTGACTTTTAATCCAAACTCAGTTGCAACCTTGTTTGCTATAAAGTCAGAAGTTAATGTTTCCTTATTCCTTTTCATGAAAGTCAAACTTGTGAGTTTGCTTGCCCGACCCCTTCATTATGGGTGCTAATTATCCATATACCATATATAGATACTATTCTGCAATGTTGAAAAGATCATGATGTAGAAATAGTCACGATGTAGAAATAGCCCTAGCAAGATGAAAGGCAGTTCAAATAAACACTGCTCAAACACAGAAGAAAAATAAAATAAACCTCCTAATGAGTCTTAGTCATGTTGAAGTGCTAGAGCCATAAAAGGAATGCAGTTTCACCCATCCACTGCATTTAGATGAAAGCTTATCACTAAAACCATATCATTTAAAGAGCAGCATCCAGTAAATCACTAATACACTGTAACCCAAAGTGTACAGAAAAAATACAGTGGTAATAACTATGGAAAGAAATAGATCAGAAAAGCCTAGAACATTGAACCAATGCACAGGTTACCCAAATTCTCACTCAGCCCAAGATTAGATCAGGCACCCCTGATTTCCAGCTAGCCACAAGTTACCTGGAGCAGGAACCACTCCTGCTGCAGACAGCTTAGAAGGAAAGGGTTTCTCTCACTGTTACCAACAACAAATTCTCATTAGCAGCAAACTGCAGCGTCCTCCTCCTGTGAAACCTCAGCCCTACAGGAGATCTGTTATACCTCCTGTGACCCTGACATCTAAAGAAAATGTGTCACTGTCTGACTTTTAAATACAACAAAACCAAGGAACACCTGCAAGAATCCTACAAATACCAACTACACTTAACACTTCAACACTCAGTGAAATCAGTCCTCAATTTCAGCTCTTTTTTGCCTCCCAACAGATGTAACTCCTAAATGTAAGCCTACTTCAGAACTCTATTTCAAAGATGGTTGTGGTCCATGAAGGGCACAGTGCTTCTGGGTGAGTTTGAGATCTAAGCAGAAGCAGGGGCAAAGTCTGAGTCCCCATCCAAAAGTGGCCTGTTCTTCCTTTTTAGCATCCTTCATGCATGTTCCAAATTCAACTGCTTCCAGTGCTTGTAAAACAATCCCCAGGGAGCATAAAGGTTTGAATAAACAAGAAGCAATCATAACCCTATGAGGATTGTGCATGCAAACACATTAAGAGGTTGTGGAAACAGAGATGTGGAATGGGAATATATCACCACCAAACCATCAAATATGGGAAGATTAATAAAATAGTAAAATGTATCCCCCCAACAATAACCACTGCACCCACAGGAGGTGACTGCAAAGAGAATTTTAGCACAATGCCCCAACCACTGTTAGAACACAGCTGGAACAGCAATGCTTCTGCAAAAAATTGTTTTGACAAAGGTGTGTTTGCAGACCCAAAGCCATTTCCTGAGAAAACTTGCGACCAGCACTAATCAGTATATCCATGCTGTTAATTCTGCATAGAAAGCTGCACACTTAAGGTAACGAAAACAGGGACAGAGGATTAATCAAATGAAAAGAATTATAAAAGGATTTTTTTTTTTTTTGGACCAACAGCCCTGTTGCTACAATAAGAGATATAAAGGAAATTAACTCAACATCTCATTAGAGAAAACTGGGGCTAAGGAGACAAAAAAAAAAGGCAGGAATATGTATGTTAGTAGCCAGAGGGAGACTGAAGAGGACAAAAACCTTCTGAATAAATGCAAAAAATCCTTGAGAATGAACATCCCCACCTGGGACAATCTTTGGGGTAGAGAGGGGAGGCAATTCTGGGCTCTGAGGTGCCACCTTCCAATGAGGCTCTGAGCGTCCAGCTCAGCCAGCCACCAAAAGGAGTGAGTTGGGGGCTCTCTCCCCAGCTTACACAAATCCTGCTCCTGTTGCTTCATCACTGGGTTATGTTTTAGACCCTGCAAAAAGGCAACTTCTTACCTTTGATCCACCCCCTGGAAACTTGCTTAGTTTAAGAGCTGTTCTCTGTCCCTTTGGCAAAGATTCTCTTTCTTAACCCTAAGAAAGCAATCCTGGTGTCTGCCAGAGCTCTGCTTGAGCAGACTCATTAAGGGAGGCCAAACGAAACTTCCCATGACCCAGTACATTTCAGAGAAAGCACCAGGATCACAGGGCTAAACTAGTTTTTCTTGGCTATTGGATTTATTTTGGCTGTAACAAATATTTTGGCTTCCTTCCCTATCAGTTTGCCAATGAAAACACAGATCCAAGGTTTTCAGACTCCGGGATTGTAGCAATTCTGAAAAATGACAAAGTGAAACACATACCAGCTAATAAAGAGCTATTCATGCTCTAAATACCCTCTTGTGCTGCTCTGCACAGAGTGTAGCTCAGCTTCTGGAAATGTTGAGCCTGTTTGCCCTACCATTGATCTTGGTGATTTGTTCTGCAGCAAGTCACACAGATGCTTTCTTTACAAGCAACCTCTCTGATTTCTAAGCAGTTTATTATTCCTCTCCCACAAAAAGAGAATGCCATCCTATTTCTTCTTACTATTCCAATTAAACATACATTGGGGAACATAACTTATAGAAAAGGCTACCAAACATCTGTTCACACTGGAGATGGCAACCCAGTGTCATTAGGGGTCACCAAAGGTAACAACCTTATATTTTTATCCTTTTCCATTAATATTGGAATGCTGTTATTGCAATTCAATACTGCAATATTCCCTTCTCAAGGAATCCAGTCACATGATTACCCTCCATAGACTGCAACCCCAGGCTTGTGGGGCTCCTTGTAGCAACGCTCCCTCCAAATGCCCATGAGTGCAGCAAGTAGAGGAACCCCAAACTGCCCACCTCCAAACCCTGTCCACCAGCTGGAAATGAAGCTGCATCTTTCCAACAGTGGATTTACCTACAATACCAATTCTGTCCTTGGAAATTAGTCAATTACTCCAACAGTGCTATAAGAATTGACAAATCAACTCACACTATTTAGCAAAACAGACTTCTGTAGCTGAAGGCAAAAGATGTGGAAAAGAAAAAGTTACTTGTACACACTTCTTGTCCTAAGAACCTTAAATTGAGATTTCATTTTTCAGTATGTGGCTACTACATGAGTAAAAAGTGAAAAGAATCACACTCCTTTAAAAACTAGTGGGGAAAAAAAAGAGTCAGATACTCAGTTAAAGACGTCCAAGCACTCAGGGCCAGAAGTGAGGTAGGGTGCAGTATATGACTCTTCTGCTATGTTAATAATTCTGAGTGTATAACTCACTGCTTTGGTGACAGAGGTACCAACTGGCAAAACCATTTTCTTACCCAGAATCTAAACACCACTCTTGTACTTTCAGACTATGGAGACTCCCAATTTTTACCCTGCAGGATGACCAGACACAGAAAAGGAAATGATACACAGAGATAAGCAAAGATACAGATTTCTCTGGCTAAATCATTCATAAATTTGTCAGCTTTTCTATTCTTTCCTTTTCCTCAACCTGGAATCTGAATTTTATACACTAAGTAAAGGTCTGCAAAGACTGGGGCTCCTCTCTGAGCAGCAGAAGGCTGAGCTGACACAGTTCTGCCAGGGGTAATTCTCAACTGCCACTCAAGGTATTTTACAGAAACCATGGTGCTACTTAGAATTTACTTTCCTCACTTCCAGACCAAAACTACAACCACAAATTTAAATAAAATTCATAGTCCAGAGGAAAAGCAGTAACTGTTCCTAGAATAAACATTACAAAACCCAGGTGTAAGTTGATTTATATGAGGAAAACACAAGGTGCTTTAGTGATTTGATGCATTATTAATGCAGCAACAGCTACTGGTGTTTTATCTGAAACAGAATTTCATACTGATTTTTGCATCAGCTACTTTACTATATGTTTCCCTAATGCAGCATATAAAGAAGGTGTCTGACTTCTCAAAAAGTGTGAAAATACCCAAATATTCATAATGGACAGAATTAATGACTGCTTCCAGATGGTGTAACTGAACTGGTTAAGTTAATGACAAAGCAGCAGCTGGATTACAGTAAGACACATTATGTCTTTCAAAAAAGCCAACACCACTAGAAATGTCACTAATAAAAAAAAATTACAAAAAAGCAAATGATGCAAGATGGTCAGACGGGACTGCCACAAAAAAAAATCCAAACCAAACCAACAAACAAACAAAAAAACAAACCCACAGAAACAAAAAAACAAACAAGCAAAAATACCCACCAAACCAAACAAAAAAAAACAAACAAAACACCAAACTACTTAAATCTGAAAGATAATTTTTAACATCAATCCAATGCTAATGTACTCGAGCTAAGAAAAAATTACTTTTATAGTAAGAACTGAAAGTAGACAAATTGCAAACTGATTTTGGAGCAAAGAACAAATGCTTTTTCCACTCAAGGCAGAGATAAAATGCTGATGTAAAACCTTTTTAATAATTGTCTATCAGTTCATATTTCTGCACATTGACTTGTTCTTTAAACGTTTTTCAAGCACGTACTACTATTTTACCTAACGGAGATACAAACTCATTTCCTTCCAGCAAACTAGCCCGTCAAAGTTGAGGCAGCAAAAGAGTTCAGCTAAGTACAAAACGTGCCTCACTCCCTCCATCTCGTGGGCACGAATGAATGTTGCAACCACTGTCAGTCAGCCCTGGAAAACGTTTAATCACATGCCAGAATATCTTCACGTCTAGGGATACTTTCTTAACGTGCACTTAAAAATTTGAATTTTGTTTAAATCCCTCTGTAACAACGAGCTGTCCCTCCAAAGGCCTATTGAAATGAGTAGAATATCTTTGGTGTTGACTTTTACTTCTCAAAATAATCACAGAAACACAGGGCTATAAATGTAATGGAAGAGTCACATGAAGCAAGATGTTAACTCACCCACTGGTAATGTCATCAGCCCTGATGTTCTTGCCCAGCACATCACCGTCGCTCATGTAGCCAGTGGCATCCATGGCGATGCCTTCGAGGTCGATGTCGTCGCCAGCCTTGTCAGCGATGTCCACGTGGCAGATGCCGCTGCCGCGCGTGGCCAGCTGCCGCCGCAGCGGCGCCGAGTACAGGTAGCGCGCGGCGCCCGGCTCGGCGCTGACGAAGCGGCTGGCGTTGCCCCGCGGCGGGTAGCCGTTGCCTGTGGATGGCGCGTCGCCGGCCTGCAGCCGCGGGCTGGACTGGCCCAGCCGCCAGGACAGCGGCGTTGGCCGCCCTGTCAGGCTGAGGATGCTGCGGCCGCTGATCTCAGTGGTGACGTTTGTGTCAAACGTGGTCTCCAATGTGCTTGAAGGGAGAGATGTGGATAAAATCACTTAGGGTTTTAGCTTTTATGTGTTTCAAACCATGTACTGCTTTAGTGTATAACCCTAAACTCCATATGGAGTGTTAGTTGACTGTCTTCACATTTTGGTCAGACAAAACAATCTCTCTAGGCCTGAAATTCAAAGACACCTCACTGCCTCAGGCCCCGAAAAGTATGAACAAAAGTGAATTGAGCGGGAGCAAACTGGGCCTATATGACTTCATTACCTGAAGCTGTAATTGGAGAATTAACTGCCAATATGTAAATGGACCAAACTTATAACTGTCTGAAAAACTCATGGCCATCATCCATCTTGGGTGTAGCCTCTGGAAGGCTTCTGACTGCCCAAGGGGTGCCTGTTTGAAGGCCTTTAATAAATACCCACTTTATTCCCTTAATCTTGTCTAGCTTTGTTCCAGGTGGCCACCCCAAGGCATCAGACACACCGGATCAAATGTGGCTCTTACATGGAACACTGTGTGAGATTTCGGGTGCTTCCAAGGCCGTGAACGCTGACCAAGTTACTGACTGTATGTAACAGCACTAACAATTGACTTCTGTAGCACTCGGGGAGATCCTTTCTTTTCACTTTTCAGGTCCTTCCCCCATGATTGTAAAGAGACTCTTGCACCCAGGCCACCAGGTGCTCTACATACATGTGAGAGACTTAAGCAGGACTTTTTAATGGATTATCCATGGTATCAAAGTGTAACTTTCCCATCTTCAAGCACACATAGCTCCTTTACACTATGGTTTTGCCAGTCTAGACAAGGGAGTGGGGATAATAAGATGTCTAAAGGAAAACCTGCTGAAGTTCTATTTTTCTGATATATTTCCTTTTATTGTCTGCATTCATGATAATTTTAATTCTGGAGATGTGTCCAGCACCAAATGAAAGCTATTCTCTACCATGAAGAGGAGTAAGTGAAAAAAGTAAGAAGAAAGGCCATTTTTTTTTTTCTTCAGAATATATTTTGTATACTAACCAATCAATAATGAACTATGAACTGCTTTGAAGATGTTCAAACCCAAACCAGAAAAAACAATAAATGACTCATATATTCATGAGTTATGTATATTTTAAAAAATATTGGTAATATTTATATATTAAATCCTAAAACTGGGACTACACTCTGAGTTTTCAGGTGATGTGTACAGATTGCAAGACTACACCCTAAATACTCATAGCTGAATTGTAGTGAATTTATTTGAGGCTAATCCATAGCTACAACTTCTCTTACCCACATGAGTTCCTCGTTTCCTTTCCTGCTCAACTAAGTGCCACCTTTTTTATTTATTGTGGATATTAGTAAAAATAAACAGCATTGTACCATTTCCAATGTAACATATAAGGAAAAACCTCTGTATTCTCTGGTTATAGTAATTAAACCATGAAGAGCTGTCACATTAATTGAAAATTGCAAAGAAAAACAGCTTTGGGAGTTTATCTTTGCAAGCTCTGCTTCAGTTTTAGATACAAAGCCAAAACACAAAGCGTGCCCCCAATAAACTTATGTAGGGCTGGGGTACATAAGGCACCAAGCATTAGGTAGGACTCCAACTTCATTAGGGGCCAAACAGCTTATTCTCCAAAACTTCCTGTTCAACACTGCAAAGATCTAATTCACATAATGTTTAAATGTAATAGCAATCTTTCTTTATTTACAGTATATTTTAAATATTGCTGAAGATTTCCAAATGCTGCTTTACAAAGAAAAAGCAGTTATATTCAGGGGATGACTAACAATACTAGAAGAACTTGTTTGTCCAAAGTTTGGTCAGGAATTTAAGTTATGCACTTGATAATGTGGGTCAAGCACAGTTCACCTCTTATTTAAACAAAATATTACACATAGGGGGAGAGAGGTGTAATGCACTGAAGTTACTCAACAGTAAGATGAAACATTTTAAACTGTAACTTATTTTCAAACATCACCTCACATATTTAACAAGAAGTGATTTTTCTTGACCTTTGAGTCAATACACACCCCATCCCATCAATTCTTCTTCATACATCTCAATAACCAGCAAACATTATTCAAATTCTGTGCATTAAAGACAAAAATTACAAGATCAGTATCTTCCACTGTCAATGTTAATCATTTTTTCTAAGGATACATCCCAGCCAGGTGTAAGAAATGTAAAGTAGGAGCAGAATTCACAGAATGACTAGGTTGGAAGAGACCTTCAAGATCATCGAGTCCAACCCATGCCCCAACACCCCAACTAAACCATGGCACCAAGTGCCGTATCCAGTCTCTTTTCAAACACACCCAGGGATGGTGACTCCACCACCTCCCCAGGCAGGACATTCCAGAACTTTATCACCCCTTCTGTAAAAAACTTTTTCCTAATATCCAACCTATATTTCCCTTGACACAGCTTGAGACTGTGTCCTCTGGTTCTGTCAGTTGCTGCCTGGTGAAAGAGACCAACCCCCATCTGACTACAACCACCCTTCAGGAAGTTGTAAAGAGTGGTTTCCATTTTGTTGGGAACCCAGAGGTGCCTTTACCTGTGGGTGACCTGGGTTCCCCGCAAACTGGACATGGTTTCCTCCAGGTTCTGCCGAAGGTCAGCGATGTTCTTCACAGTTCGCAGCCGCCGCGTCTCCGGATCCTCTCCTGCAGGGAAAGGAAGCCATGAGTAAGGACCAGGCAAGGAACAGCACAGAACTGAGCTGCTGCCTATGCCTGACTCAAATGCACTTTTTTCTGACTTTCTAAGCTGGTTAGGATTGAGATTTCATTCCCCTTGGCAGGCACCTGCTGTCATCACATCCTCACTGAAATGAGCTCTGCAGGGTTACCCTCATTGCCCGGGCTGCCTTTGAGATGTTGCTGACCCAGTTTAAATTCTGGTTAACTTTCAACCTCATTAGAATATACACTCCATCAATACCACCCTTTCCATCTCATATATTGGCACAATTAACATTAACCTGACACAGGCAATTTCTCCAATGCTGTGTTTTCACTAGATCTTCTTTGTCCTACAGTAATATCCTTCCATAAACTAAACTGTGCTGACTGGGTGGCTGCTCCATGCTGAGTGATGTTTCAGGTAAAATAACAAAAGGTTTTGCTTGTCAATGTAACACAGTTACTGTTCCTAAAATGTGCTACATGACACAAAGTTGGTGGATTACTTAGTTTTCATGGCAATTAGAAATCCTGTTCTTTAAACACTTTGTTCTAAAACACATTCATGTCCTGCTCCTTAAAAGTAGAGTTTATGTACACAAAAAATAAAGTCTTCCTACTGTTTCAGCATAATTTAATTTTATCAAATTAATAATTTAATTAGTGCTTCAGTATAATTTATTTATGTGCTCTCAGCTGTCAGTTCAGAAATGCTTTGGTTGCTACCTCAGCTGATCTTTATAGAGTTAAATCCTCTAAGAGGCTAAAGAGAAGTGAATTTCTAGTAGTGCCGGCCTATTCTTTGTAAGCTGAAAGCTGAAACAGTAGACCTCCAAAAAACTGTCAAAAAGCTTCTGTTGGGCACAGAAGGAAATTATTTCATTCTAAAGGGTTTACAAATCATGACTAAAGAAAATACTACAGTAAATGTAAAACTTCACATTTTGTATCAGCCTTCTCTGTACAATTGATGCATTTTTGAGCTTCCAGGATGCTGGACACCCACACAATTGCTAGTTTAGATGGATATCTATATATGACACACATCAGAGGTGTGAAGAACCAGATAAAAAAAACTGTAATTGGGACTTTGTACATTCTATGCTTTAAATTTCATGTTTCTAAAAGATGCCAGGTTGGTGGCATAGAAAAACCCACTCACACACTGTTGCCTACAAAGCAGCAGTGCTACAAACTAGTGACCAAAGTGCTTAGTCCCCATGTGAGCATTTTTTAATCAGTCTCTAGTCTCTGGGAAATGATCTCCCTGAGTTACAATTCACTTAAGCCAGAGGGTCAAACAATTATGGTCTGGCTGGACTGAAAACATCCACCTAACAAGACTGTTTACTTTAGCCAATGGGTCTCTGGGACAGAAAACATTTTCTATACTCATGGATCAACAAATTTTTGTAGTAAAAAACATAAAATATTTATAGGCCTTTAGCTTAACAAAGGTCACAGTGCTCTTTTACAGATCATTTCTCTCATAGATGTGAAAGCAAATGGTAGGTAACTTCTTAGGAAAACACACAGGAGACAAACTAAAGCAATTTCTACTGAGATCACTCTTATGCCTAAACTGATACCAAATTTTCACTTAAATGACATTCCACTGCTTAAATCAAAAGTATACTTTGAAGAGAGATATTGGATAGTTGGCTCCTAGAGCTTAATTCTGAAATCACTTAGCTCCTCCTGAGTAGGCAGCATTCTGCTGCCTACTCAACAATTCTGCTTCCATTTTTCCCTACCTATGCTCTCTTTTGTTTTATATATGCTTTTAAATTAACAGCATCAATAGCTGCTATCCAGGGAGAGAAGATATCTGTGCCTTATTTCTTCTAATTCATTTGGGCTGAGGGACTGTTTTGTTTAGTTTGCTCTGTTTCCCCCAAGGCCCCTCCATGGATGCTGCTGTCTGGTCTGGTTGTGCACAGCTGGTGTTTGCATCTCCCTTGTTTGAGTTTGTCAGCTGTCTTCCGCCTCTGGATTCCAAAACTTACATATTCTAGTTGAGTAATAGTTTGTACTTACATAACATCTGTCATTAAAGACTGAAGACCTTTTGTGATCTAGAAGTTCTTCTCAGTTTGCAGGCTGAAATACATCCAGCCCAGCCAATATGATGGTTAAGAGGTAATGCTGAAAAAGTTTAAGCAGCTGGACATTGTGTTTTTTACTTGCAACTCTCATATTTAAATATGAATGCAAAAATGTTCTCAAGGATTTTATCCCTTGTGCCTTTTATCTGCCTTTTAAGTACTTAATCCACCTATGTATAAATTCTACACACAGATATGTTCACTTAGGCATTCCTGCAGCCCCTTTCCTCACCAGTGACTCTGCCTCTCACCTTTGCTTTCAGCACACGGGCAGCATTGATAGAATATGCAATGCAGCATTAAATGCAGCATCACAATTTCTCATTGTGAAACTTTTAGCCACATCACTTTTCCAAGGAGGGCATATGGTTTCAAACCCCACATTAAACTGGGGGACGCCAAGACTAACCAGATGGAAAAAACCTGAGAGGTTCTATAGATGAGATATCCTGCAATAGCATATAGTAAGCAAAGTCATAAATATTGCTGAAATGGGGACAGGAGGAGATCAGATTGTGACTTTAAAACCACATTTTAGATCACATTAGTAGAATCTAGTATTTTCTAACAGAATATGGTTTTATTATATTGGTAAGCTTGATTTTTTTTTTTCTAACTAGCATATACTTCTTACAGTAGCAGGAATTCTAGAAAAATATACCCGGTACTTTCTAATTTAGACTACTCATATTCTAGCCACAACCAGTTTCAGCTTCTGTATGCTGGACACAATAGAGTGTAGTTGGATTTTGGTGCTCTACTGCTGCAAAGGCTGTTTCTCAAATTGATTAGATTCATGTGAGTGATATTAATATTCCTCCAAACCAAAACATCAAGGAAATTAGCACAGTCTGTTCTGTAAGCTCCAAAATGAAGTTTTTAAAATGAAACAATGCATATGAAATGCTTGAGAATGCTTAGGATCCTTATAGTAGTTTAGTCCTAAAAGATGCTGCATATCTCATTAAGCAGGCAGAATTCCTGGTGATTTCAAGAAATTTGGGAAGCACACTTGTGCTGAACTTAAGCATCTAGAGTTAAAATTTTTGACACCTGGTTCATTGCTGAAGAGCTGAAAGAAATACAATTATTAAGAATGAAAGCAGTAGGAATAAAATCAACTTGCTCTAGCCCATTCTTATTTAACCAGACTATAGCCAGTAATGGGTCATGCTGCAAGACTTACCTGAGAGGTCCTCGAGGGCAGGCTGGGCAGTTTTGACATAAAGAGCAGAATCCATGCTGACCCCTCCTGTGCTGGCCTCAGCTGTTACATTCCCTTCATTGTCTGTCTGAGATCTGGAAAGCAAAACAAAACAGGGATGTGCAGCCACTCTCCATCCAAAGTATCTCAAGTATAACGAACGAGTGCACCTGCCATCAGCCACTCTGTCTCACTCTCCAGAATACACTAGCAGACTGATTTTACATAATTCATTAGTCCCATGTTGAATTATGTCCCAGAAATGGAAACAAGCACTCAGCTGTAAAAAATAAAAAATTCATAGTTGAAGATAGGCTTCACAGCTCATCAGATGGGGTCTTAAAACACTTGGATTTCCGGATGTTTCTTAATTATCAATAACATCAGTTGTTGTGGCTAATCTGATCCTCTCCAATAAAGTCTGTATTGCATGACGATAAAGCAGGGAGCATGTGATGTCATGTTACACTCCTGCTAGGTTGTCTTCAACATCACTTCCATTTTAAGAGAAATGACTGGGCAAAACCAACTTCAAACTCCAATTTATTGTCTGATATTATGGCTGCCAGGTAATGAAATGTGATGTAAGGATCTACTGTCAGATTTGAGTAAGATATTGTGACTCATTTCACTTTACTAATTGTGCTGTGTTTTGCTCATAGAGCCACACCAACAGGCAGGTGGAAGTTCTCCTGCCCAAAGGGTAAGAGCTGCTGTAAAAAAGTAAAGACACTGTGGGGAATTACTATTGCAATGCTCTTAATTTCACTTGACTCTTGCAGCAGGATGCTCTGCCTGGAGTAGGGGTAGAACAACTGGAACAATGCCCTGTTTACAGAGCTGTCTGTGGCAGAAGGAGGAGGGGCCTCTTGCTGCTTTTGGTGTTGAATAACACTGAAACCAGCCTGACTCATCAACTCCAGAGTTCAACCTCCTGATAGGGAGGTGAAAATGTGGCAGACCTGGTAAAGTACCTGATAAAGGAACCAACAATGACACCACTGAAAACTGGGGATGCTGGGCTGGCACAGCTGGCCAGGACACACATGACTGGCCAGGACACACATGACATTGGACTAAAAGCCCAATCACAGGCTTTAATGACAAGGTCTTCTAACACATCCCCCCTTGGAGTGTGTGCAGAGTCCTCCTTGAGTGGGGACATCCTGCAGGGTGAGCAAAGGAGATGTGGCCACCGTCGTTGGCATGGTATATATAACATCAATCTCTACTGAATAATTGTTTTTAATATAACTTCAACATAATTCCTTTGATATTGTTTCAAAAAGAGTGAATTATATTATACTAGTAATCATGGCTGCCTGTACTGTGTAGTAAATAATTCTGAGAACTATTAGTCTAATCGTTATCAAAATTAATCATTTACTTTCATATAAATATATGGGGTTTGCCACCCTTAATCCTACAGTACAGTTGAGTTATATGAAGTTCAATTACATCTATACAATCCTTCAGACATGAACGAAGTCTGGTGCTAAGCCTGGATCCAGCTGCATCAAGAACTCCTCTCTGATGAAAAGGAGTTTAGAAATCAAGGGAGTCCTTTCTGCATCTCCTGACTCAATGGGAGAGCTTCTCTAATAAAATTTGTCTGAAGGTCCCTTTCTGCCAGTGACAGCCCTATACAAAATGCAGGATAATTTCTTATGTCTTTTGCTTTTAAAACTGCATCAAACCCAAACAAAAAGTCTACAGGCAGCTGAAAAGTATAAATTAAAGTAATCTAACTGATGTCAGAAAACACCTGAGCCTTCTACTACAATGCATTAATAAGTGCATTTTGCAGACTGAAATAATGTCTGGATAGTAAATATAATAATGTGTTATGTTTGTCTTGCAAACCAAAATGATCTGACTTTTCTCTTTCCTTTTAAAGCTAACATGACTACAGAGTTTGGCCTTTTTTCCTCCAGTGCTGAAAACTAAGCACTGTTTTTCAATTTTCCAGCTGCCAACAGGTAGTTTCATTCCTGGTTTTCATAAAAGGTCAAATAAATACTGTATGGAGTTGATCAGTATGTTTAGCTTATAGAAAATGTATGGACTGCATCTGCCTTTACACCTTAGGTGAAGGTATCTGTGTTCAGACTAAAGATGAATACCAACAATGAGGAGACACTGTGGTGATAAACTTAACAACCCATCTCCAAAAATTTCTGCTTCCCAGGTCCCCTGGCATTTAATTCCATACACACAAGGAGAATTCTCAAAGGAGCCAGAAGACTCAAGGGTTGCTCTTGCCATTCTGCATTCCTACACAGGCCTTTGGCATCCCTCTCCTTCAGGTTCATACCACTGACATTCACTCTTATTCAAAAAATGTGACTGACCATTTTTTATGCTACATCGGCCAAGAGATCCAAGGCAAAAATGTGCACAGTAGAGCTGAAAAAACCATGGGACAGGGCAACAAAAATGATCAAAGATCATGAACAGCATCTCTACAAGTGAAAACAAAAGAGGCTAGGACACCTTAGCCCAGTAAGAACACATCTTAAAGAAGGGAAGGAATTGAGAAAGGTCTTTCAGATCATGAGCAGCAAGAAGATGAAGACAGAGCAAAAACTGCATCCTCTTCCTATGAAAGAGCTAAGCAGTGTCATAAAACCCCCATGAGATGGCTGTCCAAACCAAAAATCCCATCCTCTGACTGAGAAACTTCTTGTGTCCTAGTCATGTTGTGTCCTTAAGAATCCCTGCTACTGATTTCCCTCTTGTTACTTCCCTACTATCCCTAGGATACTTCCCTATGTATCCTCTACTGCCACTGTCACACAGAAGGTGCTTCAAATAGAAAATGGACTAGACAGAGCTTAGCTGTGCCTTCCTTTGGCTGCTCTTTTCCTTATCTCAGGCTTAACACATACAACAGCACAGACTTCTTGTCTGGCCCTACTTAAATGAAAGTTTTTTTTTGTTTGTTTGGGGTTTTGGGGTTTTTGTTTGTTTGGTTGTTTTTTTTTGTTTGTTTAATTTCCAATTCCTACTTATAGTGAGGCAGCTCCACCACTGTCAGCTACAATGAAGACCCCAAGAGTGTCCTGGCATTGTTACAACTTTCAAAGCTATGGTGCACAAAACAAACCTGATACATGTTCTTGTACCCTTCAGAAGAGCAGCACCTGGTCAAGGAGGTGTTCAGATTGCCATCTTTCCTGCTAGTAGGGTTGGACACAACCATTATTCCCCCTCCTGTCTATCACAACTTCTCACACAGTCTTCACCATGAGTATTTGTGAAAATGCATCAATTGCCTATACTCTTGAAGCAAGACACTTCTCCATGATGCAGCATTTACCTTGCTGCTTCAACCCCCTGGAAGTGTCCAGAATGACCCTTCTAGGCACCCCACTCCCACAGCCCGCAGGGGCGTGTCCCGTACCTGTACATGAAGGGCGCGACGGTGGCGGTGTTGGGGTGGCTGTATTGCTGCTGGGGATGAGGTAGCTGCACGCTCACGGTGTTGCTGCCCGTGGTGTGCGTGGTCACCGCGGGCCCGTTGACGGCCTGGCTGCTGCTGCTGCTGTGCAGGCCCCCGACGCCCTTCCCCTCGGAGGAAGCCAGGCTGGAGGAGGAGCTGGAATGACGGCTGTCCATCTGGGACTTCTGATGCGAGAGCCCTGAGCTGGCTTTCCCGCCACGGCTCCTCTCGCCTTCCTTTGCAGGAACAGGGGCAGTTGAGGATTTCCCTGTGGTGTTTTTCATTCCTGGTTTTGGTATTCCGCTGTGTGAAGGGGCAGAGGCCTCCTTCTTGGCACTGTTCAGCTTCCCTCCTTTAGGGATAAAGCTTGCGATCTTGGAGGACTTTTTTGGCATCTCTGTTGTTGTTGTTAGTGCTGTCTGTTCTTCTTTAGGTTCCGCCTTCAGCTCTAGCTTCTCGGTGATAGATGTTCTCTTTGTAATGTCTTTACTTTTATCCTTTTCTTTCTCTTTTTGTTTCTCTTTCTCCTTCTCATTACCCTTTGGAGAACTTTTCTTATTAGTCAGTGCGCGGCTGAAAGTCCTTTGTGCAATTCCCTTGAGTGCAATTTTGGGGCTGTTGGACATCGATCCCAGGTTGTTCACATTCTGGTTGGTGGTATCAATTTCTTCGCTCTCTTCAAAGCTGAGAAGCACCTCCAGCTTTTCACAGCTGTTGTCCCGAGAGCCCGGACACTCCAGCGTTGTCCCGGACACTCCTGCTTTGGAACCCCCTTTGCTGTTGAAGAGTTTTAGTTTTTCCAGCATGGATTTTTGACCGTTGGGAGCTGTTTTGGCGATTTCCGAGGGCGGCTTTGGAGGCTCCACTGCTGGCTGCTTCACGGATAGCATGGAAGACGTCGCTGTGTGCTTGGCACTGAGGGACTTGCTGCGCCAAGGTTTAATAGCAGAGCTGGGCTGAGGGATGGCTGAGGAGTTATTGCAAGGAACAGCACTGCCGCAGCTTTGAACTGAGGATGAGACATTTTCATTCATTCCTGTGGGCTGGGAGGCCGTGCTGTCTGCAGGCTCTGGAAAAAAAACCACAGAAAACAGCCCAATAAAACAACAGAGTAGTACCTCGTATTAGAGTTACTATGAGATTCTTTCTGTAATGAAGCATCAAGAATTTCACACTGATAACATTAAAAAAACACATCAGTATTTTCAATATCAGTGAAATGCAGAGAAAATAAAAGCCAGCTTTCTTTTCCTACCCAGCAGAGCAGCAATGAGCTCCTACTGTATAATTTACATTTACTTGCTGTTTCAAGAAAAAGAAGGAAGAAAAAGAATCTCTTCCAATTCAAACCAAAATGTGTTCTGCAATGTGCTCTCCCTTATTAAGTCCACAATACTTTTTCATTAGCAAAAACACAGCACTATTTTGTAACTAAGGGTTCCCTCTGCTTTTGGCAAAATACTTGCTGTCCAAGTTCGATTCTTAGAAAAACCTCAAACATAAAAAAAATGCAGGAGTAAGGAAAAAAGTAAAACTAAAGTCCTTTCAGTTATTGGGGGTGGGGGTGGTAATATTTTCACAATGCAAAGGTAGAAGAAAACTCCACGTACAAAAATAAAACCAATTGTACCCTTTTGTAAAGAAGCTAATTTAAGTACTACCACATATCCTAATACAGCTGTAAGAGAAACTTGTGGCAGTAACTGTGCAGCCCTCCCCCACAGAGAAAACAAATCTATTATTTAGTTAGTTCCTCCTAATGTTATTTGTTGTTATTAAGAAACTAGTTCGAGCCTAAAGAGAGCTTGAAAAATCATACTCACCTACCAGTGGCCACTTTTCTGAATCAGTTCCTCTTTGCAGAGTTTCCCTTTTGGAGATGTTACTCTCTCAATTATCACAAATATGTTTTCTGTTAAACTGCTCATGTTTCCAATTAAATTTTGTCATCTGTGTCTGTTTGCCTGCCCAGCAGCCTGCTGGGGATTAACGGCTCTTACCTATATTTCCCTGCCCTCTAGCACGAAAGTAAGCTGTGTACAAAGCTGCATTTTTTTAATTCAAAAATCAACAGCAGTGGAGAGCGTGCGTTCTCGGCAGCAGGAGCAGCCCTGTGAATCCAGCCCTGTAAATCACGAGCTGCTGCAGCCACACAGGGACTGTTTTACTTCACTTTCAGTTGCTTACTGAAGATACGGCTCTGTTAACCTCCCTCCTCTGATCCAAACCAGATCTACTGAAGATTTAAGTCACGTACATCTTCCTGACTTAGCAGAGAATCGAGTTTCTAAGAGTATTAGAGACTCCTTAATAATAAACTCAGCCATTTCACATGGTTATGGAGAAAGTGAAATAGCAGGAACTAATGATACTTTTAAAACTATTACTAAAATCAGAAGGTTTCCAGGACTCTTAACCAGTAACTATTATACTGGCTGGTTTTGCTAGTCCTTTTCCTATGGCTGAGTACCCACATGGAGCTGGAAGGAATCAGGAGCTGGATTACAGACACAGACAGGAATCATGCTGCTTTTAAACTCGTGCCAGCCTGCTGACTTCCAGGGTATTGCTCCTGTTTAACACAGAAGGAAAATCAAGCCACCAAATATCCCAAACAGTGATACCATCTGGCCTCTTGCTGCTCTGCTCAAGCCTGATGAATTCAACGCAATGTGTTAAGGAGGACCAAAAAGATAATGGCACAGGAATCAGAGAATCACTAAGGTTGGAAAAGACAACCAAGACCAAGTCCAACCATTAACACCAGACTGCCAAGCCCACCACTTAATCACATCCCTAAGCACCACCTACACCTTTCTTTCAGCTCTTCCAGGGAGCTGTGGGAGGAGTCCCAGTGACCCCTAGTGTGAGCAGCAACAGTGACCTGACACAGTGCCCTGACACAGACACAAAGAGGAAGGAAGGTGACAAGCTCCTCACTCTGCTTTAAGAAGCTGCACCACTGCTCTTTCCTTCATGCCTCTTACCGTACACTGCTGTTTTGTTTTTGTTTTCATTTCCTGAAGTCCTCCTGCTCATCACAGTCCACTTCCCATCCCCACACCACACCAGGCTCCTTTTGCATACTCAGAACAAGCAAGCCTTTGTCTCAGCCTGCCTTCCACAGAAGACGTTCAGCAATGAAGTGAAAGCTTCATGAACATCCCAATTGTGTATATTGTACAGTTAATTTGTATAGATTATTTTTTAAAATAGTAATAGCCCATCTCAATATTGAGATATTGCTATAGGAACTGGAGATTGACAGTACTTTCAACACAAAGTTCCTAATCCACATATCTTCTGGCCTCATCATGCTAAACAAAACTCAGCACAAAGAACAGCCATGCCCAGAAATCATCATAGCTGTCTGGGATTCATGAACATGCCTTGGATGGATTTACAAACAGGTCCCAGGAGGGACCCAATGTACTGATCAATATGGGCAGGGAAGCCTTCACTTGCTCAGAAAAACAGGACTGGGGCAATAGAAGGGTGACAAAAGAAAAATGACCAGTAAGGGTTGTATCCATAAAGTAGAAGAGCTGGTTGTACATCCTGTTAGTATAACAGATGCAGGCACAAAAACTCAGCTTGTGGTCTGAGCACGCAAACAACTGAGCAGATTTCTTAGGAAAGAAACCTGCCTTCTCAAACAGGTGCTTCACAACAGTCTGAGAACAATACAGGAAATGTGTGTATGGGATGAACAAAGCCAGCCTGCATTCCCCAGCACTCAGAGCCTACACAAAGTCACTCACCTGAGACAAGAGGGACCTGAGAGCCAGGTCCATAACCTGGCTGTGAAGTCTGACCCTGTCTCAGACATGAGTTGGCTGTTAGGTCACTGCACAGCAGCAGAAGCCACCACATCAAATCAGGGTTCTAACCAGCTCCACAAATTTCTTCTGGAAGTGAATGGAAGGGGTTGCTTGATTTGGGACAATCCTAACAGCACAGATGAATGCTCCAGTTCACAGACCTCTGGGAAAAGATACTTGGCTTGGATCAAGTGAAATGGCTTGTTTTCCAAATTCCAAAGCATTGCTCAAAATTTATTTCCCAGCAAAATCCATAACTTTACAATTTCTCCTTTTTTTTTTTTTAATGTTTTCAGGAAATTTATTTATTTATTTATTTATGTTTGGTCACCGGCTAAAATATGTTTTTCCAAGTTTATTTGTCTATAAACACAACGCTCTCTTTGTCACGATGCGCCCACATACACCCTCCTGTCTGGAAGTGAATTTTGCTTCCGTTGCCAGTGGCGTAGGAGGAGCACAGTGCAGCTCCATTTACAGACATGTCAGAGAAACCAGAATTAAGACAATACTATGAGTGTAACACTAAAAAAATAGAATATATTGCAACAGTAATGTAATTTTCAGAGTGTCTACTTAACGTTTTCCACAAAGTGAATTCTGTGAATACTGGATGCTATGCACCTGAAATTAATAAAAAATATTCACAAAGTCTACAGTTAAGCAGCAACAGTTTGGGAAAGGAAAGAAGGTACTTTCTCGCACAGCTGTGGTGGATTTTGGTTTGTACTTGGGTCAAATACAGTGAAACTGGAAATTGAACATCCTCAAGTGATTTATTATCACACCACGCAGTTACTGCAAGAAATTAAAGGTTCCCCCTAAAACACATGAAAAATTGCTCCAGCTTAAGAAAACTTCAGTTTTTCAGACTCTCTGTTTCTTCCTTATGAACAAGTGCTGGCTCTTTTACTCCTCTGGCCAAGTTTGGTAAGCAAAAGGAGTTCTGCTGCCAGAATGCAGCTTCAAATGCTGGGTTTCCTAATGAAGCAACAACATCAATTCGTGGAGAACACATCAGCATGCAAAGAGGAAGGTTTTATTCAGCATAGCATAGACCCTTCTTTGATGAAAAGGGGAGCAGGTTTCATGCATTCAGTTAATAAGCTTATTATTTCCCATGTGTTCCTTTGTGAGGGAGGTATTTTCTTTCTTCAGCAACCTGCATTAACTAAAACTGACTATAAAAGAAATGTTTTCAAACCCAAGCTACAGTCTACAATAAATAACGATCACTTTCCTCTTTTCAAAGTCAAATCTTGGCCTGAAATCTATTTTGTTCCTAGTGTTCCTGTTAAAAAAAGATGTTGGTGGTCCAGTTCCAATGCCAATAGACACTGTAGCATGGGTAAATCTGATTTCAGCTGCTCCTGCAAAGACTGAACTGCATCTGCAAACCCACCCATGTGTGAAGAAGAAAAAAAATAATCTGAAGGCTTATGATTTAACTCTTCCACAGAAGTCTTTGAGAGCTTATGTTATAATAAGGTCAGGAGAAAATATATGCAATTTCCCATCATTTGTCATGTTCACTCTAAGTAAGTGGACTTTGATTTGCTATAACTGAAAACTTTCAAAATCCATCATTATAAGCATGAAAGGCAACACACAGACAAAGGATGTTCTCATAGTTACTCTCCTTAGGAGGGTCAAGAATATAATAGCATTTCTACCCATTTTTGAATGAACAAACTTTTATTTTTTATTTCACAACTATGGGAAAAATTCTTATGAAGAGAAATATATTTTAGTCCATCCTATAGATTAGATAACAGATGTGAAAGCAAATCCACAACCAGATTCTAATTTAGGAAATAAAAGCAGCTCTGCTCCACGACATTACAGTGTCAGAACTGCAGAAACCACCGCGACAGTTTCATCATTGCCCACCTAGAAGAATAAATGGCGAATCTTGACCCTTCCCATCCACCCACCAGAAGACACTCCTTTAAAGCACTATACATAAAGTCCTATAGAGAACTTTTTAGCTGAGCTGTTCTCTTCTCCAATGATCATTTATCAAATCCTGTAAGTATGGAAATGCCTGCATTCCTGCCAGGAGCCAACTATAAAATTCCCAATCTTTCCATAACCCAAACCACAAGAAGGTAGAGCAGAACATTACCAATAAGAGCAACCTGGCACTCAGTCCTTCCTCAAAATAAGCATAACTCTTGTGGCCCACAGAAATTTCCATTTCAATTTCCATTGTAACACTGGGAGAACTGCAGCTGGCAGGAAGACACTGGCTGAGATACCATCTGGATGGGCATGGCCTCCACCCACAGGATAGCTGAAGCTTTCTGTTCTCTCTTCTATTCTGGACCACAAAAAGCCCAACAGAAATTCTTTTTTTTAAAGCAGAGATTGCCAGATAGGGAAATTCTGTATAATCTGAGAAAAGCCCACACTTTCGCTTTGCTGAGGATAAAACCTTAGAATCATAGCTGGAACCAGAGTTGGAAGAGACCTGAAAGATCATCTCCCTGCCATGGGCAGGAGCACCTTCCACTAGACCAGGTTGCTCAGGACGCTTTCTAACTGAGCAGAACTGTTTCTTTCAACTTCTGCCCACTGATTTTCCCTTTAATGGTGATTAAATTCACTGTAACCCAACACAAAAATTACCTTTACTCCATGACATTTTTCTTCCCTTCCGTTATATCTACTTCTTCAATCCCAGTGCTGTAAACTGTGTAACTTCAACAGCAGCTCCATGCATTCACAGAAATGTGTTCTATCTCTGAAAGCCCTCACCAAAGCCCGGGGATATGTCAGAAACTCAACTTCCACGTTTCTGTCAAGCTGCCTCCATTCACACAGAGCTCCAGCACATGGAACAACAGCTCTGCTGTTGGCTAGCTCACTTAGCCAAGACTCAGCATTTTTGCTGAGGTGAGGGAAAATAAAACTGGAGCACAGGCAGCCCCTTTTCTCATTGTCTCACCATAACCAACTAAGACATTTGAATTCCTTGTTGTTTTTGTTTAGTTACTGTAAAATTCAAAATGCTGTTGACACGAATGCTTAAGAAAGGTTGGAGAGACCTCTATTGACCACATATCAGTTAGATAATCATAAAAATAATGAAACCAAGTTTACTGTGCCATTCAAAACAAGTTGCACTCTCCATTTTATACTAGACAAATACCATTCTTGTTCATTCTTCTCCATTTCCTTCTGACTATTTGTACAATTTAATCTCCCAAGACTTCTCATAACAGACTTATTCAAAAGCATTAATGAATTCCAGGCAGGAAGCTGTTATGGAGTCTTTCACTAGATTTAAACTTTGCTGGAGTGGACAATATGTACAGTTAGCAGCCTTGCCCTGACACATCTCTCCTGCAGGCTGTATGAATTCAGCACTATGAAAATCAGTGGTCTGAGAATTGCAGCCAGGAAATATTGCCCATTTGTATCAAAACCAAATGACAGACAAATATTACAATTTATGGTGGGGTCTTCTTCCTAACAGTTTTTTGCTGCCAGTCACAGATTCTTCAGGAATATTTGGTTATGGATGAGGAACAGGCAAACAGCTCAACAGAGAAGCCATAAATGGAAGGGCTCAGGGAGGCTGAAAGTGCTCCTACCCAAGGAGAAGGGGCTTTTACAGATGTGGTAAAAACATGCCAGCACTTGGGGAAGTCTGGGATGTAGCACCACTACCCTTTGCTTTCCCATGATTTAATAGTGAACCTTTGTTTCCATGGCTGTTTTTCTAGCACACTGCACCCAGCAATAAATTTATGAGAAATTGTAAATATTTATTTTAAAAGGAAACATGTAGGCACTGCAAAGGCCATGAAATGCTGGACCAGCTCTTCAGCTGGTATAAATTAATGTGGTTCCACCACCTCCAATGCAGCTATGCAGATGTACACTGGGCAAGAAGCTGTTTCTCAAGGTTAAATTTTACTTCAAAGCTCAGTATGTTTATCATCATGAACTGTACTGGTAAGAACATGTCACTGGCTAATATTTTTTAGGGTATTTTTTTCCCCTAAAACTTTGTTTAAATATCTTTTTGCCTCATTTCTAAAGCTTATACCAACTATGTTCAAAGTCCTGTGGTCTTGTAAAGCTCCACTTCAGCCATGATTAAGTCTTCAGCCTGGCTTTCTCTAGGTAGAAGAGGACATATTTTAAAATGCCAGATTCAGTCAGCTGAACAGTTGTAAAATTAAGCACAAATATGATTCACTGCATACTCATATCTTGTCCTATAAACATGCCATGCTGCTTGCTATTTCCTGACTGTCTTTAAGCTGTTTGATGGTCACACACCCAACATAAATATGTCACTGAGGATTTACTAAGATGAGCCAATCTTTCAAAACCATGTTTGATTAGAAAAGTGAAAGGGTGCAAACAATACCCCAGGATACACATATATCTCAGCTGGCCAAAGATGAGTATTTTGTTTGACACTAATGACTATTATAAGGGTCACCTTCTGAAACAAGGCAGGAGCCTTATATCTGGGGAATTTCTCAGCATTAATACATTTGGTAAATTGGAGAAAAAAACTTGAGTCAGTAAGATTTCATTCACTGCAGTTGACTGAAGAGGTGTGTGCTGAGAAAGAAGAAACTCAATGCCTAAATTTAAAAGGTCAAACCATCAGCTGTGCAACTTCACTGCAGCAAAAGGAGTCCCAGCAGAATGCAGCTGCACACTTCATAATGTGGCACTAAGGGAATACAAATGTCACTCAGAAATGCTTTAGGAGTATCACATATGAATCAGAGGTTTGGAGAATCATAGGATAGAGGACAACTTAACTACTCCATGCTGTTCAGCAGCAAAATAAGGCATCAGGTGGAGTGCTGTGTCCAGCTCCAGCACCCCTCTAAAAGAGACTAACAGACTGGAAAGGGGCCAGTAGAGACCATCAAGACATAAAAGAGATTTATCACATTAAAGAGATTTATCACAAGGAACCTATAAGAAAAAGGATGGAGTAGTAAAGATTGCTTAATCTAGAAGAGAAAAGGCTGAAGGAGATATTTTTAGCCTTCAAATACATGAAGACTCTTATAAACAGGACAGAGATCAAGGAAGAGCAAAAGTATGCCTTATTTTTAGCCACACAGAATGGTTTTAAATGTATGTTTTTAATAGCAACTTTTAATACCAAATGGACACTGGAAGGAATAGAGTTCAAGAGATGGTCACGTCCCTGTCATGAGATGTTTCAGAACAGACTTGTGAACACCTGTCAGCTGGCTGAATCTGGCATTTTAAAATATGTCCTCTTCTACCTAGACAAAGCCTGGCTGAAGGCTTAATCACAGCTGAAGTAGAGCTTTACAAGACCACAGGACTTTGAACATAGCTGGTACAAGCTTTAGAAATTCATAAAACAATGTAGAAATTTTTTCTACATAGATACAGTTGATTTTCCTTCAGAGCTGGAGCACAGACTCCCCATGTTCTTTACAGATGCAATTCTACAAATATACAGTGTAAGCTGCAAAGCTGTGAAAATTTTAAGCAGAGTTAAAGCCAGGAGCCATATCTGTACTTCAAAGTTATGACTCAACAAAATAAAATACGAGGTTCCTCAGCATATCGTTCAGATTTCCTCACAGTCCTTCCTTTCTCCCTGTGTTTTTGTTTTTACTCTTGCATCATCAAATTCATGATCACTGTACTATATTCAAGGCAAAATAAATCACCCTGAGCATTTGGTAAAAACCTTCAATGTATATTGTATTTATAAAACTGGATAGGGTTACTCCAGCATCTGCTTTTGGTAGTGCACACAGCAGAACAACAGAAATCACCCATTACTCTCGTAATGGATTTAATGAGACAAATTCTGTAAATTTATTTTACATCTGTCAGACCTACAGGGAAAAAACCCTTGGTCAATAAAACCAGAGCATCTCTTGAATGTCAGCACAGAGGAGCACAGAGGCAGCATCCTAAACTCTAAGCAGAATATGATGTTTGCTTCATGTCTGACCTAAATGAAGCACTGGAATATTTTTACAGGGTGGGATGACTGAAATTTAAGTAATTATCATATTTTCACACTGTTGAGATAATCACACTTATTTCCCAGTAAAAATTTGAAAGTGTCGGCAAACTGGTTTCATATTTTATGGACTTATGGCCTCTTTAAAATATAAAATCTTTTCTACTTTTGCAATCCTTTTAATCTTACTGAATTTTGCACAGTCTTTACCAAGTCATCATTTCAAAAGCAAATTTAAGATTCATTCAACATTAGATTCATTTCTTAAGAAATTATTAAATTCATTTCCAAAGAAAGAGAGGCCTAAAAATAATGCTACCCCCAAGATGGATATAGAACAAGAGTAAAAGTAACTGTTTCAAAAAGTCAAAGATAAGGTAATTTTTTCTAAGCCTATAAGAACATAATTTCCAGTTATGAAGAAAGTTATAGCTACCCAAAATTTTAAACAAACAAACAAACAAATAAATAAAATTTAGCTTATTGTTATCTGTTGCACGAGCCAACTGTTTCATTCTGTAAAATCACTTCCCATCTTTCTGACATCCATATACTATTCATTCATAAGTACAGGGATCTTTCAGTCGCATGAACTCTACCTGTTTTTGCTAGTCTCAAGTGAATTGTTAAGATCTTTCTGTTGCTCCTGGTTTCCAAAACTTTCCTCACTCCACCTGTCCCCCAGCCTTCCCAGCAGCCTCGCAGAGCTGGGCCCAGCACCAATCCACTGGCACAGCTGAAAACAGGTTCAGTGATGAGCTGGCAGTTGGTACCAAAAAGGGTCAATGCCTTTTCAGTAGCAACTTTAGTGCAAGAGAGTCCTCTGCTGGAAATCCTCAGCCTACAGAGGACATAGGTTGAGACACCAGGCTTAAAATTTCACATTTATAGCCTGTCTGTGTGCCACTGGATCCTGCAGTGACTCACTCAGCAGGGAGCACTGGAAAAACTAACTTTGGGGATTTGTATGGACTCTTCCCTTCTACAGACACCAAGCACCTGAACACTTCAGGACTAGCCAGTCTTTGATTAGTAAAAGATGTAATTCAAAATATTACACTTATTGTAACAATGGTTATGTAATAATAGAATCATAGGACAGTGGCTGGGTTGGAAGGGACCTGAAAGATCATCAAATCCCACCTCCTGCCATGGGCAGGGACACTTTCCACTATCCCATTTTGCTCCAGGCCCCATTCAGCCTGTCAATGAACGATTCCAGGGATGGGGCAACCACAGGAAAAGCCATGCCAGTGCCTCACCACCCTTGCAGTAAAAAAAATGTTCCTAATATCTAATCTAAACCTACCCTCTTGTCAGTTCCAAGTTATTCCCGCACCTCCTGTCACAAGCTGCCCTTGTCAAACAGCCCATTGTAAAAAGAGTCTGTTCAACCATCCCAGTGACCTTTTGCCAGCACTAGGTCAGCTGGCTCCATGCCACAGGAATTGCATCCAACATCCCAGCTCCCTGCTGCAACTATCCTGATAACTATCCCTGCACCTGAAGCCATAAAAAGCCTTCTCTTTCCCATTCAGGCTGAATGCTTCTATAAATGGGTAGAAAAAAATTTAAATGCCCTAAGACAAATTTCTATCATGCTTTTGTAAGTTTCAGAGCTCTTTTTTCACCACTTCTACTGGGTTTTGTAGTTCTTATACTGTTACTGGGCACAAAGGCAAAAGCCAGGGTTTTGTCTCTCTTTATAATTACTAATTTATTTGGAGTGGAAAAACTGCATGAGATTAAATACAACGTTTCCAGCAAGGAAGTTTGTGCAATGCCACTTGATCATCCTTTACTTGGTACAGGATCTAATCATTCAGAACATCAAATATTTCATCTCATTTTACATAAAGCTATAAAAGAAGGCTTGTCCTCCATTTTAATGTACTTGAATGAAAGACTTTTCATTCACTTAAACCTTCCAGATCATCTATGTTGATAGTAAAGACAAAAGGGCTCAGTAATTTCTCAGCCAAAACTGGAACCTCTGTCTGAACACCAGCTCTAGGCAAATATTAAATTTTGACTCATTATGTCTGATTTAATCTCTTCCAATGGCTAAACACCCCTATTCTTAAAATTTCTATCCAATTTGTGGTCTTAATTGTGTTAATATCAAATTCCTGAGAAATGGATACCCACACACTATCTGTTGAGATAAGAAAGAATTGTTATTACTATAAATGTCACTGCAGGTATCTTGGAGGTAAAAAGGGAACCTTGTAACCTTTCTTTTAGACAAAGAACATAAATTAACCTTTTAAGCACCAAACAGCAGAAGAGATTTTCCAAAGCTCTATTTATGCAGAGCTCTTTCTGTTTTATGAGCATGCCTCTGTTTCAAAGCCCATTTAAATACTACTGAGTAGCTTAGCCTTCAAGACATTACCCACAAGAACTCTGAGTTTTGATCTCCTTATGCACATTTCTTGCCTTGCTCCACATGAAGATGAGAGTTTTTCCCCTCAGTTGCTAAAGTAGCCTTTTTAAATTGAATCTGAGGGTTTGACATAATCCAAATCTGCCATTTTAAATTACCTTAAGCAATGCTGAGTTCGAGACAAGCTCAGTATCACACAGAACCAAGTCATGGGAGGGTATTGTCATGCATTTTTATATCAATACAGGATTGAATATGAAACATTTTTATCATCAGGAGTAGAAATTCCAATGGCTCATTTCCAGATTTAGGATTTTCTACTCTTTCACAAGAGGGCATTTAGAGAAATATGGATTTCCTAGTACAGTTGACATGAAGATACTGATTTAACTCTGAAGAGCCTTCCTGCTAAAGCTCTGACAAGAACTGCCATGGCCCCTTGAACTGTGCCCTTGAACTTGGTGCCCTGCCCTCTTGAACCTGATAAATATAACTGCCTACATACAGAGCGCACACATTTTTAGCACACATGTGGCATGTGTAACCATACACCAGTTTGCTCACTAGAGTGGGGGTGACATTTCCTTGCTAACATTTTACTGATGGTAGTCAGTCCTATTTTGATAACACAAATTTAAAAATTTAAGAGGAAAGAAATTCCTTAACTGTCCTTCAAAATGCCTTAGTAACTCTTCCTATTTAAGAAGTTTACACTTAAGAAAAAATTTAAAACAAAATAATATTTATAGGTATCAAAATGTGGTAACAGTCTAGGTCACAAGAACCCTGTAGAGATATTCCTTCCAACCTTCACCTGAATGCAGGAGATGGGGATAGCCTGGGTAACCTGAGATGAGGTAATCCAGGGCCCTGTCAAGGCAAGTCCTAAATACTTCCAAGCAAGTGAAATCCAACCCTTTCCCTGGATGAACTGCTCCAATGTTTTATTCTTCTCAGAGTGAAGAATTTTATTTCTATTTCCAGACTTTGTGATTTCCCCTAAAGGAATGTGTGCTCCTTGAACTGTTGTCACACATCCTTGTGAACACAGTGACTACCCTTTACATATTAAAAGACAGTTATTAAATACACACAGTGTTCCACATTAAAAAGGTTTAAGGGAAAGGGAAGGAAAGGGGGAAGCGAGAGGGAGAGGGAGAGGGAGAGGGAGAGGGAGAGGGGGAGGGGGAGAGGAAAGGGAAGGGAAGGGAAGGGAAGGGAAGGGAAGGGAAGGGAAGGGAAGGGAAGGGAAGGGAAGGGAAGGGAAGGGAAGGGAAGGGAAGGGAAGGGAAGGGAAGGGAAGGGAAGGGAAGGGAAGGGAAGGGAAGGGAAGGGAAGGGAAGGGAAGGGAAGGGAAGGGAAGGGAAGGGAAGGGAAGGGAAGGGAAGGGAAGGGAAGGGAAGGGAAGGGAAGGGAAGGGAAGGGAAGGGGAAAGGGAAGGGGAAAGGGAAAGGGAAAGGGAAAGGGAAAGGGAAAGGGAAAGGGAAAGGGAAAGGGAAAGGGAAAGGGAAAGGGAAAGGGAAAGGGGAAAGGGAAAGGGAAAGGGAAAGGGAAAGGGAAAGGGAAAGGGAAAGGGAAAGGGAAAGGGAAAGGGAAAGGGAAAGGGAAAGGGAAAGGGAAAGGGAAAGGGAAAGGGAAAGGGAAAGGGAAAGGGAAAGGAAAAGGAAAAGGAAAAGGAAAAGGAAAAGGAAAAGGAAAAGGAAAAGGAAAAGGAAAAGGAAAAGGAAAAGGAAAAGGAAAAGGAAAAGGAAAAGGAAAAGGAACACACACTTTTCTTATCTCCTGCCCATATGGACACTGCTATTAAAACAGTTATTTATTTCACCTCACTGTCTGAATCTGTAGGCATGTATTCTTGGTTTTTTCCTTTTTCTGATACTATCTAAGAGAAACTTGACATCAACCTACCTTCTTCTGAGTAATAAACATTTCTTTTGATCTCAAGCAGAAATGGGCAGTCTGGTAATACCTTTTTTTCTACTGATATTTTATTTAACATTCAATCCACAGGAAAATGTAAATTTTCCCAGAGATATCTACTGCCCTCTGTAGGATTATTTTAAATAAAATATTAGGAACAAAGTAGAAAAAAAAAAAAAAAGTAAGCCTGTCACAGTACTGTATCACATCATCAACATGGTGGAGGTGGCTTATTAAATTGATGTCTCTTAGAACTTCGTAATTTCATTGATTTTAAAGACTTGATACAAGTAATAAGAAGAATATTCCCAACCAACACCATCAGACTTTTGAGACTGCAAAGTGCAAACTGAGTGCCTGAAGAACAGTGAAGACAATGGGTATATGAGGGTGTTCAGAGCAAGTCAAAAATCCCCACCATTTTGCAGAACTGCAGGCTGCTTTCAGAGCATGTCTCAAGAGGCTCTACACTGTGTGCAAGCAAAACACTGACATAAACTCATGAGAAAACCTACTGTATCAAGGTCTTTACTAAAGTTGTAAGTTTCACTATATTTAAGTTTCCTTCTTGATACTACTTAGGACACAGTTCTGGTCCTCACTGCCATGGAAAAAAGTAGATTCATGTATTTTAAATTGCATATGCAAATCAAATTTTGGCTGTGTTTTATCTGGTGACCCTGTCAGACAATTAGAAAGACGTGGTAATGTGGAGCCTCAAGATAACGATTAACTGCACACAGGCATAGAAACGCAATGTTCATTTGCTTCTCTACATTCCTTAGAAAAGCTTTTGATAACTTAGATGAGTTCAGTAGTGACATGGGAAGTATCTGATGCCTTTCATGCCATAGTAGACCTGTGGTGTTCAAGGGCATTAAAGGACAAGGAAGTAAACCAAAGCTATTCCTACATAAGCATGGGCTAAGCAATTCTGACAATTCTGAAGAGAATTGGCTCCAGTTGTATGAAGGGATTAGGATGACATAAAAAAACCTCAAAACCCACAAGCCTAAGTGCTCAATTCCCCACAAAACAAAAACACAATTAAGACTTCAGTGGCATTTTTCTTTAAAAAAAGCCTGCAACGCCAATTACACACTTAAAAATACTCTGTCTGGAATGTAACTGCAATTATAAATGGCTAATTATTGTGACAATAAATAAAAAAACATACTACAGCACATTTTCATTTTATGATGTGAGGAATGAGGGTCCTGAAATCCCTGTGAGTTCAGGTAAATTCCCTATAAAAGAGAAATTTTGCATATGAACTGAGGTTCTAACTCCAAAAAGCAAGTTAAAACTATCAGGCCCTAACCTCAAAGAAGGTGCCCATAGGACTGAACTAGATGTCTGAGTGATCCTTACTAGAGAACACTTTTCTCTAAATATTGAAAGTGGTGTCAGACAGCAAGTGGAGATTGAGAAAAAAAAATACTGAGGGCACAAGGTCAGCTGTGGGGAAGAGAAGATTTGCATCTCTTTACACATTCCTTTGCTAAGAGCATGTGTGCACCTCATATCAAATGTGCATCCATCCAAGAACCTCTTATTTTTCTGCAGTGGTGCAATAATTTTTGATACTACACAAATCCTTTCCTCAAGTTTTCTAGAAAATCAGTGGTCTCATCAGTAAGTGATTTACAGAATCTTTTGAAAAATCTAGGTAATTTATTTCCCAGTAGTTGGCTGTTCTTCCATGCTCCTTTTGCTGTCCTTTTCCTTTCTGATGCATTCTGTTTCAATTAATGCACTTTCATCACCACAAGCACAGACCATTGACTAACAAGACAATTTGCATTTGGAGGGAAAGGCCACAGATTAATAAAAGCTAAAAATTACAAACTACTTTTTGTAAGAAATGACTCAAACACTCGAACACTGAAGGCCACCTTCTATCACAAAGTGACCAATCATGCCAAAAGAGGCTGATTTTCATTTCTCCATTTCATGCCTCAAAAGCGCAACATCTCCCTACAGGGTAGAGAGGTGAAAACTTACCAAGCCTGGTACACAGCACAGTCATGTAAGTCTCATTTTCTTAGGCAAAACACAGGATATGGGTCAGAAAACCTGAATTGTCTTAGCACTTTGACAATAAACTTTGCCTGGCAATGTTACAATTAACTTCAAAATAAGCCAAAAATTTGTCAGACCAGTTGCTTTTGTTTCTCATGGATGCAGACCAACTTTGTGTCATGATTATACCTTTAAGAAAAGTTCAACTTTTCATAAGCCTTTTTTTTTTAAGACCATAATTTATGACTGGAAATTTTAACCAGAGCAAAAGTCTGAGTAGTTAATGCAACTTATGTAGATTGTCAGCCTAAGAGCCAGCCTTGTTTCCTTTAGTCATTTGTAATATTTGTAGGAAGCAGTTCATCTCATGTGCTTCTTCAGCAACCAGTTTATCTTTCTCAGGAGATTAATTACAGTGAGGAATGAGGGTTCCCAGAACTGACTGTCTAAAAGCAGTTGATATTTCAGTTAGTTTACAAATTATTGTTATTTCTCTGTATGCATAAGGACTTCTTTCTTTCTTTTTCTTTTTTGAAGACTAAAACCAGTAGTTTACTTTCCTTATTTAGTAATCTTAGTTAACTGAGAAAACAGCTAAAATAGATGGAAGTCCTCTCCTCCATGCAGCATAACATCACAAATCCCATATACAGTAGGGATCATCTAGCCAACCAACCCATGCTGTAGGACTAAACAAACGCCACTCCACCTCTCCCCAGTCCAGCGCTTATGGGACATGAGCAGAAGACTATTCACAAGAAGGACAAAGAAAGAGACGGGGAGATATTACACAGGAAAACAAGGTTTCTACTGCTTAGACTAAAACCTGTTAGCTTGTTCTTTGAACTGAAAGCCAGACCTAATTCAGATTTAGAGACAACTATTACATGCTGATGTTACAGTTAAATCATTACTGTACCTTCTAAAAGAGTACACATGGATTTGCCAAGATAGAATAATGCTAAATTATTAGCTTGTTATGCTAATATATTAATCTGTAATATAATTATATTAGACAGAGGTGAATTTTATTTTTATGTTATACAAAATATGATCAGGGTGTTTCAGAATGTCCCTGGAGAATGCTGAGGGTCCTCTGCTGCCACCATAACTTTTTTGGGGTAATATTCCAAAACCTACTGACACGCAGTCCTAGGACAACAATTTCCAGAGAAGGAAGAGCAGAGTTTCCTGGAAAGAACCAAGCATAAGAACTACAGAGAAACTGACCCAGACCAGTGCTTTTCCCTGGAGGAAAATGCTCATTACTGTTATCAGAACCTCTGCACGGCCAGCGAGGAGACTTGAGCCTGAAGGCTGCCACTGTCAAATCAGTGCAAGGAGCCTGTGCTGAGGCCCAGTGCTGGCCCCTCCTAGTCAGCAGAATGACTTTGGGAATGTGGGATTTGCTGCCAGCCCATGCTGGCAATCTGACCATGCCAGGCTGGAGAGATGCGCTCAGTTCTCACCAGCCACAGCCCCTCAGCCCCACTCTGAGCTACAAACTGAGGCTAATGAGTGCTGTCAGGTCACTAAATTAGTGAATGGACACAAAGTCAATAAATGCCATTCAAAAAAGCTCTGCTTCACAGACAGCATGGCTCTGAGTGCTCCTGATGCGCTGTCACAGGCATCATTTCACTGCAACGTTTATAAAACATAACATGTTCCTGCCTTCACACACAACACAAGAGGATTCTTGAAAATAGATTGGAATTGTGTAACTTTGTCTCTTACAGGATAGTCCATAATAGCGATGGAAATGAAAGCAAATTGTACTATTTATCATACAGAAACTTTGCAGAAATCTTTAGTGGTCATTTTTCATTCTTGTCAAACTACTCATCAAAATGTCTTGTTTTATGATTAATTCATTCCCCCTTATCTGTGCTTGAAGCAAAATGAAAAAAACATAGTTCACTAGTGCCAGGACTTTTTAAAGTTATTTTCTGGATGTACCTTCAGGCCAGCAAGTCACAACTTCGGATATATTAAAGGAGGACTATACTTTTTTCAAGAAGAGACAGCTGGCTTTTGGATTATAGATGTCATGTTTACAACACACAGCTTCGAGACAGTCTTACAACTTCTGGAGATTAACAGAAAATCCAATCTCCTCCAAATGAAGCCAGTATTAAGAAAAATCCAAATTATTAATTGCTTACCTTTGTCATTGCTGCTTGTTGGGGTTGGAGGGAGAAGCCCAGGCTTAGATTTGTCGTAGTTGTTAAAGCTCTGGCTGCGTCGGTTGTTGGCACTGATGGAACCACGAGCTTTGGCCTCGCTGCCTGCAGCGGACACCCTCATGGTGGGACCTGGAAGTCTGGTGGAAGAATTTACAGCATGTTTAAACACAGGTAAAAAGCACTCTGGGCAAGAAACTATGGGACACCATGCATAAGCTGAAAATATAAGGATCAACAGCACAAGTATAGGCTCATAAGGGTCTTTCTCCTTCCGTAAGAACAAATCAAAGGATCATCTTAGATGAAAAGTGTATGTCAAACAAGCTGCAGTCTATAGGAAAATGCGCAGGACCCCGGAACCAGGGAAGAAATGATGATGTTTGCTTCTAGATTAGAAGGCTGAAGGATAGCTTTATTAAAACTATACTATATTACATTAATATACTATTTTAAGAGATACTATACTATTTTACATATTTACTTCTTACTTACCTATCTAACTAACAAACTTGTGACTCTCTGCTGAAAGTCCGAGACACAGCTGGATCTGATTGGTCATTGAACTCAAACAACTTTTACTGGAATCTAATTAAGCAATTACTTTAGGTAAACAATCTCTATGCTACATTCTACATGGGGAAAACAAAAGAGCAGAGATAAAGATTGTTTTCTCTTCTTCTCTCTGTGTTTCTCTAAGAAATCCTGAGAGACAGAATTATGTCTCTCTGTCCAGAGAATGTGAATGTCACAGCACTCTGAATTGTTTCACACGAGAAAAAAAGCCCTGAGACAAAATTAACAGTCACCTGCCATAAGTCTGGTGAATCAGAAATAGTTGCAGGTAAATTCAGGGGAGCAATACCACTGGCAAAAGTTTAGGACTAAGTGAGGCATTTCTGTTCTTAAACCAAATTGCTGGACACTTCATCACATGCTGGCCACATAAAAGCTATCCTTATTTCAGAAATAATAATTAGATGGAACTTGGCAGCCTTTTCCCTTCTAGAGAAACACATCACATCTCTGCCCTGACAGCTACCAAGCTCAGCAGCCAAGCCCAGCAAGACCTTAACCTGATTTGATTATTTGAGCCTATGCAAAGCTTCAGTACCCTCTCCTAGAGTAACCACATTATCAGTGAGCTGGTATTAGCCTCTGGTTTAAACTGGGCATCTGCCTCTTCCAGCATTTTCTTACCATAGCCTGTACTTACCAGATTTAGCTGATTAACTAGGAAAAAAAAATGTAGTTATTATGGAGTAAGTAAACAAACTTTTATGCTTTTCAGGCAAAAAGGAAGGTGGAAGACTTCTCTAAAAAGCCAGACAGAATCAGGAAAGCCAGTGGCATCACATCTCAGAACACTTCAAAGCCAACATTCACACACAGAATCTTTTTAAAGCTTCTTCATGTAAAATACAAAAATCTATTCAAATAACTTGTGTCAATAATAAAGTAAAAGTAAGAACTCCCAGTTGACAGAGAGTGGGGATGCAACTGACCAAATCACCATTGTGCCTCTGAGAGAAGAAAGCCAGGAAGGAACCTGGCAGGGCTTCCTAAATAAACTGATTTAGCCAGGACCAGTGAAGAAGTAGAAAATATGGAAAGAAACATGGAGAAAAAGCCAAAATGTCAGCAGCTGCATGCACATGCTTTCAAAGCTCAAAAGAGTCTAAGACAGGAGGGCATCATTCAAATACAAACCCAAAAATTAATTTACAAGCTCAAAACACCACAGCACAGCACATCATGGTTCTGAGGTTGACTTTTAGACCAGTCTCTCAAGTTATCCAGCTTTTTCCAGCACTGGGGGGTGCTAAAAAGTTGTCCATACTCATCATTACAGCAAAGGGTCCATGACAAAACCCCTGAGGGGCTTCATCCACTGCAGAGGAGACCACAGGGGAAGAAGCTGAGGACAACCAGGAACAAATAGAACTTTTTGAGAAAGTCACCAAGACAGGGAAGTTCATGAAAAGTTTATTTTGTTTGACAGGAAATGAGCTAGGTTTTCTACAAGGTACCTCAGCCCAAAGCTGCCATCCAGTTTTGAAATACTGAGTATGGGGCACCCACCCCAGGATGGCTACAAGGGCCCCAGTATGGAAGGGGAGTTTTCCAGCAGCAGGGAAAGAACAATCTTCCCATAGTGATGGATAAGAAAAAGCTCCCCACACATATCCACACAGGTTTTGCAAAGCTGTCACATTTTAAAATAAACAAAGCTCCTCAAATTGTGTGACCACTTAAGAAGTAACAAGATTTTTTTCCATCTGAGTCAGTATTGTCACTGCCAATAAAAACACACTGAGAATAAAAAACCTACGTGCCAAAAGCACTCTAGAAGACTCTAGCCTTTCTCTTAAGACTTTTTTTTTTGCCCCCACTGTAGTTTAACTAACTGGTTTTAAGCCCCTGCTTTTGATATTATGTCAAGACACTCCACATCGGTGTCTGTGAAATCTAATGAAAAAAATCAGGTTCAGGGAGACATTTCTGAGTTCTTGCTATTTAGAGAGAAGGTACTGAGCTTAGAGAACACACTCTTTTACTACTCTTCAGCACCTCAGTTAAGCAAATATGAGCTGTCAAGCCATAATTAAGATAAAGGAAGAAAATGAAAAGGAAATGTGGAACTTTTAACAGGGATTATTCTGCAGAGATTCACTGTTAGCATACAAGAAGTAAGATGTGGGAAATAAATCGAAATTATACAGCAGAAAAAATAATCTATACAAACTGAATAAAGATCATAAGCTATAGCTCACAAGCTTGGCAAAAAATGTACGGTATAATTTACAAATGTAAAACTATATTCTAGTCTAATATTTAAATATAATAGTAAACTAACAAGATTATTACCCAGATTAATAACCACAGCAACCCTTAGGATCACTGAGATGAGATGGACAGATGAAATGGCATGCAAATCATGCTGGGATCCAGGGAGAAATGGGACTGAAGTGCCTCTGATTCACTTCCAGAGAGGTTTCAGGTGCTGGGTGTAAAAGCACTGGGGACAGCAGGGGCTCTGATCAGCAAGAGCCACACAGTGCTGTTGGTGAGTGCTGTCACCTCACAGCATGCAGGTGACACTCTCCTCATCAGCTGAGCCACTGGCCTGATGCAGCTCAGATGTGGGATGGAACTGGGTGATCTTTAAGGTCATTTCCAACCCAAAACATTCTATGATTCTACGATTTCAATAATGCAGGTCAAAATATAATTAATACAGTGGGGCAAGAACTCCCAGAACCATGTTTTGTTCTCAAAGCAAAAGCTCCTAAGAACAAAAAATCAAATTATTTCCTATAGGGCCAAAATGCATTCCACAGCTCATTAAAAAAAAGGAGAAAAAATTAAATCCATCTAAAACTTTCCCATTTCAGCCATTTGCAAAGACCTAGTTACAAACTGTTTTTGACAGGAACTCTAAACATGCACTCAGAAATATTGCAAAAGGATTATTCATGCTTTGCAGAAGATGAAGAAATGCTAACCTAGAAGACCTTTTCTGACCAAGAGTGAATTGGATGATTTTGCTTTGAGATGAGTCCCTGGGAGATGCACTGTGACAGGAAAGAAAAAGCGGAAGAGAACATTGAACAGAGAAAATTTTGTTTTTTTTTTTTTTAAGCCACTGAACTTAGTAACTGGTTTTAGGGAAAAAGGGGGTTTTAAAATGAATTTCACAAGAATATAAAGCTTCTTGTCCAAGTATGACTTCAGGTCAAAACCACTACAGTCTGAAATTAATTTTTACAGAGTAATGAACAAATCTGCATGCAACCCCCAACTCTATTCCTTTTTTCCTTCTCACTCCTCTATTATATTTATTTTCTGTAGAGTCTGAGCAATTTGACTTTACTTTAGTACACATTAAGAAAACATTGAAGATCTTCAGGATATACATATTTTTCAATTACTTGAAACCCAGCCCAATCTACACAATGGACTGAAAACAGCATCTCTGCATGTTTGACAGAAAACTTGCAGAAATCTCTTCAAGTACATCTTTATTTTACGGTGATTATTTCCTGTTTATACATGCTGTAGAAACACTATGTTTTTCAACTATACAAAACTATTGTTTACACCCAAATGAGCATAATTTGTGAAGAAAGACATAAAAGCCAAACCCAAATAACCTCTGAGCAGTCCCACCTGGAAGGCTTCAGTTAAACTGTTTATATCCCTCATAAGGCAGCATTTAAGCCAGCGTTCACCACAAGGTGTGTTAACACAAGCAAACCTCAATATGAGATTTGTAAGAACAAGAAGCCTTCATACTTTAGTAATTGTGCAAATACGATTTCTGCTTTTAATTCTCCTTCTTATCCCCTAAACCCTCCCTGTTTTAGCAGTGCAACAGTCAGACCAGTAGAAAGCTGCACATGCATTTACTGTGGTACAGCCTCAGAAGACTGCTTTTATTCCAACCTGGGCAGAGCACTCCTAGTATTAAAGACATTCAAGGAACAAAACCCCTTTCTATTCATCTGTACTCTGATCTAGGAGTGCCAACAAACACCAATGATGAAAATTATTTTTCATGTAAAGCCAGCAGCATATTATTTTTGACCAAAAAGTCTAGATTTGATTTTGACTGCCACCAGGCATTATGAGCTCTATTTCTTTTACCACTGTCAGAATAACCCTTCCCCACAGTGGAAGGTAACCCTTCCATTTCTTAGTGAGGATTAGAACTCTTGTAATCTGAGAACTGAAGTTGGCTTTCATATGCCTAAAATGTATGTTTTCTAAAGGAAACAATGTGCATGCTTTGTGAGTAGAAGGAAGCAAAAGGAATAGTGAGAAAAACATCCTTTTACAATTCTGTGGTTACTTGGTCCAGCAGGGATGTTACACCCATTGGGCTGCAGATTTCCAGCACTGAGAACATATTTAAACACATGTGTTTTGATTTCCAAAGGCTTGAAGTCAATTGCTACCCAGCATTCCATTCCCAACATACTTTATTCTAGAGCAGAACTAAAGAAAGGAGTTTCTTTGGCTTTTTAAGACCTGCAATGAGAAGGAAAAAAAAAAAAAAAAAAAAAAAAAAAAGAGACAAATACTAAAAAAAAACAATTTTAAGGAGATTTCCCCACCTGGACTGCATTTCTGGTTGTGCTTTGAACTGATGCTGCACAGCTTGTGGGGGCTGCTGGCATGGAGTGTGGAGCGGAGTTGGCACCTGCTGCTGAGGGACCCCCACCTGGCACTGGGATGGAGGCCCTGCTTGCTGGGATGGATGGTGCTGGGGCTGCTGCTGCTGCTGCTTGTACCGAGACAGGCTGAAGAACAGGCCCAGGATGGCCTTTAGATTCCCATTCCTGATTTCTGTAAGGCAAAGTGGAGAAGTCACTCGTCAGCCATCAGTGGGTGCTTTCTCTCCGACAGTGCAGCGGGTCAGCCATTGCATCCCCAGAACATTGTCTGAACTGAGCTCCTTTGGGATATCCTTTAGGATAAGTTTCTTTCTGCACATCTAATTGGCATTACAGTTGATTGCCAGTGAGCACCAACGAGAAATAAATAACTAATCTCTCCCCTGCAGCAACTGAGCAATATCTCACATTTCCTCTGCAGTCTGTGTTAATGCCAGTGTGCTTAAAATGCAAGTCCCTTTAAATCTTTCCTTTAAATTAACATAGCTAAAAACACAAAAACCAGAACCCCCACAACAACAATTGTATTAAGGACAGCACACTGTAAATGATTTCTCAGTCCTAAACTTGCACAAAGAGGAAACTACTCTATTCTGACACGTATTTTTGGAATATCAGAATAATCGTTTCCACTAAGAAAATTTGATGCAAGTTTTGCACTAGAAAATATGGTTATTGAGTGACATAGCTGTATTCAAACATAATTACCATCTTTGATACTATCACAAGCTGATAAGGGATGGGCACCCAATGTACCTAAAGATAGTTTGACAGTCAATGTATAAACTTTTCAATTCCTGAATGTCATCCTCTTCTATGCCATATCAAATGCAAAAGTGTAAAAGCAAACAGAAATACAAAGATGAAGAGGTGTATCAGACCATGCACTTAACCAGTGTATGATAATTAATACACCAGAGGGAAAATTCTTCCTTGCAGACAACCTTAATGTGCTGTGACTTAATTATTCAGCATGTTTAATTTCCTAAATTAAAAAAGTGAATTTAAGAAGCTACATCGAACAGCTGAACTTCTGCCTGTGTTGTACAGATCACTTGAACTAAAAGCTGACTGTTGCCCTGTGAGAAAGTAAGAAGAAAAGGACATGTGGCAAGACACTGGGCAAGCACAAAGGCAAGAACCAGAATTTTCATTTGTTTCCAGTTCCGGCTGAAAGGTTGCTCTGCGTTTGTGATGGGCCCCACTCCATCCTTTACTCCCTCTCCCAGCCACATTTCTGTGCACACTGCTTATCTTTGCTGTATAAACAAGCTTCTGCTCCTAATCCTAAGCACTTTACCCAGCAGATCTGAGGCTCAAGGTTTAAAACTGTTCTTTTCCGTTCTGTACCAGCTCCCAGCTTTGAGCTCCTTGTCTACCTGCACCTCAGTCTACTTTCCCTTCCCAGCCACTAATATAATTTACTTTCTTTCTGAAATTTGTCTCAACCCATGCCTACATCTTCAGAGAATATTAGCCCTTCTCTAAGTGGCCCTGGTCATCACCCAGACCCAGTGGGATGATGACCCAGGATATTCCTTTCCAGATATCCAGACCCAGGATATTCCTTTCCTCTCATACTTCTGGATTCAGTTTCCTAGCCATTTTTTTCTTCCCTGCAGCCTGGCTCCTCCATCAGCGCTCTCTCCCACCACTGACCCTTCAATCCTTGTTTAAAGGATTATAATTCCCAGAACCCTCCAGCAGCCATTTTCAGTCTTCCTTTGTTTTCTTGGCCAATTGTAGTATCTTCCTAAACAATGGGGTCCCAATTAATCCTGCCTGTTTCCCCTTTTCCCAGCCCACTCCTGCTCCCATGCAGTGCCATGCACAAACCCAGCCTTCTCTCACTGCACCAGGCAGGTTCCTTCTCTAATCCGCAGGTTCTCTTCAATAATCTGTGTTTAGCTTGGGAGGACAGGGATAGAAGTAGAACAGACACAAAATACAGCAGAACACAGCAAAAAGGATTTCCTTATCTCCAGCAAAGAAGTCAAATTACTCATGGGATCTGTAAGGAAAGTAGCATCTAATCACACGTCAAAGCATATCTAAACAGATCCAGAGACACTGGGAAGCTTAACTGCACAAATACAGGTCAGAGATAAAAGAAATTACCATGGGCCTGCTTGTTTAAATTTAGCAAAGCTATATGCAACTGGAAACTGATTTCTATGTGAAGTGAGAGGCAATTATAACAATAACCCACCTACGATGTGTTGCTGCCTGTTTTCTGCTGCATTTATCAGAAGGGCAACCTGCTTTTGACCAAATAATCAGAAGAAGAACACTTTCAATGAGTTAAAGCAGTCTCTTCCCCTCTGGATTTGGAAAAAAAAAACCATTTTGAATTGGACTTTCTGCAGTACCTCTGTTTCTTTTATCTTAAAAACTGAGGTAATTCTGGCAGTTCTACCTTGCACTTCATACAGAAGGAGTATTTCAAAGATGACTTCAGCCTCACTGCACTCTGCACATCAGCAGAGTCTCAAATGCTTCCTGCTTCAAGTCCTCTCCAGCCCATGGTCAGCTCCAGTATCATACTGACTTAGATAAGGATGTCACCCAGCCACTCTAAATGTGGAACCAAAAATTACTGTCCTGGATACTGGAAACAAACACTCCAGACACTTGAAACTGGAATTTGGTTTTCATAGGAAACCCCACAAATCCACTCTTTGGAGATTTCCATTCTGGGATATTCCTGCTGCTGCTTGTTTCCCCTACATCATTGTTCCAAGATGTGTTCAGCTGATCATTATCCTGTTATCCAAAAGATGTGCAGCTGCTTATCTGTGATATCAATTTGAATTTCTACTGCACATTTATGTCCTCCAATATCTTCAATATCTTGAGAGCAAGGAGATATTGTGTGAAGGAGAGCAAGCTCCTCTGGGCAGCTGCAATTCCAGGAGTCTAAAACAAATCTAAGGGCAGGGGTATAGAAAGACAGTTCAAAGAATGAACAATAAAAATTTGTAGCAAAAAGTGAAAAGAGATCTCCGGCTCTCCATAGCTTTCTTCAGTAACTAGAAATGGAGATTTTAGATTTTTAAGAATCTTTGATAAGGGGATGCCTTTTTGCCTCCACGTTTCTGGGGAAGGGGAGCCTCTAGCACAGCACGGTCATCATCAGTGATTGCAGATCCTCAGCATCTCCACTGCATAAATCCATCAGAATAGACTCTGTGTCAGTGGCACACACATATCAAAGCAGGATTTTTCAACTCTGGAAGGATATACATGTGCAGTCCCAAATTATTTCAACATTTAGGAGTCATGAAAATTCCAGTTTTGAATCATTAACTTCCCTCCACACTGAAGCTACACTGTTGAAAAATACGTGCTCTTAACAAACCCAGGAGACTTCAGTGATTATTCCCATTTGGAAGCAATCACAACCTTTTCCTTCCTCCTCGATGAGGATCTGCCAGTGAAGTAAATAAAGTTATTTGCAGTTGACCTAGCAGGTCTTGGCAATTTGCACAGAAACACTGGCTTGTTTGGTAACAACATTCCTCACTTTAAATGGTTCTTTGTTCCTCAACACAGTGCTGGAGCAACTAGAAAGAGAAATTCACTTTACTGTTGCATTCAAGTCTTTTAACTTATTTTATAAAAATATATTCATTCCCTCCCCCTCTCTAGTTGTCACTTTCTTCCTTCAGTATTAGTGGTGGAGCCAGTAAATGCTCTCATTTATATGCTGGCAGCAAACATTGCTGGTCTCTTCTTAGCTTCCACGTGATTTAATACACCAATTCCTAGATAGTGTAAAAGAAAGGCAGAAATCCCAAACCAGTGAAGCCATGGGGTAACATGTCCTGCTGGGCCTGACTTGTGACTTGGCCAGAGAGCTCTGAGCATTCATCATGCTGTCCCTTCCCCAGCGTGAGCAACACCACGTGAGCTGCCAGCTCTGTACACCCAGGCAGTTTTCTCATCACTGATCTGCTGTTTCACTTAGATTTTCCCTTCTAGCATGACAGTTAAATCATGTGAAATGTATTTTTACAATATTTCCATGCTAAGGTCAAAATTGGTCTTTACAACCGACTCAGCTGCGTTTTCTTTTTAATCATTTCCTTGCAAACAAATTTCTGCCGTTTGAAGTTTTAGCTCATGCTTTCTTTTCTTGACATGAGAATCCTTCTGATTATAACTGAGCAACTGAGGCATGTAATGCTGGCAGCACTCAGGTAAAGCTTCTTTTTGGAGGAAAATATTTGTTATTGCTGTTCTAATCCAGCATAAGAATACACCTAACATTCAGCCTCCTCTTCTGTTAGCTGTGGTGTACTCAGAACACTAAATATCTGCTATTTTGCTGCAGCCTCCTCCTCTAAACTAAGTTTGAGAAGAGCCTCAGTTATCAAATGTAACTTTGAAGTTCATGTGATGACACACATTCAATTATTTGTTCTGCAAAACACTGATGGAGATGTCATATACATTCAGCTACTGAACCCAACTGCTTTTCCAGCATATTTAAATGAAAATACAAGAGAATGCTGGTGCTGAGGATGACAGAAATCTGTTTGATCTCTTAATAAGATAATAGCTAAACAGCTTCTGAGCCAACAGGTACCACACATCCTGGCATAAAGGAACAGAGTTAACTTAGTTTGCTTTCAGAAAATTCTGATGCTCTTCAAAAGCAGAGTGATTAATTAGAGGTCAAAATGTTTTGTTTTGTCTCAAAACATTTGGATTTGATTGTTTTGTGCACTTGGAAAAAGGAAAAATCTATAAAATGAGAAGCAAGCAGGATGGTTGTTCAGGTAAGAGAATAATTGAAGAATAAGGAAATAATTTTTTCTCTGAAAGGGCAAACAACTGACAGCTGTTCACTTATATCTGTAAAATATACACTGATCAATGTGCAAATTATAGAACTGAGATAAGAAATTTCTGGTTTTAAACAGAAAGTAGTAAAGAAGTGACTGAATTCTAATTTGGTCTCATTGATTACTGTTACAAGTCAGCTGTGTAGAAATTAGATACATATTTTATCTACCTTTCACACTGAGATGGGGTAAAAAAGAAATAAAGATTGCCATAAGTTTGAATTGACCTTATTAATCTTCCATTATACTCCATGTTCTAGTTGCAATCACAGGTAGTAATTCAGGTTCCTCATTCAACATGAAATCTTAAACAACCAGTGGACTCACCTTCTGCTGACAGCCCCTGGATGTTAATCCCCTTAGCAGCCAAGAAACTCAGGCACGCGTCTATGTTTTCAATCTGTTCAAGAACAAACAAAACAAACAGAAAAAAAGGACACACAAAAAGAAAATGCATTGTAATAATTATTTACTTCCATCTACTGCCACTCTTGAGTGCACTCAGTCTTTGCATCCCATCAAAAAATCCCTTTGCTCATGATGTGGAAACCATAGCATGAAACCCTATCAGTTATTGAGGTCCTAAATGGATTATTCCATTGATTATAAACTGACTGTTCCACGGGTCAGGGCTTTCTGTTATTTGCATTTGCATGAAGCAGGTTAGCTCAAGCCCCAGTCACAACAGGCGATCGCTGCATTTCTTACTAGAGGGTCAAGGATGCTGTGCCAGGATTCGTAACCTACAACAATTGTAACAAACATGAAACCAAAAATAAACATGGAGGCCATTTGTTTGGAAAGGCAGATTGCCACTTGCTCGGAAGCTGACAGCTGGCAGAAGTTTCCAGCCACACCAGGATTTGAATACAAAAGCTGTAACTGGAAACCCCAGCTGGAATGTGGAACTCGTTCCCTGGCGGCATTCCCCACGAGTCAGAAACACCAGGCCACTCTGGGCACTCGTTGAGGGGCATGTCCTTCCTCTCACAGAGGTGGGACAATGGGAACAACTTTCATGGGATAAAATCAGCTTTCACCAGGTTGGGACTTGTGCACAACAGGTCTGGCTGTCAGTTGCTTTACACAATTCTTTTGCTATACACAGAATGGACTCAAACCCTAGCTAAGAAAGTGAACTCCAGAGAGGCTGGACAGGTCAGGAATGTTTTTCACTCTATCTCAACATTACAGTAAGAATCTTGCAGTAGCCTCACACCTGATTTCCCACCAAGCTCCCACTGAAGCTCTGCTGTTATAACCAGAAGATGCAGGGAGATGCCAGTCCCCGCCCCAGACTAAAGCACTTCCATGCAAAAGCCTAAGCTTGGACACCTCGAGGGGCTGCAAAGAACATTTTAGGAAACACCATGTTTTGTGTGTGGTTACACAACAAACTCTTAGATGATACTGTTGAGCAATTCTTGTATTTAACCATGGTAATCAGCAAGTGATAAATTAGAGCCTTTGTGTTTGAACATCTCTCAAACATAATTTATTAATTCCTGAAACATTGCAACCAAACACTGCATCCACCATATGGATAAGGAAGGAGACAGACACCAAGCCCCACACTTGCTCTCATATAACTACCTTTATTCTGTGAAGTATGGAGACATCAAAAGGAAACATGAAAAATCCAGCTGCCCTGGCAGCTCCTGTCTGCCCTCAGAAAAATACACAACTGAGGGCTAAGGCAGCATTTCAGAACTTGAGCTCCCAGCACCTGACCTGAGCTCCTTGACCATCTCAAAGTAATAAAAAAAGTACCAGGGAAGCTGCCAGGAAACCTTCCACATGGATTTCTCTCAGGGTACACTAATTTATTGTCAATAACTATAACAATAAAAACATTTTCTTCTGTCGGGGTGGAGGTTTAGTTATTGGCATTGCTGAACTGTGATTTCAACAATTAGAAACACGTTTATCAACCTCATTATACTTTGAGATATAATATAAAGTACACAAAGTATATAGTACACTTTGAGTGTACTCCAAAACCCAGAGAGGTACCAAAGAATACATTTCCTGTACTGCTCAGACCTTAAGGCTTGGAGCAGGGTGCAGTTCAAAGGTTCATTTATCCACAGTTCAATATGATCCAACAATTAATTGATCCATTTCCTTCTTCAGTACTCAACAACCCTTTCAAGTTTCCAACACAGATCTTTTATTGAGGCGACTGGGGACTCGGAACCAAAGTTCACCTTTTCAAAAATAAACACTACATAAAAGGATCAGTCCCTTCCTACTACCTGCACTTAACAAGCTGCATCATTCTAAGAACACTTCCAGACTTCCACAGCTGTGGGTAGATGCTTCCTCTCCAAATAAGCAGGTTAGTGACTAAAGATAAGCAACATCTCACCTTCACTCCAGATCTGCAGTAGCTCTCTCAGTCCTGCTCTGCTTGCTTCTCTTCCCAGGCCCCTCATCTTTGCATAAACTCTCTTTTAGGACAGAGTGAGCAGAAGATTAAGATTTACATCTGGGAGTGAGTTCCTCACCCATGTCCTCATTCTTGGTGCTATAGAGCAATCTTTGCTGATGTCCTAATCTCATCCTCTTCAGATTCAGGAAGCCCCCTTTAAAATAATTCCATTTCTCCTATGGGATAACCCCCCAGTTTTTCTGAGCATTGTAGCCATTGAATTTAGGTAATTCATTCCCATCCTCAGACTGATGGATGACTCTCCGTCACAGGTCTGTATCTGAACCATAGGTTGAGTAACCTGGAACCTCACTGCCATACAAAAGGTCAGATGGGCTGCCTTGCCACACCAGTGGTAATGCCTGGCTAAAAACTGTGAGAAACAGGGGCTCTTGGTGCTCTACTGGGATGGAAAACACCCTAATTTCATCAGGCATGACAAAACAAAGTGGGAGTAACAGGGATGTGCAAAAGTACACCCCTTTACATTCAGAAAACAACTAGGATAAGATCCTGTGGGGATGTACAGCACAGCACGTATGAGAAATTCACTAAAAGAATAAAACTGAAAGATATAAAGGTGTCAATGACTGTCTAAGATTTACACAGTATCTGTGATACTAACAACATTACATGGCAGCAAGGCAGGAATGAGAGTATTTGGTGGATTTTGAAGGAAAAATAGAGCTCGAAAAGGAAAACGGAAGGAAATTAGAGAAAATCCAAGAAGGAAGTAGAACATTGAATGCAGGACTGTAGCTGAAATTATTAAAATTTATTGCTGGTAAGAATTCAAGGTCCTTCCCACACATCAATGGCTGGCCTGAGTCAAGAACCCTGACTTGGCTGAATCAGTCTAATGCATCAGAAATCATCTTGCTGTTTGAAGAGATAACTTCCCAGCAATGCAACATGTCATGAATTTCACTCCCAGGAAAAATTCCTGCCCTGTCCCCTGCTGTATTAACTACTAATAATACGAAAATATTGTTTTATGGTGCCCCCAGTGCAGACAGGGCTGGAGATAGCAAGCTATGATAATTAGAGCATTTAGATGTGTGTAGGATAGAAGTGAAATTTCTTGATAGGTCTCAGCTGGATGGCAGGAAAAAATTCTTCCCTCTGAGGGTGGTGAGGCCCTGGCACAGAACTGTGGCTTTTCCATCCCTGGAATTGTTCAAGGCCAGATTGGATAGGGCTTGGAGCAACCTGGGATAGTGAAAGGTGTCCCTGCCCATGACAGGGAATTGGAACAAGATGGTTCTTAAAGTCCCTTCCAACCCAAACCATTCTATGATTCTAAGCAAAACCCCAATGACTCTGCATCCTGGTGACTTCCAACACAAAATACAGTTGCCTCCTTGTAATTACAGCATTCAGCAGCAAATCATCACCCAGACTCTATAGGCCCCTTTTCTGCCAAGTCCACATATTGCTTAAACCCTTTAAGCAGATGTGAAAGGACTGGATTTGCCAAAGGGGAGTGGATATTTTCTGTTTCACTAGTGAGTTACGGTTGTTTTTCTGGCTGACAATTCTGATTTCTCATTTGTTTTGTCAGCAACATTTAACACAGCTAAAGCAAAGCAGGAAAGATGGCAGCTGGATACTCTCATTCCCTGCCTACCCAAAACAGGGAAAAACTGTGCAAAAGAAGGAAAACCAAGCACAGCCGCCCACAGTGATTATCTCACTCAGAAACATTACTGGGGTACCCAAAACTAAGCCTTATTAAACCTCCCAGCCAAAATATTAAAATGAATTTGCAATTTTAGATTGCCACATTTAAACTACTTCAGGTGTAATCTACTATCAACATGTGCTATCAGTCCCACATCCTTTTATGATGGGTATTTATTCTGAAATGTCCCTAAATGCCAACCAAGCACAGCTGAGCCCACACCAGAGGGGCTGGCAGCTTCTGGGGTTCCTCCTCCTCCTTTCTTTTAATTAGAAGATTATGAGAAAAAAACTACAACAACACTGTAAAATTAAATTTCTGCTCAGACATAATGTATCAAGTGTCATCACTCCCATTCTCATATTCAGAGAAGGAAAACCTACCTGTAAACTTCCTCTTAACATGAATAACCTGACAAAGTGGGAACAGAAGGCATCATGGCTAAGTGCTGCACATGGAGAACTGTCCAAGACCAGATAATCACACAAGACTTTGTGCTTGTCAAATAACAGCAATTTCAATTTCTATTCTTGCCAGTGCTAGAGAGAAAACATGCCCTGGCCTGTATGAGCAGAACAGGATATGTCAGAAACAAATTTAAAAAAAAAACCCAAGCCAAAATATCCCCATCCTGTAGCCTATAAATGAAGACCCACAGGTGGGCACTGACGTGTTGAACATTGACTATATCAGACAAAAAGCTGAGTATGGACACAGCTTCCAGCCAAAGCTGTCTGTCCAACTCTGCCAAGTCAAATACACAAGGTAAAGGATAACCAGTGCTGCCCCGGACACAGACACAGATATTTTTTTTACACAAAAACCAGAATTAAACTTATTGTAGGTTCCTTCACTTACAAGCCAGGGTAAGTTTCTCACATCGTGATGCAAGACCTCTGCTCCCAACTTTTACAGTTATAAATGGGGAGTTTTGATGAGCTTATCCAGAAAACCCACTTCTTATACTGAAACCAGTGCTTTCCACGTAATCTGTGGTTCAATGTTATGTGTAGTATATTAATTTTCAAAAGAAAAAAGAATGAATTAATATGAAAAGTTTTTAAGGCCTCATAAAACCTTTATGCAATATTCCAGCAGATTTCACATACAGTGCAGAAACAAGCAAATAGCCTAAGAAACACAAGTTGTTCCTTAGGACAAAATCTATTCCTTTTCTGTATTTTTGAATAAGGCTTTTACTCTCATATTTTTATATCCTAAAGTTTGGAAAGAGCCTTAAAATCTTGAGTCATTACAGTGACAATCCTTAGAATCTTGGAGTTTTGGGGGAGGAAGGGTTCTCCATTCCAATAATATCTCATTTCCTCTATTTCCTAAATATAATTATATACAAAAAATACCAAAGCAGAACTGCAAATTCCATTTGTCCCAGAAGGATATAAATACTAACTCTTATTGCTCTGTTTAAAATAAATCTTCATTAGCAGTTATCTCATTCAAAATGTATCTTTTTAAAAAGAAAATAATACATTGCTCCCAGCGTTCATCAGCTGCTCCTGGCTACTTGGATAAAACTGTCTCCCAAAATTAAGTTTTAGGATTTTGACATAACTTAGTGGGCACCTGAGAAATAAAATAAAAGACGTAATGGAAGGGCAAATGAAGCTAATCCATATTCTGAAGACAGGTTGTGGCAGATATACCCACAGAAACAAAAATCTGCTCAACTCATGAAGAGTTGAGTCTTCTCTTATAATTGCCTTACTTTGGGTTTTTAAAGACAAGGAGAGTTTGGGCACTAGTCTAAGGCTGGAGAACCAGCCTAAGCCTCATCTCATGCATCCTCTTCTCTTTGACCCTAGTAAAACCTTTGCTATCCTGTGTTTGCAGCTCTTCCTGCAGAAATAATGGGAAAAATATTCAACATTCACTCCCAGCATGCCCAGTGTAAATAGAAATGAGGGCAGTAAACCACACTGGCCAAAATTCCTAATGACAAGAAAGAGCATCCAAGGGGCATGCTTGTATTGTGAATGGATTCAGGCCATCCAGGGCAACTCCAAAGGTTTGCCAAAGCTGATCTGCTCAGGGAGAGACACATAGAGGGTGGTAGAAATGCTCCTGCTTTATTCAGCCTTCTTTCAGGTTTGTTTTTTTCAGGTTTATTTATTTAAAACTGAAATTTTCCCATGGGGAAAAACAAAAGTAAAGAGCATTTTCTTTGAAAAATATTCCTGGAAATATTATTTTTTGATTAGCTCTTCAGAATCAGACCTTTGAAAAGTTAAAGTGGGTAATTTGTGAATAAGTTGAAATCTTGAGATGTTCTAAATTATGATTAAGCCACAACAAGCTCAACTTTGCAAAGCAAATATCAACAAAGAATCCTGCCTCTGGAGAATCATTAATTTAGGATATAGATAAAACTCACTTGACAATATTTTAGCATATCACAGTAATTGTATTTCTTGGCACTGAATCTCTGTTCCTGTGTAACTGAAAAGAGGAAAAGTAGGGCGAAGCCATGGCTGTGATCAGCAAACCCATAATTAGGACAGCAGTGACTCTCACGGATGCATTACTTACACCTTCCCTGGCTGCTCACGAAGACCCTTTTCTATCTGGGGCTCCCAGGCTAAAAGTTATGTTCTGTGCAAAGGGAAAAGGGAATGGCTTTAAACTTAGAGAGAGCAGGTTTAGATAAGACATTAGGAAGATATCCTTCCCTGTGAGGGTGGTGAGGCCCTGGCACAGGTTGCCCAGAGAAGATGTGGATGCCCCATCCCTCGGAGTGTCCAAGGCCAGGTTGGATGGGGCTTGGAGCCACTTGGGATAGTGGAAGGTGTCCCTGCCCATGGCAGGGGGATTGGAACTAGGTGGTCTTCACAATCCCTTCCAACCCAAATAATTCCATCATTCTATGATTCAATCTAAAATCTCACCAATATCTAGCAAGGGTGGACTTATTCCTAAAACATCCTTGAAATTTACAAAAAACAATATTTTTCAGAGTGCACAAATGCTCAAAAGGAAGGACTGACACCAACATCACTCAGTGCACCAAGCACTGGCCGCTCTCTGTCCTCAAACACCAGCTCAGATATTGAAGGCTCTGTGTATCAGTAACTTGAACTTGCAGCAGGAATCCAGAATTTAATGAAACTTGTTTGGAAAGTACCTCCTGCAATGCAGTCGCTGACAGTTGTTCATTTCTAAAAAAGGTCCCTGGGCAGGGAGCTGTGGCCAGAGCCTGTTCCCAGGCGCTGCACTCCCTCCCTGCTGGCATTCCTGTGTCTGCAGGCCTGGGGATCTCAGCCTCACCTGTTCCCAAGGGATTTCTTCCAGTGCCACCAACACATATGTGCCCCCTCCTTCCTTGCACCTGGATAACATCTCCTACTGAAATTCCCCTGCATAACTGCTCAGAGCAAGTGCAATAATACCGCTTGTGCATGTAAAAATAGCTCTACACAAAAACCAGAAGAATAAAATGCTCTAGATATGCACTACCATCAAGGAATAGCTAATTAAAATAACCATTATCACCCAGTTCCAGTGTATAAGCAATTGCTGCAAATGAAAGATCTGTGACAAGACACAGAGACAAAAAGTTCATTTCTCTGGACTGTTTAATTCTTTGTAACAGCTGTGATGTGTTTACACAGATATTCCACAGTGAAGAGCTCATCACTGCATCTCCTGTAAAAGAAACACCCAGGCAGGAGAAGTAATTTCCATACAAACAGCCTTAATTCTTATAGCACCAAGCTGAAGGAGAATAATAAATTAATTTTTACTTCTACCTGTCCTCAAATCAACCAAACTTTTTCTTCTCAGTTAGAAAAGGTTCTTGTCCATGATTTCACAGTTTTCCCCATTTATGTCAAGCATAATAAGAAGCTGTTGTTTGCAAAGTATTGCATAAAAGGTATATTTATGTAATAATTTTATATCAGTAATGGACATGGCAGAAAATTATGTTAGTGGTGCTTCTAGACTTTGGTGTAGGTGTAAATATATAAGTGGAAGCTACAGACACCTACATATACACATGTGGAATGACCCTGGCCCCTCAATCCATTTGCTGTTTCATGAATACACGGTGGGCAGAACCATAGGTATTCAAAATGCAGTAATTTCATTTAACTGTGGCGTAAATGATCAAATAGAATCTAATTCTGTCTTTATACTGAAGCTCATATATTGCATTTTTTAAAATAAAAATTACTTTGTTGCTCTTTATTGAACCTCACACTGTTTCAGAGACAGATGATGTACAAATTCTTGCACCACTGTAAAGGCTGAAGAATTGAGAGCAGCCCACTGGGGACCACAAAGGTGATTCTTTATGGGACTGAAATGAGAATGTCAACAGCAATGTCTCCAAAGGCACCCTAAACACCCATCCAGTGCAGGAGGCACACACTGCCTTATCACCCATCCTCACAAGCAGAAAGAGTTCTGGAAGCCATCCCTTCCAGAAATGAAACAAATCTCTGTTTGGTGACACTGCCATGCCTCATGGCAGGGAGATGTACATATTGGTCTTTCCTGATCCTGTCCAGCTCTATTTATCCTGTCATTTTCTATGTAGGATGATGGGGGGGCCCAGTGGGGGGCTTGTGGTTTTATTTGGACTGCAAGCTCTGCAGCACAGAAACCTCTGATCCAACCATGCCTGTCCCACTGATTACCATGCACAAATGGGAAGCATGGCAGCATAACAACAGTCTGGGTATCTGGAAAAAAACAGAGACAGTAAAATCAATCTTATCTTGGAGCAAGAGTCATATAAACTGAGGCTGAAGGACAGCTAAGTACAAGCAACCTGACAGATCTTCTCTGTAGTAAATCATTCTTGTCTATATCACAGTGTGGGTTCATACATGACCAACAGAAACCCTGAGAGCTTAAAGAAAATTCTTTTAACATTCCGGAACTTGCTGTTTGGCTATGTCCCTGCATGGGCAGTCACAGCAGCTAAGCTGGTGTCTGTCACTGGCCAGGCTGGCACAACACTGGGGGATGTCTTCCCCCTCAGGTGACCTTCAGCTGTGTGGAACTGCACCACAGGCTAGGGCCAGAATACACCCATCTGTTATCATGGTAGCATCAAACCAGATTAAATTTCCAAACATATGTTGCTGGTAAGTTCCAAGCTCCCCAGGCAAAGTGGGAGAAGGCTCAGATGATGGGAAAGTTCCCTTTACTACATTTGCTCAGCCTTGGAGTTGGATTACTTGAAAATACACAGCTATATCTAACCCCTGGGATACATTTCCAAAAATCCCTACGCTAGGAATTCACAGAGAAAAACATGTGCTTGTGATGCTTTTGATCTTCCAGCAGGGCTGCTCCCCTGAATTAGCAGCACATGCCCCGGCAGCAGAGCCCTGCTTGGCTTTGGGACTCAGGGGCTGGAGCAACAGCCTGGCAGATTTATTGCACCTTCCTATGGCAATGTTTGGACAACACTGGTTGTATAAAACTGCTCAAAACTTTTAAAGGAGCAGGTTAAAGGGGGTGCCTGCTCTCGAAGAGCAGAGACAGAATTATTTTCCATGAGAAAACAAGCAACAAATAATTTTTTTTTTTTTAATACAGCAGCTGTTTTTAGCTATTTGTACATAACACAGCAGCTCCCTCCCTTAGTGGGTATTGCACACACACAGAGAGCTGCTCGGATCATGCAGATGGTTTCAGTTTGTATTATTCCTTCCAACCATGAATGTGTGAGCCCAGCTCCTGTAAGTATGAGCCACATCATGGCAGCACTCACATCCATTACATCAATTCATTAAAGTGCCCTTGAGAAAAATAACACAGAAATATGGATGACACATGCCATATAAACAAATTAGCAATGGAGATTTCAACATCTATGCTCTTTAGACAATAAAAAAAAATAATTTATGGAGTTGGCAAATCACACTGAGGAGGGGAGTGGATACCTGTCTCCAACAGCTGAATTAATATTCTCAGTACTGTTCAAGTCAAAACCAAGGTCCCCAACAGGTTGGAAAATTTCCATACAAACTGTTCCTTAGGTGTCATACACTTTACAAAACAGCTCATTATCAGAGCTCATTACCACAGCACAAGAAATCAGTCAAATATTAAAATAATAGTCAAATTCCCATCACTGGAAGTAAGGTTTCCTTGAAAACTAAGTTATTGTACTGAAAACACGACCTTCATCCCAACTTCCATACAGTTCTTGGGAAGAAATGCTGGCTCTGATCTGCAGTCAGTACAAGATCCTTTATTTGCAAGACAAACAGCAGTAGGAAGACTGAGTGATACCAGTTTACCACTACAGCTTGGTATCTGCACAAGAAAGAGATGATTCTTAAAAACTTCCGTCAACACATTAAAAAAAACATAAATACCTCCCTGTTGCTGTTTGAGAGCAGATACTTTTAGACACAAAGTGATCCTGAAAAATATTAAAGCCCAAGCACCAACCCACAGTAGGCAAACCACAGTAATTTTCTCCCCTATTTATAGGAGGTGCTGTGGTGTTTGTTAAGCCTACGTGCCTTTCTGCTGCTCCAAATTCTTGTCCTGGGTGTCCCACAACTTCCCCAGACATGGGAAGATGAAAGTCTGGTGTATCCACCCACAGGTTCCCCAAATCTCTTCCTTTTAGCACGTTTCAGCTTTGCTATATTCATACATATATAATGTAGCACAGACAACTCATACACTTTGGGTTTTGTTTATCATTTTACAAATGTAAGTGGTATGAAGAGGTAGCATTCATCACTTGCAAAGGCACCCACATGAATAAGAATAATCTGTAGTACCTAGGAGGGCAGGTACTAACCTCCCATAATCTGCAAGATGCCACGTGTTAAACTCTAAAATCATGCCCTAAACAAGAAGCAAAAAAGAAAAAAAAAAGGAAAAATATCTCTGTTTTTCTATAAAAAAAACATAGCAGAGATAGCCCTACTCAGGTTTATTCACCTAAGTCTTCTTTTCAGAAGTGTGCAGGAGAGGAAACTGACCTTGATTTATTGACCTTCACTCAGTTACCAAGAACGATGCCAACATTTTCTGCATGTTTTTTTTTTTTTTTTTAACCCAAATGCTGCGATGCTCTCCAAATGTTCTTGGTCCCAGAGCCTGTGCTCCATACAAGTACATCCTCTCTTATCCACAGTATTTTCTGCATGCAGCTGGAACTAATCACCAGAATTACAGGCTTTTGTTTAGACAAATATATACAGTACGAAAATATAGAGGTTTGGGGGAAAAAAAAACCTGAAACAGATTTTATGCAGAAGACAAGCTATAGAATAGTCTATAATACATTATATAAAAAGCCAGCCAATTCTTATCTGGAGCAAAGGAAGACAGGGATACTCCCCTCAGCAGAAGAACCCAGACAAGATGATGATGGGAGGAGAGGTTCTCACCTAAGTGATTTTTCACGGAGCCAGTGGGGTCCTTGTCATGTCATTTTTGACGCTGGGCCAAGCTTGATAAGCACTGATGGTCCCACATGGTTCTGCAGTACTAAACTTCACTTGACAAGGCTTATTAGCAGTGGCTTGGAGCCTGACAGACCCAAGCTGTCTCTAATGCTCAGTTTGGGCCAATTTGTCTGATGCTCTCCAACACAGGGAACAAGGCACAGAGGCCTGATCTGGCTCTGCAGAGAGCTCCCTCAGGTTTGGCACCACCAGCTTGGGACTGTGCCACATGGAAATGAAGACACTTCTTTTCCCCATGTTCTCGGATGGATTTGGGAAGACAGATTTGGTCCAGCTTTCTAAGCTGATACACCTGGCTGGGAGTGAGCTGATTCTTCACAGCTCAGCTCACATTAGTCTGCTCAGGGCATTGGGGTTCTGCAAAGGGTGAAGAGGATGGTAGACGGCTTCCTTCCCTCTGAGATCTGCTGTATTTCTATACAATGAGCAAAGTTAAATCTCAATTTTTTGGTGCTATTTTTTTTTTTACATCTCCCCAAATTTTCTGATCGTGCTGCTCACCTTTCAAGCACTCTAATATGGATATGGACACTTTGAACTGAAAGATTCATTTGAAAAAAGAGTGGACATTACCTAAGTGTCTGGATGGCCTTGCCTCTGCCACCTCTCTGAGCCAGAGTTACCAGACACAAACACCAGCTCCCACACTCTGCAGGACTCTGTAAGCTGTATTCATAGAGTGCACTGAAATGCAAAGGATGAAGACTTCTGTACCTAAAACAAGCACTGCAACACGTCTGTCCTGTCTCTCTAAACACTGAAAGTAACTACTGCACAAACACCATCTCTACGAAGATTCCTGTGTTCTGCCTTAGAAGAATCATGGAATGATTTGGGTTGGAAGCATCCTTAAAGATCTTCTGGTTACACCTTTCACTACCCCAGGTTGCTCCAAGCCCCCCCCAACCTGGCCTTGAACACTTCCAGGGATGGGGCAGCCACAGCTTCTCTGGGAAACAACACTATTTTTATAGTCAGACAACAAAGAGCTCTGTAACCATGGGCACCTGATAAAAGCAAGCCATAAGCATAATTCTCATTTTTCTCACATGAGGAAAACTGCTGGGGATGCCCAGCTGTGACTGCAGGTCTGGTGAGTGGGGGGTTCAGTCCTACCCACTGCAGCCTCCGGAATGAGCAAGTGGAGTAACATCAGAGAGGCAGCAGAGACCAAATGTGTCCTTCCAGCCCTGTCCAGCATTCCTGACCCAGCACATGCCCCCTGCATGCCTCTGGTTATAACTTCATCCAGCTACCATAAGCAACATGCATCCCACTATCCATCAGGGCAGCACTTTCTCTTCATTGAGAATAATGACTTGAAGTGACTTTTTTAGCTGCAACGTCCTGGAACTGGTTACAGACTCCAGTCCTGAATGACAATCAGTTCTCACTACACACTTGTGGAACATTAAATTATAGTAATTGTCAAAATTTCCTCATTATTTATACTCCAGACAGCTGCTGTGGCTACAGCAAGAACAGCAACACCCTGTTCAAAGCAGCAAAAAGGAGCAATGATAAATCTTCCTGATGGCTTGCTTTTTACAGAGCGCTTGCTCCATGGTTTCAACAAGATTGATAACCTCCAAGAAACAAAAAGCAAAGGGAGAAGAGCAGAACAGAGTGTGAGTTTTGACTTAAGATGTCAAGCTCTCCTTAAACCTTATTTTTCATTTTACTACATGAGTGGCTGTGCTCATGTTGAAGTCATGAAAGTAGGGGAAGTCAGAAACACTCATAAAAATAAAAAACATTAAAAAACTTCCCACAGAGAACAGTTATCCAAGTGTCCCAAAGCAAGCATTTGCAATGCCAAAGGAAGAGAACAGAATTTATGTTGCAAAATGACTTTTTCCTCAAGATACAGAAGGAAGTAACCATGTTTGAAGTATCATAAATTTTAAAAGCTCTTCATTTAAATGCATTTTAAAAACAATTATTTGTGTTCTTTGTAAAATTCTGCTATACCTTTAGCTTCAGCAATACTCACAGCAAATATATTCCTGAGGTATTATTATACTTTCAATTTTCCCGGACTGATTTTTGGTTCTCCAGATTTGAATATTAAACACAATCAAGATACAAACCAACTTCTTATCTGTCAACAAAATGCATCTTGAATTTTATGAATTTTTTTCATTTCATTCATATTGCTCATTTACTTTGCTTCATTTCAAAAGATATAGAAACTCTTAATCATACTTTCAAATATCTAATTCTTCTATATATTTCTGTTTAATTATGTGATATTTCAGAAATATAAAGTAACAATGTAAAAATAATCTCAATTGTAAATATGTGATAAATTATAAGGCCTCATTCAACTACTGTGGATTACAATGGGGCAAGAACTGTAATATTAACGTTCTGAAGATTATACTTTTAGTCTAGTACTGTGAAAAATTAATTAAAAATTGGTACTAAAAGTCTCAGACATTGAAGTTCCACCCTGTCACTCAGCCACTCACACACAAACAACGGACCACTTCACTACTCACCATTTGAGACCTATTTTTTGGGCAGCCATTGATGTCTTCAATCTTCTCATTTGCTGAAAGGCAAGAAAAAAAAAAAAGAGGCAATAAAGCAAAAAACCTAAACCAAGGGCATTTATTCCAATGATCTCCTGAGCACCTGCTGCCAGCTCAGTAAAGGGGTTTTGGATTGTAGCTGTCCAGACCAAGTGAATGTGTGAAACACTGAGAGCCACAAAAAGAAAAAAAGCAGCTGGAGTTCTCTACTGGGTCATGCCTGCAGAGACAGCTGGGGCAGAAGCCAACTGCTCTGACAACTTCTTGTACAGTGACAGGGAATTCCTTTAAACTACAAGAAAGATGTGAGCTCTGGAAGCTGAATCACTGCTGGGTGGCAAAGCAAGCACTACACATATAGAGATGTTAGCATGGCAGATGGTTTGCTTGCAGAGTGAATACAGGTTTTAAATCCAAATGGAAAATTTATGATTAATAACTAATTTTTTTTTTCTTTCTTTTCTTAAAGCACGTATCATGAAACAACTTTTCAAGATTCTTGACCATGGCTCACATGCTACCCCAGCCTGCAGAAGAGCACAGTTTCTATCTTTAAGGTCAAAGGTAAAACAATGAAATCCCTGAGGTGGATAATGTTTGCCTTAGACTCTGAGTTTGCTCTGTTTCACCTTTCAGCCTTGGATGCTGAAACGACTTTGTGTTTGAGTCTGAAGAACCAGTTACAACTAAAGTTCAGTTTCCCACTGCTTTTTCACTGTAATACAGGCAGGCACTCACATCCCATTTGATTCAGGCATTAAAAGCTGTATTTTCTAGCAGTCCCATGTATTCTCAGGACAGCAATCAGAACTCCATCCACTTCATGGATTCCCTGTTAGGAGGATCACATTTGGCACAATATTCCAGTAGCAGTAATAGCCATGAGAAACAAAGCAGCAACACAGATTCACTCTTGGATAGTTCCAATTTTACACACCCATGACCCAGCACACAACGCAATGAGAAATTGCTGCTACTATGAAAGAGACTGCAGCTGAATTCACAGTGTGCTCCCCAGAGCGGTCCATCAGCCTCCACACACGAGAAGCCCACACTGCTTCCAGGAATGCCATCTCGTATTTGGCCATACAGAAACAAAGATTAATTCATTAAATCCCATTTTCCATGTCCTGTGCATCCATCTCGTCATATTAAATTTATAACACTTTTAAAATTAATAGCTGTATTCCTATAAATTGGCACCATTCATAACTACTTGAAAGCAGACTAATGAACTTGTGAAGGAGCTGTCTCCGGTTTGGGACATATGTACAGAGACACCTGCAAGAACCCAGGTCACACCCAGTGTGTCTGCATTCATGGATTTAAACACAGCTACTATGTTTATATGGCATTACTAAGGCATATAGTACTTACATATTCTTTTACAGGCTCATAAATTTTGAACTGAAATGAACCAGAATGATGTGAATGCATTTTAATTGACTTGCAAATAGCTGCTTTTGCACATAGCACACCATAACATAAAAAACCCCCTCTCCTGCATTGCATATCAAAGCTTTCTTACTATGTAGTTAGGAAAAAAGCTTGGATTTTGCAGGCTACAGAAAAAGCTGCTTCAGTGTGTAAAAGCCCTCCTCATCTTTGTGACAATGAGATGCAGCTGCCTAAAGCCATACACAGCAGAAACAAATTACTTTTCTGCACTATTAAGTTGCTGGATTAAACTCTGAATGTTTAAATATGACCTTTCTTTCACATGAAACAGGTTCTTCAAAAAAGAAATCCTTTCCCTCATACTTCAACTTTTGAAACCCTGCAGACCGTATCTTAAAAATTAGCCAAAATGCAGCCATAAAAACGACAAAAAAAAAAAAAACAAAAAAACAAAAAAAAAACAAAAAACACCCTGAAAAGGTGATCAAAGCAATAATTGGGTATGTATTTTAGACTGAATAATTTGAATTTTGTAAGGGTTTTCACAAGTCAGTACTCAAAGAGCTACATTTAAATATTTGGTAGAAGGAACCAAGTCTGCATTTTGATGGTGGTATTCTTGCACATGTGTTCTCATACAGAAGTTTCCTACAACTGTGTTAAGGCAGGGTAGCCAGACAGGCATGAAAGGAATCAACCCCAAAAACCTTTCCTATTAAAGGAAAGGGATATAGGAAGGAGCATTGTTCATAGTGAATACCTACTGTCAACACACAGTCATCAATTATTTCATGGCCTGTTTTTACACCTCTGTAACTGCACAGCAGATCTACAATGCTACTGAGATATAGTGTTGCTCTACAGCAGAGAGACAAAATCCTTTTTAACATACCTCAGTAGAATCACTGGAAGATGCTTCACAGTGTCATCCCAGAACAGGGCTTGCAGATCCTACCTCAAATCCAGAACTAGCTCCCTTACAGCATCTCAAACACACATAATAAATATGCATGCACTGATGTCCTGTTCCTTCATTGCTGGCTTCTTCATTTGCATCTCAAATCTGTCAGTTTGCTCCTAACAATGGTTGTCCTAATTCCCATTAGCAGGCTTTCCCATTCTATCCATCTCCATCGGGCCCATACACGTGTTTTGTGGCATCCCCAGCACCAGATGGATGAGCCTCTGAAGGAACTAATGAAGGATCCAGGCCCAGGGGAAGAGGGACAATATGGAGCTCTACACAGAGAAAATTGTTCAGAACTTTCATTATCCATGAGCATTAATGCACTAATTTAAGAGAACTAAAGGCTTTGGATAAAATAACTGAGCCTGCACTTGAGAGTTGTCCTAATGGTAAGTGATTTTCCTCATCTGAAAACTCGTTATGGAAGATTTATTTTTCTGCCACACAAAAATTACACCCTTTCTCCTTTCCCAGCTGTATATACAGATCTCCCAAATCCAACTGGAGGTGGGAGGTTCAACGCAGGAGGCAATATCACTGTGAATTATATTCAGACCAGTACCCAAGAGGTATTAGAAACAGTGAGGGCTAACAGCATCCTAGCAGAAAAAAAATATCTCATGAGTTGGTTTTTTTTAACATTCAGCCATGTGGAGTAATACTGCTGTGTCAGGAGATCTTATCAGCAACCTCCAATATTTTTCCACTATAAGACAAGGCTTTTTCAAATTAATTACCAAAGCCTCCGAAGGAAAATGATCTACATAATTCCATGCAGTTTGATGGATAGCCCCCTATGCTCTCTGTGTTAGTGCAGAAGATAAAAACAGGGATTGTCTTACTGAGCTGGTGGATACTTGGCACAAACACAGAAAGTCACTCACCTACAACTTCGATTATTTCAGCTAGCAGGACTCCATCAGTCACATCTTGCTGTAGATCCTTTATCAATCTCTTGTGACCAGATTTTGCTAGATAGTGATTAGCCCAATCCGTATAAATCTGTTAGGAGACAGATAAACAAAAACTGTTAATCAACCTGAAAAATGAGAATTCTTTGTTTTTCCCAGTATCCAAAAGGCTGGTTTCAGATCACTGCCTTTTTCTTTCCCCTCTTTGAAACAAGTCAACAGCATTAAAATTCAAGGCCTTGTGCAGATCAAGTGTTCAGCTCACTGTAGTATGGATTTTTCTATTCAGCAACCTGACATCAAAGCCCAGGGCAGATGACAGCGAGCTCCTGAACATGTTACAGCTTGAATGGACCATCAGGAGGTCAGTGGAACATTCTACAGCAGCAGTGAGTGTGCACAAGAGATTTCAATTTCCACCCAAGCTTTTTTTTTTTTTTTTCATTTTCTCTTTGACATTTTTTCTTCATAGCTGTTATTGAGAAAGTTTTAAAGGCTCTTTTCCCAAAAACACTTCTGGTGGATATTAGCCATACAGCAGTTTCATTGTGAGGAAACTCCTACACTGTATTATCAAAGAAACCTTTAAAGGTCCTAAATATCCACCAATTTTAATAAATTCCACCTCACAGGTTAAACAGGCCCATTAAATAACTTTTAATCTATTATGCAAACTTCCAGCTGTTGGGATTTATTTCAAAATGTATTACCTGAAAACTAAGCACACCAAGCAGCCAAAATCTCTCTTTAATTTGCATTAAGTACTGCTCATTATATGCCAGCACAACTTATTCAAGATCTCCAAAAAACCTATAAAAACTTTTCATGCTAGGTTATCAAAAAGAAGCTAAATTACTTCATTATGAATTTCTGCTTATTAATTAAATAATACTATTCTTTGCATAGGACAATATTCTGAATTAAGATTTTGTAAAATTATCTATTATGTTCCCAAAAAATAGGGTAAAAACAATTAAATATCAGGATTTTACCTTTTAAATATATAAATATTAATGTTCACCCCTACTCTGAAGAGTGTCTAGAATACTGGAAACACATTCATCCCAACCCAGTCTATCAGTAAGTAGATGTAGATTCCATGTGCTTCCTGGAGCATGAGCCATCCCAACCCTCACAGACCCTACAGAGCCCTGTGGGGATGACAAATGCCTCAACACCAGGCTGTGAGTCACTGACCCAGAGGGAACAACAGTACTGAGTCCCCAAAAACCCAGGGAAAGCCCTCCCTGTGCACTGCCCAGGAAATGCTGGCTTCTTTCCCAGCTACTGATAGGTGGAAAGAAAAGAGCACAAGGAGAGGTGTGGCTCTCCAAGCTGAACAAGTCCAGCTTCAGGAGAGGTGCTGCAGCCCTCTGATCATCTCCATGGACCTCCTTTGCACTCCATAGCTCCACACCCTTCTTATCCCATGAGCCCCAGAGCTGAGCAGTACTGACCCACAGCTCCTCATTTCAGAGGCATCTCCAGCCTTGCATTTCCAGTGTGGTGATGATGTCCTCCCTCACAGGAATCAAAAGCCAGCTACCAAGTCTAGGGGGATAGTATTTAGACAGAGGAACCTGGATGTAATAGAAGGATTGTAATTTCACACTCCTCTTACACTTGCTGATTCAATGTTAATGTGATAAAATGAACAGAGGTTTTGACTAGAGGAGTTTTTGTAACAAAGTCTTCATTGGAATTTTTTTTAAACCTGTAAAACACAACTGGTAGCAGCCATGAACAAATCACTTAATATCTGAAAGATGTGCTGCTATTTTCCACCATTTATCCTTTACTTTCCCCTTCAGAGCAGCAGGATGTGCATTTCCTATGCCAACAGCGTCATGATTTGAACAGAAAAACACACTGGAACACCTCCATGAAAAAAAAAGCCCCAGAGCTGAAAAACATCTCAATGAAATAAAGGCTGAGTACACAGGAGTGATTTCCCCAGCTGAACGAGAAAGGAAAAGGGGCAAAAAACCCACGCTGCACAAACTAGACATTGTGTTCCTTAGCTCCTTTTACAAGAAAACATTTTCCATAACAGGAAAATATTTTAAAAGATTCAACGACTTCAAGGAACTGGGGTTGACTTAACCTACTTTCCTGCCACATGGTTTTAGCTTTCTTATCTAGGAGTGAAGACATACGAGGAAACAAGTTATAAACCATTTACTTTGAAGGTGCAAGGGTCCATCCCCCCACACACCATCCCTTCAATTCAGCTGACAAGGAACTTATCAAACACAATAACTATGTTTCCTTTAATGGGAGGGCTGCAATGAATGTCCTAATTTATCACTGAAGGACTTTCAGAAAATTTCAGATTATACTTCAATGCATCAGTTCCATCCTGGATCATTTCCATGATGTAGATCATCATACAGTCAGACAAATCCTTGGATCAGCCCTACAGTTAAAACAGGAGCAGACTCCTCCTAGCAGAGCCTAAAATCACAGCAAGACCTTGAGAGCAAGTTAGGATTGATTTTTAAGTCAAATAACAGAATGAAAATGCTTGGCTAGCATTGCAAAACTGCTATCCTGTACCTGCTTCCTGCTGCCCTAATTCCTGTTGCACCCAGGAACACCCGATCTTATATTCATTATATTCTATATTCATATATTCAAACAGAACTGCATCAAAGAAATTCCTGAACTCCCTTAATTCCTCCTGGTAAAGGAGACAACTTGAAAAACCCCAAATACCTGCTGCCTGATTCACTGCCTATGATAACACATAAATAAATTCCCTCTGATAGCAAATTATTCTTGTAAACCCCACTTTGGATGCTGAAGTCAGCCTGCTACAAGCAGAGCTTTTATGCTTACTATGAAATGCACACCAGTATAGAGGAACTATTTGTTTCTGGGGTATTTAAAGGTGTGGAATATTATTTCATTCCACCAGTTGATTAGGAAAGCATTTTACAGGAAAATATAGATATAATAAACCTGTGTTTCTCTTACAAATGCTATCACACAACATTATTTTGCAATATGTGTAACATGCAAATTATTATTTTTTAACTGCCTGGGCTATATGTTTACAAGCTCTGAAGCATTCCTAGGCATACAGCATTATCCAGGCTTCTTGTAGCAGCTCCTCATGGTCACCACTGATTTTTATGGCATATATTAAGCTAATCATTGAAACTTCCCAGGATGTTTTTGAAACCTGTTTGTTACAAGTCTTTGTAATGTACTACACAAATAGATTTCTAATGTTTCTTTTCCTTTTCCACAAAAACAAGTAAAAAATGTAATTGCACAATGGCTGCTATTTCTAGACACATGAAATACGTTTCAAAGCACACAGTGTTTTCAAATGTTCAAAACCATGCAAATAATTGGAAAAACAATAATAAAAGAAGTAAGAAAACACTGCTGAGAAACTTTCCATTTCCCTATCTCTGCACATGAATTATGAGTATTCCTCAGGTATTTTCAGCAAATAGTTATGAAGTCACATGTTTGAATGTTCATATGAAAATTACCTAACAGATGTCTAATTAAAAATATAAAAAATCTTGTGATATGAAATATTCAACCCACTACAACCCAAGAGATATTACCTTATTATACACACCAGTATGGGCTTCTAAAACTTTTCAGTGATTTCACACAGTACGAAAATTACTGGAGGCAGCTTCCTTACTTTGGTTACAAAAATCAAGTGAATATGGTGATTTGGGCATTACCACCATAAACAGGTCTTTGTGTTCAAGGCAGGTTAATGTTTAACTCGGGTCTAAGTCCCAGCTTTTGTTAAAGGTGGACTCAGCTGTTTGGTAGCTGTTTTTTCCCTCTCTTGCGTATGATCTTAGGAATCCAATTATCTGGGAACAAATTAAAAACTTATGTGAAAGACCTTTTTCTTCTCACTTTTTCTCTGCCCCTTTGATCCACCAGATTTGAAATAAAAGCATTACAGTTAAGTATCAATTTTGGAAATATTCAGTCCATTATGAGTCATGGCTAAAACACTAAAATGTAATGCAAAAACCATGGAGGTTTGGCAGAAAAGGAATCCAAATTCTAAAGATTTTGAAATCTGTCTGTAAAGAAAAAGGTCTGAACACTATCTTCCAACAACAAGATTGAAGAATGTTGAAATTTGGTGGGGTTTCTCCCTACTGCCCTTTCCTTAGCCTCACACCTGCTTCTTTAAAGCACATTTCAGATGAGAGAGGAATCTTGCTTTCCAGCCAGGAGACCCCTGACATTCCCTGGCACTCCAAGGTTCCTGCAGCATTTCTGGCTGTGATGAGAGAGCACATCCACCACAGCCCAGCACATCTGAGCCCACCTGCCCTGTATCTGAACACTGAATCAGTACAAAAGTACTACTTTTGCAGAACTGCTTGGTTGTTCGAGCCCACACAGCCCCCCCCCCTCCCCCCCCCCCCCCAAGCACCTGAAGAAGGCTGCAGAGCAGAACTGATCAGCAAAGCCAGGATACAAAGCATGAATAAAGTCATGTGAGCAATGAATCCAGGAAGATCCTTTAGAGACCCAGTATATCCCTGGGGCTGCAATTATGTTAACTGGTATTATCAGTACTCCGGGGTCTCCTTTAAATGGCAACTACCTGATGGTTTTGCCTCTGAGTCAGTATTTTGAAATTACACTCATGAAAAGCAAAGGATTCACAAGAAACTGCTTGAAAAGAATCTCTCTCTTCCATGCACCTGTATCTCTTCCTTGTTTCTCATTTCCACACATACACACAAATCTAGTTCTAATCAATGCCCAAGTAAATTTTCAAATCTTTCTTTCCTTCCCTTACCGTGTCAGTTCTAAACTAATCAGACTCTGATTGTTTTCTCCCAATAATTATCATGAATCAGGCTTTCATCAATCTGGTAACAGCTGAAGAATATCTTTTTGACATCATGCAGCATAATTAGAGCAGAGCAAGGCTTTTTTCATGATTGAATAGCAGGGTTAGTCACACTGATGAGGTCCCATTGCACAAGAGCCACCACAATGCAGTGCCTGAGCAGCTGCTAACCAAACCACACTGCCTGCTGACCTTCACAGGAAAACAAAAACCACCCCAAAACCTAAAAATAGCCACAACACACTGAGATGACATGAAGGGGAATGCCTGCAGTCCTTACAACACTGTGGGCTTTTGCAAAAGCCTGTGAGATACTCACTGCTGCCCAGCGTCCTGGGGCTTGCACATGTGGAGTCACAAAATCCCAATTTTTGACTGGCAATATTAATTGCAGTCTCATGCTGATCCATGTTACAGTCCAACACAGTGATCTCATTAACAGATATCACACTGCAAAGCCCAGAGCTAAACAGCTAAAGCCAAAGGTTTTGCTGAAAAACTCATCCCTCTGAAGCATCTCTGGCTCCAAGGAAGCACAGGAAGGATAATGGCTATTTTGAAAGTGCATAGAGATTATGGCCCTGACAATATTTTGCTGAGTTACTGGCAAAAGGACAACAAGGAAGCAAATGGGTAAAAACAAAAAAAAAAAAAAACAAAAAAAAAAAAAAAAAAAAACAAAAAAAAAAAAAAAAACAAAAAAAAAAAACCACACGACAAAAACAAAAAAAAAAAACACACACAAAAAAACTAGTTTAACAGCATTTGTCACAGACCTTTTTTCAAAGTTTTCTTACAATTTGTGGCCTTAGTTGCCCCTAAATGCTTCTTAAACTCTGTAGAAGTCTCTATCTGTACATCTGTACCAAGACACAAATCCCACTAAAAGGGTAGTGCTGACTCCTCCAGACTGAATTAAACTTTGCACTGCCATCCAAAAATACTGTCATGCTTTTTTCCCCCAATATAAGTTCTTGCAAAACAAAACAAAACAAAACAAAGAAAAAAGCTTGAAAAGCAGGACACAGGCTAGATAACGTGTGACCCCATTTCTCTGTGATAACTTTAAGGTTTTAGTGGGCTTTGAGCAAAGAGTTCGTCTGCTCCTTTTCTTTTAGGATACAGCTGAGGGTACAAAGACAGCAGGACTCAAGGCAAACACACACTGTCCTTTGGGGTGCCCTTGAGTCCCCAGTGACCCCCAGCCCAGAAGGAAAGGACACATGAGGCAAGGACTGAATCACTTCTCCTCCCTGCTCCAAGATACTGGAAACATCTGGAAAGCCAAGATGGAGGGCTGGAGCTTTGTTTACTCATTCCCACCCAGCACATTGGCACCAAAGCCAGCTAATAAAGGGAGGAAACCACCAGAAACTCCAAGTCTGAGGCAGTGATGGGCTGAATTGCAGGTGGATTCCTTCCAGCAGGCAGGTGAGACAGCACAATTACCTTCCTGAAATGCCACCTATGGAGAACAGGGCAGGCTGGATGGGGCTTTGAGTGACCTAGTCTAGTGGAAGGTGTCCCTGCCCATGGCAGGGGGCTGGAATGAGATAATCTTTAAGGTCCTTTCCAACCCAAACCACTCTCTGATTCTATGACTTGCAATCCCCTAAACATAGCTGTCACACATATGCACATACACCTACTAATTAGTATCTAACATGATGCCAGTATTCTCAATTACCTAAAGTGCTGGAACTTTGGAGTTATCATCAACTATTGAGAACTGAGCTACAACCATCTGCAATTCCCACTCAGTTCCCAAATTTCTGGGGAAACAGAGGTAACGCTGCTTCTTTTTTTTTAATTTCTTAAGGCAACTCAACTAAATTATTCATTCTACTCAGATGTGCAAGTGTTTGTTGCAACTGCTTTGAATTATTACCGAGTTGGTGGGGGGATATTCTTCTGAATATTACATTTTACTGTACACTTGTGTACATTAATTAGCCTTTGGAAGTTAAATAGATAAATGGGTAATCTAAACACCAGCGGGACTACTTATTTCTCTCTCTTTAAAGCCTTATTCCCAGCTGAGGAGGGCTCTTCTCATGCATATGACTACTATTCAAAAGTAGTATGGGCTAACTCACAGCACACAGAGCCAAGCATATGTGTCAATTTTAGTAGGCTTGCAACCTTTCCAGGAATAGAGCCTTGGACTGTCCACACTTCAGGCACTGAGTGTGTTTAGAGCAAATCTTTGGTGGATACTAAACAAGCACCGTGCTTTCAATTGCCCAGCTGGCACCTTTCCTACTCTTTCCACACTCAACTTTTTACTATATTTAATATAAAAGAGGAGCAAAGAGAGAATTCCTTGTTTTCACCCCAGTTGTAAAGTTTCTGAACCCTTCCACTGACAGGTGCTGCCTACACAGAGGGCTCGATATTTCTCACCAGAGCAGCATTCTCCTCTGGAGCAGCCTCTAAGGTGAAGCAAGGACAGCGATTGTGCCGGCATCCAGCATGCTGCACCCTCAATGCTCCCATTATCCATCCACGTTTGCCACACACAAATCCCTGTCAGGCTGGAGCCACACACACCATGCCAAGCAGGTGGCCACTCTCTGATTCCCCCTTGCAGAAAAAACCCCGTGAAGTCCTGTATAAAATGAGATTGCATTCACACCTGCAGCAATTCCTTCGTGGATCTCAAAGTGAAAGAGAGTTTAGTTTGCTGAGCTGATCAGCAAAGCCCAATCCAAGTCACATTTGGCTGCAGTGAAACAACTGAGCTGATCTCACACCAACAAATTATCATCTACCTCAAAGAACAAAAGCAGCAAATGCACTATTTTTTTCAGTGTTTTCTAAAAAGTTACCTGAAGTGCACAGCAAGTTATTTTCAAATATCACAGTTCTCATACACAAAATATACCCATTTACATCTACTACCATACACAAACAGCAACAGAAGAGGGCTTATCTGAAGTGGTGATACATATCTACTCCAAAGTGAAACCACAGAAAATCCTAAGAAGCTGCAGAAGAAAGGGAAAAAAAAAAAAAAAAGAAACAAAACAGCACTTCTAAGGCTGAAGTTAGTTACTGTTCCAACAGCACCAGTGCCATGATCCAGGAACCAAGAGCTGCTTACTGTTTTATAATGGTCACAGGAAAATCTACTTCTCCCACGAACAGGGACCTGGAAGGTCATACTACTTATTGGCATATTTTACGTGAATGTATCTGCTGGAGTCCAGCTTGCTCTTCCTTCTCAAGGGGTCCACAGTTAAATGATTATATATATGCTGGCATGTGAAGCTTGGGTGGTTAATTTTAGCTGAAGACACACATGCACAGTGCTCAGATTTCTGACACAGTCAAACTTTATAAATCCCACCCCTGCTGCAGCTCTTCCATTACACCCCCCACTGCTCCCTTCTCTCTGTGTCTAACACAGAGTTCCAATGTTTGGCATCAATTACAGACAGGATCAGTATATTTTATCATATCAAAGCTATTTACAGCAAGAATAAAGTTTGGCAGGTCTTTTGTGTTGGACACTGCAGGCATTAAAAGAATGATTAAAGAAATTGTTGGGATTTTGTTTGACTGTTTTGTTTTGTTGTTGTTTTGGGTTGTTTGGAGTTTTTTACACAATCAGGAGGCTTTCTACCTATTATAGAGACAACCCCCTTCCTGTAAATGCTCCTAACATCTATGGAAATTTATGCTCTGAAAGGAAACCCAAGATTTTGCATGACAAAAAACACCAGGTACACCTCTTTTTAGAACTTCAGAGCATATTTGAAGGTTTTATCCATCACAAATGCAAGCTAAAAAGCATCAGGCTGAATGAGACCTGGAATGGACACACACAACCTGGTGCAGCAAGGGCTGCCTGCCCTCTGGCAAGACCCCACCATGTGCAAGTCAGCCCTAATTCCATGGTCTGACCACTGTTGCTGGCATTCCTTAAAAAATACAGAGAATTGGCACTTGTAAGATGCTTGGCTGGAATTCTTTCTATTAAAAAAAAATAACACAGCCGATGTTGCCAAGGTGAGAAGCGACGGCTTCTTCATCCCCCCTCTTGCCAAGCTGAAGGATAGATGTCTGACATTTTCACTGTTGATTTTTCAAAAGGCACACTCCTGCCAGAGTCAGATCCATGGGGCTCTTTTAACTGCTCCATGAAAAGCAAACAGCCTGGGAGCCACAGTGTCTCCACATTAGCTCTCCCCCCAGCAAAGCCCCCTCACCGTGCCAGAGGTGGGTGTTTGTTTTGGGGAGGTGGGGGACGAGAGGGGCTTTGATGGAGTTTGAGGAGAACATGATGTACTGTGACATGAAGTAGCTGCTTTACCCAAACAGCGCCGAGGGCTGAGGCTCTGATGTGCTCAGCACTGTGCTGTGAGCAAGAGCTCTGCTGATGCAGACTGGCTGAGTGTGAGAAGGGGGGAAGTTTGCATGTGTTCCCCCCAAAACCCTGACCACTGGGAGAAGGATCTAACTCCAGGGTGCTACAGCCTGTAAGCACCCAACACTCAATGTGATCAGTTCCCCAAACTCCATGTAGTCTTGGCTTGTGACACTAAATAAGTCTTCTAAACTTTTCTAATAAAGACAGATTCATTTTCGCTATTTGGAAAAGGTATGAGAGACTGTTCCAAACAGCTGCTGTAATTTCATTGGTATTTTTCACCTGGGGTCACAAATCTGTGTGTTTGCAATATCATCTCCTCTGGGCAGAAAGCCATGGCCACAGGAGGGATCAGAGCAGATGAACCATCACTGCTGGACTGGACTCTGAGAAACAAAAGGCAAGGAAAAGATTCCAGGAGATAATAATCTAAAGAGGGCTGGAAATGGAACCTGATTTGCCATGTAGCATTTTAAGAACAAACTCACTCCTTTGTTCCATTTTCTCTTGATTGCTTAGAGGATTAATTTGTCAAAAAAACCTTCACAGATGTGAAGCCACTCCAACTAAAAGTAAAATTGGTTTCTAAGGCACGTGATAAACTAAACCCATTCAACTCCTAGCAATGTATGAAGATGAAAGTTATCTGATCCAAACACTGAGGCCAGGAAACATTGCAAAAGCTTTTCTTAATTCTTAAAAATCAGTTTGCTGTGGGGATTAGAGAATTACAGAAATTGGCCTTGGTCTCGCACCAAATCCTAGCCCTCTTTTAGCCAAGAGGGACCAGCCAACATTCCCTTTTGGGTCTGCTTAGTGCTTGATGGACAAAAATGAGACTTCAAAACCAGGGCCTGGGTATGCTCAAGTCCATATCAACACTGCAGTCACCAGCCAAATATCCTCCTCTCCCACAAACAGACCATCTAATGCCACTCAAAAAAGAGTAAGTCAGCTGCACTTCCTTCCTCACTCTGTAAAATGAATTTAGTTCAGTGTCCAAGGCTTTTGACAAGAGGCAATGCCTCTGGGCTGCCAGAAGCTGGCAAGAAGCAGCGCTCTCTGACACCTGGAACAACATAAAGCAGCAGGCAACCAACACATGGATGAAAAATCACTGCAGCTGAGTTAGGAAGGCCAACAACTTATTCATCACTTTATCTGCCAAGCAAGATCAATGCAAAATCTGGAGATGGAAGGAACAAAAAAGGAGGAAAGAAGACCCAAACTTGAGCAAGGACTTGACCACATGATTGCTTCAACCATGTACTCAGGTCTCAGTTACTGAATGCACATTTAACTCTTCTAAACAGGAATGCTGAGGTACTGAACAGTACTGAAGTTGGTAGTTAAAAGAATTACATATTAATTCCATTATTTCTAAAGCTTATTGATGGTAAGAGTAAGAACGAGAAGGAGCCAATTACCTTTCCAAAAACTTTTTTCTATATTCTGCCCATATTTTTAATGCTCCTCCAGCTCCTGGGCACTATCAGAAATGGGACAGTTGGCTAGACAAATCCTAGGTGTGACCTACTTTCGAAAAGCCCGTTTTTATTTTAAGCTGCATTTTTAAGATAGTGAAAAATATTTTGTGACAGCTGAGCATTAATTTGCGTGGCAAAGACTCCATCCCAAAGACACACAAAAAGACCAAGAATCTCAGAAGGACCCAGCTTTTCCCATTAGAGCCACATTATCCCAAGAGCTCATCTTCCTCCTAGCCATCAAAATAAACAACCAATCCTTCAGAAAACTTTAGATAGTTTAAAAAAAACTAAACAAGTGCCAGATCTCCAGCATTTTTAAAATCCGGTCCTCGCTTTTCAGTAGAGAAAAAGGAAATACCCATAAATATTTGTATCAACATACAGATGAGAGGATGCAGCCCACACAGGTGTCTGGCCCTAAAAAAAAGTTTTGTTAATGAGATCTTGAGGTAAAATTCTTGCATTTGAATATACTAATAACCATCTATATACATAGGTGGAAGCATTTTTGGTTTTGTTACGTCATTCACTATATTGCCACACAGCCCAAAAATCAGACTACAGAAAAAAGCTTCCTGCATACCTGGGATCATGATGGGTTCACCATATTTTACAGGAAACGAGGCCAATTTTATGAATTGTTCCTACTAACCACTTACAAGTTGTTTCTTTTTTCCTTCCCCAAACAAAAAAAAAATAAAGTGCTGAATTAATTTCCACAAACATAACAAACCTAATCTAATAGTCTTGCAGTTGGCCATCTGTTTCACAGATACAAATCTAACTGAATCTCCCACTGGCTGATAACTTTCTAAATTACATTAAATTGTCAATGCTGACCCTGCTTCCAGCTTAGTTCCTCCTGCTTCCATTTAGGAGGCTGGGCGTGCTTTCTGTATCATGATCTATATGCCAATTAGACAGAAGAAAATTGGCAATAGATAAAGCTACACATTTGGCACTAGATCAGACTTAAAGGGGCAGAGAAGGGCAATGTCCCCAGCTCTGATGCAGACTAAGGGAGTATAGGAAAAAAGCTCTAGAGTGCACATGTTATAGAAAAAAAAATTGGTTCCCCCTTCTCCACTACGGTTTGTGTCACAAAAACATTTTCAATCAAATGTACTTGTATATTCATAAATAATTAAGAAATACCCCTCCTAACAGGAAGGAGCAAACTTCTGTACCTAAGTTTAGCTTAGCACTGTCTAAACAATTAGTAATTTTTCCCTAAAGGCCATTTACAGGCAGGCTGGCCAAGACCCTGGTTACCAATTCACTGTCTTTGGGATGAAGAATGATTCCCTGCATGATACATGAGGAAAATTCTGCTCTTCCATTGCCCACTGACCTTATGCCTTGTTGGGGAAGGAGGGAGGAGGGATGCTACTTCCATCAGAGCCAGCTGGTGTGGGCATTGCTGCAGGCAGGATGCTCATAGACTCAGTAAACCACTGGCCTGATCTGTGATGGCAAATCCTATGCTCCTAATTAGAGAGGTTCACTAAAGTGACACCAGCCTGTGCTTTCATTGATCTGGCAATTAAAATCAATGCTGTAGGGTTTTGTTAAAAATTCTGATACTGAACTTTTAACACCTCCTTTTACATTAAAAAAAAAAATCCGGTAAAGTAAAACTTACAGCAGGCCAGAATGAATCATTTTAACGTATATTTTATGGTTGATCGGGAAGTGACAGTACAGGCACAATTCCCATGGGAACAGGAGATTTGGGCATCTCTGTCTGGGAGCCTCCTCACACAGCCATCAGCCACTTAAAGGCCTCCTGTACCTTCCTGAAAAAAATCATTCAACCAAAAGGAATAATTCTTGCACTGCTCCTGAAGCTTTCTACAGAAATATATATAGATATATATAGAGAGAGCACAGTTCTTTAATAGAACTGTCACAAGGCAGATCAACTGTAGGCTCCATCTATTTCCAGCAGAAAGAGTTTTAACATAAAGATATTTAATGGGAATTTCCATTAAACAGCATGACCTATACCAGGCTAAGACTATTATCAGTTCCTTATGATTTTTCTTCATACATCCCTTTTTAAAATACAGATGGTTGAAATACTTCTATTATTATTAATAGTCCTTCAAGAATTATATGGCAGCAAGGAGACTGATGAAAAGACCTGCAAGCTCTGGAAAATTTAGAAAGCACAAGGCAATGACAGCAGCCTGTCCTCACTGAGGCCTCCATCACTCAAATTCAAATGTAATTTTACACACACCTACACAGTCCCTTTCTGTTTGATACGCTGCATATAGTTTCCCATTTAGTCCTGCTTTTGCCTGAACACCTACACCTAGGAAAGTGTTACTCCAGCAAACTTCTGTTGCTAAAATTAGCTGAATAAAAGGTTTAGTGAGAAGAAAAATTATATGGAATTTACAGGTAATAAACTCCTGCAACTAATCCTTGTGGTCATTTTACTGGGATCCCTAGAAATCTAACATTTGACCTTTAAAAAAAAATAAAACAACTTGGTGAATGCTCAGTTTTCCTTCGGATGAGAACATTCATTTTGATCCATGCTATAGACGTGGTCAAATGTTCCCACGGGATGAAGATGAAAGCCCACCTATGTATGAAAGTAAGCATGGTTTAAAGTAACATCAGATAAGAGCAGTGGCTTAGCTGCAGATAAAATCAGAGCAATTTACTGGCAATCATTCGGAGGACAGATCCTACACACAAGGCTTAGGGAACATCAGCAACATCAGCTATTCCTTTCTGCCTGGAGCAAGGGTTGGAGGAATGCAGAACAAAGAGCATGCTGCCAGTTTGAAAAAGTAGCAGAAAAAAAAAGAATTATGCACCCATATAAAATGTTGATTCAGAAATTAACCGCAGAGATGCTAATACTAGGAGGGGGAAGAAAAGGAAAAAAGAGCTATCAGGACTGGCAGCCTGTTATCCTGATTGAACAACTATTATTTACAGTAATACAGTTACTTACCCAGTTCTTTGTTAACTACAGTTCAAGCTCTGTAATCTTAAAAATTCAGAAATAGCCAAAAAAGAATTAAGAAAGGAAAAAAGAAAGCTGCAGCAGCTGTTGTACCACTACGTTAAGATTTAAGGTTACAGGCCATTTTTTGCAAAAGGCAGGCTAAGAGTACAATCTAAAAGCTAAATTGTAACAAATTAATTAAGCTATGGGCAAATGGTTGAGTTGTGAATGAAAATTAAATATACTATTAAAACAACCTGAAAGAAAAAGCAGCTCACCACTTGGATTTGGGGCTGGTTGTTTGTTTGAGGTTCTTCTGGTTTTGCGAGTGGTTATTTTTGTCTGGTTTTGTTGATGTTTTTTGAACAAAACAATTCTATTGCTGAATTTCCTAGAACTGTCATTTTTGCAGTGTTTGTTTTATACCTTTGGCAACACTTGCGTAGAAAATTCTGTTTATGCAACCCCACAACGATTATGAGGTTACAAACTCATTTTTATCTCCACAAATAACCTTCCCAGATACCTCCTGCTGGTTTTTTCCTGAGCCATCACTGCTGGACTCTTGAGGAGCAACACTGCTAGGCATCAGCCTTTCACCTGTGGCTGCATCTGGAACTAGAACACGCACAGCAGCCTCAGCAAAATGACAAATCCTTCCATGGAATACAGGCTGTGACACCCTGGGAACATCGGAAGGACAGATCCAGGCAGATGACAATTAGTGATTCTGGGCCAGCTCCATCGCTCTCAAACATGGACATCATTTTAAGGAGGCGAGTGACACTTCCAGGCACAAATCAAGGGAGTGCAGGCTTGTGCCCATCAGAGTGACTCTGACACAAAGGCCAATGAAGAAAAAACATCTTACTGAATTATACTGGAGCTGACAAAGGCAGCAGCGGCTCAGCTCCACAGGGCAAATTTGTATCTACAGGAGGCATTGGGAAAAATGGATCCTTAGGGGAATTACTGTCAGTTCATCCTCTCTTGCCACAACGCCGTCTAAGAGATCCCAAAGAAGAAACCAAGCAAATCAGAGCACAATTTAGTTTTTAAAACATGAGAAGTTCATAGACTCAGTCAGTTGCACACAGAGGTATTTCTGAAGAGCATACAGAAACACCAGGAACTAACATTTCCCAGCACACACTGTAAAGAATATTAGTAAGTTGGAACAGTAGTGCCTTCAAAAGATATAGATCTCTTTATTATGATTCAGAAGCTCCTAGAGGATTTGAAGGATGGATGTTTTGGCATGAGGTCCTCAAACCTCATTATTAGTGCATAAGGGAAAAATTTACTACTACTTACAACGCAGTTGGCCAAAGAAATAATTAGAGTGTGAACTAGTTTAAGCAATAACTGGTAAAAATCAGGATTACTTGAAAAATGAGCAATCTTACATACTGAGATATTGAGATTGCACAAAATCAGACAAGTGAAAAAGGCCCCAAGAGTCCATGTGCTATAAAACACAGTATGGAATACTGCTGCTATTTGGTACGCTAAATCAGGTTTCTCCATGGACTAAGGGACAAAGTCTGTGCAGTTTTATATGCTGACATTTGTCCAGTGTTTTGCAAATCAATAATGCAGAAAGTAAGCTCTCAGCAACACATTCTGAACACATTTACAAACAATATAACTGTATTTAGCATATCTGTTCCTGTATTTCTACACCATCCATTTTTCCTTTTTTTAGTATAACTAGTAGTAAATAGCACATTAAAGTATTCTGATGGTTTAAATGAGTTTTTGTAGTGTTTTAAACACTTGTGTCTATTTAGTGTGACCCCTTATTGTTTAATCTTTATATAAACCAGGATGTGACAATGCTTGGGTAAGAGATAAAGGTTAGGGGAGGGCTTTGCATATTCTTCATGGACACCTGCTTTGCACTGACAACATTTTGTTCTCCCAACTCTCTGCATATGCTTGTCTCAAAAAGCAAATAACTCACAGATCACATTAGAAGCCTGATATTTCCATGAGGGCAGCTAAGACTGGCAGACCTATAAAAGTACTGAGTAGCCCTGAGACCAGCCTCCACCCCCAAGAAGGATTAAACACAATTAGCATCAGGAAAACAGATGTCTAACAAAGTAATAAACCATAACTTTTACATAAGGTTAAAAATTTCCCTCTCCTTTCCTCTGTTCAGCAAATGATCCATGGCTCCCAAATGTATCTCTTTGCTGCTTTATACCACCTTGAGACTCCCTTATTCTCTCATCAGTCAATTCATTGGCAATTACTTGTCAGCAAAAAAAGAAAAAAAGGAAAACAACAAAAAAGCTTGTTGAGCAAATGTCAGAGAACATTAAATTAACCAGTCAAAGATCAGCAATGAACAGCTGACACCAAATTGAACCCAACACATGGCCCCATTCACATTATTGTTAAGCACACATAACCAATCACTCTGCCTTCAAAATGACATTAAAGGATCTTTATTTTATCAAACAAAAATATTTGCTTGTGGATGAATAGTCAGCCTAACATTAAGTACATCATAAAAAGTAAGCTATTGCTTTCATGCAGTTTGGATTAAAGGTACTGTTTTACCTCTGAGTACAAAATAAATTATTAAGCATTATTGTTAAGCATTTTGTCTTTAGCTCAAAGAGACCTGAAGTATGTTTCTCTGTACTTCTATTTGTGTACAAAGTGTATAGTCTTACAGGAAGGCTTCCCAAGCACCCACTCAAGACTGTATGAAATTTCTTGCCTGCTTGGTGGAGTCACCTTACACTCCCAGTACACCAAGGGAGGATGTGCTCTCCAGTGCAGGGCAGCAAAGTCTCCCAGGGCCCAGAGCTCATGGGGACATCACCTGGCCTTAGCAGAATAGGTCCCAAAATGACCCAACAATCAGCAGCACCTTTATGTTTGCTTATCCCAAAACCATGATTTCAGCTTCTCCCATCAGTACCCACCACATGCCTTCCCCCAAGAGCACACATATCTTCTTCAGCTTTGCTGAGGAGAAATGGCATTTGGCATGGCAATTGCCGACTCCAGAATGGAAAAATCAAATACTACACAACACAAATGCATTGAAGGAAGTGAGAAACCTGATGGCTTTCTCCCCTGGAAGGGCCATTCTGTGCTAGACATGTTAATCAGTTAAGGACAGGTTATGTGGGGACAGAGATAGAACTGGATGTGGATGTGAGGGCAAGGAACCTAATTAAATACATCCATTCTCTCTCAACAAAGGAAAAAACCAACCAGGCAATATTTGCAATATTTTAAACACAGGATGTTGAAATGGCACATGAAAAGAATCATATTTACGAGAGACTAAGGTACCCAGAGTGGCAGGTGTGCTTCCTTTTATTCCTTGAAAAGGACTTTTTCAGCATTGAGTAAATCTCTCTGTGCCTCTCACACCTCCCACTCCTTGTCTTACTTAGGTAATAATTCTCAGACATGTTTATGCTACATACCTCCAGAACAAGAGCTGCCACTTTAAGTTTCAGCAACACCTCACACAACTTGGTTGTGATCTCAGTAAATCAATCTAGGCAATCTACTCAAAATTTAAATAATTTTTTTCAAAAGGGCACAAACTTGCCTCCTAAATCCATATTTAGTCATGAAAACGTTTCTACAGAAGGCCAGAACAGACTACTTGTTCCCCACAGACATCTCATCCTTGTCAATCCCAGTATCCTGTATTGTGGAACCTCTCCTAATGTAAATGTTTCACTGCAATGTCTTAAACCAAAATCAAACAACAAATACTTCTACCTTCTGAACGCTAAGGCATGTATCACAAGAGAACAAAGTAGCACCTGTGTGTAGCACCTGTATGGTTTTGGAAGTCTCTGCCAAAACCAAGCCACAGTTAGGTAAGCCTTTGGAAGTGCTGGTCCTTTCACATGCCCTATACTGAATCCACTGGTGTAGAATTCTGAATTATTTACCTGCATTTTGGTCATTTAAAAAAAAGAAAAAAAAAACACAAAAAAACCAAAACAAACAAAAAACCCTCCAAAGATTTCTTAAAAAAAGGAAACAGCCCGTAGTATGGCAAATCTCTGAAAGCAGAGCAGAGAAGAGAAAATCCATTGCCTTACAATGCCCAACTGTTTCACAGGTGATCATTATCACATTCCAGTGTGGGCACAAGGGTGAGATGCCAGAACACCGACACCACTTCACCACTTGAAACCGGATACTCAGGAGTGCTCTAGAAGCTCTCCAGTGCTTCATTGTAAAAGGTACTGAATAAAAAAGAAGAGATGTACAATTATTGCTTAGTTCAGAAGCCTCGTTAAACCCTTCCCCACCAAAATCATCCTCTCTCCTTCACTTTAACAGTAGTCACCCTGATAAAAGTTCTGTAGGGTCGTGATTCTTAGACATCGAGATTAGGATTGTTATAATAAAATTAGCAACTGTGCAGATAATCTATAAGGAATTTATGTTTGTCATTTCAAAATAAAAAAGCAGATCCACTACAACAATGAACAACTGTATTTGAAGTAAGACTTTTCAGACAGAAAGGTAACACAGAAAACAGCTGAGCAGTCACAGCCTCACCATGATGACCCTAATAATGAACTATCTGCTAATAAAAGAAGGCAAGTACTGGTCGCATGAGAGACTTAATCCTTACTCACATGCAACATTTTTAAATTAAAGATATATTAAAACCCTTGTGCAATGTGTGATGCACTGGGAAGACTTCACCTGAAACATCTCATCTCATTCTTGCCACCTGTGTTCAAGAAGGAAGAATTCAGACCAGAAATGGTACAGAAAATGACCTTGGAAACGAGGAGAAAGTCTTGTGAAAGAAAACTCTTAGAATTATGTTTATCTGAACTTCATAGTAAGAGGTCCTTTGCCCAGAACACTGAGGAGAAGGAGCAGAGCAGGCAGCAGACATGCTGGCAACATCCCCCCAAAAGCACACAAACAGGCTGTGAGAGTCAGAGCAGATGAAGCTGGAGGAGAATCAGGGGCATCTTTCCACCAAGAATGAGAGATTGCAAGCCAAGTGTTTTCAGATTTTATAGCCATGGAAACGGTGAAATTGTTACATTAATAAGAATACTGTAACAGTAGAGTCTGACATTGATTAAAACAATAAACCCCTCAGTCTCACATGCTATTAAATATCATCTGCATCTATCCCTATGTGGGATAAGATGACTGCAGAGCAAGACTTTGCAAAAAACCACATACAACAGGGAGTAAAAGAAATAGTAAGGCTTTTAGAAAAGTGTATGGAATTTTTAATCATTCCTCAGTGTACTATGAGGGAAAGAAGTAAATAAACCAAAATCAAGCTGCAATCCCAAAATGCATCCTGTACCAGAACAGGTACAGGATGCTTTTTGAAGGATCACCTACCTGAAATCCCTTTCCAGTCTGTTTACTGCCATAATCCCAGAACAGAATTAAATGAGGCTCAAACCGCTACACCTGAATTCTGAATTAAGACAGACAAACATATTAATCTGGAATATTTCAGAGAGCCTAAACCAAGCAACATACAGCATCTACGAATATTTTTAGATTTGCATTTCTGAAACTCCTTATATAAGGATTTTTAAAATGACATCTGCAGTGAAATGTGGCATGCATAGTTTGTAACAAAGCAGTTATAATATGGTGTTTATTTATCTTGACATATAAACATCTGAATATGCAGTCATTTTCATGTGATTGTTTTCTACTTTGATTTCTGTAATGACATCAACTCCTTAAATAACTAATACAATTTAAGATATTTAGATTTTTATAATATTTAAATATCTATGTATTGTACAGAAAAAATACACACTGTGCTGGATTGTCCCTGGCACGTGTATGCATACACACAGTACTTGTATCTGGGAATTTAATTGTGTGATACAAGTGCTGTCATAAATTATCCAAGTCACTCCCTAGAAGGTGTGTGGAGGCTTCCCTCTTTGAAAGAGAGCCTGTTTCAGTCCCTGCTGTGGTGATTAGAAGCACCTTGTTGTATTTTGATTGTCTTTACAGAGAATTCTCATATGCTCACGTTGTCCTTTTTTTTTTTTTTTTTCTGATTAGGAGTGCCAAAAAACCAGATTTTTCTCTATCATGGTCAACCCAACAGCCCTTTTTTCCTTTGCACTGATCTTTTGTAAATGGTATCACAACTGTGTACAAGATTCTGGGTGAGGTTTCCCCTGCCTCCTCATAGTTTCACTGCTTTCACACCTCATTATCTCTACTGACACCTGCCAGGAACAGGTCTGCCTTTTGCACAGCCTTATGATGCTGCAGGTCACAGTTGTGCTGTCCTCTCCTGACTGATCCTTGGAAAAAGAGGTGTGTGCTCTTGCAACAACACACTGTCTGCTCACAGGCTTCTGTGTCAAAAGAACATTTCCTTAGCTGTGTGATTAAACAGAAGTGTGGGGAATGTATGATTACATGCAACAGCCTTTTTCAGACATAGCCTAACCTATGAAACACTGAATTATGCTTTGCTATTTATTTTAATCTTGTGGAGTGCCAGCAACTAAGCCTTCGATCTAGACATCTAACAACTGGCTGAAGTTCCATGCTTTTTGGCTTGGAAAAGCTGGGTAACAGGCTGTGTGATTCGATTCCAACACCAAGTCAATAGTCAGCTGCAAGATAATGCTATGATCATTCCAATAAACTGCTTATAAGCACTAATAGAGATAGCAAAAGCTTAGGGAACTGCAGGAATTCTTTCCCTTACTTAATGAAAAGTATTGCTAACTCAGCTAGCAAAAATAGGCCTATCAAATCATAACTTTGCAAAACTCTTATCAGCCCAGTCAATTCTTCTCTCTCAGTTTTTAAGTTAAGCACTTGAAAATCTCTTCCAGAATGAAGTGTTTCTTCCAAATAAGTATGTCCCCTTTGCTGTATGCTCTACATCAGCCCAGAAGGCACATAGAGATAAGAGCATTAAAGGGAAATGTTTAATAGAAGTCATATGTAAACCAGAAGTGAAATTTTACACATAGAGATAAACCTTTTACCACTCTCTTCACAGAGAAAATTTTGAATTAGCTCACTATTTTACAAGAATAACTTTTTTCCCCATTTTTTTTTTGCATGAGCATGTTTTAAAAATCCAGTGATTTACCCAGCTTTGGGTCTGTTAACTTGTGCAAACCTCAGGTGTTGATCCAGCTGGCACCACTCACCCCTGGCACATGTTGGGGTGGTGCAGAGCAGGAGTCATTCCTTCTTCCCCAGCCCATATGGACATGGTCCATCTCCTCCTGCACCTCCTGACCTTCTGCAGGAACGATTTTCCTGCTCCTTGCATCTCAGGGTCTCCTATGGAGCAAGGGCAAGGATAGGAACACTAAGGGGCATCCACACCCAGAGCCTGTGTGCTGCTGTAGAAATGAGAATTTAGTCCTGCTCAAAGGTTACAGCACAAATACAAAGTGCTCATGCAAACATATGCACCTTTCTTTTCTCCCATGTTATTCAATGTTTTAAAATCGAAGTAGAAAATAATTATGGGGAGAGAAAAGTCATTAAAGAATTGTATCTGCTTAATAGTAAGTACCATTCAATTTTTTTAAACTGAAAACAGAAAGAATAAAGGTGACAGTGAAAGCTGAGCAGCCTTCAGTTTTCTCCAGCTCTGTATAATCCATAAGTCTGTTCTCAAATGAGAAAAGGCAAAAGCTACAAAAGTTACAAATAAACTACATTAAATAAAAAACTAAAAATCTCAAATTTTTGTGCATCAAAAACCTGGTTTTGAAACACTATTATGGCACATTTCACAATAAAATGCTACAGCCTCTGCTGACATTACTGTGGCTCTTCAATCAAGTTTCTTTTACTCAATTCAAAGAAACAAATCTTTCAATACAGGCTTATCCTGGGGTCATTTATTACACCATGTCAGACACAGTTTCATCTTGAGAACACATACATAGGGTTTTCATTCATTAGTTTCTTACAGTCTCAAAAAAAACAAACGAACAAACACACACAAAAAAAAAAAAACCAAAAAAAAACGCAAAAAAAAAAAAAACCAAACCAAAAAAACCCCATCTAACACAAACCCACCAAATCACAAAAGAAAACCCACCCTGGAAAGGTTATCTACTGCCAACATACTGACAGGTATACTGCCAACATGCTGACAGGTTAGTTAACATGTTTTTACTGATACAATAGCAGGAAAAACCTTATAAAAGGCTGCAACATTCTCATATTTGTATACGTTGTATACGCACACTACAAGGCTGGGGGCTTGTAGGATATGTATGAGACAATTTGAACTTGGCAGAAAGAAACAGGATCACATGCTTTTCACAACCCCTCGTGAATTCTCAAAGCCATAAAACAGTGAGTGGGAACGATCCTTGTTTTGATTACATTAGAACAAGGTGTTTGCATTAAGGTGTGAAGCTGACTCAGAACAGTTAAACAAAAAGAAAGAGTGAGGGAGGTGTTGCAGTCTACCCTGAAATATTGTTAGTCTCAAATGTAAAATGGAAATAAAATCAAAATTAAACATTTGTTTTTAGAAACCCAGGAATAAGGAACTCTGAGGTCAAAATAATTTTGTTTATCAGCTGCACACAAGTCACTCAGCACAAATAGGAGCAAGCTACACAATTCATTCTTTTTCTCCCATGAGTTGGCAATACCTTAGCAAGTGGACATAGTCTATTCAGCAAGAAAATTATCTTGGTTACTGTCTGGCCACTCCTCTGAATGTCCAGTGATAACATCAACATGCTCCAGAGAGACTGGCAAGAAACCTGACATGATTGACCAGGAAACATACCAACGATGAAAGCAACCTTGTATTTTGCAGCTAATTCAAGATGACAAGATGGCAGCTGAATGGATTGTATAGTGTGTGACAAAAATTAGGCCACCATCCCCCAAAATTATTCAAGGACAATGTTATGAAAAAGTAGTTACCAACACAAAGTTTCAGCAGAGTTTAATACTTATTCCACATTGCACCCTTATGGCAACATCACAATTTTTACGAGCTTATCTAAGTCTTGCAGGATCTGATATTTGGAGATTCTGTGATAACAGCACGCAGATAGATTTATCCCTGGCTGCCTGAAAAGCCCTTTATTACAAATCTGAAAAAAACCCTAAGCTTCCACACTCTGAATCTTATGATTTCAACCACCAAGTGATTTCTGCCATCACCACCCAAAACTCTCAGCAGAATGTATCTGATTTTTGTCGGCATAGCAGCCATAATCAGCTCACCCTAAGCAATGACTGGCAAGCATTTTGTCATTCTTTTTTCCACAGAAACCTCAGTAGACCAAAGGAAGGAGAAGGAGGAGAGAAAGTAGAAAGGCAAGGTCTGAAGTATTTACTTCGACACTCACTTAGCTGAGGATTATTTTTATATATATATATATATATATATAAATAATATATATATAAAAGATAGATATGTATCATTAAATAAATAATATATCATTAATCCTTAAATAAATAATATATATTATTTTTATATATAATTTATATATAAAAATAATCCTCAGCTAAGTGAGTGTCAAAGTATAATAATAGATATAATACCTATATAAAATTATAAATTAAATTATTTATATAATTTATAAAATTATAAATTAGATGTATAACATAAATAGTAATAAATAAATAAATAAATAAAAATAAAATTTTAAAAGCTGTGTTTCCTTGATCCATTTTATCAAGACAGACCAACCAAGGCCTCTGGAAGAGTTCTGCACAAAGCTGAGCCAGCACCCAGCAAAGCAAGCCAGGCAGGAGGCGGTCCCACAAAGCAAACCTCCGTAATTCCCGAGTTACAGGGGCAATAAATGTCTGCTGCTTGACAGGGAATGTGGGTCACGAGCAGGGGATGGAGTAAAGGATTTTATCTTTTCTGCTCCTGCCCAAGGAATGGGTAAAACCAGAACTTCTACTCTGAGCATCACCTGGATTTCGTTGGACACCACCAAGTATTTGATTTCTCACATCTTCTCTTCTCTGCTTGAATTCGCAGCTCAGTCCTCACAAGTGCTGGTGCTGCTTGCGCAGCCCACTGGGGGCGGGTTTAAAGGAAAATGTATATGCAAGACTTTGCAATACACCTGTGTACATAAGCTCTTTCTGGTTCCTAAAGGGCTCTTTGCATATGAAAAGCGAGAGAAACGACTCACTTTAACCTCCCTCCCAAAATACTTGGCTTCAGCTGGAACCAGGCTCGGGCAACCCCCACACAAAGCCGCCAACTTCCACTGCCAGCTCGCAAATTCATTATTCCAGAGGCTACTCATGCGTGAAATATCCGAAACTATCTGATCCCACGCGAAGGGCTGCTGCTGTATCGAGAGCTGAATACTACTTCTCTAACACGTGTTTATCACCTCATTCCTCGCGAGGAAAGTATGTAAAAACAGAGATTGTTACATTACCAGCCGCGCTATTAATTTCTTTGACTGCAGAGCCTGATAGGAAGAGGTGCTGGGAACCTTTAACTCCCACATAGACTTCGACAGAGTTTTCACACATAAAGGCTAAAGGATTAGACCTGTCGCAAATCCTGCGGCTTTATTATAAATTTCTCAGGAAAATAAACCTTTCCTCTAAAAACTGCATAAAAATGTAATTTTCTGTGTTTAAACAATCTGCCAGACAGACAGAGAAAACACATTTAAAGCTATCTTAGACAGCCACTGTCTTGAGATTCTTTACATCAAATAGCTTAAAAAAAGCTGCTGATGAGAAGTCTAAGTTTTGATCAGAGTTTATATCTTGGTACAGACAGTAATTCAAGCAGACAGGCAGATATGTGGGTTTTCTGAGCTGATTTATGCTGCAGGAATGGAGCAACCACACACTTTACACTTACAATGCGCAGTGGGGTTTTTTTACTTTTCAGGAAAGGAGAAGAAAGAAAAGGGGATGGGGGGAAAGGGGAGGGGGAATTTTAAAACAAAAACTATTGAGCAAACAAAACTCCAAATGCTCCCAGGCGACAAAATTATTCCAGCAAAACTGAAGAGAGAAAATTGCTTCCAAGAAGAAGAAAACAATAAGAAGAGTTTAATACTCTTATACAGTAAATAAATGAAGATGAGGGGAGAGGGCTACACACATAACTGATGCTTCGGTTCTTAGTTTTAAACGAGCTTAACTACAGAGATGAAACAGCAAGCAGACCTAAACAAGCCCAAAATATGAATTAATAAGTAACAAATCCGGCTGCGACTCCATAGCAAAAGAGCATCCGCTTGGAGAGCACTTCGGTCCAGCACCAGCCCCCCCACCACAGGTACCCCTGCTCGCTAACGAGAACCGTGCAAGGGGAATTTCCCCTCGATCAGCGGCAGTCCCGGGAGGTTCCCGAGGTCCTTACCAGCTTCATGGTGCTGTTGTTCTGCTCCCAGCGCCACAGCATCACGCTCATGGTCCGGCCGGCACCTGCCGCGCCCCGGGGCTGCCCGCGAGTGTCCCCGGGCGCGGCTGGCGGGGTCGGGCCCGGCCATGCCGGGGACACGCGGGGCCGGGCGGTCCCTCCGCGCCGGGGGAGGATCCTCGCACCCCTCGGGGCGGGGGTGACCCCCGGCCGGCCCGGCCCGGGGAGGGGTTTAGCACAGAGGCGGGGAACTCGGGGGAAGCTGAGCCCAGAAACAGTGGAAAACAGAGATTCACCGAGCGCCAAGCCGCGTTTTAGCGAGATGCTTAAGGGTACCGGGCGCATTTTAAAGCAAAACTGCGAATTATAGGGGTTTCTCCCCATTTTGACAGCCTGGCTCTGTTAAAAGCACAGGTTCTGAAGCTGTCGTGTTGTATCCACATTTGGCCCGAGCTTCTTCCACTCAAAACTGGATTTATACTTAAGTCTGCTAGGGTGGGAAAGGACCATGCTTGCCCTGAGTGAAAGGGAAGAATATTCTGCCTTTAAAATTATTCAACACGTGGAGCATCACAGATCGTCTTCAGGATCATAAACAAGCGAATAGGGAAGAGTGTTCAGAATAATTAGTGTATCAGAGTTTGCCACATTGTATTTGAGATACAGCTATTAAAGATCTTTGTAAATGCCAGGCTATTCCATAGGTGCTCTCCTGCACCCATCTGAAACAGCTCCCCTGTTCCCCTGGAGCACCTTGCCCAGCAAGCAGCTCAGACAAGATACTCAGCTGTGGGAGGATTCATGCCTGCTCTTGCCCAAGGTCCTGTGAAATCATCATGAAATCAGTGGGAACCACACTCCTCACCCTTCTGCTCTGCAGAAGGTGTTACACCTGATAAAAGCCAGGGAAATATGGGGAATTAAAACACCTTTGAAGGAATTCCCCAGGCCACCCTTTTCACACCCTCTCTCCAAATACAAGTTTTGATTCGCACAAAAGGAACTTTGCTGTCTGCAGGACGGGAGGCAAGAAATGACCACAGGTAATAACCCATAGCTAATGGGTTCAGAGCCCACAAGCATTTCAATGTCATTTTCTAATTGTTAAATAATTTAATAATCCAGTAAAAAGATATCAAAACATTAAAAAAAAATTTAAATGGGACCAAATTGTACTCAAAGTGATCACTTTCCTATCTGAAAATTCCCCTTTTGTATGATTTTACTGGCAAGGCTGCTTCATCTATCCACTTGGTATGTTACTGAAGAAATACAATAAATCAGTAAACTGGTATTTGAAATTCTGTAAATATCCTTTTCCATAAGAAAAAACATACATACCTTCTTACTGAAGTCTTTTCCTTAACAGTTATGCTTCCACAACTTAAAAATTTAATTTTTTCAGTTTGTAATTGCTCTCTTGTTCTAGTTTATTGTTTTAAATGATAACGAAGAAGGAATAATTATTCAAATAAATAATCATATATTCCTGCACTGTAAAAATAATTGCCCTACCAAGTCTGGTAGCTTGAATGGCTATGTACAAAGAAAGAGCTGCATGTTGAAAGCACTCAAAGATTTTATGCATACAGGTTACCTTTGAACCATAGAAGTAAAATCTGAATCCTCTTCTGAGAATAAAGAACTCTTGTTCTTTCCCTTCAGGCCAATGTGGACCAAAGCCCTAGCACAGCCAAATCTCCCCAGCCAGCCCTCTACGTAAGCAAGTACCCTGCTGAAAGGTCATTCCTACAACACTCAGAAGAGGGGAAGGTCACAGCCCATTCCAGGGTTTGAACATAAGATGTATGGTTTCCAGGAGGGTCACAGGCTGAGACAAAAACCTGCTGACAGACTCATGAATGAGGGAATGAATGCATGCACTGGGAGGGAGAAGCCTGGGTGTATGCCAGAAGGATTTTCTAAGAGCATCTCACAGCACCTTGGAGGAGCTGCCAGTGCCTGCGGCATGCACTCCTCGCTGAGCTTCAGTTTGTCCCTTCCCTGCTGCTGGCCCATAGGGAGCATGGCCAGGGCTTCCCATCAGCCTGCTGGCATGTCCTGAATATCATGACATGACGGTGTTCTGCTTCCAAAAAACACACCAGCTTCAGGCAAAAAACCAAGGGAACTGAGACAAGTGGAGCTTTACACTTGTAGGATTACAGCCTGTACAAAGGGCCAAGACAACCCACAGCATAAGTCAGCGTTGCCTCAGACACTTCCTAAGCCTCTTAAAAGGTTGTTGATGATCTACTCTGCCAGTTTGAATGGCCAAATACTCTCATTCAGCACTCAACCTGGTGCCAAAATCAGGAACTGCAAGAAACAAAGGAGAGGCCTCAGAAAACGGCGGATTTTTGTCTACCATCACAGGGAAAAACTCCATTTCTGGGACCCAGGGAACAGAGTAGACCCAAACTGCCCCAGCTAAAAAAAGCAGATTAAAAGACCAGATATGGATGGAAGGACTCTCCAGCCAGCCAGTCTTGTTTCTTTGATCACTGTTTGCTGCCTGTTTTTACATTAACTGAAGTGTGGCTCATGCTTGAGTATTTTCTCATTTTATCCCTGTTTGAGCCAGCTGAGCACACTGAATGTGGACAGAGACACCCACATGTAATCAGCCAGAAATATTAATAAAGCAAAGCTCCTGAGGTTAAAGAGTAAGCTCAGTGCCTCCCAATCACTTTTTAAGCTAATTAATATCCTAATTAATATAAACCTGAGAACTAAAATCTGTGTTGCTTTTAGATACTTTTATTTAATGGATTTTCCGAAGCCAGCCTCGATTTGGGATGAAGATCCCTCACTGATAGCGTTGCCACGTGTAACCGGAATTTATTTCTTCCGTTAAAAAGTAAGACTTTGGAGCTGCCTTTCATCCTCCTATCTCCCTTTTAGGCTCCCACAACACAGTGAAAGAGATAAGGTTAGAACTGAAGCTGCTAAAATCCATGCATGACCTCTTGCCCCCTGGCAGAATCACGGCAGGAGTTCCTCCCCAGTTGCAGTGCCCCGGCTTTGCTGATGGATCCAGGAGATGCCTTTCCCATACAATGCCCAATTTCAAAAGAGAACAAGGACCAGATATTTGCTTGTATTTGAATCATTTAAAACCATAAAGCATCCAAGCTCTCTAAGCCTTTATTATGATCTTCAGCAACACATACATGATGACATGGGGTCAATATTAAGTTGAACCTTTAGGAAAGGACATAATTTACAGCCCTAATGGGCATCTAAACTTCCCTATTAAAGTGCTGAACAATACACTTGTTATTCACCAGCAAGCCTTCAATGACACAGAAATATGTGTCCCCAGCAAACCTTGTGCTCTAATGAGACATCATTCCAGTTTCCAATGCTTTCCAAATAAAACTGCTGGCAAAACAGGAGGAAACAGGTGTTGGAGACATTATGAATGAACTCAGGGCACACAGTCATTGTCCGTGCAACGTTTACTATAAAGAAAACTTGGGGAAATCCGTTCAGTAATAATTCATTGTTTGCCTATGAAAAATATGTGTGCTAACAACTTGCTCTGCAGTCATTAAACAAAGCCACACTCCTGTATTTACCCATTACTTTTGCTTTTTAAACACATCAACATTTTGCTGGTTTTTTGGTGTTTTTTTGTTTGTTTGTTTTTTGTTTTGTTTTTTGTTTGTTTTTTTTTTTGTTTTTTGTTTGTTTGGGTTTTTTGGTTGGTTGGTTGGGGTTTTTTTTGTTGTTTTTTTTTTTTATCTGGAGAAGAAAGCGTATTAGAGAGTTTTATTAATGCATTTCAATGCATTTTGGTCAAAAAGACTACAATCTTCTGTTCATTGAAAGCTGGGGTTTTATTTGTTTTTTGCTATATAACATATGTCTTTCTTTCATGCATTACAGAATGGAAATATCTACAAATTATAATCTTGAAAGCATCCTAAAAATCTTGAAGCTGTCAGTAACAGTATTTTGCTAAGCATGATATGGGAAAGAACAGGAGCCTAGCTCATGGAATCATAACAGATGCTCAACCATTTTCATTCCAAAGAAAGCTCTCAAAATGGTGTTGAGCAGGAGACTCTGAATACAACATTTTCTAAACCAGCAGAAGAGATGCCTTGCATTGAGTAGCACCATTAGAAGACCCAATGAAGGAGCTGCCCACATGGTTACTCTTGATTTTCAGCAGTTGTTGGGAGGTTCTGGAGGACATAGAGACTGGTGCTAGGTACCAGATCAAAGAGAACGAGATGGCCTTGATAGTCACAACCTCCCACCAGTCCCAGACAAAAGTACAAAAAGAGACAAAAACTCAATCAACAGCCGAAGCAGACAGTATTATTACTGGCAAATGTGCATCCTTTCTCTGGAAAACATGTCTTGTTGAACTGGTATTTTCTGCTGAGTTCACAGGAGCTTACACAAGTGATATCACAGATATGATTCTGTGAGGAGGCTCTTGCCTCATTTTCACCTGGCATGGTGAAAACCAGAATAATAACAAATCAACCCAGCAAACATCTGGTGGACTGAAAAGGACTTAACTGGTTTAAAAATATTCTATGTGAGAGATTATCTTTACGAAAATAAGCAGCGTGACTGTGTTTCACGGGAATAATTTCCAGCCCTACTTTTCTGAGCAAGCCCTAGAAGGGGCTACGAAATTTGTTGTTGGCACATCAGTAATGGAAGAAGTACATGGTAAAAAAAAGAGGAAGATCAAAGCAAAAGAATCTCATCTATACTGACTAGAGCCATGAAAAGGTGTTAACACAGCAAATGCAGTCGTGTAAAGAGGAAAACCTAAGAATGTCACAGAGCAAATGACTCTCCATGAGTTCAGTGCACCTGGAGAGAGCATCACAGCTGTGATGTGCCATCAGAATGCTGGGTTTGTGCTCTGGAGTAGGGGTGATGCAATACTTACACATAAGAACAGGGGGTTATCAAACAGGAACAGGCTTTATCACCTGCTGGGTTTCATCCTGGTTGTGTAAAACAGTTCAACAGGTTGAACCTTTGGAGAGGCTTCAGAGAGGAGCCGTGAAAATGACTTAAGGACTGAAAAATGCGGATCACAAGATCCAAACAGCTTCTTTTCATTTGTCAGAGAAGAGTAAGGGCAAATATGAGATCATAACATGAACTAATTTAAAAAAATGAACGCAAGTCAGCAGAAGTCATGTGGACTGTTTTATGGAGGAAGTCAGAGTGAATTATCACATTTATTGCTGTCTTATTTATCATCAAAGGTTATTTCTAAGTTCCCCATTAAAGCATATCAGCCAGCCACAGATCTGTTCCTGCCGACCTTGAATCTCTACTATCACCTGACTCCTGCCAGCAACCCAATGTAACATACAGGAGCCTTCAAGGATTCCAAGGAATATACAAGTAATGGAAACATTCCTGTGCTTCATCCCAAATCCCAGTCTTCTGGTACTCAACAACTCACCAATTGCTGAGTTGCAGTTGCACCAAGAAATACCTGGGTGTCCTAGGGTGACTTTATGATGCTTGTATGCCCAATTGTTTGTTCTGTTTATGCTGGATATTATATTCTGTGCCTTCAAGACTGGTTCTGAGAGCGAAGGCAGGGAGAAGACGAAGCATGGAGTTTGTTATCAGAGACTGCACTCACTCCTCTAAAAGTAACACTCCTCCACATTCTGCTGGACTGTGCTGTCTGGGCATGGATGGAGCAGAACAGGGCCCTCCTTTGCTTTGTAGTTAGTTTAGGTAGCTGAGGCAGAGAAGTTTTCCCTGGACTGGCTTTTTCTCTTTCCCTTTTCTTGGAACTGTTGGAACCTGCTCCAGACCGGGACCCGTGGAGCAGCAAGAGCTTTCACTTTGTGACCTACTCTGGGCAGCAGCCTTTCCCAGTGCTGGAGGGACTGTTAACAGAGCAACCAGCCACAGGAGAGACTTTCTGAATTTGTCGTCTCTTCAGAGCAGCAAATGAGCTTTGTCATCTGCCATGGTTCATTTTTTTGTGCTGGGGACTGCTTTGCCTGTTAAATCAACAGGTTTTTTTCCACTTCTCTCCAAGGACATTTTTCCTGAACAGGTTGTGGGAAGGGGCCATGTGGGCTGGCTTTCAGGGGAGAGGGCCTTTTTGGAGGTTTTCTCCCAAATTTGCACTAAACCTGGACAGAGGGATTTTTAAAAATATATTAAATTCTTTATTCAGAACACAATGTGTTGGGGGAAAAAAGCTGCTAAATAAAGTAACAAAAATACCAGTACACTGAATATGGACTGGTTAAGCAATGTTGACAATATTAACAAGGCCACTCAGATGATGGAGAGCAGCAAATTCTCACTGTGGTCTGAGGGATACAAGTGCTCAAATCATCACTTCCAACCACTCTGGTCCCACAGTCCAAAGGTCTGAAAAGGACAGTAATCCAGGGATTATTTTTGCCAAGGAAACCTATGGGTCCTCCTCCAAAAGTTGTAGGGCAGTGTTGTCTTTGGATTGGAGCATAATCCCAGCCCACACTTCCAGCTCTATGACCTGACATGCCTTTTCCAGTTTCCCAACATGTAAAAAATAATAGTATGATATAATAAAATAATAGTATGATAAATAATTTTGATATCAAACAAAAATAGATTGACTTACTACATTTGAGACTAATTCTTGAGTCATATTCTTTTAATAGGCAGACTAAAATACAGACAGGAAAATGTTATTTGCTCTGTTTCTGCTGAGTCTTTGCCAACTACCCTGAACAGCAAGAATTTTAAATTAACTAAGCAATTCTACTTAAGCAGATGCAGAATAGTACAAAAAGAGTGATTCAATTCAAAAAGCAGTCTGTAGACAAAGCTGCTCAGTGCTTACAAAGGATCACTCACCATAACTTCTGAAACCTGTCCCACAAAAGAACACATACCAAGATTTAATTTAAAAATACCTGTTACTTATAGCCTTGATCAGCCCCCTGGAACACTTGATAACAACTGGTATCCACCAGATCCTTTTGCCAAACTCTTTATACTTCACTTTTAAATGAAGTGGTTGCTAATTCAAGAACAAAAATATCTGTGACCCAAAGAGCCTATGTGGCAGATTTGAGTTGAAATTTATATTATGAAATTTGTATGCATACAAATACAGAAGTACTGAAATATATAATGATTTTATTAGGGGTGCATTTATTGAGGGTGGCCTTCCAGTACCTGAAGTGAGGCTAAAAGACAGATGGAAAGAGACTTTTTACATGACACAGGGGAATGACTTCAAACTGACAGTAGGTTTAAAATGGATATTAAGGAAGAAATTCTTTACTGTGAGGGTGGTGAGACCCTAGCACAGGTTGCCCAGAGAAGCTGTGGCTGCCCCTTCCCTGAAAGTGTCCAAGGCCAGGTTGGATGGGGCTCTGAGCAATCTGGTCTGGTGAAATGTGTCCCTGCTGAGGGCAGAAGGGTTGGAAGAATCTGATCATTAAGGTCCCTTCCAACCCAAGCCATCCTATGGCTCTAATTTAGAGTTGAATCCATCAAGCAGTTTGCCTGTAATAGCTGCAAGTTATTAACCTATTATTGGTGGAAGTGCCATAATCAGGTCTTCCCAACTAATTTGATTTCAAATATGTATTTCCAGTGTCCACAGAAGGTTCTGGGTGCTGCTGTTCTCCTCACACTTAGGTTTCCAGCACTGCCTTCTGAACCCGTATCTTCATTTCTAAACAAGTAAATACAATGCCCAGACTTGTTCTGAGTTTGTTGACAATGGCATGGAACAATGCTAATGGATTAATAAGGGCCACGCCATTAGTTTTTGGTTGTTTATTAGAGCACCAGCTTTGAAAGCTTCCATGCTTTGCTCATGGCATGGCTCTGAGTCAGAGGCTGGTTTCATCATGGGCAGTCCTGCACAGCTCCCCTTGCTGTTCCTGCTGAACCCAGAGACAGGAGGGAGCTGCTGCCAGCCCCACAGAACCACCTTCTGTGTGCCCCCCTCCCCAGCCCCTAAGGCACAGGTGACTTCAGGGATGCACCATTCTCCCTTCAGTCATCAGCCACAATCAGCTCCCAGAAGGCAGCAATCTGGAGATATAAACAGAGGTTATGAAATGCAGTCCAGTATTTTCATGATAAATGCTTCTTACTCTGGAAGAAGTAAGTGCTGTCACCACTGGGGACAGCAGAGCTGGGGGAGATCTCATCTCTTACCCAACATGGCAGGTGACATGATGAAGAAAAGCTCTTAGCAGGCTTGTAACTAGAGCAAGGCACATTGCCAGCTGCTGCACAGCAACAGTTGGTTTTGAAAGCCCACACATTATAAATTAATGGGCACATGGAAACAGAGGAAAATCCCAGCTAGGGATGCCCAAGTACCCAAGCAGGATGCCCAACAAGACTCTCCACTCTCTCCTCAATAAATTCACATTTCATTCAGCAGCCCAACCAAAATTGATTTTTAGTTCCCATAAGCGTTCTGTACCCTCAGTGAACCTTCTACTTGAGCTAAGAAATTAAACTATAGTGAGAAACTGATAAACACTTTGTTGTCTTTTGGGGCTTTTTGTTGTTGTTTTCAATACAGGGGACACTTGTGAAAAATTCAATTACTTGATATGATCATACATAGCAAAAAGTAATTCTTCTTCCTCTGCATCCTCAGAGTCTGCTGAGTTGAATACACCAATTCTTCAATTTTTTACAGAATAATACTCATTGTGCATGTCATGGGGGAATGACAGGCTGCAGCCAGAGCAGCACTAATTTGACATTACAAAACAAAGATACAAGGAATTAAATAATTAAAGCCTTAATGACAGAGTATAATGCATGTCTCCTTTGATAATCTCTTGAACTCTAAGATAAAAGCAGGGTAGAAGCGTGCACACAAGATGTTCAATAACTGAGAGTTTCAAAGCGTAGTGGAGCACATTGTGGTGCACCCTTCCATAGTATTCCAATATCTTAAAAGATCAGCCTTTTAGAGCAAAAGGTCTCCAATTGTCTGGGCTACTTCTGCTCCTTTGTACCTCCCTTCCAGCTGCTCTTCCCTCACCTCCTCTGCCAGCCTCCCCTTGGCTCACTGCACTTGTGGGCAGCTGGAACTTTTCTTGCTCTACTAGTGTATGATAATAGCACAAGTAACAAGAAGTAACTTACTTCATGTTTCTCCCTACTCTTCAAGATCATTAAAAAAAATTAATATATATCATCTATTAAGTCCATTGACTGGAAAACAATTTTTCCTAAATTTGCCTCTTTTTTTTTTTCTTAGTTATTATTTCAAATATTATCCTTTCTGCTTGCTTTCAACCTTTCTTTCAGTTTTCATCCTGCCACATCATCAACCTCGTCAGTTAGGGAGAAAAAAAATCGAGATCCATTCAAGCTCAAGAGTTTGCAGCAGTCTAAAAGTCAACTAAAGATATTACTTAGCTACTTTTTATCTACTTTTCCCCAGTACTCTGAAATTGAGGACAGAAACAGAAATAATAATGACAAAAAAATAAATGAAGATGCTGATATTTATCATGAAAGACTGCTCTAGGCTGTATCAAATATAAATGTAAATTCTTATTCACAATGCTGGATACAGACAGCCAAATCTCAACATATTCCTGCTACTTTAAAAGAGAGAGCTTCCACTAAAGTGTAAACGAATGATGAGCTGCCTAAGATAGGGTTTCTGAAAACAAGTTTTATCTAAGAAAAGCTTTTCTAGTCCCTGGAGTTGATATCCAATTAATGCTTCTGGTATTTTAAAGGCATTATCACTTGCTTGAAAATAAACATAAAAATTCTGCTAACAAAACTTGGTTTGTGTTTTTGATGGATTAGTAAAATAGCATAGAGTTATGAATATAGGTTTTTACTTTAATATTTTCTCACATATTATCATCATCAAGGATTACTCCCACGGCTTACTGACACTGTTATTCTTCTGTATCTCAAAATATGAGACAAATAGAAAATATGAATAAATAAAAAGAAGCTACAGCATGCCCCACTGTAAACAACCAGAAGCATTTTGCTGAGTTCACCTTATATTGCACTAACGAACAGAGCACATCGTCACCTCATAAATGTCAAAAAGAGTTTTATTACCATTCAAATCACTCTAAGAACTGGACCATATTTTCGTGATGGGGCAAAGAAGTGTGTGTTACTTTAATCTGCTCCCCAGATTGGCCCAATCTAGACTGTCCTATAGCCCAGTCTGACTTGAACTAAATAATTAGCATTTACTAAGATAACTCAGTTATCAGCTTCAATTTGAGATGCCTGTCTAAAAGCATACCATCAGCATTTTGACTGGGATTCGCTTAAACTGTTAACACGTTTTCAGTTATAAAGTTCTACTAGAATACGAGGCAATTTTCCCCCCTACTTGCAACATTTCCTATCACTTGTGTGTCTAGCTTATATCTCAGTACTAAAAATTATTGCTGGCCTGTTCTCAATTTACCTTAATATGATGACCAAAGAAAAAAAGAGAAAAATCCAATTAAGATTTATGGGATCTAACTCTTCTTTGCCTTTTAGTTTGACCATGTAATTTAGTATTTCATTTTCATATTCAACTCGTGTAACTAGCAATTACATAAGCTGCAAGGTATAAAAGAATCAGACCTGTTTGATTACATGAAATTAAATATTTCTCATTTTTATTAAGCATTCTTTCACCGGTGTCAGGCCATGCCCCAAAGAGGAGATTCTAATACTGCTTTTAAGCTATTTAGAGACTTTAAAATAGTGTCAAACTATGCTCTGAATGTCCTAAAATGTGGTAGTTGTGAGCACAATGTTATTTTCAGAGGCAAGGAGCCTCTGAAAACAAGATTAGTTTCCAACCTCTAGTCTGGTTACACAGAGTTCAAATCACAGACCAAGAAAAAAAAAAAGAAGACTCTGCTGCTACTGTTACAGCACTTCACTAGGGTGAGTAGGAAAAATAAATAAACCTGAGAACAAGCTATTATTAGTTTTCCTCTGCAGATAAATATTATTAATGCTGCTTGGTTTGCTCTCCAAGCACTTGGCCCAAAAGAAGCAGCATTGCACTGATCTGTGCCTTGGAAACTGTGAGGTTTGGTTCATCCAAGTCCCAAGAACAGGAAGGAGAAGAGTAGGGAAGAGGGCGACGTAAAAAGAGACATCTGCCTGAGGATGCCTTCCAAAAATTGTGTGTCCTGTTCATATGGTTTGGGAATGCATTGTCCTTCTGCCACAGACACAGAGCATTCCTGGACAATAAAAAGTGGGGGAACTCTTTGGCTGAATTGAAGAGGGCAGGTTAGACTGCCTGAGCTGGGGATGACAGGCTTTGTCTCCATCCAAAACGTTCAGTCAGATATTGTTCCCTTGTGTTAAGTGGGCTTAAATCTAAAGGGCAAGCCCAACAAAAGTGTCCTTAAATAAGTTCATTTCAGTCCACTTTTACCTGTCACTAACAGCCAGCTCAACTAAACCCCTCACCTTACAGTATCCTCTGAGCACAGCCCAACAGCACCAGTGTGATTCTTACTTGTGCCAGGGGTGCCTGCACTCCACCTGAGAAGCCCCACACTCACCTGGGCAGTAAAACACACCTAAAACCCATCCTGAACCAGCTCCAGCAAGCACCTTTGTGTCACCACCTTTTACCTGCTGCTTCCAGGGGGAGCAGAACCTGCGATAGGATAAAGGAGACCAAGAAGGTGTCCCCCAGAGGACTGGGAAGAACAATGATCTTTAAACACCTTTTGGTGTGCTGGCAGAATCACAGAAAAGACTAGAAATGTTCAATTACAAAGTCTTTGCAAAAAAAAAAAAAAAAAAAAATATATATATATATACCACAAATTCAATATATTTCCTTTCATCCCTTTTCACTGCACATTACAACCACGGATCACGGTAAGCAGCATTTGTGCCACTGTGATCCAATTAATTTTCCAAATACTGTGAGGATTAAGCACATATGAACAAGAAAGAAAAAAACAAACTATCATACATGAGAAATAAGGTCTGGCTTCCATTTCAGGGAATATTAATAACTGAAATTGTTAACAAGTGACTGACGAAAGTTGTTCTGCTTCCTGCTGGTTTAACTGCTTCTAGGCAAAATTATGATTACTGCTAATAAGCCTAGAAATCTAATAAACCTTAATAACAATACAGAACAGCAAGTCACAAAACAATTACACTTTGCAGTCAGAATGGTTCTCCTGCAGCCAAAAATACAGTGTGAATGTGGCTTGAAAGAGCCAAGTGAAATTAGCACTTGATATTCATGGGGGAAGGGACTTTGCACACAAGGGCACCATTCAGTCGTATTTCAGGTCCTGTTAAATTGTTAAATGTTAAATAAATGTTAAAGCCTGGCTCACACTACCATATTAACTGGAAATCCAAAGATGATAGCTATAAGGACAGTGTAGCTGCTTCAGAAATATTTTTTCCTCCATTAAAATTATTTTTCTTTCATTATGAAGGATCACGGTTTGGGTTGGATGGGACTTTAAAGACCATCGAGTTCCAACACCTCTGCCACGGGCAGTGACAACTTCCACTAGGCCAGCTTTCTTAAAGCCCCATCCAAACTGGCCTTGAACACTTCCAGGGAAAACTTCCAGACCTGACAACACAATGGAGATTTTTCAGCCATAATTCCAAGCAAATGCTTGTGATTTTAGTGGATTTACATCTTCCCCCCCCCCCCCCCCCCAAAAAAAAAAAAAAATTGAGAGTTTTGTGGCACAGTTCATGGCAGGTACAACAGAGGGGAAGAGACTTTTAGGTCAGACCCCTACCACAGGTCAGATCAAATTTCCATACATGACAAAGCTGATCTTAGCTCTAAAGTGCTGCCTGCAAGATTCACAGCAAAAAACCTATGCCAGTTCTCCTCTGGAAAACATTATAAAGCTCTGAAATATTCCAGCAGATGCATATGCTTTCTAGAGACAGAGAATATACAGATTAAGCTACAGAATGTGGCTTTGTCACTGAACAGGAGGGGCTGAACAGTGATCTCCTTTTTTTCTTGGTAACTACAACTTAATCTGTATTCCCCTGCTAAAAGGATTGCAATAAAATTCTTTGTAATGAAAGGACAATTAAGTCACATTATGTGCAGAAAGTCATCATTTGATAATGATCCCCTAATTTCAGCAAGATAAGACACTAATCACTTATGGTAATCAGATTTGCCCTGGTAATGCAGTGACTGGACCCTGCTGCAGCAATTCAGAGATGTTCATTAGCTCTGCACCCAGATGTCACCAGGTCACAGCATGTCCCTGATGGAGACACTCCGAGGCTGGGAGGACACCACGTTACCTCCTGTTCCATTTTTGTACCAGAAAAGGCAGATTCTGGATTCATCAGTCATACTTATTGCATGAGTTTCCAGCCACACAAGTACTGGTGCCTGGCAATTCAGAATATGATGATGCCCAAAGAAAGGCTCAATCATGTATTTTTTACAACAGCATCTATGCCCAAAATAAATGACAGTCATAAAATACTGTGGATTTTTTTTCCGACATTGAAAGAATTATCTATAATAAAAGCATATCCATAATAAATCTAAGCCATACCCAATGGATACTTAATCCCATGCAACTCATCCGGGAAAGCAAAGGAAAATTAGGTGTGCCTTGGTTCTGTCCAGCACCACCAGGTGGCAATAGCAGCCCAGCTAACCCATCCCACAGCACACCAGCGGTACCAACTGCTTTATTCCCCTTTTCCCTTTCACTCAGCCCTACCCCAAGCTTTTTATAACTCAAACTCAGCGTCAGACTAAGCATCTATAATAAAAAGGATCCCTATACCTACTCCTGCTTCATGAGCTAGTCCAAAGACTGGGTCTGACCTAAACAGCTCCCAGGAACCCAAGACTGACACTTCCAATCAGGCAAATCCTGTTGTTCTTGTGCTAAAGGCATAGCTGCCTCATGCAGATATCCATCACAGTCACTTGATTTCTGCAAACTGACACCCCTCCGATGTATTTTGGCTCAAAGAGGGAACAGCATGCAAGACTCCACTCGTTTCCTGTCCAAACATATATGCCCCAAACCACATGATATATGGAAAAGCAGGAGAAAGAAAAACACTTTTTGATAACCTGGAAATGATAGTAGTATACCAGGCCTGGATTTGAACAGAAAGTTAGATCCAAAGAGTGGTTTATATTTCTCAGATTTCAGCAAGTTCTTTATATAAGTGAGTTAGGACTGTATGGTGTTGCTCTACCAGTCATTTTAAGTTCAAGCAAGAGGCAGAGGTGGCTTGGTGCATGGAAATTAATTGCCATTGTAAACACTAGTTGCAGACATTAATCACACTGAATGATGATGCTATAAATGAAAGAGCAATCTGGCTTCACCCAGTATCCCACGACTACAGTTTCTAAACTTCTCAACAGTCTAGTAAACAAATCTGTGTGTTTTTTTGGTTTTTTTTTTTTTTTTTTTTTTTTTTTTTTTTTTTTTTTTTTTTCTAATGGAGCTGTAGGAAAAACATAATCTGAGGTAAATCCATATATAAAATTACATCTTTGATCTGACCTCACCAGTATCCTTTCAGGAACTACAATAAGGTAAGCAAAAATGAGTCACTGATCTACACCTTCTTTTCAGACTTCCAGTTTTAAGTGCTCAATTACCTCTGACCACCAGCTCCAGCTCCAACCCAAAAATAAGCATTCCCTCCCTAACAGCCATACTTCTGGCCTGCAAGGATTCACCCACTGACCTAAGTCAAAAACTATTTCATATGACCCTAAAGGTGAACCTAGAATAATTTCCATTGTAACCACTGTTCTCTACTATGATTTTCTGTTAAAAGATCTTTTTAATCAGAAGTCTCATCCATGGACAGGGAAAGGAAATGTGATTAAAGGTGGTAGAAAAAAATGAGGAAGGAGAATTAAAATTTTCTTGGCTTCCACCTATCACTGTAGACTTCCAAAACTGAGTGTGTTCATGTTTAGGATGGATTTATCTTCTGGTACTCAAAACCCACAGCATCTTCTTATCAGAGGAACACCTGCTCAAATGCAAGTTACACACTAGGACTTTTTGTCCCAAATTGCTTTTAATTTCTGTTCCAATATTGTCTGTAATTCTATTCATAAAGTAAATTATGGCTTGAACTGCAAAATTCATTCTAGCTCCTTCAGAATTTAAACCACTAAATCAGAATATGAAATTAGCCACTGCCTCCAGCTGCAATACATTTCTTATTTCTCATTTTCACCCACACTCATTGGAAACGTAGTTCAAATGACAACCTGAAAATTGGTTTTATTCTCAACTAGTACACAGAGGTTCCCCCTCCCCGCCTTTTTGTTCCTTACATCCCATAAGCACCTAAAACAATGACACACAGAGTGGCAGGAGATGAGCCAAATACCCCTCCAAGGTACTCCAAGGCACCACACATCTGAGCAACAGGTGTCAAGCTCTGCAAAACAAAATCAGATACCAAAAACCCAAAACACACTTTAATTTGATTTAATTCTTTTGGGCATTCAGCCTCAGCCTAACACTGCAGCTGTTCACAGCATCCACTGATACTTCTGTGTCATTCCTGAGCCAGAGGGGCAACATTTCCCTTGCAGCCTCTTGAGTGGAAGCAATGCAATGTGGTGGAACCAGTCGGAGCCCCACGAAGAGGGGAACAGCAGCAAGCACTGCACCACTCCAGAGAGCATGGCAAGAGCTTCCTGAGGGAAAGTCCTGCCCATCAAACCTCACTTCCTTTTATGACAGGGTAACCCACCCGGTTGATCAAAGGAAGCCAGTTGATGTAATCTCTGGGGATTTCAGTAAAGCTTTTGATACTGTGTCTCAGAGTGACCTTCTGGACAAAATGTCCAGCACACAGCTGGATAAACACATCATGTGATGGGTGAGCAACCGGCTCACGGGTTGGGTGCAAAGGGTGACAATGAATGGGGTGGCATCAGACTTTCCCTAATGGGGTTCTGCAGGGCCCCATCTTAGGCCCTCTGCTCTTCAACATCTTCATTAATGACTTGGATGCAGGACTCAAAGGAATTCTAAGCAGTTTGCAATGATACAAAACTGGAAGGAGCCTGCAGGGAGGCCCTGCAGAGAGATCTGGACAGACGAGAGGACTGGGCAATCACCAACCACATGGAGCTCAGCAAGGCAAAGTACCAGATTCTGCACTTGGGATGAGGCAGCCCTGGATGTACAGAGAGACTGGGGAATGAGACACTGGAAAGCAGTGTCACAGAAAGGGACCTGGGGGTCCTGGCCAATGGCAAGCTGAATATGGGTCAGCAGTGTCCTGCAGCCAGGAGGGCCAGCCCTGTCCTGGGGTAAATCAGTCACAGCATCGCCAGCCGGGCAAGAGAGGGATTGTCCCGCTCTGCTCTGAGCTGGAGCAGCCTCACCTCGAGTGCTGGGGCAGTTTTGGGCACACAATGTAAAAAAGACATGAAGCTGTTAGAGAGTGTCCAGAGGAGGCCATGAGGATTGTGAAAGGCCTGGAGGGGAAGCCGTATGAGGAGCGGCTGAGGGCACTGGGTCTGTTCGGCCTGGAGAAAAGGAGACTGAGGGGAGACCTCATCACAGTCCACAGCTTCCCTCTGATGGGAAGAGGAGGGGCAGGCACTGATTTCTTCTCTGTCACAGGTGATAGGACCTGAGGGAATGGCCTGAAGTTGTATCAGGGGAGGTTTAGGTTAGATGTTAGAAAAGGCTCTTCATCCAGAGGGTGGCTGGGCACTGGAACAGGCTCCCCAGAGAAGTGGTCAGAGCACCAAGTCTGGTACAGCTCAAGAAGCATTTGGAAAACACTCTCGGGCAGCCCGTGTGATTCTTGGGGCATCCTGTGCAGGGTGGGGAATTGGACTTGATGATCCTTTGGGTCCCTTCCAACTCAGCATATTCTGTTATTCTGTGGAACAGGGAGGTCAAGCATTCAAAATCCACCAGGACAAAATTCAGGTGTAATCTGCTTAGGTGACTCTGCCTTGGCAGGGGAGTTGGACTAGATGATCTTCAGAGGTTCCTTCCAATCTTAACTATTCTGTGATTCTGTGATAAAAAGTCAGGCTTTTTTTTTTTTCAGACATAAGTCAGGCTTTGTTCTGTGTTCAAATTTGCAGAACTAAATGCAAAGCCAATCTGCAGTAGCTCTAGATCTCTGGAAAATAAGCTATTTTTAAACAGCAGTAGCAATGTGGACTGCATAAATTAGCATAATCTCAGCTTTCACAGATAGTTCTCAGCTGTTTTACATACTACAAATCAACACTCTGCAGATTCCTCACTTCTACTAACGTGGTCAATCATGCATTTCATGAGGCTTAAAATCTCCTTTTTTCACCTACAAAATCTCAACGGCCTTTTTTTACATTCTTCCTTTTCAGAGCAGTACTATCACAGGCTCAGGTTCCATTACAAATCTCACAAGGTTTCATGTTTAACTGGTGGTTCTGTGGCTGCCTAAATGCAGGACATCCTCTTATTTTCTCAGCTGATGATTTTTCCCTCGTGGGCAGATGGCATAGAAGTAGAGTGCAGATGGAAACCCACAGCCCTCAAACTCCTCATTATAATTTGAAATAGTGCTGGCAGCTCTTCGATTCTCATATTCTCTTCAAATTATTTTCAGCAATAAAGGATGAACTGCTGTTTTCAGAAGACACAGACAAAAGTAATGATATCTGTTTACAGCTGAGAACCTTCTAACAAGGTGATTTCTATTTTCACAAGTTTTATTAAAATCCATAAATCATTACTGAAAAGGACTTCAAATCGAGTATCTCTTGCTTTGATTCAAGTATTACCTTAAGAAGAAAGATCAATAAGAAAATAAGAGACCACACATGCATGAAGGTTTAGAAGTCCCACAGTTAGCTATTTAAGGCAATCCATGGCTCCAGGTATCACTTTACCTGAGCTGCTTGGAATTATAATGGATTTATCTCTGCAGAACACCTGTGAGGTAAGGGAGCTGCTGGTGATAAACTGCAGCAGGCAGCAAGGAGGTGACAATGATGCTGATGGCCTGTGGCTCACAGACTCACCCTGCATCCTCCCAGCCCTTTAGGACTGAAACCCCTCCTGGCAGAAAGGCAGGCTCAAAATGAGGGTGCAATAGAAACTAGTTTTATCATTTCTTCAAGCTTTTTCACAGCATGTCCAGACTGCTGGAACTGGCTTTCCTAACCTTCCGACCAGTTGGAAAAGTCCTAAAAACAGCAAAATAAAAATATCTCTGGTGGAAAATAGCAAGGAAAGAAAAATAGTAAGGATTAGAGGTCAAGCTTGGATCCCTGAAAAGTTTGTATTAACCAATGGAAAAGCATTAAAATAACTAAATTTATCCCTTAGCTATAAAAAGAAAACAAACAATACTTGAGACACCCAAGTGACATGGCTGGTAAGGATTTACTAACACACAGACAGCTCTCTCACACAGTATAAATGAAAAGCTGGCTAATTTGTTCCTGATCCAGAAACCTGGAGTCAGACTTGATAAACACAAATAGCCTCTTTTGTTCCAAGTTTTGACCTGGTGCCTGACAATCAGTTATTAAACCACAGTGCTCTACCTCAGCTAGAAAGGAATCTTCTAAACTGTCTCACAAAATGGTTTCTGTCTATTTAAAAGATGGATAAATGTTGCTTAACTGTATTTTCGGCCTGCAAGAGTAAAGGCTTTTTCTCAGATGGCTGAATTTATTTGCATATTACACATCAAAAACATTCAGATGTTCGACCTAGTTGTGGTATACATACTCTACACGATAAATAATTTGCCTATATAATGCAGGGCTATAATCTTCTTCAGCATGCAGGTGTGAGAAACAACTGCTCACTTTGAAAATTTAAAAGGTTTATTAAACCTTGACAAAAATACAACAAAAGGAAAAATTTGCAGCACTGTGAACTGCCCTCGTGAGTACCACGTGGCAGGTTCATCTTCAAGATGGATGCTCAGTCTTTTATACCCCTGGGGGTTGCATCAGCCAACCCTGGCCCCTCCTAAAGTCTGTCAGTCAGCTCTTCTTTGCCATTTATTGGTGGAGATTGCTTTCTTGTACCTTGATTGGAGGCCAGGTGTTGTCATGCCCATGCCTCCCTAGTAACAACCTTTTCCATTCCCAACTGCCCGATGGAAGGGGCACATGTGCACGCCTTCTTTCTACCTATCTTAGACAACTCAGGCTGTCTGATGGCAACAATACAGAGGGGGGGAAAGGGGAACTATGGGGAGAACAGAGGACATCTAAACTATAATAACTATACATCACTAAAGCTTTTCTTAATATTCACGCAATAGTCATCCCTTAATTGCGAGAGCAAATCATCTCATTATCCATCTATAACACAGGCATGCACAGGGACAACAGGAAATGAAAGAATGAAATATTTCATCACCAAAGACAATTTATCTTTCTTGCATTCAGGAAGAAGATTATGGGAGGTCATCTTCTTAGGGGTTTCCTTTTCATAACAAAAAAAGACAATAATCAGTTTTCATTAGGGAAGACTTGTCCTTTCTCCTGCACCTCATGACTTTCCTGTTCCATCCACCAAACACAGCACTGATATCAACCAAGTAACTACACAGTACTGTCTACCACAAAGGTTTATAAAGGGTAATAGAAACGCTCAAATTTGAGATGTAGCCCTTAAGGACCTACCTGTGTCAAAAGAACCTAACACACTTTTTTTCTCCAGATTAATGGCTTGCACTTGAAACTGATCAGTGTCTTCAAAAGTGACTATATGAAACTGTTGTTTCAAGAGAAAACTCAGCTCGAGCTTGACAGAATAAAGAATTTCCAGAGGAAGAGAACACTCCATTATAAGTGCCTTGAGGAAGCCCTGATTCTGTGAAATCCATCAACATCACACAGCTCATCTTGGCACATTCAGAGTCTTTGGTTTAAGAGGCTGATCACCCAGGGAAAGGCAAAGAGAATTTTGGCAGAGGATGAGATACTGTGCCAGCATTTCTGATGCAGTAAAAGTGACTCTACCACACATCTGCCTCTCTGTGAGAGGCTGAATCTGCCTGTGACAAGGTCAATTTTGAGAAAGGTTGGTATTAAAAGATTATGCTCCCTCCATCCTCTCACTGAGGTTATGCTAATTATTTCAGGAGAGCAAAGGAATTCTTTGATCCTCCAATTCCTCCTTCCTTCACAAGGTGACTCTGGCTGCCGGCACAGCACCCAGAGGAACAGCACAGCATATCCTAATTCCATAATTGTGGAATTAGCCATTTTCAACCTTGAAATTTAACCCTAAGAAATGGAGTATGCAGTAATCCACATAATCCAGGCCTCTACACCTGTCCCTCTTCCAACTAATCTCACCACCCTTCACCATGACACATCTTAATTTAGAGTCCTGCCTGCTAAGGTCAGTGTGTAAGTGGATGCTCAGGAGTTGCAACAAGTATTTGTCACATGGTGGGACCAATTGCTTTGTGAACTCTGGGAGACACAGAAATATCAGCAGCAAGCAGAGCCCTTTGCCAGCCATGCACAAATGATCTTTACAAAGGTTCTAGAAGGCAGTGAGGAGAAGGGATAGATAAAGAAATAAATAAATGCATGTAGCATAGCCCTGGATAATGCGATCTGCTGGTATTAAGTTTTCTCCTGAAGGAGTTAAGTATATACCAGCTGCTCTACATTAAACCGAGCTGGCATTTTAAATCATGCAAATTAGGTGAGCTCCCATCCATTTCAGCCCAGCATTTAGCAGCATTGCTGTAAATGATGCAAAGTGCTGGCCAAAGCAAGCCCTGCCATTTCAGCTGCTGTCAGGGAGGAGAGGAGGAGGCAGGGCAAGCAGTGGCTCTAGTGATGCTGCAGCTATTCACAAGATGGTTTGCAAGAGCCTCCTTCCCCCACAGTTATTGTCTGCATGACCAAAATATGCCCATGTGCATGGAAAGCCTGGGGCTTTTATTTGTTGAAAATTCATTTATATACACTACTAAGAACCGCTGAAAAATTATTTAAAATTCAACTATTTGCCAGTGGAACACTGAAATTTCATTTCTCTTTGCCTAATGCTGCACAATCAACACTGAGTGGATCTGACAGGTCATTGGCTCAGAAATGCTGACACAGCAGCCAAGGGTGGCATCAATCCCCTCCATCATGTCCAACACCAGTGGACATTTCTCAGACTGCTAAGGGAAGAGATGAAAATCTGTGTTTATCCAACACAAACCCCTCTTCTGCTGAATCTGAGAGCACTCAGGAGGCAATAAAGAGGGCTAAATCTTCCTTAGTTCACACTGTTGTGGCCAAGAGATTAAATTTCAGCACAAAGCTGAAATGGTGAAAGATTTGCTATTAAGAAGTCTAGGAGCTCCACAGACTTTTTAAATCTATTATTTCAGGTTCCTTGTTTACCTGCTCAACAAGGAGAAGATGGAATTCATTTTTGTGTTAAAAATAAGGTAAACTGCCTTGCTGTCCAACCTGACAGACCAACCTACCAGTTGTGGTGACCCACGAGCATGACATCCCACCACACCATAATGCTTCTTGGTGGTTGCACCACCCATCAGTCCACATGGTCCAAACCCTACTAGGGGAAGGCCAAAAGGCATCTTACAGGCAGGAAAGGAAAATCTACATTGCTGCAGTGTGGGAAGTTGCTATCTGACTGCTTGGAAACAGGATCCTAGGCAACCACTGCTCTTCCTCTTGAAAAGCAGAAAGAGGTTTGATTCAGTGAAATAAAGCAAATTCAGTACAATTCCCCTGGAGGTGCTCCATAGGGATGAACAGGATGCTGCTGCCTCCCCTTTCCAGCTCCACACTAGAGGACCTGGCCCCTTTTAGCCAGCTTTCTTTGGCAGTGCCCATCTGGCACATTACCGTGGAGGACTAGACCCTTGTGTGCTCCAGAGCCCATCCCAGAGGAGTAAGATGCAGTGATGCCAAAAATACTCCTTCCCAAAATATTCCATCCCAGTTAAGCCTCAGACAAGTCTGGAATACATGTGGCTGTCCTGAGAAGCAGACTGACCTCTGGCTATTGAGCAAGAAAAGCTCAATTTCTAAGCTATTGCATCAAATGGTCAATGCACTTTGATCTTGATACAACACGTGACATTTTTCGATTAGTTTTGAAGACTTAAATATCCATACATCTGTGGCAAATGGAAAATAATTTAAAACAGAATCAAATTTGTCTTACCAGACAGATCCATTAATTACTGTCACCACCAGCTGCAATCAAAGCTGCACATTGATCACTGTGGATCAAAATGCCAGTACTGAAATTACCTGTAGTTTCCAATAGTGGACACAACTCAAGTGGAGATGGCTAAAGAAAATGGAATCTGCTTCTAAATATTTGTTTCAAGATATGCAAGTATAACAAAGTCTTAGCACCCATATTCACCATAAAATATCACACAAGCTAGAGCAGCAACATGAAATCCCACCAGGGTATTAATTTTGTTCTACCAATAGGCAAGTATATAGAACTAATAGATGGCAGAAAAAGACAATGTAATAATTTTTAGTCAGCATTTCCAAAAGATAAGCAATCCTATCAGGGAAGATCCCCTCATTGTGTGAAACAAAAAGCTGTTACTACAACAGTCTTCACGACTGAGAAAGTCACTCCATGAGACAAAAAATACATAAAATTACAATTCCAGCCTGTCACACACCTCTCCCACTTCTCCCAAGAGCAAAGCATGGGTGTCCCCAGACAGCTGTTCCAGAAGATGTTCTTCCTAAACAATGCCGAGAAATCTAGTTCCTTTGGCTAAAAGGCCTTGTCAGTCCCTACAATGTTATTTGGGAGATGAGGGAGAACATGCAAATGATCAGGGAAGCTGGGTCAATCCTTTTGTCTGGAGAAAGTGTAACCAAGCCAACAAGACCCCAGCACTGAGAAGAGCTACTGCTGCAGCCAGAGACAAGTCAGCCTATCAAGGGCTGGTTTAGGGTTTCTATTTATTTATGGATTTTATACTTCATGAGAAAGCCTGGATATGCATGACTAGCTCGCTTTCTTCAGCAGGTGAGACAAACATCTCTGGGTTTCTCCAAGAAGGCTTCACAGCCTTCACAGTAAAGCCAAGGCACTTTTGGATTATACCATGGCTGTCATTACATAAAGGACAAGACAGAAGAAATGGACCAAGACTGGTGACAGGACAGGTAAAATAAAGACACTTAGGGAGACTCCTTCCCACTGTGAAAGAAAGGATATGGCAACTTGTAGCCACAGCTGTAGAGACAAAAAAAAAATCCACGCAAGGAAAAGGACTTAAGGAAACATCCAAGGCAAGGGATGAACACAAGCTAAAAAATGCAAGTAAACAAGACGTTGTCAAAATATGATGATATGACAGTCCAAAACTCAATACGCACAGGGGAAAAAGTCCTGATAAAAGTGCATTTTCAAATACAGAAGTTGGATACTTTTCCCTTTCAGGCATTGTTTTCCCACACATTGCTTCCAGTTCTGAAATAACCAAAATTAAAATGAAAAATAATCCAAGTATAACACACCTAAAAATACTTTCAACAGGCAAAAAAAAAAAAAAAAAAAAAAAAAAAAAAAAAGGTGGAATCAGAATAAAACTTCAGATCTCAGCCTGTTTTAAAATAAGAAGTGACCTGTTTTCTCATTTACTTTAATAGGTGGTTTATTTGTTTTAAGTTTTAGCAGTTATTTCCATGCCTTTGCAAAACTGAAGAAACTGAGACTGTTTCCACAAACTATTTCAGAAAAAACAATTTACAGATAAAATTAGAGGCATACAACTAAGTGCCAAGTGTTTGACTGAATTCCAGTTCTTGGTGAATGGAAAACCAGCAGCTTCCTGTTACAAAATGTACCAACAGTTCATGTCTAATAATACACATAATATCTAACCATTTATATACTTCAAATATAGATGTTTCTAAAAATAATATTAAAGCAGGGCATTTTTAGCCAGGTGAATTTCTCAGGAGAATGAGATTCTACAGTTTGCTCAAGGAAAAAAATAGATTAATGGGTTAAAATATCAATAGCATCTCTTGATTTATACCAAAATAAAAAGTAGAAGATTTAGCTCCAAAGCTTCAAGAAGCAAAAAAATAAATGGGAAAAAAGGTCAAGAGCAGAACACACACCCTTTCATTAAAGGCCCAACTATTGCTTAATTCACAAATGTATCTTCTTAAACACCACTTATAATATTTATCCTGTTGCAAACTTGGAAAGTTCAAGCAAAATAATTATTGATTTAAGCACCTCCTTAATTTCTTCCACTTTGGTAAGAAGAGGGGAACTGGGCTAGAAGCATTAAAATACTCTACAAATTGTTCAGAGATTTAAATCTAGTGGTGAGACAATCTGGAAAGTGAAATTACAGAGCAGACAATGTTTCTCAAAGGACTCTTAAAAGCAAATTTAAACCAGTCAATACCAATCCTTAATTTCCAAAACCCAGAATTTAATCCACACTATCTCAGTAAATAAAGGCTTTCTTTTCTGATACCCTCTGGATAGGCAAAAAAAGCACAAGTAATGTTGATTTTTTGGTGTGGTTTTTTTTTTTTTTTTTTTTTTTTTTTTTTTTTTGTGGGTTTTTTTGGTGGTTTTTTTTTTTTTAATTCCTAGATACTAGAAACTTGGGAAAAGGTTCATTATTTGATTTGCTTATTACACTTCTTTATAATCAGATTTTTTTTCTTCTTGAGAACTAAAGCTCAGGTTCAGCGCCAGCAGATTTCAAAAGCAGTATCTGTGCTCTCCTCTATTAATATACTTGTACCTCTTTCTGCTTGGTGTCATTGTGCATCAAGTGTCACAGCAGAAGGTGATAAAAATCACTTGCTAAAGCAGGGACAAAAAAGTGAGAGTGTTCACTTAAGAAATTCAACTTAATGGAGTAAACTAACAGTTTCAAGGACAGAAGGAGAACACATGGACACCATATGCGATGAGCATTTTGAGCTGTTAACAAGTAGCAGCAAAGGAGAAAGATAATCTAGTATCAAGGGACTAGCTAGTAATTTTCTATAGAGCTGCAGACTTTCTGGACCTTGGCTACATTTCTTTGTGCCTCAGCCATCCACTTAACAAATGTTCTACAAAAAATAAGAACAGTAATCCCTACCTCTAAGGGCGCTTTAGGTGCTTTAGCATATTCAAATTTTCAAGCCAGATAGATAGATAGATAGACTGTCACAAGTAAGAGGGGGTAAAAATATTTTCCAATATCATAAAAAACCAAATGGAACTTTGTTCAAAGTTACTTTATGCAAACTAACCCTTTGCATATTCTAAATGAAAACCCAATTATTAAAGAACCTCCTGAATTTATATGGCAATGTTATGCCTGTTGTTCAAATGCAAGGCTTTAGGAAAGGTAGCTCTTTATTTATATGAAAAGATAAATCACTGGAAAATCCATGTTAATAATCACAATAAAACGACTTTGGAATTGTTTTCTTGTTTTCTATCTGAGAACATTTCATCTAGAGCAACCCTGCCCCCCCAACAATTAAATATTTTTCAGTATGTATCTAGAAATATATCAAACCCACGGCAATCATAAATAGAAGAAGAATTTGGCTGCTTAGTGGCCTCAAATTGCTTACAGTGCGTAAAAAAAAAAAAAAAAAAAAATCAATCATAAAGATCCAGCACCGGCCTTTTTGTAAGCATGTACTTAGGTACATAACTATAATCATATTAACAAACTAATTAGCACCAATTTCAAATTTATTTTGTGCTTATGTATTTTGATAGCCTGAATCTATAGTTTTTCTTAGCTTCTCCCAACTTCAGTAAAATCTATCCCTTTGTTCATATCCTAAACGTGACTCCATTTGGTTCCTTCCAACTGCAAAAAGCAATATTTTATGTGAAAGTTATCAGTATGATTGACCACATTTCTCATAATTTAATTTATAATTAGCTCTGGTAGTCATAGTAAGACCAAATTGCACACCACTGAGGCAGCTCATGCGATGGCACTGAACCCAGCTGATGTTCATCTGACTTTAAACTGGGTCCAGATAAAGATTTGCTTGATCCCTATCCCTTCAGCAGGCTGGTTCAGTATGAGAACTGTGAAACCCAGTATCACACACAAAAATGGCTACTGCATGTGAGCATCATTTCTCTGCAATATGCTCCATTAATCTTTCTCTCTATGAAGCTTCACATTGGCAAGACAGCAATATGGAGGTTTAAACAGCTCCTGGTAAAGTTAATTAAAATATAGAAAAAATAATTACTAACACCTGAACTATGTGGCTTCATTTGGATTGCTAATGGCATGGGCACAAGGGGAGTGAGGGAGGGGAGGGGAGTGAGGGGAGGGGGAGGGGAGGGGAGGGGAGGGGGAAGAGAAGAGAAGAGAAGAGAAGAGAAGAGAAGAGAAGAGAAGAGGAAGAGAAGAGAAGAGAAGAGAAGAGAAGAGAAGAGAAGAGAAGAGAAGAGAAGAGAAGAGAAGAGAAGAGAAGAGAAGAGAAAGAGAAGAGAAGAGAAGAGAGAGAGAGAAGAGAAGAGAAGAGAAGAGAAGAGAAGAGAAGAGAAGAGAAGAGAAGAGAGAAGAGAAGAGAAGAGAAGAGAGAAGAAGAGAAGAGAAGCGAGCCCCTCGGATGCTGTGTGGCTCATCAAACATCTGATGTGAGCCTAAATTTGAAGTGTGGAAAAATACTGGAGGAACCTGTTAAGTTAATCAGTTTGAGAGCAGTGCACAGCTGACTGAACTCTCTGGAACGTGCCAGCAGTGTGCCACCAACCTGGAAATGTCTGTCCACTCCATTTGTATCAGGGAGTTGTAATGGAGCTTCCATACCCCTTGTCATTACTTGGACTACAGAATGGGCAATGAGGAAAAAAACAGAGATGTTTTTAACCTCAACAGGTGTGGCAAATGCTTTTGGAGCACACCCAGGTGTAGATGATCTTGACAAATTTAGGAAAGAATCACTAGGTAAAAAATCTAGTGTAAGACTAGAAAATAGGGACATCTAGAAAGCCCCAGAACTAGACCACCCCAGATCCAGGCTGCCCAACTCAACAAGATCTTCACAAACTGGGAAAGCAACATGAAGAAAAATCTAGCTGAGCGAGGTAGCTTGATTTCAGACAATATCTAACCAATTTTAAACTGAATTATTTTTTTTTAAAGGGTCTAGGGAAACTGAAAAGAGTTCTGTAGTTGCAAGAGTTGTAGAAATCCTAGGCTTTGCCTAGTTTAGGGAAAGAGAAAAGTGAGGGAGAATATCACACCCTGTGAGCACCTGCTTGCCATGTCCACCAGGAGAGGGCAGCTGTCTGGTTTTCAGCAAATGAATATTGCAAAGAAATATCAATTCCTAACCCCTCCCCTCCCAGCCAAACTAAGCACAATTACAGGTAATTGCTGAACACACATACTTTAAACCCAGGTTTAAACAGATGTCTCTTAACTTGCAAGTGTTTTAGTGGAAGAGTGGGACCAACCATTTAGCAAGGTCCTGGTGCCTTTAGTGCTGCTTCAATTACTGACGGTACAAACAGTCATTATTTTTTAGCTTCTCTGGAGAAAGAAAATCAAGAAGTTGGAGAATACAACATAGCAGCAATAAACACAGTAATTAAATCCGTGATCTCCTTCAGTGACATTCACAATGACATGGCAGCAGACTGCCTGCAATGGCATCTTCCTTCTTGCATCTGTATGAACAATTGAACAATTACACCACAACCATAGACTTCTAATTGGCAATTATTTCTTTCTTAAATAACTAATGCAAATTTAGTAGCCAAATGCATCCAACTTTCTCAGAATCACTGAGAAATACCATTTTGTAGATGAGAATCTTGCTATCTACTCGACGCAAGTTTCTCTGGTAACAAAGTTAAATATTTCCAAAACAATTCTCTCTAAATGGGTAGTACAATTTATTGGTGGTGTTTTCAAATTTGACAAAATAAGCAGCAGTGCAACAGTGAGATATTGTTGTGCACAACACAGGGGATTTAATATGGAAAAATAGAGTGTGTATATCAGTAACAGTAAAATAGGAATGATACTGCCATGATTCATCCACCTAAGATTTTTGACTAGCATTTACAATGGGCTTGATGCTAAAACTCTGAGACCTTTCTTTGGAAAGTGACTCTGAAATACTCAGAGGTATGCTTTTTATAAATTTCATAGCTTTTTAAAAAACACACTGCCCTTATAAGGCCTTAAGGCACAAAACTTCCAGTTACATAGAATCCAGCTAACACATGTAAAACCATATCAAGAGGAACAAAATTAGCAAAACATTTAGAAGTTTTCACTGATACCACATTTGTGAGTGGGACATCTTGAATTTCAGCAGTTTTTTTTTTTTTTAATTGGTGCTTTAATGAATACCACCTGCAGTACTCATGCTCTCTGAAGAATCAGGTTCTAGAAAGGTGCCACCTGGCACCAAAAAAGCTCATGAAGCTTTGCAGTGGTGTGTAAGTGGCTTGAAAGATGCTAACCCAGCATGAGAACATGGCTGATATCCTCACATGGTGGCTTCTGGACTATGCTCTAGACAAAGCCTCTTCTCCAGAATAATCAGTCCAATAAGCCACTAAATTTTGTATTTTGTAGTGCAAAAAGGACCCACTTCAATGGGATTAAGAACAACTCCCTGAAATACGCCCAGAACCAAGAGAATTGGTCCAAGTGACACAATCTCTCTCTCATTCTCCCTTCACCCACACAGGAGGATGTCCTTTCTTGTGGGCTGAAAATTCTGCATAGGGACCAAGATCTGCAGAGGATAGGAGCCAAAACATTGGGCAATGGTCCAGCTTGTGGATCTAAACTATAAATTCTACTGTAAGAATACCACTTCCATCCCCCACAGGTGATGCCAAGGTGCCTGCCCAGTAAAATGGTGAGGGTCACATTGGTGCTTCAGATAAATCACCCAGAGAAGCAAAGTGATCATCCTCAGATTCTCAAGCTATTCAGAACTGCAGTGTTCAAGTCCAAACCTTACCAGGGTTATTATCAGAAAGCACTTTTGTACCTGAATGCAGCTGAAGGTCTTCCAAGATAAAAGTGCTTCAGCTGCTGACCTATCAGCTGGCAGCTGTCTATCCATCCTGTTCCTCCTCCCTTGGCAGGGAGGAACAGTAGGAAAAGGAACAAACAGTGCCTTTGACACAACACATCTGGAAAAATCTCCCTCTAGATATAAACTGCCATTCCAAATGACCACCTTGAATAGGAAAACCCTGCGTGCTTTTGTGGGCAGAACGATCAAAGCTGGATCAACAAAACTGCTGAATAACAAAAAAATGACTGTGTTTATTCAAGATAATAGATAGTGAAAAAAGCCTCACTGGTTCACACCTTAAAAGGTGCTGGTCATCTGCTCAGACTGCCAGCCAGAGGAGGTTACTGAGAATGCAAAGCTTAAGATTTCTCCTGGCTGCTGAAGAAATTAAAAATGTAAAATTATCTGACATTTCCTTAGCCAAAATCTTTCCCTGTTCAAATATAACAAGTTAGCATCAAGACCCTTTCATCATCAGGCTACAAAAAAATGGGGTTTGTTCCACATCCTTGTAAGGATTAAAACCACCATAGTGTTGCCCTTGGTGCTGCAAACAGCTCCCACTGGCAGATCTCTGTGAGCATAATCTGTTACAAGATGAGAGAGTATTTCTGAATAATAACCACTTTTTCAGCAATGTAGATTTCCATGCAGAAACCATGGCATGTGTGAGAGAAAGGGCAGCAGATAATGAGATTTTGCTGATGTTTTATAATCACCAGGACAGACTCAGGCACAAGTGAGAGAGAGCACTTGATTATCTTGTAAGGGCAGACAGGTTGGTCTGTCTGCTGCCACTACCCTGGATCCATGCTTGGCTGTCTCCTTTTCCTGCTCTCAGTCCCTCAGGAACTGCTCCAGTCATATCTGTCTGGCCTGAGCAGCCCAATACGTCACCCTGTCTACCAGCAAGGAAAGTGCAGCATATCCTGAAATCAGGGCACGCGGTCAAACATGCCCAATCAGTAGGCACACTTGTCTGAAGGGAACAGGGTTACCAGGCCACAGATTCAGAATCTAGGTGGTAGGGATGATCCATTATTTCTCCAAGAAGGAAAAAACCAGGTGAGTCTCTGCCATCATTTCCCTCTCTCAACATAATGGTATCACCTTCCACCGGGCTCAGATATTGGCAGAAGCAGAGTGTAACATATACGGCTGTTGCCAAAATACATCCCAGGGCTGTACAGCCATCTCTGGAGCACAGCAATCAATTGTGGTTGCTGCAGCAGCCCATCTGCTCTGCTCCCTCCATAGCACAGTTACACACACGCTGTGCCCACGCTGCTGCGGAGCTCACCGGGGCACGGCAGTTCAGGGCAGCCCCAGCCACGCTGACAACCTCACCCTGCCCACAGAAATTAAACCAGCTGAGCAATGGGCATCTCTCCTCCCTATACAGCAAGCAGTACATATAAAAATATATTAGAAGGCTGACACAGATTAAAGGGAAACCTAAAATGTGTATTGATGATGTGCTGCATCTATGATGTCATGCATGTATAGCATTATACAGACAATTCCACTTAAGTGTTCATTTCCTACATAATCTGTTTAATTTAGCTGCACTGAATGACATGCATATTGTAATCTAGCATCAAGCACTGCCTCCCATTCACTCCCCACACAGCTACAAACACAGAATGTTCACACAACTAGTGCTCTGGTACAGTACATGACCGAACACAAAACACATTCATGACAACCAGCAATCCTCCCCCAGCCCAGGCACACGAGCCAGCCCTTACACTTAGCACCTACAGAAAGCACACAAAGAACACACCCCACAAACAACATCTCTACCATCTCCCTCCTGTAAATCCCCCTCTAGTTCAAGCAGAGGCGATGGAGAAGGCAGCACAGGCAAGCAGTACACGCAGCCCCATCCCTCAGCACCCCACCACCAGCTCCCTCATGCTGGCAGAATTACACATGCCCCTGTGTGTAATATAAAACATCCCACCACTGCAGACAGATGTTGGCACACACACACATCCCTTCCTTGCAATTCCATGCTATTTACCCTAGAAAACCTGCTGCACACTCTCAACACAGAAATAAATTCTCACATACACCTCCCCAGCATTTGGTGCCTGCTAACCTGTGTGTCAAATCCATTTTCTATCGAGCTACTCTTCCTTGCTGGGAGGCCATCTCCTGCGTTTTCTTGTCCATTGGAAGATTTGAGAGGAATCTGGCTGGAATACAATGGCTTCGTCACCTCCACCTTGTTCCCAAACTTCAGGTAACAGGGCTGTGGGATGGTCCTGGCCGTTGGGACATGCAGGATTGGAGCAGCGCTGTGTACGGGTTTAGGTAGTCCCGACTTCATTTTGGAGGCTACCAGGATGGCTGGCATTTTCTCTTTCTGCTTTCCTAACACGTTTCTGTCAGCAGCAGCAACAGCAGAGACAGCAGGCAGGGAGAGAGAAAATGACACGTTGGGGAAGCTGTTCTGCTCTAAAGCAGCCTGGTTACTGCAGAGATCTCCAAAATCAGCTTAGAATTTAAAATCAACAATAAAACCAATTAAAAAATGTTAAAAAAGAGAAAGGAAAAAAGAAAAAAAAGAAGAAAAAACACACCACTTTCAGTCTAAAATATCCCCCAGCTTTATGCCAGCCTTCCACCTGTTTCCTCTAATTTTATTTTCAGTTCTTTACCACTGTCCTCTATCCTATTTCTGCTATGTAACTTGCTCCTTCCTTTCTCTATCTGACTCCTGCAATTTTCTTGCCTGGAAATGAGAGACTTTCACTCCATTATCTTGTCACTGCATCTCCAAAGTGAGGCAGCCTTTGAAAAAAAAAAAAAAAAAAAAAAGGAACCTGCTGCATATGCTTCCCCTTCCGTACGCACTAGAGAGTGAGCGAGCAGGATTTCCAGCTTAAGATGTCCTTCTTCAGTCTTAGCCAAGAAGCAGATGTAGCTCAGTGTGTTAATGACTGATGCCCTTGGATACAAGCCTTAGAGAATCAAGCTTCTTAAGCCTAAATAGCTGTGAATAGGACAACGATGCCGGAGCAGAAGGAGAAACGTCCACTGACAACGATTTTTAAATCAAAATATGTCAGTGGCCACAAAATTTCCCGGCTCCCCCTGTGCTGAGCATAAAAACCTGGACGGGGCGAGGAGTGGGGAAAAGAAAAAAAAAAAAAAAAAAAAAAAAGAGATTAAAAATGAAAGCGATTCAGCAGCGAGAGGGAAGGGAAAGCAGCCGGCAGCTCATGTTCCCTCCCGCAGTGGAGCGGGCTCCCGCCCGGCGCTGCTCGGCGCATCCCGGGGGGGCCGGGACCAGCCGGGCGGGAGGCGGCGGCTGCCCGGCACCGAGCGGGCAGGGCGGGCCCCGGATTGGTCCTGCCCGCTCCGAGCAGGAACAAAAAAAAAAAAAATTAAATAAATAAATAACCAAGAAATCGCTCCCTCTCTCCGCAGGGGGAGGAGCGGCCTCGGCTCCCGCGGCGAGCAGGGAGACCTGTGGGGCGGAGGGATCTGGAGGGATGGATGGACGCTCCGGACGCTGGAGGGATGCTCCGGGGGCGCGGCACGGAGCGAGCCGGGAACCGGTTTCTTTTTGAAATTTGAAAAAAAAAAAAAAATTCAAATCAAAACACCTGGAAGTGACTTATTGTTCGTGGCTGTTTGGGAAAAACTCCCGCTGCCAGCATCAACAGGAATTTGAATAAGCACAGTGAGTAATACGGCCCTATTATAGCAACACTTGGCTTTGGGGAGGCTTTCAGTGTCGCAGGTTCCTCCTCACGCTGCTCGGTGGGTGCCAGGATCCGTTACAAGCCCCGGATCCCGCGTTCCTGTTCATCCTGACACGTTTCAGAGCTGCACATATTCCCCTTCCTGCGCACACCTGCACCAGCCAGGACAGCGGGAGATTGATTATCCCTGTGCAAATCAAGGCACCAAGCGATGCCTTCAAGACTGCATGGGGGGCTCAGCACCAGGAAATACAGTGCCACCGTGCCCAGTTAAGGCTTTGACTTATCCCTAACTACAAGACATACATTGAGGGGTTGGAGTGAGTCCGGAGAAGAGAATGAAGCAGGGAATGGAGCACAAGTCTGATGAGAAGTGGCTGAGGGAGCTGGGAGGGCTCAGCCTGGAGAAAAGGATGCTCAGGTGGGACCCTCTGGCTCTCTACAACTCCCTGGGAAGAGATTGTAGTCAGGTGGGATTCAGGCTCTGCTCCCAAGCCACAAGTGACAGGGGGAGAGGAAATGGCCTCAAGTTGTGCCACAGTAGGTTCAGATGGGATATTAGAAAAAATTTCTTCACTGAAAGGATTGTCAGGCACTGGAACAGACCATTCAGGGAAGCGTTCACAAAACACATGGATATGGCACCTGGGGACATGGTTTAGTGGTAATATGGCAGTGCTGGGTTAACAATTGGATTTGATGATCTTGGAGGTCTTTTCCAACTTTAACAAGTCTATAATTATAGGAGGGTGCCTCAGAACAATATTCACAAAACCAACATGAGACATGGAAGCAAAAGATGCATTTCAATCAAATCTTCATCACAGTTCCAGTTAATGACTTTATTTCCCTAATAGGGCTGCTTCCTTCAGCTCCTTATTCCCACCTCATCCACTCCGCAGGTAATGAACCCCTAAGCCAATGCCTGGGTGACAAGGAACAGAGTGATCCCAGCAAGAAGAGAGTGGTTTACACTGGAAGGGATCTTAAAGATTACAAGTTCCAACCCCCTGCCATGGGCAGGGACACCTTCTACTAGTCCAGGTTGCTCAAAGCCCCATCCAACCCAGCTTCAAACACTTCCAGGGATGGGGAATCCAGAGAAGCAATGAACCTACACTTGAAATGTTTGATATACACACTGGGTGAAGCGACTCAGCAGGACAGAGGAAGCCCAGCCCCACTGGCCCTGTCCCATCCAGGCTGCGAGCAGTGCTTGGGGAAGGAAAGCTCTATCATGCTCAATCACTCATGGCAAGGAGAGCTGGGACCTGCCTATTTAACACCCAATCTTTTCAGGAAGTTTTAAATGTGCAAACCTCAGGTTTTTAGATCTAAGATTCTTTCAGACAGAAAAAAGGCATTTCTTGGATTGTATTGTAGGTGTCTCCAGGATGAAAGGCAGCATTGCTGGATCCTTCTGCAGATGTCATCTTCAATGACTTACCCAAGGTTACAGAGTGACTAAGTGGCAGAACTAAAAAGCAAAGTCAGAAATTGTGCTCTACTTATTATCAAGTACTATTCTTCCTCAACATTGCAATGTAAAATGTAATTCAAGTTCCTAAATAAAGCTCACATGTTCAGTCTTGGCTGTTGGTGGGATTTTTCAACACATCTGCTTTCACATGTACCACTTCTGCAGGCTATTTTGTAGTAACTACAAAAGGGTAAAATTTATGGTAGCTGTTTTTTTTAAGTAACTGCTTCCACCTTAATCTCTTTATCCACCTTTCAGATGGGAAAGCACACATCCTTCATCATCCACTGAGATCCCACCAAGACAAATCTTCTATTGTTCTGCCATAACTGTCCACAATGTCAGCTTAAGCACAGCTATATAGAACATTTCAAAACCCTACAATTTGATAAAGAATGTAAATTTACCATCTGAGAGGACTGGTAGTCCTTGGAGCAGAAATGTGTCAAATGCTCCAACACCATTTCCATCGTTCCATGCTGAGAACTCAGCCCTGTTGGACTACAGAAGGTTGGGCTCCAGTATGAACATCTTGAAAAAGATCCAGGCCTGAAAACCAGGCTAATTTTAGATCTGTAATAAAATATACTAAGGTTTAAAAGCTATTAGAAGATCTAACTGACAGCTTTACATTCTGTTCTTCACTTACACGTTTTATGAGGTTTGGGCCACCAATCCCTGCTGCACCCAACTTGCCAGTTTTTGTTGTTCTGTTTTTATCTTGGAAAACTGGCTAGGGTACGGGATACCAAGCCAGCTACAAAGTTAATTTGACCAAAAGAAAAGGATTCCTTTTTTTGCTCCCTTAACAATTATGGAATCTGATCCTTTGACGATGGTGGATTGAATACTCCACAGCTCCTTTGGACACTCAAAGGAGTTTTGCTTATTTCTCAGTGTGCAGTCCAGCCTACTGAATGTGATTTTTTCTGAATATACTCAGTCTATGATCCTGACAGATATTTTGCCAAATCAGTGGACACATTCTTCATCAAAGCTTAATGTGAATTCCTGATAACAGATTTGAAGAGTGACCTAGAATTACTGCTTCTCTCATGGATTCAGTTTGCATCTAATAATCCTTTGTCATCTAAAACCTGGGGGAGCTTTTATGTTATACATATTTTGCTTTATATATCTAAACATCACAGCATAATGGCATTGAAATACAAGCTGCTGTATCCAGTGGCAGTGCAGTTACATGATATAATCATAAATTATTATCACATTACAGGCTTTATCTGCAAAGACTAGCAACATCAATTTTGGTCTGACTTTGGAATTGACAAGCTTTTGGGTTGTCTGGGTTTTTTGTTTTGCTTTGGTTTTGGGTTGTTTTTGTTGTTGTTATTGCTTAATAAATTAATTTTTATCTGGTTTTAAGGCTAGGATTTTAAAAAGAAACTACTTCTCTTGGACAGTCAAAGTGATCTGGGAACCTGTCTCTTATCTTCTTTGAAAAGCCCAACCAGTTTTCCCTTCCCTGTTTTGAATCACCCAAATTTCTGTATCTAAGGTAGGAGTAAATAATCTTAAAAAAGGTGGCAAATTATCTAAACAAAAAACAAGCGCTTCATTCCTTCCCAGAAATGTTGGGTAAGCCTCTGACTAGGAGAAATTCCCCTGCAGCTTTAAGTCTGATGAGTATCTTTGCCTGAATAACCACAACACCCCCTCATTATCTGTCTGTAGTCCAGGGAGCATCCACTCACTCCCCAGCTGGGGCAATATGGAAGGAAAAATGCTATAAACAAGCACTTCCCTGTAAGAAAAAAACCCACAATGAAACCACAATAAACCCTACTGATTTGGCTTACACAGCTGATTTTGAAGCTCAGAAAGTATTCCTGCTTTGGACTCAAGCTGTGACTGCTCAGCACCATGGAGTGTCAGCTCAAGTGCCAAGACTCTGGTGTTGAGAACTGGCTTAATACTCTCAAAATTTTAGTGAGCAGGCTCATGTGAACTCAAGAACGTAATACACCAGAGGAAACTGTTTGAAAGCCCTGTAGTTCAAGAGCTTGTAGGCAAGTCAGCACATTGCCCAAAACAAAGCCCATAAAGAGAACAAAAGCCCAGGGTTGACTGCTCTTGAACAGATGATCTTTATGAATGAGATGAATGTTTCTGGAACAGTAAAACCATTGAAGCAGCCTCCACAGCTCACACATTATCAATTAACAACAAAATAGGGTCTCTATACCCAAGTGGAAAGAAAATGTCTGTATGAATTGCATGTGGGTATTTCAAGTAAAATTAAAAGCTTAATGAAATATTGCAAAAGATCAGAAAATCAGACCTTCCTTTCAACTTGTAGTTAATATTCATCCTCAACAAAGCCAAATGTTACATTAGCCTAAATGGAAAAACCATGTAGAATTATGCTACCAATTAGAACACCTCATTAGCTGGTCTGGTGATTCAGAACTGCTGATGGAACTGAACTCAAGGCTTGAAAATACCTTGATCAACTGTATCCTCAGCTTCTAGGCATTAAGGATGGATCTGCAATCTCCCAGAAAAATCATTTCAAGCCAAGGTGAATATTCTTAAAATGTCACAGCGTCAGAATCAGAGGGTTTAATTATTCTCTCAAACCCATTCTCATCAAGTTTTACTGCTGCCAGGCAGCTGTCCTATAGACCGTGGGCATGTTCAGCCTTGGCACAGCTCCATCAACTTAAGTGAAGTTATGACAGGAATAAATATGGATCTATTTTTGGTACTGCAGGCATTTTGCACATTCACGTCCATCTTTTGTTCCTGATCAGTGTCAAATACGGAAAAGGCTGATCCCATCTGTACATTCACATTACCATTCTATGAAAGAACCCATAAGGGTGTAGAGGAGTAAAGGTGTAAACCCCATAATTTTTTGTTGTGTTCCTCCACAGGGAACAGTAGAGATTAGAAAGAGGAATGTAGATAGAAGCATTATATAATTTGGCATCCTCTCACCACAGCAATTATAATCTGTACATGTGAATTCTTTATATAGAGCAGTGAGAAGAGGAGGAAACCTTGGTTCTGTTCCCAGTTCTTTTGACAGAAATCTTGTCTACATTACACTAAATCTGATCTAAAATTCCATTTGTAATCCCCTGACATACTTCTAATTCACACTGGGTTTAATGCCACTTCATTTTATAATGGTGTAAAATTTTTAAAAATATACAAGCCAAGTTCCACCTGGACAAGAACATCTGTTCACTCATTTTCAGAAAATACACAGGAAATTTCACTGGCCACACTAGTGATACAAGCAGATGCTCTTGCATGGTGACAGAAAATGGCACCATTTAAAATTAGCATCTTCTGAACAATGCTCACATTTAATCCCATTTCTGTACCAGAGCACTGCATGGTTTTGTAATGTAAGCCTGTAGTAGTGCTGCACTCAATAGCTTCATAAGTTTCTATTGTCACAGCAAATGCACACTCACAGCTTTGAATTCATTATGCTCCCATTGCTTTTGGATTTGTAGGCATATCAGTTTCCCACAATCTAATAAAAACTGGGCTCAGCTGTCTTGAGACACTCACTGATAGGGATTCTTTGATGGGCTTTGAAAAGGTCCATCTCTCCGACTTTGCATGTAAAGTTCATTCCTCAGACTTAAACTCATCAGGAACAGGACTGAAAGGGATGAGGAATGCAAGAGCTTATTTGAATTAATGCTTTCTGTGGTGGTGTAAGGTTTAGTTGCTTACTGTTTGTCTGTGCCATGGTCAAAGCAGTGACCACAGTGTAAAGCATATACACATGAATAATCTTTATGATCCTAACAGAGGAGCTCTGTCAGGCTAGCCCATAGCTCACCTTGACTTGCACATCTCTGTGTCTGTGACTGTAACAATGGACATCATCTCTCCATGCCACTAACAGCACCTGGAATAAATACTGCAGTACCATTTTGGAAGGAGACTCGCAGATTGTGTCTTCCCGACAGAGATGTACATCTGGGTATTCTTAATCTATTAATGTGTCCTTTGTTTCCACAAGGTTAATGGTACTAGCTCCTATATTATTTTATGCCTGACTTGACATTGCCTATGGCTTGGTGTGTTTGGAAAAGCAAAGAAAACATCTGTGACTAATGAGCATATCACAGAAGAAAGGTGATGATGATGATGATGATTATTATGTAAGTACCACAAGCTACTCCTGACTTTAAGAACCATCAAGTTAAGATGAAATATGAAGGAGAGGACCTAAAAAAATGCTCTCTTCCCTCTGCTGCTGTTCTCTCTTACCCTCTCGAGAAGTGGCATGTTAAAAATAGCCACCATTTACAAGCTAACAACCTCACATCATCAGGTAGTCACCTTCTGTAACCTTGCTGGCATGTTTCAAATGAACCTGCTCCATCATCTGGAAGAGTTGTCAGAGCCTAAAGGCAGAAACCATCTGAGAAGCAGAACGGAAGAAAAGGCTGTATTTCAAAGCCTTTTTACAACTGGATCTGCTTAAGCATTCCAACCCAGCCTCAGCTGCCATCAGTCTCTCCCACATCAGCAGTTCTGAACAAACACAAATTGGCCAGATTATCATTAAGCAACTTCAGCTATTTTGTACAGAGCAAGTTTCACTACTCAAACTAAATGGCAAGGACCAGATTTTCACTTGCCCTAAATCAATGTAGTTTCTCTACAGCCAACATCAGAATTTGCTGTCCAAATTCAAAGTATTTATCAAAATCTTCTTTACAGAATGATCCAATCCTATCATATACTCACATTATTTCCACTCCCCTCAGTACGCATTTCCTATCAATTTCTATTTTAAAAATCCTTTTGCCTACTGAGCCCAAGTATCCAGTTCAGCTGGTGCTGCACTGTGCAGCTCTGGAGCCGTGGAATAAGTGCTTGTGGTGCTCACCAACTGCCAGCTGATATCAGGGAATGATGAATACCATCCTACACTGCCAGTTTTTGCCAAGTAAACGTCACAACCCAAGCCTGCAGGCAGCCACTCTTCCATAGAATCAAAAAAAAAAAAAAAAAAAAAAAAAAAGGGAGCATTTCCACAGGGCAAGCATTCAGCAGTAGTTCTGTGCTGGAAGTCACCTGCACTGCACCATAGAATGGCATGAATTGCAATAATATGAACACCAGCTATTTCTGAACATGTTGCCAGAAAAAAATAATATACAAACCTAGATTGTTCACAGTGGTATCAAAGGAAACACAGAAACTGCCTAACATAATGTCCTGAAATGAATGCTGCCTAGCTCCACAGCTCCTTTAAAGAGAGACTTGTCCTGAGTTGATGTTTATGGAAAATAAAAGCACACCCTAGTCAGCTAAATTTTGGGGTAATGGTTCTACTGAAATTCTTATATCAAAAAGTTCAGGGAAATTTCTTCTGATTTACACAGACATAAGTCAACCATCAACCCAATAGCCATGACCATTCTTGAGAGTCAACACCCCCAAAACCAACCTCCAGTCCCACTGTGATGATCTAGCATAGGAATTTGATGAGGATTACCTAACCCATAAACTTGGGGGCGGGGGGGGGGGGTGGGGGTGGGTGGGGACAGCAAAAAGTAATAATTCATTTTATTTTTAAAAACTACATGTCCATTTGAGGGAGAGGTTTAATTGCACCCGCCGAATACCACACTCAGTTTTAAATCAGAAAGCTTAAATTATCACTTTGCAAGGGAATGTAAAGGAAACAGTTATTCTTTAATCTCTCTATTAACCTAGCACAAAATAATCAAATTTAAAGTGCTGCAGGGCCACTGCGCAGCCTCATGTATGGCAGGATCAAGCTTCCCTTCTCGAATTTTCTTGTATTTCCTTTTTTCTCCCATTCTCCCATTAGCAAACTGATAACTAACCCTCCTGTGCTGTTCTAACACTGATTTTTTCAAGCATTTTTAATATCCACCACCCAAAACTGACATAAAAACCTACTCATGAATTCTGTCCTAATATTTTGTTCCCTACCAAATCAAAGGAGGTTCCCACTGTAATGATAAGTGACATATTTGTTGCCTTAAACAGCTTTGATATTTCAATATTTAATCAATTTTAATTTTTTTAAGGTGACAGGTTTCCTGCCACCCTGAGTTCTACCCATGATGCTGTACTAAACTCAATGATTTACAGCTATAGCATGAAGACCTGACAGCCTTGCATTTATTTTACACACCCCATCAATAAGATTTTTAATAACACTGCTCTCATTGTCTGGAATATTTTGGGGAGGTATCAGTGTCAAAACACCCCATGGCCATATTGGAAATCTGGCTGATGTTTATCACTGGACAACAAACAACACACTGAAGACATAGCACTGAGGGAGAAATTTTCTGAATTTCCCATTTCCTCTTGAAATTTTAGTAGCAAGGACACTGTAACAACCTTTTTCCAAATAAATGGCACACAGATGATGGAATGATTTTCTGTGTTTTGAGACATAATCACCTCCTGTATGAGAATTAACATGAGCTTTGTTTATTCCAGCAGTAAAACAACCTGTATTCAAGCTTGCCCAGCTGTCTAGAAACTCAACTGATTCCACAGTAAAAGCAGGTGTAGTCAATCATTCCTGTCACAACATTAGTACATTACTGGCTGTTGGCAAGTGGGTCAGCTCGTCACAAGCAAAGCACTTCTCAGCTGCTCTGTTTCCTTCCATCACGGCTGGCACACGAAACAACACCGCTACAGCTGCTGAATTTCAAAAGGCATCCATCTGTTTAACTTCCTAAAATTACTTTAAAGAGTGGGATATAACAAACACATCTGCTACCCTCAGCATGTTAAAAAAGATCATCTGGAAATTAACTGGGAAATTATAAATCTTTTTAGATAGGGATTCACAGTGAAGTTCCAATACACATGTAATATCTGTTCCACCTTCAATTACAGGTGAAAGCTTTGCACCTCTGGCTTGCTGAAGAATCAAGGCAAACTTTAGTTGTAACCAGCTCTGTATCTCCTTATCTTACTGCTGGAGTTTGTTGAGGACCACATCACTGGGCATCCATCTATTCAATTTTGTCACTCCTGAAAGGCTCGACTGGATAAAGCCCTGAGCACTGTGGTCTGATCTCACAGCTGACCCTGCTAGGGGGTCAGCTGTGAGATTAGACTGTGAGGTTAGACTGAAGACCTCCTGAAGGCCCTTTCAATCTGAATTAGCCCAACTATTCCCAAATACAATAAAAGAGAAAAAATTTAAAATTCCATTAGTACCTACTGGAAGAACTCAAAGTAGAAACCAGATATGAACAATAACCTGGTCCATACAAGAAAGTGCTTAGGCAAGAGGGCCAGCAGAAGACACCAGCAGATCAGATTTTAGGAGGAAAATGTTAGCACATGTTTAAGTGTGATCTTCCTTTCCGTTCTTCTCTTACATTTCTCACAAACACAAACGTGTTATCACTTTGAATTATGTGAATAGATGCTTACATCTAGGATTTGCAATTTACATTAACCTAGCCTGCATTAACAGCGATTTCGACACCAAATGCAAACCACAGTGCGTATTTCACCCTAAGGTACAACATATGTGTAGCCTGCAGCACCAAGACATCTCAGTAAGTTCCTTGGCTGCCTGCTGCATTCTCAGCAGACTCTTCAGGCATCCCAATTTCATCTGCAGAGCGCAGACAGAGCTGGTGGAACATAAGCCAGGAGAGATGTGCATCTTCCACATCTTTCTGGGCACCAGAAAGGCTGGTAGGATCGCAGTGAGCCATGAGAGATCCCTCACAAGGAGCTGCCGTATCCACTGGGGAGGTGAGAGGAATTTACAAAAAAGCAGCCCTGGAGAATATGTTACCACCAAACTGTGAAGGTGAGGTGTGCTGGTTAAGGGCTTGTAAACTACAGGCCAAGGCAGACCTTCAGTAACAGGAATTAGTATTTGATACTCAGTATTAGAGCAAAACCTCTGAAGTGCAGCACTTTGCCACAGTGCCAACATTATTCTGCACATATACAAATGAGAAACCAATTTTTCTGTGCTGTAAATAGCTTATGCAATTAATAGCAGTTAGCTTTTCCTGTCTTTTTCCAATTACAGACTCAGGAAAAAAGGGCATATTAAGTTACCTCATGCAATTCTGGACCACCTACTGTTAGAAGTGCAATTTGAGAATGAGCTGCTACTGCTAATTATCAAAATTAAAACCTGAAATAGCAATGCTCACTTTTAAAAGTGAGATGATTTCCTATTGCAGGCATAACTTTCCACTGCTCTCCCCTGCCAACATTTATCACTTTTGTCTGAGATTTCTGGACTGAAACTTTGAAAACCTTTCAAAACATTTTGGGTCACCATTTTGGGTCTTTCAAAACAAAGCCATTTATTTACCCTTGGCTAATTACCTTTTAGTCTCTGCACAGACGCAAAATATTTGTGTTTCTATTTTGTCTTTTCTTTTAGTTTCAAGACAGCTGCAGCCATTTCCAAAATCATCATCATGTTTCCACCATGATGTTGGGAAAAAAATTTCTCCTGGACAGTACCACTGTTAGTACAACAATAAAAAATTACTGTATGCATATGTGTATGCATATGCATGTGTGCACACACACATGTAGTATGAGCTGAATAAAAATGTGGTGATGTTTAATTTGACCTGAGAAAACCAGAACAGCACGTCGACACAAACAGGAAAAGTTTGACACTACTTGCAGCACAGCATCACCAATTTCAATCTCTCTTACCCTGTGCTGAACAAGCATTTCCAATTCCAAGGAATAATTAGCATGCCGAAAAAAATCAGAGCACTAGCAAATACCAAAGCTTTAACTTGGCATTAGCAAAGATCAATAAGAATTCATCACTGTAAGCCCACCACAAGCACTTGCTGCCCAAACACACTGGGACAGGCAGGACTGTGCCTACACAACCCATGTTGATCACAGGAAGTCCAAACTTCATTAGGAAATAATTAAATAGCACATATCATTCTTCTAAACATCATTATCAACTTTTTAAAACCCACTGAGAGACTCCTCACTCCAACACCTCGATCTCAGCTGCTGACCATTTTGTCCAATTTTAACACTCTCATATGAGCACACAGTGCCAGTGTCCACCCCAGGCTGGAAATTTTGGAATGCTTTAGCCAAAATGCCAGAATCAAGGTAGAACCATATGTCATCACTCAGCCACGTCTAAAAAGCACCAGTGACCTTTGCTTCAACAGCTCAGGCACTCCAGAGCTTTGAACAAGGAGCCCATGATTGGGCAAGGTACTTATTATGTTTGTGCCAGAATAAAGTTTAATGTGTTTTTTTCTGAAAACACACACAACACAGCTGATTTTAAAATCACTTTACACATGCTTCATAAAAATGCTTAAATTCAGCAGCTGAGGTCTGCTGAGTCTGTGCTCCTGAGCACTACACTGCTCCCATGAGTGAGGGACCAGGCCCACAGCTGAACTGAGCACTTCCCAGTCCAGGGGGACCAGAAAGAACAAAAGGAGGATTCTGAGCAGCAGGGAGCATCACAAGGCTCAAAGAGAAAACCTGTATGTGGGGCTGAGAGCATGGATTATGGAAGGACATGGAGATGGAAACTAGTTCTAAAAAGGAAGGTGTGAAGAGCAGAGCCAGTGATGGGAACAGGACTGGGATGAACACCCAGATATAAAGAAAGAGAGCATTAGGACATGGAAGCTTTGAACCTGTAAAACACTACACAGTGCATGCCCCAAAATCCAGTTCACGTTTCATGTATGAAGCTAGTAAAATACTAATTTTAACTTTCCCAGTGTTTCGGGCCCATGTTTATGTAACAGAGATTACAGCATCCTCATAACCCACCAAACTTCATCTAGAGATCAGGTGAAGGCACATTACTGCCAATACAGTATTTAGATATTAAACTGATCAGCACTATGCACTAGGAAGCACACACCAGGAAAAATCCATGAGGCTGTCAGGAGGGAAGAAAAATACAAATTTTGCCATTAGGGAGGAATTTAGTTAAGTACAGTAAATAAAGCTGAGAGTCTCACATACCACATACTGTTCTTTCTTAATTAAACATACTATTAAATAACTGGTTGCTAACCCGCTGCTCTTTAAGGCCAGCATTGGAAGAAACAGTGTATGATCATGTCCTTAAAACTGAATCATCATGACAAATGGGCTTTACGTCCCAAGATGTAAAAAGCAAGTATCTGGGATTTTGTATTTGGCATTTCCTAAATTTTGGGTTCCTAACCTTCATATTTCAGCAATCCTAATATTCTTTTAACACTTCATTTGTTCAACAAGTTTGATATTGTTTCCCAGTGTATATTGGATGGTATATCAAAGAATTTCAGACTCTTGCACAGAAGATTTACAGTGACTATTTGCATCCTGGGAAATCAGCAGATCTGCACACAGCCCACACACCCACCCCATCCCAGTGCTCCACACAAACACCTTTGTATCCTGTCCCAACCCTTTCAGCACAGATGGGATCACAAAATATCCTGAGCTGGAATGGACCCGCAGGGACCACTGAAGTTTAGCATCCCACCACAGGCACAGCAGCAGTTGCAAGGTCATCTCTGCACAGCGATGCTGGGATGAGTCTCACACAGCTCTCTCTCCAGGGAAGGAGCAGGTACAAGGCCAGCTCTGCCTGCCATCATCTGAAGAGAGCAAGAGCACGTTACCAGCGCAGCCAGGATCACGCAGCCCTCAGAGCTGCGGAGGCAGCAGCTGTGCCAGGTGCGCTCCAGCGCCCATCACGCCCTTCTGCACAGCTTCCGTCCCTCTGCCACAGCCTGGAGTGCAATGTCACCTGCATAGGGTCACCAAGCCTCTGGCCCAGTCCCCACGACAGCCAGGCCCGTTCCACGTGACAGCCTGGCACCCCGTCAGCCAGGCTTGGCTGACGCGGGCTCCCTGGACAGCGAGCAGGCAGGGGGGACAAACAACAGATGGCTTTTCCTATCTCCACAACAATTTAATCACGCGGTCGTGACGCCACTGACGTGCTCCACGCCACCTCCAGTGCCTTGCTGCGAGGTGAGCAAGCTGCTCTCTCCCAAGGGCAGCCCTTGTGACCGGCCAGGAAGTGTTTGAAGTTTAGTCGGGACACGAGCCACGCTCACTCAACTCGAACTTCACAACAGGAACAGAGCACGACAGATCTGACCAGCTCAGGCAAAAAGGAAAAGCACTTGTACTTCAGGAGAGTTGTGACCCTGGAAGTCAAGTATATGGGATGAGCCCAGTGCCACTGCCGAGCTCCCCTGCAAACGTAGACGAGCTGGCCTGACAGCTTGGCAAACGCCTCAAATCAGGCTGCCCAAAATAGAAACAAGTAAAATTAGTTGCTGCTTTGGAAATGTATTTCTTCGTTTTCTCTTTATGAACTGTAAAACCAGATAAAAATGTCTGCACACTGTCTAGGGCAATGTGACAGCTCTGTTAACAGAAGCACATCAGATATTGAGATGTCACCAGATAGAGATTTCATATAAGCATGGGAGCATTCTCCACCTATGTAATTAATGTTGATCTACATTTGTGTGACCCAAAGCCAGGTTCCTCTGCACTAAAGAGGATGTGGGGATGCCGTAGCTGATATGTGGGCAAATCCAAAAGGAAGGCAAAGGCAGCAACTATACTCCTAGTAAAGAACAAAGACTGTTAAGTGTGTTGTCTTTTCCCAGCCTTGATTGAAATTAGGAAACAAACAAACAAAATGAAGAAACAAACAAACAAAACAAAATTGGTTGTTTTGCTAAGTTGGTCAGAGCATGGTGTTGATAACAGGGTTCAATCCCTGTATGGGCCATTCACTTAAGAACTGGACTCAATGATCCTTGTGAGTCCCTTCCAACTCCGAATATTCTGTGAATCTGTGTTTTCAGCTCCTTAGCATGACAAAACTAAAAACCCCAATGCACAATACTTGATTTTATATTTCCTAAAGGGTACAGCTAACATCAGTTCTCCAGGCTAGTCTACAAACTTGGGCTCTTTGACATATCCTGGGGACTTACACATATGGATACAGCAGCAGCTAAAGAAAACAGCTGTAATTATTCCCAAACCTGTATAAATCACAACAGGGGAGCAGTTGGAAGCAGAGATAGAGAGCCAAAGTTTGACAAATGGAAAAGACAAAACCATTGGAAAAAAACCTTTGGGATGTTTAAAGCTAATGAAGAGTAGAAATAAATAAAGTATAATAGATAGGTTATATATAAAAATATCTGTAAAGCAATCTAAAATAACAGCTTTCTCTTTTGATGTTACTATCTGTTTTGAGTTCATGTTTATGGCACTACCAAGCCCCAAACAAATGAGATGAAAAGTGGGGAGGGCTATGCAGATAACATTGTTAGGGAAGGAAGAAATAAAGGAAGGTACTGTTTATCTTTCCTTTTACTCTCAATATTTTGATTCCTTGTCTCATAAACAGGAGGGTGAGGGAACTCAAAAGCTGTTACTGAGATCGAAAACTTAGTTCTGTTCCCTTGATCCAAAAATTCCACAAAATGTGCCTCCTCCTCTCCATATTATGCTTTACCACCTAGCACAAAGAGCAGCGGTTCCCAACATGTGTGTGCACAGGCACAAACCTTTGTGTGGCAGAGCTGTGCTGGGAGTAGATAATTACAGCAAATAAAAGGCAGCTCTGCATATAACAATGTGGAAACAAATCCAATTGCTAAGGACATTGGCTGAAAACAGCCCTCAGAAACAAAGAACCAGCTGCATTAGAGCAATCTTTCATACTTATATAAAGTAAGTAATTGAGTCACAGACATGGTAAATCCTGGGAGCACAAAGAAAGATCACAAGTCCAAGCTGAAAACTGTCCCAACGGCCCCATATTTCAGCTCCCTCTCTGTTTGCTATTCTTCCCACTTCGGGTTTAAGCACAGCATCAAAGCTCGTTATTAGTCTGTAATCAAGGCCATTAGAGCTCTCAAATTCAACCTGAAGACTCACCGGGCAAAGCCTGACAAAGCAGCAATAACGATCCCCTCTGAGTAATCAGAGTATTGCTCCGCACCACGCTGATAGAAAACGGTCCCTTTGTGCCCAGGGGCCTGTCAGAGGGCTCACTTGAGAGAAAATGTTATCTTACACACTATAAATACGTGAAAATAAGATTAGAGGCAGCTGTTGTGACAGCAATTTGCCCTGTCAATACACCCCTCACACTCTGCCCAGGTTTTTAGCTCACTAGTGACTCAAAAGCAAGAGTGGCATTGCCAAACTCCACCACGTCCCTGTGTAGTATCCACTTGTAGTATCCAAGGACTGCCCTCACCCTCACCTGACTTCACTTTGGCTATCAGAGATAGAGTCAAGTATCCCACAACTATTTGGGAACTGTGCAGAACAGGACAGCTTCTTTATTGTCCTAGTTTGGCCCTGTGACATCACAGCGAATGTTAATCAGGAGCGATGTTAACATTACAAAAGTCTCTTACAAAAGTCAACATTTTTGAAGCATTTCCACTTAAAACTAAGTACAGTCACTTCTCCATTTTAACTCCTGCCATATTATTACATATTACTAAAAATCCTCAGCATTCTCTTAGATAAGTGTCTGCATTTATTATTTCTAGTAAGAAAAAAGTTACTGAGTGGGAGAAAAAAAAACATTTTGTTTTTACATTACTTCAGGTTGTGTGCTTTAATAGAGGTCTTTCCCAGAAAACCCAGTGGTTATTTCTATTTGTACTGTGTGTAGTTGTCTTTGCTATAAATGAAGATCCAAAATGGGTGGTAACTATCATGTAGCTTCTACAACATGCAAGAGGCACACTGCAAAAATGTGACTATTGGCCATAAAGCTACTATTGATGGGCAAAGTATGGCCTACTGATTTCCTAAAGAAAACCAGAAAACATTGGCACGTTAGCTCACCTCACAGTTAAAATTTGGCTGGACACCCTCAAGAGCTACAGGTAATGTATTTCCCCTGGGATAAAGTATTTTAAAATAAAGGTAATGGGAGACAACATCCTTAAGTAGTAAGTTCCAGATTTGAATAAGGATGTACAGAAAACCTAACTCAAGTTTTTTAAGCTTTTTTAAGCTTTCCGTTTCTGGAAGCAACTTCCCAAGGATGACTCAGTATCTGTAAAGTAGTTGTTCTTCTCTGAGATGAGATAACCTTGGGGAGATACAGCAAGCACTGAGTGATGGTGTGACAGAAGGTTCACCTCCTTTGTACCTGTCATGGAAGGCTTGACTTCAGCTGCAATTCCTGAATTGCAGGGTCTAGAGAGGTCTGGCTGCTGCCAGCCTGGAGCAGCACCAATCAGCCAGAAGTCATGGTGGGAGGGAAGGAAGCAGCAATGCCTGTGTCCCTGCCACCTGTGCAGAGCTGGGGGGGGAAGCCTGCACCCTTCCAGGGCACAGCCCTGGCACCATGCAGTACACTCCCACGCACACTCCCACTCCCAGATGGCCTTCACACAAGCCTTCCAACAGAAATTATTTTAGGATTTTAGCAATTAAGCCACTGAGCCCAGATTTTTGTCTCGCAGTCAGGAGTGCAACTCTCTTAAAAAAAAAAAAAAAAAAAAAAAAAAAAAAAGGAAAAAAACCTTGAACAGACAAATGTCCCTGCCAAACCAGAAATAATCATAATAAAATATTCCTGTTTCTACAGCAAGTCACTTAAAGCATTCAAAATACGGCCAATGAGTTTGTTCTGCTGACAGCTCTGTGTTTACACCTCCTGCTTTTCCTTGTCCTGAGTCTGTCAAGAAACAAAAGCAGGAATGGAAATCATCTCTGTGCAGGCAAGTAGCTGAAATTAAGGGAAACAAGAGAAGGAATAGTGCAACAAAAGGCATATGCAATGTCACCCCAATTTTTATTGTTGCTTATGATGTAGAGGATGGCACTGGCACTCCAGTAATTCAGTAGAGGGGAAAAGGCAGCTACAGACCTTCAGCCCAGTTTAATGATGAGTTTCCTTAAGCTCAAGAACCTATAATTCAGGACACTTTCTTTTCAAGACATTGATATTAGAGCACATCACCAGATCTACCCTGCAAATCGATGTATTGAAGAGCTGGTTTTGCTTTAAACCTACTGAAGTGAGGCAAGAAACACAGTGAGCTGTAGAAGAGATTTCTCTCAATTTCTGTCCTTCCTGGAAAGAGAATATTGGGATAAAAGATTATTCAGATAAATTGAACTGTGTTAGAGACAGGGACCAGACCTTAGTGAGCCCTAGGTAACCACGTGCATTTAAATGCCTGTAGCAGTAAACTCCTGGCAACATAAACATTAAACGGATATTTCTGAAGCCTAGCACAGAAAGACAAGGGCTTTTATGCTTGCCTGCTTGCTTTTAATAGTAGATATACAATCCTTATATTGTATAATTTGCAGTTTTCTCATTGAAGTCTTGAAAACTGTGATTGAAACTTCAGTAACAATCTGCATTGTCCATCCCATCCCATGACACTGAGTCAGAGACAGGACTGAAAAAGTCACCAGGACCAGCTGTGTGCCCCATTCCCAATGCACACGTGATTCCAGCATCCCATAAGCCAGGCTGTGAGCTGCTGCAGTTCAGAGAGAGTCATGCACAGGCAAAGGAAACATCTGTGCTGCCCTAAACCAAAACAGCCCCTCTGAACTGCAATGGCTCATCCTCTCCCCATTCACCTCAGCCACCCCACCCCAAATCAGGCCTGGAGTCGTGACCCTGTGCTGTCCCAGCATCAGTCAGCCCGTGACTCACAGCTCTCTGTGAGCTGATGCATCTTCCCATGTGCCCAAATGTGCCCTGCTTCCTGACAAGGCTGCCAGGTTCAGTGAGCAGTCACTGAACAGCTGAATCACCCTTTTCCAGCACTGGCTGCTGTCATTGTCCCAGCTCTGACTCTGTCCTTGCCCTGGTGTCTCACCACATTGGCCCGTGTGGAGCTGCTATGGAAGCTCCTGGAACCCATTAAGGCTGCATTACTGAGGGAAGGCTGTGGGAGAAAGGGTGTGAGCAGAGCTTTATGGGCAGAGGCTTTACCTGCAAAACAAGCAGTCCACCAGAACAGTCAACAGAAAGCCAAACTTTACCATGAGCACAGATGCTCCTCCAAGCATGTTAAAAGCAAATCCTTTCTACTGGCTCTGCTAACTTTAATAATTAAACCCCTCGGTCAGGCTTTTGAGGAGGGGGCAAGTCCCAGTTCTCACGCTATCTCAGCAGTCCCATGGTACAGAGAAACAAGGAGCAAAAATAAATGTGAGTGACAGATTCACATCTGAGGCTGACATCTAGCTATAACATCAGGTAAGTGCAGGATCAGCATGACTGAGAGGCATCAAAGGAAAGGAGATATTGTGCACGACCAATTCTTCTCTCCCTCAAAGGCAAAAAGTATTTTTAAAAAGGCTCAAGAACCAAAGGACAAAAAAATCCAGGTTATAACCCTTTTTCAGAAAAAGACTATGCTCTTAAACTGGACGTTATGCTAAGGAGTAGCCTTATGACACTGAAAGGACTAAAAATGGCACAACTGATAACACACAGAACTCTCTTTTCTATATTCAGCTCAGCCCACAGTTCTGTATACCAGATCACTCAGGTTTGTGTTCTCCTACCTCCAGGCCCTTTGCTCTTGCTCCTTAATCTCCAGATAAATCTCTGATCCTCATGCCATGCTGTCAGGAACAAGTGGCACGAGGCTGGGCTAACATTTCTTTTCCTTTCTGGCCTGCAATTACACAAATCACACCACCACAGCTTTTCCATCACTGCTTGCCCATTTATTTCTTAATGCACTTTACCCAGGCTTGCCCAAAGTTTCACTTCCTGGCAGACATGAATAGTGAAGTGAATCAAATATCAGGCTGAGAATATTGCAAAGAAATGTTTCAATACCAGTAATTTTTGTGAATAGTGAAGTAAATCAAACATTAGGCTGTGAATGCAGCATGGAAATGTTTCAATACCAGTAATTTTTGCATTCAAGCCGGAAAAAAAAAAACAGGATGGAAAACACTTACTGCCTGAGTTTTGCAAAAAAGTGTGGCTTCTCTCTACCACTCTCAGTGTAAACCATGTATTTTGGGAACAGTCAGCTATTCCCATTGCTCTCAGCTGGCATGTTCCATGCCATAACTCAGCCTCTGCTGAGAAGTTTGCTGACCTTGCACCCAGTTTTAAGCAGTCGCTCTGTCAGTCAGTTACTGTCACCAACATGGTGACAGTAAAAAACCATCACTTTCTGCAAGCCTTCTCCTTCCTCCCTGACAGCCACGAGAGCCAAGCCCAGAGCACACCCAACCCTTCCAGGGGAAGAACAATGTGCTGGTCCATGCAACTCAGCACAGGACGATTTTGAAGCATTAAAAAAAAACACTTTGCCATTACAAATGGCCATTTTGGGGCATAAGCCGTAGTTGGGCACATCTTGCTTACATGAGCAACATAGACATTCTGGAGAATATCCATAAGAGAGATGGGAGTCTGGCCAAACACAGGGAGGGCCTTTGCTAAGATGACAGGATGAGGTGCTTAAGCGTATGTATTTGAAGATGAGAAGGCTACAGGGGGGATCTTCTTGTGCTCTGTAAGTACCTTAAGGGGGATCACAAGGATCTGGTGGACGGATAAATTTGAACTAAGCAGCAACAGAACAACATGTGGACAATCCCAGGCTTTAAAATAGAAGCAATTTATATTAAACAAAACCATGGTGGTTTAGCCAAAGTGAGCTGCTATCAAGCCATGTAGCTTTTTTTTTTTTTTTTGTCCAGACTTCTGCAGCATAAAAAGAATGCAGTAGTCAAGAAAATAAAAACAGATTGCTTGGATAGCAATGTCTGTGGATATGTATGGGATTAGATGCTCAAACACCATAGTTTTACTCATGCATAGAGGGTTTATGTTTAGCATAAGTAAGGAATCTCCTTTTCTCAGGTTACTACATAGAGTTGGACAGACAGCAGCTTCTGGTAGAAAAAAAATGGATATAGCCTTAAGAAACAGATGATGTGGAATATTTTTCTAGCACCCAATTGCACAGAATAATTTCTAACATGCAGACAGAAGCACCAAAGACACTCTTATTGTATCATCTTGAAATGACAGAATAGGAGAGCAAGAAGTTAAAATGTCTCTCACCTGCCTGTCAAAGTCTAAACCTCAGGGGCGTAGAGACCCCATCACACAGAGCCTGGTCACTCCCAGAGGGCCACTGTCCCCTCTGCCAACACTGAACACTGCAGCATGATCAAAATACCCCGATCTTTCTTTACGTCCACCTTGCAGATGTTCTTAACACACTTTTACTGAATGCTCCATGTCCAGCCTGTGTTGTGAAGTAAAAGCAGAAAAAAATCTTTAACCCCATCATAAGGGCTAATGGTTTTAAACTAAAAGGGGGCTGGTTTAGATTAAATGTGAAGAAGATGCTTTTTGTGATGAAATACTGGCACAGGTTTCTCAGACAGATGATGGATGCCCCATTCCTGGAAATATTCAAGGCCAAGTTGGATGAGGCTCTGTCACCCCAGGAGAGGCTCTGGTCTAGTTGAATATGTCCTTTCTCATTGCAGGTGTTGGACTAGATGACCTCTAAAAGTCCCTTCCAACCCAAACCTGTTATTTTTCCCTCTCAAAAACCACAACAGACTGAAAATATTATGTGCCATGTGCAGAGTGACTTACTGGAATCCCTTCTGAAGAGAAAGTCTTGCCAGTGGCCAAAAGATGGTGTTTTATTTTTATTGGACTGGGAGTTTTATGTTGCCTCCCCGCACCTGTTGAGATGAAATTTGAATCTGCTGCTGCCGTTTCACCTCGGGTGCCTTGACTTCCTTGCACTAAACAGGAAGCCCTAGTCAATACAAAACTATTTGCACTGGCCTCCCTAGCCTGTGCTGTGTTTAGATAATTCAGCCTAATGAGGGATTATTTCCTGTGTTCGTGGCTGACAACACCCAAAGACATTCTGGGATTGTGTGGTGATAAAAACTGAACTATATTAAGCTGATAGCACGGAGCTGTTAATTTTAAATAGAGAATAGAAGAGGGAATGGATACTGCTCCATGCCATCCAAGAGTCACTGAGATTTGTGCTTGAGCCAAGAAATTAAAACAAAAACAGGCTTTCTGGTTTAGGACTGACATCTCCACTAAACCCACTGAACTCCATAAGCTTACCTATGTGCTAAAATGCAGAGGGGTAGCAGAAGCAATATGTGTGTGTGATTACAGACTAATTAGAGCGTGACTTTTGTCCTCACTGGATGCAGCTGGACTAAAACTAATTCTATTCCTAATATGCAACAGCAAAAGTCAGTCCAAACAAAAGGTAAGGGTCAAATCTCCAGCAAAACTACCATAGCTTCTTGGCAGTTTCACCCCCAGGGAGCTGCTGGAATGTCACAGGAATGACACAGTCTCTCTCACAGGCACCTGGTGAGTGTAAGGCCCAGCCTTTCCTTGCTCCACCAAAGGCAGCTGAGCCCAAGCCAGAGGGTTTAATAACAATTATCACACATTATATTATACATAATACATATACATATTAATATCACAATTTCACTTCTTTCCCCTTTTCACAATATGGGCCAGTTTTCCACCATCTCATGTGGACATTATGGATGACTAACTTGCTCACCAGCAACTAAATCAGGGCTTGAGCCAATATGCTGCAGAGTGTGACATATTTACAGCCTTTGGGATGTAACAGTGAGCTATCCCTCCATGGAGCAGAAATATCCACTGTGCTTGAAGAAGAAAGATGGCCCAGTGTAAACAAGTCTATGTATGTTCCAGATGAAGGAAATGAAGAGTGGCAATACAGCATCTCCCATAATTCTAGCCAGCTGTCAGTCCAGCTAGGAAAACAACAGGATCAAAAGCAAGCCATTTTTTCCTTGTGTATTCATGCACAGAAGACATTTTCTTATCATAATTTGCTCCATTTTACAATATCATTAAGATATGCAGATTATTAAAGCCAAACCAAATACTTTGGTTACTCTCCATCCACATATCCTCTTCACTGGTCTTTATAGGGCAGATTTTGAATGCTACCTATCATTTCTAGCTGCACTGCTGTTCACTTCTACGAAGAAACAAAGAGCTGCATGAGATTAAAAAAAACCCAAACCCTAAACTTTGTAATAGGGTTGTTGGGCCACCTCCTTGGACCAAGTACAGTGCTTCAGACTTGTAAGAGTGTCTTCATGTCTATTTAGAAAAGAATGGGAGTCTGATGGCCCAGCCTCCAGGCAAGAAGCTGGGCAGCTCTATTAAAAATACACTGTTACCTTGAGGAGAAGCTGACAGGTTAATGAAACAGGAAAAGTGCAACAGCCTGGGGAACACAGGACTTCATCCCACCTCCCATCAGCTGTTACTATGCAAAACTGGCACTAAAGCTAAAAAAGCACCACATAAGCTTAATTACTTCCCATAGTTTTGATCAATGTGACTATTTCTTTCAACTACACTAGACATTTTCTCTACTTTTCTTCTGCAGTTTCTACACATCAATCCTCTAGCTGCTGTTTCCAAGGCAATCCCACACTAGAATTTCAACGGTTTGAAGGAACTCACAGGGTTCAGTCATACAAGGCAGGCTGAGTTGGTCTCTAATCCCACTGCTGAAGGAATTGTGAGTGTGAAAAGTGAAAGTATCAAATAAAAAAAAAAGCATGAGTCTTGTTGTACCTTCAAAGCACAAAAATAGATGCCCAGGATGCTTGAAGGCTGTATTAGTTGAGAAGTAAGCTTGAGAAACGATCACCTTGGATGTAACACAAATCTATCTAGGACACAGGGTGGACACAGAAAGAATGATTATTTGAAGGAGATATGATTATGCTGAAAGCCAGGACCAGCTAAAACTCCCTTTGCCATCAAAGGGGAGAAACAGCACTGCTACAGGACACTGAGATCATCCAACGGTGTGTACCTAAAATAGTTCAGGTGAATCACATCCTAAAAATGCTTATTTCTGTTCTTTAACTATAAAAGGAGCCCTAAGACAGTCAGTTCTACTGCATATGTCTACACTGCAAAGGTTTAAAGAAAGATGAATTAATTTCTCACTAAAAGCAGTTCCATCCAAAATCACAGAAGTTCCCTAAGTTATGCAGCAGTGAGATACCTGAGGAAATTACTACCCTGAAACTGGAAATGGGGTCTGCTTTCTTGATAATAAAAGTAGCTATCAGACCTCTTTGTCCATGCTTAAAAAAATTAAATTATCACAGTGTTGCTATACCAAAAAGGCAATTACCAATATGTAAGAAACCAGATGACTTGATTCTACTGAAGAAAAATTCCCACAGTGAAGTTTCCACTCTCACAAAATAAATGACAGGAGTTTTAAAGGAGAAAACAGAACAATATTCTATACAGCTACTGACCATTTCTTCAAGATAAACTCAGTTCTTAATGCAAAACTGTGCACCTCACCATAAATACAGATAAAAGGGTAAGTGAAGAGCACCCAACTGTAGGTCCTAGGCTCTAGAGCAAGGTCAGTGAATGTGAAGAGACACTGCTGCTGTTCATGCTGCATATTTCGATCCAGTCTCCAGATTCCAAGCCTGGTAGCTCTCACAAGCATTAAATTTCCCAAGTGATAGCATAATTAAAAAATGCTCCTAGGAAGGGAAATACATGTGACTGCACACGCTTGGTTAATTCCCAGAAACCCTGCTTCTCTCTATTACTTTTTTGGATGCTGGAGCCTGTTCCTGTAATTCAGAAGTAAACAATTACTCAGGAAGGACATTCAGGCAGAAATCAAGCTGGAACCATACGAGGAGCACGCACTGGCCCGTGGGTTCCCCAGCAAGCCCCGTGACTCATCAGGGCAGCCTCTGGGCCAGCAGGCAGCGCAGGCTTTCACTTTCACACAAACACCAGAGCCAGCAGGCTGCTCCAGGGAAAAGCATCCAGCCCCGGCACGTCCAAAGCAGGAACCTTGGAATGATGAACAGCCACCAGGAGCCTGCTGACAGGGCAGCCTACAGATACCAAGCCAGGCTTACCACCCCAGCTCAGCTCAGCCCAGGGATCTGCTCAAACCCCTGCCATCAGCAAGGACCTTTGCCTTCTAAGGGCCTGGCTCACCTCAAGCAGTTTCTTTGATGCTTTTCCTAACTTGCAGGAGGAAGGAAAGGGTGGAAGAGGCTTTCATCCCCTCAAAACAATAGACTGTGACCCAACCAGAATATCTTCTATTTTACCAGAGTTAAAAACGATGTTCCACACAGACAAACAGAAAGTGCAGCGTTCTCGTTTCAGAGTCTGATACAGCAGAGAAAGGACAGGGAGGATTTGAGAAGCCTATGCCAAGTTCAGTTCCATCACACAAAGTCCTTACTCCCAGGAATTCCTAGGCAGCTGTCAAGAGAGCACACTGACACTAGGCAAGGAAACAGAGGTGAGATTTCCCTGACATTGCTTGCACAGGTTAAAAGCAATCAGCTCCTATTTCTATTTTGAGCTCTTCCAATCCCAGCTCGTCGTGGGCTGCTTGTAGAATCACTGCCAAGAGCCCAAAACTGTGTGAGCCTGTAATGATAGATCACAACTTGGGACAAGCTGTGACAATGGCTGCTCTGCAAAGGGCCACAGGGGAAGCCCCAGCTGCAACCCAGGATTGAGAGGCAGCACCCAGCACCTGCAACGCTGCATTTTTAAGTACCAATGAACTTCCATCTCGAGGAGAAACTGCCCATTCACTTAAAGCTGCTTTCTGTTTCCCTGGGTACAAGGAAAAACCAGACCCTGCCAGCTTTATCTCTGTTCATGAATCACATCCCAGTCTTTCTAGTCTCCTTGACTACAGCTAAATAAAACAGGGGTAGGAATCGTTCACTGGCTGTTAAGTGCCTGAAATAAGGCGACAACTGCATGGCAGCTGGGAAGTTTTATGGCAGGAAATATTGGGATGTCTGCTTCGTGCCCTGGGTTGTGGCATAAAGGGCATCAAGGGGTGCCCAAGGCTTCAGGACGTGTTGAGGTAGTGCTAGAGGATAGAGCAGGATGAAGGGAGCCAAGCAAAACTGGTCCTTGGTGGATGTTGCTGCTGCACAGCATAGGGATGAACTGCCCCAGGACCTGGTGAACAACAGGGGATGGACAATTAGCTAGGTTCACTAATTTATCAGTGCAAACATTGCCTGTACGAGCACAAATCAATGATCCTTGTAGGCCCCTTCCAACTCAGAATCATCTGCGAGTCTGTCACCAAAAAAACAGACCATGTCCCATAAGCTGGACTCGATCTTTATGTGTCCCTTCCAATCAGGATACTCCATGTTTCTAAATCTGGAGATGAGACTGATGGACATGTGGACCTGAACTCTCACAAGTGATGATGAGCAAGGAGAACCTGGCTTCTGAATTAACATGTTGCCCCCTAAATCCCAAAGTAATTTCTGCTTAGTGGATTAAGTAACTCCCATTGCAGACACTGCCTCGTGCAATGCTTCAGTTTCATTTCAGATGCAGGGTCTCATCAGCCACTTCAACACATATCAAGAACAGCCTCCAAAGTCTGAGGTGACAACCACCCCTTCCTTCAAGAAACAATCATCTGAGTAAGTGTTCATAGCATTGAAGGGGGAAAATACTGGCTCTGTTTCCTCCTGTTCTGAAGCTGAGTAGTTTATTGCTATTTCAAATAAATCCAAAAGGGCAAACTATGTTTTTGCTGAACTCCTAGGTCTCAATGAATATGAACTGAAAGAAAGATAAAACCTACTGATGCATTCTCTTAACCATCCACGTCAGTAAATCTTTGTACACAAACTAAATGGAGTATGTAAAGCCTCAGAGCAGGAAAACAGGATTATAAATGGATTTTGGAGGAAAACAAATTCCTAAGAGCAAGTTGCACACCAACTTTCCTACACTGCCCTTGTGTAATTAAATCTGTATCCATGGAAAACTAGCACTGCATGAATGAAGCAACCTCTTGAGAAACAACCACATGAAGACTAATAAAACAGGACATGTCAAAATTATTGCCAGGAGATCTCTAAATCTTTGCCATATATTTTATAGCATGTTTGCCTACGGTTGACCCCAGTGCAATATTTATAAAATACAACTGCCAGAGAGCTACAGCACTTCCTTTCAGCAATCCCAAGGTGGCATGCAAGCTGGGGTTTTTCAGCTCAATGTTGAATCCTGGAACTTTGGAGGATGGAGTCGACCCACACGCAGTAGAGATATATTTAAAAAGCCTCCAGCAATAACAATTTCCTCCCCAGGAGCATCTGAAAGTTTTCAAACTCAGACCTAAGCTGTCAATGCTGTGCTTTCATCAGTCTACAGTGAACAGACTGACACAATAATTTTGAATATTAACTAATTCCTCTAATTTCTCAATATAGTTTAAATCCACATACTCTAAAAGAAACAGACCCCCAAGGCAGCACACTGAGTTATTTGCTCACAGCCAAGAATCTCACTATAAAGGACAACAATGCTGCTTAAAAGTCAAAGGTCTATTTGTCACTGGAGCTCATTGTGAATGCAGAGAAACATGGAAGTTAATTTTATCCTGAAAACTATCCCAGAATGCGTGGAGCCTAACAGCCACTTTTGGCACCTGAGATGCTCAGAGGAAATGCCCTGCCTTTATAAACCAAGTGTTGCTCCTGGATCCTGGTGCTTTTATAGCTGCTGTGAACTAAATTAACAAAAGTCTCTCATGTAAACATAGGCTCCATCAAATAAATACTCCCAAACTGTTGCAGTACAAGTATTATCTTCAATGAAAATTAAAGTCTTTTCTTGCAATAGTAAAAGATAAAATGTTCTGGGATGTCATCCAGAGGGTTTGGAGGGATCATGTATCCAGGTTACATGGATCTAAGTAAGGTTATTTTGGTTTAAAAAAAAATTTAAGATGATCCAACAGAAATACAAATTATATTAGGCTGGAACTCCCATCTTCCCGCAAGAAATGTTGAAAACTAGATACTGCCTCAGCCACCCATAATTCTTATACTTCTTGAAGTATAGCACTGTCTCTTACAGATGCAGAGGGGTTTTTTAAGAAGAGTGAGCAGAATTTTGCCAACTGTAAAAGATCAGCTACAAAACCCAACTCAAGACTCTGCACTGCACTGAGAGCTCTGCAATTGAGCAGCTTGCATCTGCTGTTCAGCTGCTTAAGCACTGTGACAGTGAGAGTGCCTCCCACAATAATTCTCTCCAATGTTGGTTCATTCCTGACCAGGTAGGCAACTTCTAATTTTTCAGTCAGGCCATCCAGTGTCAACACTTTACCTGCAAAGTATCTTCAAATCTTATTCCAAAGATCAAAATCTTTGGAATCAAAATCTTCTTAAACTAAGATTTTTCAAAATCCATTTTATGTTCCAAACTCATTTTCTACACTGTACTGCATGTTTCTGGTGGTTTCTTTAGAGAACATAAATGCAACAGCTATAGCTATAATAACAGCCATGTAGTAGCTATACAGACCCAGTTAAGAAAACATGGTCTGAGGGACTGCATTCTCTCCAAAGCACCCTAACAAAGTCCACAGTGCTGATTTTTTTCAGAAAGAATTATATGGCTTATCAGACTTTTTTTCTTTTCCTCATGGATTTGATTGTCAGTGTCACAGAATATGAGGAAATCATCACCCATTCTGTAAGTGAGAAAAATACCAGGCAAACAGACACTAATCCCGTTCTCCTCTGGGGGTTCACAATGCCACCTCTTCCTCTCCTCCTATGCAGCTCACACATGCAGGTTGAGGTGTCCTCCTGCACCTTTCAGCCAGCACATGCAACAGCTGAATTCAGTATCTTCTCCAAGTCCTTCAGATTGCCTGAATGGCAGTAATTGTGTTACACTGAGCCTGTTTGGACTAGCACTAAGTGTGAAATTTTGTCACCCGATTAATACGTCCCTTTGCCACAGGAATGAATAGCAGAGCAATTGGAAATGTTTCCTAGAGAGCAGAGATGTTGTGTCAGCTGCAAACTTCCCTCGCTCCATCCCCCGAGTCAGAGGCTGGAAGTGTTATCTCATGGAGCAACAGGGATTCCTAAACACATGGTGAGCCAGGTTATCCAAGGGCAAGTCTGTTTCAATTACTTTTTATTTTAAAACCTCAAAGCCCTTTGCTGTGCAGTGCTGTACTTTCTGACTTTGTCACAGGATAGCTGCTACAATTTCTAGGTCAGTAGGACTCCAGCACCGCCCTTGGGCTGTATTTTCACAAGGCTCAATACAGATAACATGTCAGACACACCACAATAAATAGCTCCTATTGTCTGTTACTTTAGGGAGCCATTGGTTTCACATAAAAATATCACTACTTTCACTAACAGATATTGATAGAGGTCTGGAAATGGTTATTCACAATCTGAAATGCATCTGCCTTGCTCAGACAATGAGAAAGTAAGGAATTAGTGACCCGTGCTATGGCATCTGCGTGACACTGTCCTCACGCACACGAGCCAGACTGACCACTGCAGCAGCAGAGCTGGGATGTAACAAGGTGGGAATTCCAGTTCCTCAGCACTGCCTTCAACACACACTGCATTCAGCCTCAGGGCTAAGTTTACAGCAAGAGATATGAAAAATACTGCATTTATGACATTGACTTTCCCCCCCTCCCTTCCCTTTAAATCAGATTAAATTAATGGGAAAAAGCCCTCATTATAGGTGTCATGTCTAATGCAATTCCCAGAGTAGCACTGCACTCTTCCTCCCTAAAGAGAAGAAAAACACACATTGTGCAGCACTTAGAGATGATTCCTTTGCTCATTATTTTTTCAAAACTGGACTTCCCCTTTAGCTGCTTTGGGAATTTATCACAACCAACGCATGGGATGAGGCTTCAGTCAGTTTAGATTATCTTTCAAAATCCTCACAAAGCGCAACTTCCCAACTCCCAGAGAAGAAAATTAACATTCCATGTCTGTTGCTGAGACACCTGGAAATATTAAGAGATTGTTTCTCAAAAGCTAGGACAATTTTCAAGCATTTCCCCTTAATTTCTTTATGTCCTTTGTTACTTCTCATGTATAAAAATCCAAAGATCTGAAAACACTGAAGAGCATCTTCCTTTAAAATATGGAAATATACTTGGAGATTAGGATCATTATGATCATCCAAATCACCAGAGACAACCTTGCCAGAGCTAGGTTTCAAGGAAAGCTCATCTCTTGATAGGCAGAGTCCAGGCAGTAATTTGTGTCAGGCCTGATTTTAGTTAGGCTTCTGTTTGAAAACAACCAAATTATTAATTAGCTCATGTACAAAGAGTGACAAAAAAACTCACTAATACATGAGCTTTGTCAGAGATCTTTCAGTAGGAGACTAAGTTACATCCCACCAGGGAGGAAATCCTCATGTTTTTAACATTTATTTTACTTTCTCATTAGAAAGAACAGGCAAAGACGTTCTACTGGTACGTTAGTCCTATAGAACTGATACATCAGATTTTAAAGAAGGAATTCTAGCAATTGTTGGTTTCCTTTCCCTTTTCTTAGCTCTCCAGTTCCTATTGGAAATTCCCAGAGTCATACAGGACTATTTCCAGAATGAAGTTCAACAGCTGTGTAACAATCCATATCTTTCTTGAGGATTCCATGACATGGAATGCAAAGTAGGAGAAATCAAACCTGATGCTGCAGGAAGGCAAAATATCACCATCTCTACTCCAAGCTGTGATACTGTTCCCTTTAGATCTTTAGGAGAACAGTTATCCACTTGCTCCACTTACAGCAGCCTCTGAAAGCTTTGGGCTTTCATCCTGTTCAGCTTGCTAAAGGCAACACATTGAAAAGCCAGAGCGACATCTTTTCAGGTATGAAGCTGAGTAATTAAACAGCTAAAACTCTTTAGCTCATTTTAAGTCAGTTCTTTCAGAGAATCTCATTTTTACTGTGAAACTGAAGAGCACTGTATACTGTGTAATTTACTAAATCACCTCTGGTTTAGACATAGGAGGCTTTCTGGTTCATAAAGCCACAGTTCTAAATCATAATACCACCCTGATGTGCTGAACTGCTGATCTGTGATGCACAGTTAGGGAGGAAGATCTGCCATCAGTGGAAATCCCCAGCTGCCAGCCTTCCACACATACTGGAGCAGAAGGGATGAATTCCTGATGCAAACCCATCGAATATGTATGTGTTTTGCTAGGGGAGAAATGGAGCAGAGAGTCTGGAGATGCAAAAGGAGCCATAAGGAGCCACCACCACCGTTGCTACCCCTGCACCGACAGCAGGCTGTGTATGGTGGGTTGACTTTTTATAAGACATCTCCACCTGTGTTTCAGGGAAATGTCTACAGGTTGGTAAAATAAAAGACAATGAAGAAATAATCTGTTTTGTTACTGCAGCTATACATCAAAGGGTCAGACTGTCCCAGCAGTCTGCACACACACCCCCCACATACTCTTCCTCCACTCACGTCATGTACACGACATATATATTTACATATGTAGAGACAGATTTATTATATACATATTAAAAGGGGGAAATGTGCCTCTCATGCTGTGTCAGTGGACTTGGCTAAGCCTGTTGAAGGCTGCAGTACCTATTTAATGGTTGATGGAGATTTAGGTAATGAAGTCTCTGGATGAGGAAGCAGTGGTGTTTATGAGACTAAAAAATACTTGGGCTTATCCAGCTTTGAAATGACTATAATAGGACAAAATAGAGGAGTCAAATGGGCAACTGACAGCAACAACAAGCAGAAGCTTTCACAATTCAAGCCTTAATTATGTGGAATGTACCGGCTAGAGAAGATGGCCCACAATTTCACTAAATATTCCAGCACATCACACTTTCTACTCCATGTCAAAAATGTTATTTCTGCTCCTCAAAATACAGAAACAGTAGTTATTTTCTGATTACTTAAAGAAAGAAATTTCTTGAATCTTGTTTGATATTCAGGTTTTTTTTCCCCTCCAGGATGTTTCTTGTTTACTTTACTTATTCATTAGTAGTTTCTTTACACACTGATTATAAAGATTATAAAGCAGAGAATGGCAAAGCAAATAAATAGAGATTAAATAAAGCTGCAGCAAAGTTAGGTCTTTAAGAATTAAATCCAACATCTAAACTGCAGAGGCAACTCTTCAAAAGTCACGCTAAGCAGAGTATGCACATTTGCAGTCCAACTTCCATTTAAAGTGGATGACAAGTTTAGCAAGGATAATACCCTTCAAATACTGGCTGATTGGAGAGGCAAGGACTTTTGCTCAATTTGCCCACAGTATTATCCTCCTGGCTTGCTGGGAGTTGATGTCCCGCTGTGAGCTTACCATAAGAGTTTTCCTTCTGAAGTCCCTGATGTGGGAGCATTTTTCTTTAAGACCATGGGAAAGTTTGGAGGTTTTTATTTTAAATCACTGCAGCAAAAAAGTAAAAAAGATTAATCGGGTTAGCTGCATGATTCATCTCGTTGCTTTTGGCTAATTCACATCAGTCAGCATATCCTAGAAGACAGTCTTTAAATTTCACATATGTCCTTATTAATTATTATACCATATGATAAAAGGCAAATATTTTTGAGTGCTGAGAAAAAGTGGTACAGCATTTTAACCCATACACACTTTTTTTTTTTTTTTCAGATTATTAATCTGGTGTTAATCTACCTTCAAATTTATACCCAAAGATAAACTATCCTGCTACTTTTCCTTCTGATTCCCAAGAACTTAACAATCAGGATGCACAGCAATGTATTGATCTGATCTAGCACCATTTCCAGTGCAAACCTCCCCTTGCAGCAGCAGGTTCCAAGCAGATGGTGCCTGGATAGAGCCAATTGATGCCCAAGTAAACCAGGGCATCCTGACAGCTCCAGCCAACAGGCTGCACAACAACTCCCAGAGAGCTTACGAGGCAAAGCCCAGTCTTAGGGAAAGGCTAACACTTTCCAGGGAACTTGTTAGGACTGCTGGGATTGACATGCTCATGGTAATCAAAGTGCACTTGCACTGTGACTTGGAAAAACACAAAAGAATTTTTGAATGTACCTATCACAAAATTTTCCTGCAATTAAAAACTAGGCAGCTCATTACTTGGCAGTGAGAGAGATCAGATATTTGATTTTTCTGACTGGTCACAAAACAGGTTAGTAATTAAAGAAAATTCCTAGTGCTACAGAGGAATACATTATTAATACATCTATTTTTTTCAATGTATAGTAATTACTCTGTTATTGCTCTACATCTCATATTACAAAGATTATTTTCTCCCTTTTATAGATTAACTAACTACATGCTGGTTTGCAGCAGAACATGATTCTTCCCTGTAAAAGCAGAGGGTAAGAGACAGCCAGGGTGACACCTGGAGCACTCCGACCATGACAGCTCCACCCTGGGAAAGCTGCATGAACCCCTTCTGTCAGGCTGCTCTTCCTCCCACACCTCCCCAGCACAGCCATCCAGCCCCTGTGCTGCAGCTCCAGGCAGGGCAGGTCACCAGGGGCCACTGCCCCGCAGGGGTGGGGATGAGGTTTATTGCTGTGAGCTGCTTTTTCTGCTGGGAAAAGGGAAAGAGCATTACTGGAACCAGGATGGGAGCAGGGAGATGGCCCAGAGCCAGAGCCCAGCTTGGATTCCTGTCCCACAGGTGCCGGGGCAGGACCAGCCTGGCACTGGGCTCCTCCCAATGCCCTCAGCAGGCAGGAAAACCAAAAAAACGGGCAGCAGCTTCAATGCATTCATCTGAACAATCTGCACTCTGCAGCACACTTGCTAAATATTTTATCACTTCTAATTAATTGATGGATTTTTAATTTTTAAATATACTCATGTTTAGTTCTAAATTCTTGGCAAGAAACAAAGGACTGACATAGTTTAGTAACCTGCACTCTGTGAACACTGTACCCACCTCTCCTTATAATCAAGGCCATCACCTTCCAAACCACAGGAGCAATTTCAATTAATTGATTTTTTCGTTGAAATATTCTAAGATACCTGGCATTTCTGAAGCACGATTTTCCCAAGATTTCTATGTATGTTACAAACATGAGGGAATGTCTGCAATACCTACTATATATAGTAGCCTGGGGCTCTTTAACTCCACAGCACAGGGAAGGTAAGATACAAAAAAACACTGCTTCTACATCCTTAGCCTGCACAATTAATGAGCTGAGACTAAAGCTCCTCTCAATCCCTAGTCTCGCATCTGATTGAAGTACACTGGGGATAATTCTTTTTTTCTTTTTTAAACTTGTTGGTACATACAGCTAGGATGTATCTTTTTTTGTAAAAAAGAACAAAACCAGCCAAACAAGACTCCACAGGGTAGCAAATGGGATCCAGTTTCCTTCTGTTTACCACCTTACTGTGCTCCAGAAGGAGTGAAAGAGAATTAATTTATTCTATGGTTTGGGGGGAATTGGAGTTGGCTGCTGGTCCATAACCATATTTATGTTGACAGCTTTTGGGAACTCTCTGCAAGGTCTGCTGAAAAAGAACCAAAATTGATAAATAGCCACACTTACATTCTTGAACATCATCTTTTTGCAGGGGTTTGTCTGCCTGTTTTTGCTAAGACAGTTTCATCATAGAAAACAGACTCTCACAGTATAATCCACGTGATCACAGCCTCAACTGTATATACAGAGATGGCTTTGATTAGTCCTTTTTTCAGTATTCGTGGAGATCAGGTAGGATTTGTACACCTCGTAAGACACACCATCAGCCACAATCAGCATGCAATATGGGCAGGTACAAGCAAAATGGGATGGAAAAGCAAGGCACACGTCCCTGTTTTATAGACAAGAAACGGAGACACTGAGGAACAGCGACTCGGGATGTGCAGAACAGCCCCGTGAAACCCTTTCACCTTGGAACCAACCATTGCTGCTGGTGTTTGCCGCAAAGCAAGCGTGACCCAAAGCATCATCCACAAGCACTCACACTTTCTATATCCTGCATGGTAAATTTCAGGTATTTACACTCGAGTTCTTCCATTTTTCCTACGTCTTTACTGAGAGGCTCCCCCCATGAGAGTGGTTGGCACCATCCCACATTGCGTGCTGAGACAGAGCACTCCTGCACAGCCCTCCAGAGCACTGCCAGGAACAGCCAGGCTGGTGTGGAGTGGCCCCCCGGGTGGAAGCCACTCTGATCCACACTACATGAATAGAGAAACAGCCTTTGACTGAGAAATGAAAGCTGACAGTCAGTCGGACTCCTCCTGTACTCATCTGCACAAGCTTTCACATCCAATACTACTTCAAATGCAGAAATTTAACTTCCAGGCTCTTCACTTTCATTTGGAAAACAAAGCTGCAGCTCTGTATCCCTGCTCTTTATTTTGAGGCTGGGTTTGGCAGAGGGGTTTCTATTGTTGTTCTTCCTTACTCAGGGCCTCAGCAGCACACTCCTGATTAAACTGCTCCAGATCCAGCAGCAGGCTAAACAGGTGATTTCCTTACTGCAGAACATGCTGCAGGGATGGAGAACAGTGATTCTATCTCTCTGAGTTTATGGCTGAAGCATTTTGGAGACAATTCCTCATGTCCCTGAGGGCAGATAAAAACGCTTCATTGGGTGAAGGTACTGTTAATCCACTACTACCACCATGCTCTCATTCCACTACTAATTGATGCTTGGAGCAGTGATAATGAACTATGAAATTAGCTGGTTCATCTATCCCGTGGCCAGGACAAGCTAGAGAAAGGTCACTAAATGGAGCACAAGAACTGAGGAACAGAGCAATGTATCCAAAAAAAAACATATCTGCAGTCTCCTCCCCTGATGTAGGAACACTTAGATACTCAGAAGAGCGCTCACACCAAAGTAAACTGCACAGAGCTAAGAAGTTCCCATCAAGTGATATAATGATCCCTGGGCAGGCTGCCCTGCTGAGATACCAGGGATAGAGATCCAGCTGCTAGGAAACCAGCTCGATTTGCTGCACACTTCAACCAAAGGAGATAGGAAGCAGAAACATATGCTCCATCAAAACCAGAGTCACAGCAGGACTCAGAAGTAACCATATGGTAACTGCTTTTAAATATAAAGTGAAGGGCATTCTATTAATGCTGATGGAATGCTGTAATCTCTAGTTTAAACCCTTATTGATCTCAGATGCTTGCAAAAATAATTGAGGCAACACTGAATATATTTCCAATTTTGTTGCTCATTCAGTTCTCTTTCACGGTTCTTTGTAGGCAGCTACAATTTCTATTCATGTATTTCTTATCGGATGTATGCTTTTCCCACTTGCTTATCAATTATGTGCATTAACTCCTTAACGACCTGCAGCTTGAAATCTTCAAGCCCTGTTTGCCCTATATTTAGTTTTGACTGGCACAGTCAGAGAAAGAAGTTGCAAAGTAATAGCATTAATAAAGATTTATGAATCTGCACATTAAATTATTTAAGTCTTCACCAAATGAAGCTTTTTTTACTGGACTGTGAAACATATGTAAAATCTTAGCACATTCTAGAAATACATACAGCAGCACAATTATTCTGTAGATGTAAATTGACTGAGCAGAGCCACCTTGACTTTGATCACAGAATTACAGAATGGTTTGGGTTGGAAGGCACCTTAATACAGATTCTCTGGCAGCTCATATTCATATCAAAATGATTTAATCAATATTTAGCAGCTAAAGCAGCCACTGTCACGAAAACATGTAAAAATGGATTTGTACAACCTGCAAGGATGATGCAGTACCTGAAATAATTCCAGGGAAAAAATAAATCTTACATCCTAAAACCAACTTTGGGCAATGACTTTTTTCCTCTGTGGCAGCAAACTGCTTAGAGGGAGAAGTGATTTCTTGATTTGCCAACATAATGCTCCTGTAGGACTGAAGCTGCAAGCTGACCTAAAGGGAAAAGTCAGCATGAGTTCATGCACCATTGTTTGAAGAGCAGACCTACTTGCACAGCAAAACTGCTGCTTCAAATCCACAAATGGCAGCCAGACACATGCTAACACAGCAGTTTTATGACACAGGAATACATTAACATTTATCAAACCAAACCACAATTAATTGGGTGCCATCAGAGAAAAAAAGTTTTCCTGCCCGCAGTGGAACAAGAAAAGATCTCCTGTGGATTTGTTCCCTACATCCATACACACACCCCTCTATCCATCATTAACAGTCCTTGCTCTTTGTCCTTCTCAGGGACATTCCCAGTAATCACTCCTACCACCTCAGTCCCCATTTCCCACAAACCCCTGAAGACTTAAACCACTTCTCTACTACCTTACTACTCCTGTTGAGACCACTCTCCCTGGCAGTCTCTTTATTTCCCTTACACTATCCAGCATTTCTTCCACATGTTCTTGAGCAGCCTCCAGGGTCCTCACCACAGCCTGAGGTTGCATTTCCCTCATGGAGAAGATCAGTTTGAACACCTTCCCTCCAGACAGCCAGTGACCTTCATTAGCCTCACTAAGCCATTTCTAGAGATTGGATACATCTGCTCTGCCTTCAGGTGGATTTGAAACCGGTAAACAGGTTCTAAAGGTACTGGAAGAAGGTAGAGGAGAAAAGATGAACTAGCAGAAAAAGGAGAAACAGAATTATCCTAAACAAATTTAAGTTCCTTATGAAAGAAGGTGAGGTGTAGGTGAATCAGTAACACAGCACTTCCCAGTAAAACAAAAGCACATCAGGAGAAAGGAGGCTCCCTGAGCACAAGGCTCAGAAGGACTAAGATCCCAGAAACAAGCTTTTCTGAGATTTCACATCCATTGCCCTAAAGAGTATGACTCCTACCCAATGCCACTGGATTTAGCAATGTGTTGCAGTACCTCATGCATGCAAAAGCCAGAGTATTTGCAATGACTAACCTTGTAGGTTTTGTCTGCTTTTACTCTAAAATATTCAGCTTGTTCAGCAACTTTTTTTGTCATTCAGGCTTATCTGTTCTGAAGCAATGGGCTGTGCCTATCTTGAAGATTTTCATCATCTTTCAGTTCAGCTCCTCCTCAGCTGAGGAGGATTTTTACTGGAGGACATGGCTTGTGACATCCCACAAACTGGCAATCCCATACATACATCTCTGTCAAAGTGCAGCTTGATGAAGTCCAGCTCTTGATCCTGTTTCATCTCACAAAATGGAACTGACGATAAGAGAAGGGCAAGAGGAGGTTTCTATCCTTTGGCTACTGGCAACTAAAATCCAAAGGCTTGTCTGGGACTTATCAGCCCCTGTGACTCTGCACTGGCCGCTGCCTCTCTGCACGATCCAAAGGCACTGCTAGAGTCACCCCCAGAAACAATTCAGCCTCTGCTGGCACTGAAAACCCAAACCCAGGACAACAATGGGGACAGTTTTGGGTGTCCACAGCAGTACAGGAAAGGGAAGTGAAATCCAAACATTAAATGGAGTATCTACTGGAGCAAAACCACTTTCCCCGTCCATTTGACTGCAGAGCACAGACCTTCACACTTTGAACTCCATCACAGAAAACCACAGCAGGAATTCTTCCCTTTGAATGGCAGAAAGCCATTGCTGGTGGTTGCCTGGGATTAAAGCTGGGGTCTTGCACATCTTTCTTAAAACTACCTACTTAGGGTTTAGATTTACATCTAACAGTCTTCAGCAGCAAACTTTTCTATAAGGTTCAAAAATCATGTATTAAAACACAGTAAACTTAGTACTTTAAATGTACTCCCAATTGCATCAACTGACTGTTTACTTTTCCTTGTCTTAGTTCCCCAGAATGGGCTTAAAATAAGAAGGATCTACCCAGGTTAAACAGTTCCCACCTTATTGATATGAGGTCCCCAGGATAAGAAGCCACAGACCTCTTGGAGCAAGTCCAGAGGATGCCATGAAGATGACCAGCGGGCTGGAACCCCCCTGCTGCAGAGACAGGCTGAGAGAGCTGGGGTAGCTCAATTTGGGGAAGAGTCTGGGGAGACCTTAGAGCCCCTTCCAGTATTTAGAGGGGTTACAAGAGAGCCACAGAGGGGCTTTGGACAAGGGCATGCACAAAACAAGGGGGAATGGCTTTAAACTGACAGAAGACCACTTTAGATTAGATATTAAGAAGAAATTCTTCTCTGTGAGGTAGATGAGGCCCTGGCAGTCCCTTGCCCAGACAGCTGGAAGTGTTCAAGGCCATGCTAGACATGACTTGGAGCAACCTGGTCTAGAAAAGGAGTCCCTGTCCATGGCAGGGAGCGTGGAACTGGATGATCTTTAAGGTACCTTTCAACCAAACCATTCTGGGATTCTGTGATTCCATGTAATTCAAGAATTTGTGTGACATGCTCTACCTGTAGGATGCCCTGAACTTGGCTGTGAGCCTGCAGACCACGTACACCCCTTCTGCAGCACCCTGAATTCCCCAGCAGCAGCAGCACATTTTATTAGGCTGACTGTATCAAGCTATGTTTTCTCTGATCACTGAGGAGTCATCAGCCAGAAGAGATGGGAGACTCCTGTGAGCTCCTGGGTATCACGAGCTGTGAGACTGCTGGCTTCAACTGGGAGCTACCACCAGCTTAACATGACAGTCTAAAGGAATGAATATATATTTTTTTTCCGAAGTAAGAGTTTCTAAAACGCTCATTTCTGAAAATCCAGAAGGCTACTGATGTGTTTGAGGTTGTGGGGGAGAGAGAGGTGTCAGCAGCAACTGTCCAAGCTGTACCTGCATTCCATGTGGATGCACCCCTCACACGCTGTCCCTGGAGATGGCTTCCTCTGCTGCACTGGCAGCTGCTCAGAACAGCCCTGGAAGGAGCCACGGGCTGGCAGCAGATGAAACACTTCCCTGGAAACACATTTCTGTCAGCCTGGGGCTCAGCCTCGGCAGAAATACCCCTGCTATCTCTTCTTGTTCTCGCTACTGCGACAGCAGCACAGATAAATTGATTCTTAGTGTTACTAGCTCAATACTTCCACAGGTTTATATGATGGGGGGGGGGGGGGAGGGCAAACTAGGAATTATGGAGAAAGAAGAAAAAAAGGCTTTCCATTTATTGGATTGTTAGGTTACCGTGAAGATAAAATACGCACATTCTGTATTAGGCCTTTGTTGGCCATGCACGGAGCACAAAGAACTAAAAAAGCACTAATTACTAGGAGCTAAGATTAGTCTCTCCCAGCCTGTGGTAAATACAAAGGTGAGTTTTAATAGCAGAGCAAGAAGATTAAGCAACATGAATTCTGACAAGAGCCATAAGAAAAAGGCAAGTAAATTACCCCTTGTGATCTAAAAATATACAATGAAGAATTCATTATGGCTTCCCAAGAAAAAGCCACAGCTTCTTTCCTCATAAAAATTCAGCTTGGGACAAAGAGGCACTTATCACATCTACTCTGAATTTGCAAAGAAACTCCACACTGATCTCCAAAACTCTCAAGTCCTATGAACTTGTGATCAGGAAAGACATTTGTTAAGTATTAGCAATGCTGCCTAAGTCAATACCCTCGTGGTGTATTTCTCCTTTCAGTGCCTTGGTTCCACTGACACCAGCTGCTGTGTCACCACACAAAAATGCCACACAAGAGGAAAGCCCGTGGCCCACCTCTGAACATTTCCCTTCTAAACACTTATTGTTTAAACTGAAAGAGCTCAATCAGACAGAGCAAGCATAGCTAAGAACAACCATAAATATGCAAGAGCCTCAGCACAAGGGAAAAAGGCATGTTTGTTATGTGGCTGTGCCACAGCTCTGATATAAGGAATAGGCATACATAAATATATATAAAAAATACTTCAGACCCTTAAGAACATCTTGCTTCTAAAAACTTCCATGTATGATAAAGTTCAGTAGTTTTGGAGAGTCTGAGCTGTGCTAACCTACAAGCAGATGGAAGCAGAGCAGGAAGCAGACTCAGCAGGGTAGGAGAGAGGGAGAAGCAATGAGGCAGGTTGCAGAAGGAGAATATTCTAATTTTCCAGGAGCAGAAACATTTTTTAGCATCTACACAGATGTTGGCCAATTTACACAGCTCATGAGAAATACAAGTTAGAAAATATTCTGGAGCATTTGGAACAGTATTCAGCTCTTGTGTATTGTGCTCATTTCTCTTTGAGTCTGTTCAGCAAAGTTAACGAAGCACTAACGAAGCTGGTTTCCCTTGGATTTTTGTTTATTGTAGGAATTGCTGGAGTTCAGTAAAATGTGAGCTTCCTTTAAATTATATTTTGCTTGTTTTATGTGGTAGATGCACTGGCAGGTTTAAGAGAGAATGGGCTCCTACTGCAAATTTTTTTGTTGGCAAAAATAACTAATCATAGAGCTCACCAGGGACATAATGGCTAAAGTAGGCAAAAATATCAAACAAAATAAAATAGATTCAGAAGGTGTGAGGAGGACTTGGGCAAGGAGGCTGGATAGGGCAGGAAAGCAAGAGAAAAGACCAAGTCCCACCTCCCTAGATTAGAAAGGATGACTTTGGAAGGGATGCAAGGTTATAATGAGGAAAGCTAAAGGAGATACACCAAACCCACACATAACTGATGACGACAACTCAAGATGAGTATGGACAAATGTTTTCTAATTCATGATTATTAATAGGCTAAAATAATTTGTCTCAAAAAATTTTGTCAATCGGACTGCTGGTTTTTTTAAAATGGGCCATCATTAACAGAGAAGCATATTCCGTATTATTCTCCAAGCTTTCAGTGGTGAAGATTTCTTTAATGTGTCTACAAGAAATGAAGGGGATTCAAAATTTCTGCAATCTTTCTGTGGCTTTGCTACTGACTTATAGCATAAGGCAACAGAAGTTAAATCTTTTCACTCCAGAGATACCAAAGCAGTTTTCTTGTCTAAGTCCAATCAAACTCATTTAAAAATCCTGCTGGATTTGCTTCATTTTCATTCCCACCAACGTGATGTTCCTCCAAGACAGAAAAGTAAAATGCAGCTACTCAAGGCAGAAAATTGAGCAACAAGAGAAGATTCAGCCCGAACCTCACCAAAATGTCCATGCTCTCACTAACATTTAAAGCATACACAAAAGGCAATAAACACTAGATCAAAAATATCAAATAATCCAAAATACCAGTCAGCTCAACACACCCAGCAGGCCAAAAGACAAACTGGAATGGAAGAAAATAATTTTGGGATAAAGTTGTGTCTTTCTTATAAGAAATATAATTTAAAATGTATTTCTTTTTAATCAACCCAAAAACTTTCCTTTTTTTCAAATATATACTAATGATGCTTTCCTACATTTTTCCTCCTTAAATGGCATGTCCTTTGCATGCACTCACTTCATTGATTTCCTGCAAGCAGCCTCCTTCCTGCAGTACATTCCTGCTTTCACTTCTCTCCTCCACATGAAATCCCTGTAAAAACTGGATGATTTTGAAGTTCACAGACTAGAGACAAAACTATCTTGGCACAGTTGTCCACTGTTCCTACCAGACAAGAAGATGCCAATCAAGAATTTGCCAGGCTCACCCCTTTGTTCAGCTGCCTTGCAGGTATTTCCAATTAGAATAAAATCACTGAGTTCAAAGCTCTGTGTTAAAGTGGCTTTCTTGGTTCACTGAGATTTCTGACATTCACAGGTAACTGTGTGACCTGGTTCAATTTCTGCACCTCTTCCCAGCCACGACTTTCCAAAGGACATGAAGTGCATTCATTTCCACACATTAACCAGCATCCTCTGGCCAGTATTCTGCCTCCATGAAACTGATTCATTAAAGCTCACTACCAGCAATTTAGTAAAAGAAAGATGTATTTGGGGCACAAATAGGAGAAGCAAATAAGAGCAGAATAATTCTTCTGCCTCTTCATCACACCTTTCAAAAAAACCCCAGAGCATTCATCATACAAAGGACACATCCTCCCAGCAACAGCATATTCTTCATACATATGCACACTTATTCCAGACTATAGTTAATTACTTCCCCAGTAAAATTATTTCTGTGCAAATTTAAATAATGTTCATAGCTTAGTGAAATGAAACACATGCATGAAGAATAACTGTACTCCCAGACAACCAGACCAGATGCTAATATTTCTCATTTGTTATGAGAAAAAAAAAAAAATGAAAATGACAGCATTTCTAATCTCCAAGCCTGAGTAGATGCAGGAAGCCCTGAAACACACAACTGAGGGGTATCAGACCACTTTCTTATGACGTATTGAAGATGATGCCTACATTGCAGTTCATAAAAACAAATTAAACCGAACCCATAAACTCCTCACTCCTGGAAGTCCCACTGCAAATGTAAATCTGGACAAAGTAGAAGGGAAGTATTTTGTGTGAATCTCAAATTATGTTAAACATTTTTTCTTATAGGTCTCCTTCATACAGGTGCTCACAATTTCACTGCAGTAAGCACAGCCCATGCTAGAAAGTACTGATGATGGTTGCTTAAATACATGTTCTTCCAGCAACTGCAATAAGGGGATTTAAAGACAGAATTCTTCAAGTGATTTATGATTCATTTCTGCATCTCAATCTAAGCACTGAAAAGCTTCCGCCTTCATTTTTCTCAACAAACGTGCAATTTGATGCATAAATGAATATTCAGCTGATGAAGTGAACAAAAGCATCTTAGAGAACACCAGACTGCAAATGCAGTTCCGTTTTGGGAACCAGGGAGTGGCAGATAATGACTTTCTCAGTCTGTCATCACTGGGTAGCATGGACAAGGCTGGAGATGACACAACACCCACAACCAGGGCCAGCCCAGGGCACAGATAATGCCTCAAAGACCCAAATGCCACTGCATTAAAAACTGCATTAAATCCCCCTTTGTCAGGCACACGGTAGTGCCAACCCCACATACACACTGTGATTAACCCAGGACTTCTGATAAAAATGTACATTTTTAGTTAACATCCCAGTGACCTGGCAGAAGTAACAACCATCCTGATTTACCCCTGCAAGGCAGGGAGCACTAATGCCACTTCACACATGCTGATGGCAAAATGACAACTTTAAACAGGAAAATCTGTACAAGTATGTCCAAATACAATTCCATATATACTTTCCAATTCCTCCTGGGATGTACAAAAATGGTTTTTAAACAAAAGCCTAACCAGAGAGACTGCAATTCTGCATGATGCACAGTTCAACACAATATTTACACCCAAGAAGTACATGGCAGACACGCAGTGTAGTGAAGGAAAAAGTAGGAAGTGATCTTTAATTAAAAGGCTTGAGATAAAATGATTCCAGCTGTTGAAACAAAGTTTAATTTTATTTCTGTCATGCTGCACTGGATTAAGTAGCTTGGAAGTGTTCACATTACAAGGTTAAAATGCAAACAGTTTGGTCAGGACAGTTTGAGTCCTTGAAGGCGTCAGCTACAAAACTTGGAATGATTTTGTCCCATCAACTCTTCTCCACATTGTGTCCTTGAGGAATCCCCCAGAACAACACGCACCAATGAGCCAAACAGGATCACTTTGCTTCTTGTTGAAAACCAACAGTCTTTTCAATTCTAAGAGCATCACATGTACCTTAGGAGACAACATAATTAATGGGGTTTGCCTGCCCTTCAACTTGAAAAACCTTGAGAGTGCAGGTCCAGGCCACACAAAGGGCACACTCTCTATCATTAGGACTTTTAAAAGCACCTCAGATTAGACACAGATAAAAATTCATCCAATACTATTAGACATTGCAGGAATGTTTATAGATATGTGTGCATGTACTGCATCCTTAAACACCTCCCACTGGCCAAAATGGAGAGTTTGAGATTGAGAAAACAGGATTAGATTTTATTAGCCTGGTCCAATACACGGAGGCTGTTATGACAACCTGTGTTACTGTAATGTGGATCTTGTAATAGTTTTGGAATGACCCAGCAATTATTAACAACATTCTTTAATTCTTTATTAACATTCTCCAGATGGCCAAAAAGCCTTTTTTTAGAAACATGAAGGCAGATTTTATTTATTTGAACTCACTGCTTCTAGATCTACCTTATTCATTCACTACAAATGAAGGAATCTTTGCCAAGTGATGATATGGACATAAAAAAAAATAAAAAAAAAAAAAATAAAAAAGAAGAAATAAATCAAGCTTGCTCTAAATCCTTGTTGTTATTTAGCTGCCTCACTCTCCATGAGTTTCTTAAATGCTGTAATTGCCATTGACCTTCCCTGTCATTTAAGGCTCTTAAACGTGCAGGGAAGGTCAGAGCCAGTAAATTGCAGCACCCTTGACTGAAGCACATTGATCAAGGCCAGTTTAGTGCTTGCTTAGTTTAGCAGATAAAGTGTGGCAGTCAGCACTTCTAAATAAATTATACGATTTCCAGATAGTGATGTATGATTTTTATAAACATGATGACTCAGCATCTGAAAGAGAGGAAAAGAAAAAAAAATCTCAGGAGTTTTAAGAGAGGCCAAAGCATAATTTAGCCTGTCTTTTTATTAGATTAAAAATTCCCTAAATAATTGGGTAAAAAACACCTTGAAACAGCACCAGTAACAATCAGAATGGTTTGGCACAGACCAAAGATACAGTGCATGAAAGCACAAGAGACAAGTTTGAAGCACTGTTGGGGAAACACAAATGCTCTGTTCAAGTATTTGATGGGATGCAATGTTTAGAAACTATTACAAGATGAAGATCTGAAAATGACATTTGAAAACTCACTTTATTTACAAATGGCAATTTGCTTTTCTTTTGAATAGATGAGCTTTAAGATCAGGTGAATTATGAAAAAAATATTGTGGTTTCTAGTATTATTAGGTATGCTTTTGTTAGTGTTTCCAGTAAATGTATCTCCTGTTACCTGTCACTGTGTGATAGCACACTCTGCTCTTTGTTATGACAGCCTGACCCCAAGGAATGTCTACCTAAAATTCAACCTTTCAAAAAAAATTTACATAAAAAACAAAACTTGCTGTAACTTTTGAAAACAGCTGTGTTAGCACTGACAAACATTCCTGGCTGGGACCAATTTTCCCTACACAGTTTAACAGCTCCTGCCTGGAATTTTTGCTTGAACTAAAGACAAAAAAGGAGGTTTGCCAGCCAGGTTTAGCTGCTGTGCTAGCAAAGCCCCAAACATCAAGGTCCAACAGGGTTCATAAATCTGATTAAACTCCCACCAAAGACATGGCTGCAGCTGGAGCTACCCACACCAGGAACCAGAATTTAGTTGTGAAGGCTTCAAAAACAGCCAAGAAGAAACCGTTGCTTCATCTGGCACCAGAAAATCCAAAGATTAGATGAATCCAGAGAGAACTGGGCTTACATTGCTCTGCTGCTCACATGAGGGCTTGTTTTAATGGGCATTCCCACTATTCCTGTATCCCCTCAGATCTTCCTATCTCACCAGCCACAAATCAGAAGATGCTGTGGGGGTATGGCACTCTCATAATACTTGACTGATTTCCCCATCAGAGGCACCAGTTATAGTGTTAGGCACCACAGCCTAACAGGAAGAGCAAAAACCAGCTAAGGAAATTAGCTGAGAATTTATTTGTTGAGAATTTAATCTGATAAAAGCCAAAATACTTTACTCCTTTGTGTCAAACTACCAAAGTTATAGATGAGAAATGTTATTTAAGAACATGGTTTACTCAGGTGCCTTGCCATAACTGTATGCTACTCATACATAGATGAATTCAACAGAAATTGGTTCTTGATCACTCCTTAAAATCTTAATATCTCTTTATTTTTGTGGCAACTACTGCCATTCACTCTGCAAATTCCTACCCCTTTCTGCTTGTTTGACATGATCATATAAAAGAAACTGCAATTTTTATACTCAGGTAAAGGGGCAATAATGCAGATAGAGAATTTAATTAATGTGTTTCATATAGAACTGGGGACACTCACACTGATCCTCCTATGCCTAGTGCTGTATTTATTCCTTCCCACCTGTAAACCATTTATCAAAATTTCCAAAGCTTACTGCACTTGCAGTAATACATGACAAATAACAGAAGGCTAACTTTAAGAAAAGAATAAGTACATCTTGGCTAGGGCTAGATGAATTTCACACCAACACTTTGCAACACCACCAAGTTTGAAGAAGAATCTGTCCAACTGATGCCTCAGGTTTTAGCTTTTATATTTTTCAGATTCTGTGCTGCTTTAGTGTGTAGGTCTGAGCTTCACATTAGGGCGTGGTAAGGTCTCTTCACAGAGCAGGGAGACAAAACAATTCCTTCTCTAGCTGGGGACCCAGCTGAGTACTGATCCAGATCTCAGGCCCAACAGCATAAACAACAGCAGAATGAAGAGAGAAAAACAAGAAGGATGGGACTTCATGGGCTGGAGCTGTAACTGGACAATTAGCTCCAATATGTAAATAGACCAGACTTACAAAAGTGAGAGACCCCATGACCGGTGGTCCATTTTTTTGTGATCATTTTGGGTTCACCTGGGGTATAGCCCTGGCTGGGCTCTTGTGCTGCCCAAGGTAGATCTATTGAGCCTCCTAATAAATCCCTGCTTTATTCTTTAGCTCTGTCTAGCCTCTGTTCTAGGTCAGCCTTCACAAGGTACCACCACAGCCTCTGGTCCTGACTTCATCCACTCTTCTCGAGAACAGACACTTCAAGGATTTACCTGTGGGCCAGACAGGGATGGCAAACACTGTCCCTGCGGAGTCAGGCGTGGCATTCCTGTGATGGCCAGAAAGGTCCACAAGGAAGAAGGGAGCACTGTCCTCTTTCTGAGGAAGAGAGGAGGCCACGATTCAGGAATACACTTGAGTACAGGCTCACTTTTAAGTAAATCCTCAAATACCAGTTCAGTCAAGAGGAAGCAAAAGGTGCAGATGTGCTTCACCAAGCATGGGTAATATTTCCTTCCCAAAGGTCAAGTTTGGACCTTTTCATATTTTTTAGCTCCACTGATACCAAATGTTTTTTCAGGCAATTGCATTTAATAATTTCATACCGTGAAGGGCTGGCATACAAACTTAGTATATCTGCTAACTTATGCAAGGTGTCCTTGCTCTTGTAACTGCAGATATCACATTTCAGATACAGTAAAGAAGAAAAAATAGTGTTAATAATTAAGAAAAATATCATTAAACTATTACATTTGAAGATTCACTGTCACTTGACAGGACATTCTTCAGCAGATTATTAAAATCTAAGGGATTTACCAGCACTTGAGGTGAAGACTTTTTCTCACACAAAGTCTTAGAATGGGAATAAACCTAAAAATCACACCCAGAAATCTACAAAACTGTGAACTTTTGGTTGCAGTATTTGATGAAGATGTTTGCTTTTATAAAAATCCATTTCATTCAAATCTAGAGGCAAACCATCAATGTTTAAGTTTCTCAATGCCTGGGTTTTCTTCAGACAGAAGTTTTGATCACTGTCTTTTGTCAGACATGGAACTTACACACTGAAAGATGACATTTTTCAAGAAAACCTGGCCAGATATTAAGCACCCTAAGTGGATTTTGCCTACAAGTCAACAAGTCATAATTTAGAAAAAAACAGATCAAATACTACAGGAAGTAAAAACCCGGTTTTAAACTACGCAGATTTCTTCAACTCATAGAGAGAAACACAATGTAGTTTTCCACTTGAGCAGGTCAAAGCTTCACTTCTCCTAATGACTGTCACTGTTCTGCCTCCTGTTCTGAAGAATGTAAGAGCTGCTACAGCTTTCCACCTAGCAAGTGATGTGCTTCAGATTAATCTCAACCCCTTAAAAAAAGTTATGCTTTACCAAAAAACAGAAAACAGTCTCATTCAGAGACGAAAAAAGCTCAACACCCACATGAGACCCTCAAACGTGCAGCAGCCCATCCCTTCATAGAGATGACTAAGGATCTAGGAGTCAGCAGTGCAGACCTTGTGGAGCTGCCAGCGCTCTCTCCTTATCAACTCCCAGTACGTGGATGCCCCAGGATTCCAGATAAGCCTCAGGGAACATCAAGATAAGAAAACAGCTCTCTTCCTCCCTAGAAAACCTTCTGTCATCTTGACCACAGAAAGCAAAAGGTTCTCCATGGACACCCAAATATAAAACTTTAACTGGTTAGAGAATTGAAAACTCAACAAACAGATCTGAATATTTACATTTGGATATATACACCCAGTGTATATGTATCTTGGAACAGATTTGTAAATGTTTCCACTGTGTACTGCTTGTAAAATTTCAGGGTTTGGAAAAGTGCCCTGGCTGCTATGTCACTGCCTCTGCTGCCAGGGTAAGAAGGGGGCTAATAAAATAAGCATTAGCAGGAGAGCACAGTGTGAAAAGCAAGTTTGGTAGAAAGAGGCTGCCCTCAGGTTTAATGCTCTTCAGTATCAACCTCAAAAGGAAACGAGTGGGGAAGAGGAGAGAAGAGGAAAGGAGCAGCAGGTGGCTCAAAAAATGATGTATTCAGACCGATGACAACTTTTCACAACAAAGACATCACAACTAGAAACAGAGATGCTGAAAGACCAACTTACATTTTATTGAACATCTGATGTGAAAGATGCTCTTCCAGCACAATTAAGATAAATTTTTAGAAGTCAATTTTTCATTAAAACATCATAAAACTCACAAGGTCTAAAACTTGAGTAAGGCTTATTCCGTGTTTTGATTTTTGTCACACTTACCCTCAGAAGTGTTTTCCAAAATGTTCTGTGTAAGTAGCTGTGCAGATGCAGGAGGCAGCAATGGAGGTCACTTCCATTTCAGGGAGGATAATGGCTGTGAAGAGGCCATCAGCATCTCTGCAGCCCCACCCATAACCCCACTTGGCATTGTCTTTTCCCAAAAACATTAGAAACCACAGTTACCAAGCTTCCAAACTTTCAGAGTTTCCACACTGTGTCAAGCACTGCATAGTGCTCTACTTGTGCTGGGTGGAAGTTGTAGCAGCCCCTGATTCTCACCTGGGCAGTGAAGTTAGAAAAGGCTTTAAGAAAAGACTGTCAGTGGCTTATTCCTGCAAATAACAGAAAACTCCAGTTCCTGTTGTAAGGACAGTAAAGATTCATCTTCCATTCATCCCAAATGTGTTAAAAAACATTTTTGTCCTCAGCTACATAAGCAAATTGTGACACAGTGTATTGAAGACCAGGCAGTTTTTATGAAAAGGATCCTTAATTCAAATGGACAACAGATAGAAAAGAGCCTTTAAAGCTTCTAAATGGTTTATGATAAATAACTATGTGCTTGTACAAGTTCATTTCATTTAAAAAAAATATTGGACGAATCAGTAGAGTTGCACAAGGAAGCAAATATCATCCAATACACATGCAGAGGCCTATCAGAAAATTTTCATTTGCTTTTCTACACCCACTCATGTGCAATTAACTTTGTTTTCTTTTTAAGCTAGGAGAAAACAGCTACAGAGATAGCATTAATCTTTGCTTGACTAATTCCAGATCCATAGATGACCTCTGTACACACTTGCAGTTAAAACTATCATACCAATTGCACTGGAAAAGCATTAACATAGTAATTTTACAGAGATTTATACACCAAAATAAAACCAGAGGAAAACCATTGGAAAAAAGACTTCTGTAAAACAGAGTTGCTTCACTGTGTCTGCAGTATGAAAGGATGTACACCACCAACACAGAAATGGAACATTAAAGCCTATTTCATCCAGTGATAATGTGCATTTGTGGAACATTATAAAGTCAGAGAGCTGGTGACTCAAATCTGGAAAAACAGTAACTTGCAAACTTGCACCACAGCAGTTTGCACATGGGTCACCACCACCCTTCACTGTCCTGTAGAACATGAGACTTCAAAGGTCCCACGTGAAACCAGCAACTACACCTTTAATTCTTTACTCTCCCATCACCCGGGCCCACACAAGCATCACCCACAGAACAGATCCTGTTTCCTCAGCCCCTTGCTCCTGCCCTATGTCATTGCCCCCATCACACCAGCACATGGAGAGCCAGGCGGCAAATGAGAGTGGCTAACTCAGCTGAGGAAAGACCAAAACACAAAAATCCAGCAATTTCTCTTGGATTACTGTTACCTTGTGTCAGCCCATGTCAATGCTCAGCTTCAGATACCCTCATGCTGGCAAAGTGGAGGAGGCAACAGGAATGTGAACAGGCTGCCAGGGAAGGTGGGACTGTTTCTCTTGGCAACAACACCAGCTTATGCCAGTTAAGAGCAACTATTATTAAAGGCCATAATAATTGCAAGATAAAGTATCTTTTGAGACATTTTTGTTTGGTTTCCTACTTTTGTTTTAGCCAAAAAGAATAGAAAAGTCAAATTTTAGTAAAAAAATAATCCATTGGAATCCTTCGAGTTACTTTAAAATCAAATGTTGTTCTTTCAGCCATTACCATCAGTGTCCCATGCAGCTTCCTTGATGAAGAACAGCCAATCTTCCCAGATGCTTTTTAAGCTGCAGAAGTTACTTCAGTACCAAAAGAGACCCTTCATATCACAGGAAGCACGAAAGCCATGTCTCAGGGCTGTTAACTGTAACTGGAGGGAAGGATTCTTCTGGCATCAGAGCAGTGGCAGGAACCAGTGCCAGCCTTATCCTGGATGAGACTACAAAACAGATGAACAAGGTTCTTTATGTTCTCTGTGTCTCATGCACATTTATTCTGGGTGTTGGAATACTACATCACTGCAACCACTGATAGCTACCTACCTCCAGCTGAAGCAGTTCCCTTTGGAAGTAAATAAATTAATGTTTTCACAGGCCAAAATTTTTACAATTCTCCTCAGGAACACAATTCATTACAGAGTCACTTTTAAAGGTGTGTATCAGTCTGAGAAAGGATTTACTCAGCTTTCTGACACTAATATTTCCTATGCAGGCATGTATGCAAGAGCCATTTCCCTGCAGCCACACCAGCACCGGGACCTAAGGTCGTTATGATGTATGCAGCTGCCCACAAAAATGGGCACATGGCCTAAACTGCCACAGCAGTGAACAAACCTCGTGCTGAGCAGCAAAGACAGGTATTTTGCTTCCTCACATTGATGGAGGCTTTTTGTAAAAAATAACAGGGAGGTGAAGTCATCATCTAGTCTCAATCACAATCAAGAGTGACATTAGTGACTTCAAAAAAACCCCAAATTCCAGTGGACGTGAACAAGAACAGTATATGCCAAACTCTTCCCACTTCTAGAATTACTGAATCCTTCCAGAAATTTTCTGCCTCCACAAATGCTACTACCTACAGAGTAATCACATTTTCCATGTTTTTGCGATCCCAGTGCCTCACCCGAACATTCTGTGACTAATGGGCATCTGGAAAATCATGTCCTGTGTATCCACAGATACAGCACAGCATGTGGAGAGGTCCAATAACTGCAGCAACTCCAGTGTTTACCTTTTAGCTTGCTTTTAAAAACCATTTCAGTCTTCCATTAGATAATTACAGGTTTCATATTCTCATTTTCAAGGTTTATTTTCAAAACACTTCTCTCACTAAAGCAATTTCTAAGTTATCTACTTGCCAAAAGCAATTTAGAGACTTTCACATGACAGCAGTGAAGCACAGGAAGTATTCCCTTCTTGCATACAAGATAGTGGCATTTAACTACTTTTTCCTCTCAATATTGTAAAAATAAGCATGTAAACCAATCTGCTATTTTAGACCTAGTGAGAAAGTGCCTTACTATTGTAATGATGTTCACCTAAAGTACACTCAAGGTAAATGAGAGATTTTGCACATTCACTACAAGGGTTGATGAAAACATGTATGATGCTGACAAAAGTAGATAACAAGTTATTAGAAGCAATGTTTAGACTGAAAAAATGCATCAGACACACAGGATAAATGCTGCAATTTTATTCTTTTCATCAAGATGTTTAAGGAGCAACACTGAAATACTTGGTTCGTTTTTTCCCCCTCTCATCCTTTATCATAAAATACCAGAAATTTTAAGTCAATATACTCTTTGTTCCTAGAAACCTTCTTAACAGAAACCTTCTCCAAAAAGCTTTGAGAGAATTGATTATGTTCAAATTGAGCTGCCTCCATACTCATCCAACTTTTCAGTAAATTGTTCTTCAGATGCTAATATTAAATAGGAGAAAATCCCTCAATTAAAACAGATATCCAAATAAAGACCCTATCAACTCTCAGGTAACTTTTTTTTAACAGAAGATGAATATTACCTTAGGATTCAGGTATTAACAAACAGAAAACTTGTTAAAACCCATTTTCAGATAAGGACAAGGTTGAACATTTCTTGTGAAAAGGACGGGAATGTTTCAGATCAACAACTGGTTTTAAAAATAAACCCCATGATATTTCTGTATGTTTAGACATGTTTAGGTTGATCAGTTCTGTCTAATCCACAATAAATCAAATGCAGACCCGTTGGGGTTTGTGTGTTCACTGTATGTGCACATATGGGTTCAGAATCATCAGGCTGACATCTACTCCATCAGGGAAACACAAAAATGGCCAGCTCATGGCTTTGATGGGGGACTCAGAGCCAGGAGGCTTGTATGAATGTCCGAGAGCCCACCCCAAGAAGATCATGTTAGACAAGTTCAACAACCATCAACTAAAATCCCCAGTCTGGTGGAGCAGGACAGCTCTACCTCGGAACTAATATACTTGAAAAATTGCACTTTTTTGGCCTCTTTTGCATTTCTAATTTAGAAAGCAATTCTCCTACCAAGTTTAATCCAGGTACTGGCTGTCTCTTGGGTGGAATGAAGACCAAGCTCTTAGGAAGAGTGTCTGATTGACAACTGAGAAGTCATCCCCTGCTCCACCTCCAAGTCTGAAGGAAAAGTTATTTCTGGGGAGACAATGCAGCATGAGCCAAGAGGCAGTGGCAGTGGGGGAGGGATGGAAGCTGCTCCCAACACAGGCACGACGAGGAAAGGAGCAGAAAGCCTGAGCAGGGTCTCCTTGAGCTCTGGCTGGTCGCACTCCCGACAGGCTCTCTGTGCACAAGTCACAGGGCAGCTGAGCATCCCCTGAAAAGCAGGGAAGGTGGGAAAGCTGCTGGAACTTCTATCAGCTGGGATGCCCTGGCAGCTCCCTCTGACAGCCCTGCTTGGGTAGCAATGGCAATGGTGCAAACCCTACCCAAACCTGAGCACCAGAGGGATGGGGTGTGGCACAGACCTCAGAAGAGGATGGAAACCTTTGCTCAGTACAGTGGTGAGAACCAAGGACCACAGATGTAGGTGAACACTGCTGTCCCCCCACAAAACCCAAGGTACCAACCGATGTAGGTGAACACTGCTGTCCCCCCGCAAAACCCAAGGTACCAACTGCACCTGCAACAAACAACTCCAGCTGAGAGGAAACGGTGAATCACATTTTCTAGCTGATATTTTTAGCTGATATTTGTTTCTTTTTGTTCAATGATTTATTTAAAGCTGTTCTTCAGTCTAAACTTTTCCACATACTACACTAAAAACAAAAACCCGATTGTTGTTCTTTTTATAACGGGCATCAAACTTCTTTTTGCTGTCTTGGTTTTAAAACGCCATGAAGTTATTAGTTTTTGAGGTGATGCAAAACTAAACATGCTGCTCTGAAAAAGCCTGTAATTAAGCAGGCTGTAATAATTTTTCACTATCTGGCTCCTTTTCAAAGCGCACGTCATTCTTTTGTTCTTCCTGCAGTATATTCTCATGGCAGCAGCAACCATGCTGATCCTAGGCATTAATTACTGTTTACGAGAATGGAAAGGAGGAGGGCAAAGAGAATGGAGAGAGCAAAGAAAACAACACTACACATTTCCACAAAACACCTCATGGTGATATTTGAAAAAGCAGCTTACAAACACCTACCTACACAGTGTTTGTTGGAGGATTTATCTGCTCCTTTTAAGGATCTAACAATGATCTTTAGTTGCTCAGTCTAAAGAAGATATTGGCATCAAAATCTATTTTTAGTTACAAAAAAAAAAAAAAAAAACCACACCAAAAAACCAAAAAAAGCCCCCAAAATTCAAAGCTAAACCAATATACATATATATATATTTACAGAAACCATTTGCCTGGATTATTTCAAAAATGCCCCAGAGAGGTCTGCTATTAATCTAAATTAAGATCTGTTTCTACACAAGAGAGAATAATTAAAATTAGCCTGGGTATTAATGAGTTTCCAATGTAGCTTCTCCAGGTGCAAGTGACAATTTTTAGACATGTAATGACAAGGCATTTAATGCACACAACAAATGGAGCCACAGACTCCTACATCTTGTAACCATGAGCTACATGCTAGAGATTTTCACATGAAGAAGCTGGAATCTGTGGAGTTGTCTTTTTTTAAGCATATTAATAGCTCAGTAATTATTAGTGCAGAACAGTAATTACTTAATCACTCACTAAGTCTGTTTCGAAAGATCCCCACAGTAGCCAATGTTTCCTACTCTATTCCACCCTCAGAATTGCTATTTAAGTTGTATTGAGCAATATTCCCTTTGAGGTGAAGGTTGGAATCAGGCCTGGGAAAAAAATATTATTTGAAGACCATAAAAATTTGATGTGTTTGGCACTCAAAAGAGTACGGAATGATCCCAGGCCCCACAGGGTGGGATTTATCATTGTTTGTGTTCCATATTCAGCTGATGCTCAGAGCCACATCTGCCTGAGCCAGCTGAAGTTCAAAGCTGAGAGCCTTGGCTTACAATCTCAGGTACAATAATGTGCTAATACAGCTATATATGTCTTCTAAATTGGATCTGCCTCATGCTTAACCAGCTCCGAGCAGGTGCAAAACAAGCCAAAGGTTATCTCTGAAAAATCAATACAGAACTAAGTTATTTATACAGATGGTTATAAAGAAGATTTGGTGACCTTTTTCAGTGGAGAACTGAAATTTTAGTGACCATATTAAATTACCATGTTTGAGCACAGCCCTTAGGTTTCCAAACTATACAAAAGCATAAATGCAGTTATTATATATATGTCTCCATGCTATGGTTATGTAACTTGACTGTAATGAGAGAAACCATTGGCACAAGAAGAAACTGAGGAATCCAGAGTATCCAGGAGAAAAATCTGAAGCAAATATCATCCAAAATTCTTTCACATCTCCAGCTGCTTTTCAAGGGACACTATAGTCCAGAATCTGGACTGAAAAAGAAACACAGATGTTGCATAATGTCTGTTTATAAATACTTCTGAATTTGTTCCTTCATGTAGTATCCAAAATAGCATCCCAAGTCCCAGATACTATACGCACATATATATAAAAGGACAGATGTGTGTGATCACAGGCAGCCTTTAAATCGAGTCAAATAGAAGCTTTGTACTCTCTTGTACAGCCTGGCTTGTTCCTGTCTCAACTTTCAACCATCCTGGGGTTTAGCAGAAGGATGTGTGAGCTCTTGGTAGCTCTTGAACTCTGACACCTCTTGGTCTTGCCAGGCCCCTTCATTTCATCTTCAAGAAATTTAATCAAGTTTATGGATAACACTAGAGTAACACAGCTTGCAAGGCAGGTGACAAGGGCTGTGAATTTACATCACAAGACAGCAGAAGGACATTCTGCATTTCCCTATGTTTTTTATATCTATATATCTCAGTACTTTTCATCTGAAATAGATTCCAACACAACATCACCACAGCATAAAGCAGCACTTGATTTACAAGCTGTATTCCTGTGATGTGACATTCATCAAGGAAAAAAAAAGACCTATTTTCTAGGATCAACAGAACAGTTAATAAGAGTATAAATTACAAAAACATTCATCTAAGCAAGCTAATCTATCATGCTAATCTTGAAGCAATAAGTGTAAAATACAACACTTAACAGGCCAAGAATGTCAAACATGCACACTGATAATCGTTTGAACCAGTCTTGCTACGCCAGATCCAACTCTGCCAGTTTTCCATCAACCATAAAACATAGATAGAAACTTAAATAATTATGGCATGCAGAAAATATCATATTATTTGTGCGTTGATAGATTATATATTAGCATAGGAATAGATTTGAGGGATAAAAATTTCTGATGGAAAGAATTCAAATTGAAAACAATTCGTATCTGCTCCAGACTTCTAAATCACTTGCAGCTGGTAAACACTATTACCAGCAGTACAAAGATACCATAAGGTTTTCTTCTGAGCCACTAAAACCTCCTACTGTGAGAGAACACATAACCAATTTGATCCAAGAAAATGGACTTCAGAAAACAAAGAAAAAGTCAGCATTTTCCTTCACAAGGTACAAAATCCTAGAAAATATATGATGTAGCCCAGTACTGTGAAAATAACTGATTTTTTGTTAATGGTATTTGCCTTCCAGTCTTCCTTTACAAAGGATACAACTTATCAACTCACTTGTATTTCTCTTCCCCACCCCCGATTGGAACGGAAAATTCTCTTCTTGCTTGAGGAAACTCTAGGCCAGGGTAGTGCTTCTCAGTCAGTCACAGCTCCCAGCAGTTTGCTGGCCATTTATTGTGTGATTCAGATCCAGACTCTTATCAAATATGGGTATGAATCAGCAGTTTAAGGAAAGACAGAAGGAACATCATTTTAATTATTATTTACTGAAAATTAGACTTTCTCATAGATAAAATGGCATGACAAAAGTCAAACAACCTCCAATAAAATGCTATTACTGGAATATCTCTGAAGTCACTGCTGATGAGAAAAAGGTTGCTATTCCCCTAAAAGTGGAGTCACTCTTTTAGTCATCAACCTTGGGCCAGACCCAAGGGGCCAGACTGCATTCAGGTTAAAGACCAATCCAAACCCATTTGTGTGTTAAGATTTGATCCTGCAAGTCAAAATTTCATCTCCATTTCTTGCAGTGCAAGTTATCAACACTGGAACAGCTTATCATAAACCTGGTAATTACTCCTCCATGCGGCTGAAAGAAGCCTCCAAGGGCTCAGTGTGATGAATTTTTTTTTTTTTTTCATGCAGGAGGGAACAATGAAAGAAGGGCAAGGCTGCTATACTGGGGGAGCTACAAGCAAGAAAGCTCCTTGTTTCAGTGATTGACCGGGTTTTTCCATTTTTTGAGGAAGAAAATACAGAGGGGAATGAAAGTTCATAAGATGCAATAACTTATTTTTAACTATATTTCTACCTAAAACAATACTGGAGACTTGTGAAACAGCACTGGAATATTCCAACTCATCTGAGGGTCCTGTGTCATCCTTTTTTGTCATCCTGGGTTTTTCACACACATGGTATATGAGAATGCTGCCTCTTAACATTTTAGCCATATACTCTATTAAAACAGACAAACACACACACACACACCCCTCCCCAGATAAGCAACAACCACATGATCTTAATTCTTGTTCCTGTGATTGCGTCCTTGGTGGCATAGGTTCAACTCCAAGAGGTATCCAGAAGCTACACACACTTAAAGCACCACAGCTCCTCTCAGTGAATCAGTGAACAGATTGAAGGTGTCCTTAACAACTTAGAATCACAGAATGGTTTGGATTGAAAGGCACCCACAAAGATCATCCCCTTCCAACCCCCCTGCCATGGGCAGGGACACCTTCCACTGTCCCAGGTTGCCCAGAGCCCCATTCAAACTGGCCTTGAATACTTCCAGGGATGGGGCATCCACAGCTTTTCTGGGCAACCTGTGCCAGGACCTCACCAACTTCACAGGGAGGAATTTCTTCCAAATCTCTAATCCAACCCTGCCCTCTGTCAGTTTGAAGCCACTCTCCCTTGTCCTGTCACTCTATGCCCCGCTCCAGCTCTATTGTAGCTCCTTTAGGTAATGGAAGGCTGCTTGATACTGTTCCTCTAGGTGAGTTTTATGGGTACATTTCAGACAAAAATAGGTTGAACACCTCTTGGTTGCTCACCAAAGCACATGATGTAAAGAGGGAAGCAAAATTTCCAGGGATTATTTCAAAGGACTCTGTGAGCTGAAGTTCCTCACAGAACTCACAAATACAAACCACAGGGACAGACATAAAACCTTCAACAACAGAGCCGCCCTTCCATTCCAGATAAATTGAGCCAAAGGCATGTGTGTGCATTAGAAGTGGCTGCTGAATCACAGCATCGGGAGAATAATTGCTCCATCAGGAAAAGTCAAAATGGAGACTTAATAGAATGAGATCTGCTATCAATCAATAGTTTGGAAATTATCAAATTGTTAGTGCAGAGGAAATTAAAAGGCTTTGTGGTCTTCTGATTGAAGCATTTTACTACTGTGGGTACATGCAAGTAGAACACAAAAAGGAATGAAAATTAAAATGGAAGCTTCATTTTATAACTACAGCCATTAAAATAGCAAATTGAACTATATTCCCCTCAGGTTTATTTCATCATAATTTGATTTTTAAGAGGAAGAAACTAAGTATTGCTCATGGATAGAAACACTCCATTCACAACTGAATGTTTACTCTGAATGTACTATGCACATAAAACACTTTCTTGACAGACTTTATTCTTCAACTCTTATACATTACTGCTAACCTTCACCAGTAAACAAAAAATAATTAAATATTATAATAAAATTATTTTGAGAGAGTAGAATTAACTACACCTCAAAGTTTCCAGAAGACCTTACATTTTGCACATTGTGTACGAAGAAAGCCAAAGGAAATTGAATCAGCTTTGCACATTCTTTAAAGACGACTTAAACTGAAAGACCATACCACAAGTGTTATTTTGTAACTTTAAGTATTATAGATACTCTTGATATTAAAAAAAAATATTAAAAATTTGGTTTTATTTGGGCTTTTTTCCCCCCTTAAATATACCCAAGAATATACATACCTGCCTAGTTAAACAGGAATATTTCATACATCAAGGACTGCTGGGGGATGGACGTGGTTTTAGTGGTGGACCTTCCAACCTGAGTGACTCTATGACCCATGAATTTACTTGTCTGTAAGGAATGTTTACATATTTACATTTAAATTCATGAAGAAATAGTGATGGATAGTCACAACTATGCTAATTGAAGCTGAATTCCCTCTTTCTGTCATTTCTGACTTTTAAAGCAGAAAGAGCAGAAGATTCTTTATAAAATCCCTTATGAGCTATCACAAAACACATTTTGTGAGGTCTTGAAAAGCTCAGAAATTCATGCATTTTCATGTCTGAAGAATAAACAAGTGGAAAATGTAGTAATGAATCAAGATATATAAGTGAATTATCTCAAAGGTCACTGTATTTATGTTGCTCATTATACATTAATAAAATATGCTTAATGAACATCCTTCCAATTATGCCTGCATCATGTCCCACAGCAAAAGCAGCATTCACAAATGTGTGAATAGGATTAAGCCTCCCCATAACTTCCCAAATTAAGCTTGAGTGTGAATATTGAATCAAAGCCAGATCAGGGCATTTAATACTGCACAAGTACACATTACAAAACAACATCACAAAATACTAAATGAGTTGATAGTATCTATGGGCCTTAACTCAGACCTATTAACTTATCCGTTCTGAAATCATTAGTAAAATGTGGCATTAATAAATGTCTCAGTGCCTTTGCAAACAATAAATGACTCATGATGCTTACTATCAATTATAACAATGAAGAATACTCTGAATATGTAATTTTCTTTTAACTTAACATCTGCAAAATTGATTTAGAAATCTATGTGGTCCATTGGGCAAGACACAGAAATAAAACTGGGAAAAAGACGTTTTTATCTCTTCTTCCCTCACTCCACCTGGAAGCATGGAAAAGCCAATCCTAAGAATTTGCTAATTCAGATTGTGCAGGACTTCCTCACAGTCTTTAACAGGTATTTATCACGTGTAATATTTCTATTCAAGTCATCCGTGCATAGATTAAGGGAGGTTCAGGCTAAAACCATGCAAGTGAAACAAGCACAAGTGTTTGCTTAATGGGAAAGAACCTAAAATCCAGAGGAAGTTTCAGCTTAACACAAATACAAAAGAACTCCACAGGAAATCTTTCCCCTACTTGAGACTGGAGTTAAATAATTAAACTAAGAAAAGACTCCTATTCCTCAGGTCACTTGACTTAATTATTAAAATTTCACAATGAAGAGAAATAAATTAATAAATTTCTCCTCATTTAAATAGAAAATAGCCATTTCTTTAAAGAAAACCCACTATACTTGCTATAACTTTTTAAAATTGGAGGTTATATAGTAAAAATATCTGGTCTAATCCCATAGTTTTCTTCCCCAAGACAAAGTATTATATACTGCAACTCCAGAAAAAAGTTCTCAATACACATGAAATTTGTTGAACATCACATTTTCTTAAATAAAAAAAGTTAGCTTCAAATAAGTTTAAAAATAGCCATACTCTTTATCAGTAGCTCTGCTACCTCTTTGGAAGAATACTTAATAAAACAAAATACTTGGTTATAAATAAAACAAAACTGACTTGTTTGAATGCTGCACTAACAATTGCAAAAAATAAAACATTCACTGCCTGAACACCAATTAATTCTTCTTTTGTTCCCCAACGATGCTGAGCAACCAACTATAAATTAGGTTAAGAAAACTGCACACAAGCTTTGTCAGGGATGTCCATTTACGAATCAAAACTAAAGGAAACAGGCTGAACTCTGAGGGAGCTAAAAGGCAATTTAATTGCATATACAAATCCTCTAATCCCAAGGACATGTAATTAGTGACTTCCAAGCCTGCACCTCGCTGCTGTCAAAGAAACGCAGGAATGCCTGCTAATTCCAACCATATCTAAGGGGGTCTCTCAGCTGAAAGAAAATGGAAGATAATTACGTGTCTGGTAAAATAACCCACTGTATGCAAGACATCACAGCATTTGCACAAGCCCCTGTGCACTGGGCTGATCCTCTACCACACCTCTCTGCCATGGCCCAAGGCTGTGATGTCCAGAGGAGGCCACCAGGATGGTGATGGGCACGAGAGGAAGTCACATGAGCACTGGGTCTGTTCAGCCTGGAGAAGAGGAGCCTGAGGGGAGACCTCATCACAGTCTACAGCTTCCCTCTGAAGGGAAGAGGAGGGGCAGGCACTGATCTCTTCTCTGTCACAGGTGACAAGACCTGAGGGAATGGCCTGAAGTTGTGTCAGGTTTAGGCTGGATATCAGGAAAATGTTCTTCATCCTGAGGGTGGCTGGGCACTGGAACAGGCTCCCCAGAGAAGTGGTCAGAGCACCAAGCCTGGCACAGCTCAATAAGTATTTGGATAATACTCTCAAGCACATGGTGTGACTCTTGGGAATATCCTGTGCAGGGCCAGGAGCTGGACTCAGTGGTCCCTGTGGGTCCTTTCCAGCTTGTTCTGTGATTCTGACATGCACCCATCATCCTGCTGAGCTCTCAGCAAGCCCATCCCATCTCCTGGCCTCCATGTGTCGTGCTTGGCACAGTGGACACATGATGTGTCTATGGCTGACTCACACTTTTTTGCTTTTTACTTTTTAGGAGTAGAATAACACATATATCCATTATTTGGCTCAACCCATCAGCCCTTTACCCCATCAACAAAGAAGCAGACTAGGGCAGACAGCCATATACAATGGGCAAACACTGTGTGATGCAGCTGCTGCGGAGGTGGTAGCTATGTCAGTGCCCCTGTCATTTACTCACAACCCACATCCCAGAGTAACACAAAGAAAGCACAACTGTCCCTTCCCCTCATCTGAAGCTCTCCAGCTAAGCTGAGACAGCCTCAGAAGTTGAAAGACAGAGCAAGTTAAAAATCTGACAGATAAGGTTCCTTCAGCCTGGAGCATCACTTACAGACAGACACAGCTGTACCACAGCCTTGCAACAATGACAGATCCAAGTAACAATCAGGTAGCATTACCAGCTAATTACACATCTCCTTACGCTTTAATTAGACATATGCAAATACACCAGACCTGACCTGCTACATGAAAAGCAGAAAGTGCTGTTTCAACTACGGAGTGCTGCAGAAAACCTCCAGGTGGGATGTGCTGAAAATGTGGATATGGTATCAATACAATGATCGATAAATGAAACAAGAAGGAATGTTTTTTAAATGAGTTATTCTTTTCTCTTCTTCCCATCCATATATATTCTAAGTAGTACCCTGGTGCCACTTCCATTATCTGGCAAAACACTCAACTGGAAAACAAGTGTGCATTTTATGACCTCCTAACCTGGCTCTATGCCAAAAGTTAACCAAACCAATCCGACATGAGACCTGCTTGGGATATTACCAAGCAGCAAACACCTCACAGCACTTCTTCCTGTTCCATGTGCTGCCTTCACATGCACAGTCCTGCCCTCCTCTCACACTCAGTGCTCCCATTAATGGTAAAAGCATTTGTTATTTGGTGTTGATTGATTAACTCTAATGGAAATACTTATACATATCGTGAGAAGAACACATACCAAAGCTTTAAAAAAAAAAAGACAGAGCAAGGTCCTCTCCGGACACTGTGATGGGAAACAGACTAAGAGACCTAGTTTGAAAACAAATACACTGATGGCAACCAGGAACTTTTAACAAGTTGTTTGCCCAGACTCTCTAGTTGACATCTTTCTTGTTAAAAAGTACCTGGGATTAAACACTGCTAAATATATTGCCAAATCAAATCAATTAAAAGTGTTGAAAACATAATTTGTAATTTTGTATTACAGTACATTTGTATTAGTCCTCTATTGTTCACTTTGGTCTGGTAAGAAACCTTAGGAATCACTACCCCATAACTTTAATGCTTCCTTTACATGGATTTTCCTTGGAATTCACAAGGCAAGTTGAAATCATTCATAACAACTTGGCCCAAGTTACTATTCTGTACCTACTTACTTCAAAATTAACATATTATCCGGAAGCAGGATTGTCGCTAATTTGATCTTCCACAACTTGCTGCTAATGAACAAAGGCAAAAAACCCTGTCAGCATTCATGCTGTAGCTTAATAACAAAATCACTCTCTGGCAGAAAGGCAGCAAACAGGATGTAACGTGGCCTGGGGCTCAGGGGTCGCCCAACCCCCGGCTGCTGCTGCCGCAGGTGTCCCGGATAGCGCTGGGGCTGATAGGCTCAGCCTGTCTGGGTCCCTCAGGCTCGGCTTCCAGCCACAGGCAAGTTAGCGAGCAGCTCTGGAGTGATTTCAGCTCTGTGAATTCAGCTCTCAAGTGATTTTGCTCTTTGCTTGCAATGCCTCGGGCAGACGCAGGGATAGAGAGAGAGAGAAAGCTCTATGCAGTTCCACAGCGGTGTCCTTTAATTTCAGCTCCTGTGAAGGGATGCAGGGACAGCTCTTCTGCCTAACTGGGCAGAGATGGGGGTTGATATAGGGTACCTGGGTGTTGGAAACTGTCCAATGGCCAGGGCTGAGGAGAATACGACCTCTAGCCTTACAGAGAGATAACAAGGGTCCGAGGACGGAAGAGGGGCTGCTTTGGTCTAGTCATGGTGACTAGGTATTTCTTATCTTCAGTGAGCGACCACTAGGGAGGCCTTGCAGGGCCTCTGACTGCTACAAGGATGCACAGACAACTTTTGCTTACAAATCAGAAGTTTGGTCTTGAACTACAAAACTTTGGGTCTTAGCAATGTTAAATAGTAAATTTACCATTTTAGGTACTTGCAGACATTTTTCTACTAAACATTCATACTCTTTTCTGTAGTTTCCTGCAGTGCTAATAAGTCAAGAACACCTGATGTACCCTTTACAAAAGGATTTTCTATTTGTCCATGACAAATTTTTAACAGCAAGAGACAACTTGCAAAGCTCATCCACAGAGCTGCTCTTTTACCCCACTGCTGTGATACACACTGATTTTCTAATAACTGATAAAACTCAGTGCCAGAAAGACAAACTGGATCATTCAGACACAGCACAGACCTTCCTATTGACACAAACATGTTACCTAATGATCACTGGAAAATTCCAGTTATCAAAGCTGCACAATCTCTTCAGCAAATACATTATCCATTCAAACCTAATTTTGGTTAAACCATCCCTGGTGATGACTTTGAATTGAATATACTAACACAGCATAAATTTAAAAATATGTTTTTTACAGGCAAATCCAGAAAACAAAAAATGTGGCAGTGGTGGTTTCGGACTCCCCAGTAGCACCAAGGCTCAAACCCTCTGCTGGCCCCATCCCAAGCTGTTACTGGAATGAATCCTTGCACAAGCCTGCTGAGTGTCGCAATCCCCAGATCTCAGGGAAAGCCAAAGTGGCTCCTCTCCTGTTGACAGGATTTCATTTGACTCCAGTGTCTGCTGGCTGTGGCACTCACCTGGAGGCAACGCAGGAAGTTCTCACACCAGGTAGAAACCCAGATTTTTGTTTGTTTTCCAAGGCTGTGGAAAAGAAGAGGCTAATGAAACCCTATGCTGAATACTGCATCCAAATGCTCTTGGACCACTCAAGCAGGTGTGGGTTCACACCTCACCTTTTGGGGATTGGAGTCCAAAACAGGTACTCTGGCACTGAGAAAAAACATCTAAACCACTAGAGTAGTGACTGGAAATCTCCAACCTCTCATTTCTCATGAAAAAATGGTGATTGCACCATCATTTGTTCAGATTTCCAAACTGGAATTAAGGCAATTTATTTATTAAAGAGAAAGATAAATCTTGTTTTCTCTTTCTTTCACCCCTTGTCCTTCCCCACTCAACAGAGCAGATTTTAAAAAGCCTCCTTTAATTGATAACCCATGGCACAAATTATGTCAGCTTTCTTCCAAACAAGTATAATTTGTTTTTCATCCTCTAGATAAGAGACACATGCTAGTGCAAAATGGTGAAAAAGCTGGTAAGTCAGCCTCCATAAGTTACAAGTACTGGCACAGACCTTTAGAGTGAGATTAATGCAGAAATAAAAAGAAATATTCAGATTCCCCATGGTTTTGTTCACTAATTTTATCCTTACCACCCTTTAGTTTGGCTAAAGTTTCACGATGTGACAAGGCGAGTGACCACTGTGAGTTGTAGGATGCACGTGGGAAGCAGATTTTTAAGTGTAATACTGTCATGGTTTGACATGGAAGTGAATTTTTTTTCCAGGAAGTTGGGTCAAACCAATCAGTGGTCAGGTTTGGATATTGGCACCTGGAGTGACCACTGAAAGTATGGACACGCCTCTGAGAACACAGGGGGTTAAAAGCAAGAACTCCCAGGGGAACTGTCTCTTTGGTTCTGGTCTTCAGAGAATGCAGTGCAGACTCTCCCCTGCCCAGCATTGGGCTGGGTGGGGGAGGGGAAGCCACGCGGCCTTGTCCAGGTAGGCCGAGGGGCTGAAGGTCTGGAACCGAGCCAGCTCCTGCGGACGGAAGGGTGGAGAGAAGCGGAGATGCCTTTGTCCCCCCACCCAGAGGGAAAGAGACAGAGAGCCTGACGGGACCTGGAAATTTGCTGGCAGAGGAGAAGGAGAAAGGGGGGGGATGATGCCCAGCGTGGGAGACGGGATGCTGGGCAGAGATTTCAGCCGTCCAGGGAGTCTGAACTTTTAACCCTTTCCGGGAAATGAGGGCTTTGTAAAATATTACTCCTCCTTGATTTGTAGTGGAAGAGAGACAGTCCGGGACCTGAGATGTTAGAAGAAGAAATATTTAGGTGGGAGGAGATGATGAAGTAGCTTTTTGGCTGGACTTTTCTTGTTAGCCATAGACTGAACCAAAATCTCCTGCAATAGAGACTGCATTTTAGGGGGATGCAGTGGTGACCCAAGGAGACCTGTTTCAGCAACCACCAGCGAAGGAATGGCAAGAACAGAGGAAAGCTGAGGAGGGAATGGTGATGCCCTCTGTCTTCGGGAAGAAGATGATCACTGTTCTTGGACCCTTGGCCCCAGGGGAAAATGGGGGGGACTGTAGTCCCAGGATGAGAAGCTGAACTGTTGTATCTTTGGGTCCGTGGCAAAGCATCCTTAAAGGAGCTCTATAAGCAGTCTGTCCATGCACGGTGGTGAGAGCACTGTGACATGGAATGGAGAGTGTCACACTGGCAGATTTTCTCCGGGCGGTTGCCATGTGTGACAGGGAAACACAGGAGGTGGCAACTGTGTTTCCTGGGGGGTCTGTGGTGCAAGAGAGACTTCTCTGTCCCTTGATAGTTTGAGTATTGATTATCTGAAGGGTGGTAATTTGATCAGGAATCCCGGGTGATGTTTCATGGTGGGTGTTTTGGAAATTGGGAGGAGGAGGGGTGTTTTAAAAGGTCTTCATCCTGGATTTAGTTCATGTGTTTTCTGTAGTAGTAGTTTAATAAAGTTGGGTTTTTTTCCCTTTGTTATTAAGCTTGGGCCTGCTCTGTTCTGTTCCTGATAACATCTCACAGCATTTATTTGGGAAGGTGTATTTTCATGGGGGCACTGGCATTGCGCCAGTGTCAAACCATGACAAATACTTCTCCTTAGTAACACTTTCAGGTCAAATATTAGATACAGAGAATACTCTGTGGTATGAAACACACACTAGTCTAGATGACAAAGCACCCAGGTATCAGTAAAAAGATAAAAACACAAGCAAAGCTTTTAGTTGCTTGACAACTGAAATCCCACTGATATCCCAAGGTTAGTCAAACTGAACAAGGGGCAGATCTTCAGCTGCAGCTTAAACAGCCTTGAATTCCCCCTCAGCTAGCATGTAGGTGCAATTTGGTGTTCAATGCAATGAGAAGATCCAAAATTCTTGGTATAGACAGAAGCTCATTCAGGGGCTGGTTCAAGTTTGTCTGAAACTGCTCTGTCCTGTTTAGAGGAGAGAACGTTCTCCTGACACTCACATTAATTATAGCAACTGCCAATTACAGCAGTGTTAATTTTACAATTATTAATCCTTCAAAGCCATAATCCTATTGCAATCAAAAATATCCAAGGACAATGTCAATGCCTGGTTTTCTTACACATTAATGCAGGTAATAAAAAAAAAAAAAAAACCAAAGGCACCAAATGCTACTGAGCCCAAAGACAGAAAATGATACCTCAACATTTCCAGTGAAAAGTTACTTTCAGGTAACCATCTTTATTTCATTAAATCTAATCAGATACTGTACACTCTTTTATCTAGAAGAATAGAAGATAAAATTAGTAAGTGAAACCCATTGTTACAGATTCAATTTTAAAAAAGGCACAAAATGCATATGAGAATGCTGTGATCTAAGATAAAGGTGAGTAGTAAGAGCATGGCATAACTCAAAGATGTGAATCTAGCAGAAGAAATGAAAACCAGCAACAGTATTCTTTGTACTGTGGGAATAGATGAGGCTGAACATTGAGAACAGAGAAACTACAGTAATATCACACCAGCTCCTTTGGTTAATGATGTTATATTTCCAAAGTTAACATCCAGTTACAAATTAAGGTAGTAATGTAATGGAAGTTGCAATTTAAGTTTGGTTTTAGAGTGATTATCCTCACAGCATAATTACTACACCACCAATGGAACAACGTTTTGCTGAATAATAAGATTCTCAGTAAGGTTAACATATGTTAGACATCTACTTTGTAATTTTTCTCAAGAGCAAATTAATCTGCAGCCAAATTATTTCAAATGACCTTCAAATACAACCACAGTCAAATTAATTTCTGTCAGATTCCCAACTCCAACTCCATTCCCAGCTCCTGTGATCTTCCTTGGACTCATGCCTTCTAGTTTGGAAATCCATATTTCACAGCCAGCCTAAATACCAAATACAGTGTGTCTTACAGTTTCAAGGAAGTTACCAGGCAAGTTCTGAAAAGCACTGGCCTCAAACCCAAGACTAGCTAAAAACACAACAAAGATTGAGTTTCTAACTCAACCATTTTAGGACTTGTATTACATATACTTCTTTATTCTCTTCAAGGCAATCCTATTCAACAACAGAGCACTCAAAAAATTTGCTTCTGTCTTGAGGAAGCTTATCAGCTAGCATTTTCTTGGGCCAACTTCTGTGTGTTTAAGGAAGTCAGGAGTATTTTTAATATGTTACTTTTTTTTTTTTAATACAATGTGTAAAAAATGACCCAGTAACAGAGATAAAGAGTAAAATATCCTTACTCCAATTTAATGCTAAGAAGTCCTATAGCTAATGCATGTCAGTGTTAAGCCCTAACAAAGTGAGGTGTTTAAGAGATTAAAAAGTGCTTATATATTTTTCTTCCCTTTACAAAATAGTTTGACATATGATACACATTCTTTTAAATCAGTACCTGCTCTGCTACTACTTAATGTATTTGGTTTATATAAAATCTGGAGAAAAGTATGGCATTTTCTGGAAAAAGCTTTCAAGATTCAGACAATTGCTCATTCCAGCAATGTGCAGAGACACCTGTGTAATTTCCTCCTCCACATTCCTATTAAATTTCTAGCTATTATAAATTCAGTAGACCTCAGTAAAAAAGAACAAAAGCTCCCTGGGAATCTTGACAAAAATCCCCCCAAAAAGGTATGAAGCGGAACAATTACCTTTCTAATTGATGGAGCAGCGTGCAAAACCCTTCAAAATGATTGAAAATATTAAGCTATATATAATAGACCATAACAAAGAGCACATAGAGAAGCACGTATTGGCTTAGCTGGTCAGAGCATGGTGCTGGTAACACCAAGGCCATGGACTTGATGCCAGTATGGATCATTGACTGAAGAGCTGGACTTGATGACCCTTGAGGGTCCTTTCCAACCTGGAATACCCTGTGATTCCAGGATCACGTTTGCTAGAACAACAGGAACCCTGTTGTTCCTGCTCTTGTGCAGACTGGAGATTTTTTAGTCCCCACTTGTTTACAGTGTTGTTGTTTGTTTTTTTTTTTTTCTTAGACAGAATATCAGAATCTTTAAACGCAGTAATGACAGGTCCCATGCCACAGCTTCCACTCTTGCCCTGCAACTTTCTCCACCAGGTATTTAGATAAGAGGCATTATCACTCTAAAACAACTAGGGGGGAATATATCTGAAAATCAACAATGAGCATACAGGTGACTGCACAGTCAGCCAAACTGGAAAAAATAGTGCCTCTGCTTTTTGACTCCTTGAATATATTTTTGCATTCATAAAATTTAATTGGGGTTGTTGTTCTTCCTTTTCCGTTTCTCCCCCCACCCCTTTTTCCTTCTTGAAGCCACGACCCTGCTGACATGGGAGCTGTTTCACTGGAAGCAGGCGAGAGCGGAGAAGGTTTCTGCAGCCCTGCCTCTCACCTCCCACGCAGCCTGCACCTACCGCACCCCAGCGCGCCTTCCAGCTCCCAGCAGCGCCACCAGAACTATTTACTCAAGGAAATAGCTGTGATAAGGGGACAAAAATAGCCCCTGAAATGATGGAAAGCATTTTGTTGATAGACACGCTGAAAAGAGAGGAAATGAAGCTGTTAGGAAGACGGAGCGCGGAGCGGGAGGCGGCTGCAGCGCGGGGCGCGGCGCGTTCCTCCCGCGGCCGCAGCCACGCCGCCGGCTGGGCCGGCTCCAAGGCAGGAGAGCTGCCCTGCACACAAACAAAACAAAAAAAGGACATGGCCTTACATAGCTCTCCCATCCCCGCTGCTCCCAGAACCTGGAGGTCAAAATCAGCTGCACCTACAGCTCCCTCCGGGATGCAGGGTAAAACCCCTGTGCGCGCCCCGAGCTCCGGGGCAGCCCAAGAGATTCATTAGGGAGCCCTGTGCATTTCAAATAAAACGTATTTGTGGATCTGGCAGCTTATGAGGAAAGACATTAATGCCGTTTTAAACTGTTTTTGTTGGCATTCAGGGCCTCTGCACAGAGGGAGGGACACAACCAAAACAAAGCCACCCAAGCCCCCACAGTACACAAAGAGAGAAACAGGTGCTTGCCTCATCTGAAATTAAATCCCTTATTTTGCCTTTTAAATAGTATCCATGCCCACATCAGGCAATCAAAACATGATTTTTGTCTCTTGTTTCTTGGAATATTGACTTTTTCAAGGTTCAGTACCTTCTAGGAGCAACAGCAAGTACCATTTATTGCTGCAGAACAGAAATATCAGAGTGCCTTTATATTCCAAGGGAAAACAGTACTGACTGTGAAAGAGTGGAGGTTTAGATTGGGTATTAGAAAGGAATTCTTGCCTGTCAGTGTGGTGGGGCCCTGGCACATGGTGCCCAGAAAAGCTGTGGCTGCCCCTGGATCCTTGGAAGTGTCCAAGGCCAGGTTCGACAGGGCTTGGAGCCACCTGGGAAAGTGGAAGATGTCCCTGCACATGGCAGGGGGGTTGGACTGGATGATCTTTGGGGTGCCTTCCAATCCAAACCATTTCATGAAAAGATACTGAGATACTGCTGCTCCTTAATTAACTTTTATTGTTTGGGAAAAGTGTTTCTGTTTGAGGGAAAAGCCTTAAGCAGCCAAAGGCAGTGGTACTTTGGGACTTATTCAGTCCAAATAACTTCACTGTGTTTTTTTTAATCCATACCTGAGCTGCAGGAGCTGGTCCAACTGCTCAAGTCAGTGTACACTGCACTGAATTAATGAAGGCTTGCATGATATCTGCAGTAGCTGGTCCATCAGTGATAGGAAGTGCAGAAAGGCAGTAACTGGGAAATGGACAGCTGGATACTTGACATTTTAATAAAGAGAAGCCACATTTAGTGCATGTGGTAGACAAGGGGATATGCTGCTACTATTTCTCCTTTAAAGTGAGAAGAAAATATTAGAACATAATCTAAATTATTTACATCACAATTTTAAGCATGACAGAAAAAGCATTCTGTTGTGCTGCTGTTGCCTTCTATTAATCCCTAAAAGCAACTGTACAACAGATAGTTTTAGAAAAGATTTTTTTGAGCATACATGTGTAAGTATGAACAGGAAAAATGTTTGCAATTTTTATTTGCAGTCATTTGAAGTAGTAAAAATTATTTTGGGAAACACTGTGTCTCTTCTCCTACACAGAGACCATGCAAAAGTTTAGACGTTAGATGAATATTGTCTTCAGGAATTTATGAATAGTAGCTGTATTTTAAACAGCTACTACACATGCTATTATAATTTCAAAATGATTTCCCTGTAATTTCTGCAAGATGTGGCAGAATTTTAATTACGACTTCTAAGGGATTATTTGTCCATCACAACATGTAGATAATTTGTCTCTCTCCCATTTCAGAAAAATGAGCTCTGAGGCATTCAAGTGTGGGAGCTCCACATCCTACTGAGGGTAGGTAGCTCTGCCATACAATCTCCCCTTAAAAGGCAGGAAATGAAAGGACATTTCATATGCGGTTGAATATATATAAATATATATTTTTAATATTTATACACACACACACTGTTTACCACCATTAAAACACTTCATCTATTGTCTGGCATGATGCATTGTATGGAGAGACTGTCCAGATGAAAAAGAGTTGCTTTCCTAAGCAGAAGTTTATATTGTATAAACATTTCCATATAAAGAACGTACATGGAATTTCCAATGTCTTATTCTAAATGAAGACTGCCCTTAGCTATTGCCTTAACAATGCCCCTAATAATTCAGCTGGGCTCAGCTAAAAACAAAGAAGTCCATGTTCTGACTGTACATCAGATGTGCTGGGAAATTCAAGTCCAACATAAAGAGAGGGAAAATCCAAGATTCTGGACTATGGAGCACTATGTTGCTTGTAAGCTGTCACAGCTCTGATACCTGCCAATATCTTCCACAGGTTTATACACATATGAATATGAAACTCAGGCCAGGGGCACTGGATCCACAGTAAAGAACTAATAGTTCTAGAGAAAGCCTTCAACATGTGCAGTTAGTCTGTCCCAGAAGCAACGTGTTACCTTACCAGATAATTATGAATATTTGAGAAATACTACAATCACACCCTCAAATCTATGCTTTACCCCTTTAAATAAAATAAAGCAAAAATTACAAAGTCCATTTCAGATGCTTTAATGCATTCTTTAAGTGCAATAGAAACCAGGCTGCCACTTCATCAGCATCAAAGTCCAAATTAGATCAAGGAGTGTTGAGGTAATAACAGCAGCAACAGATTCCCTTCCTACTCCTTTCATGGTTAAGTGAAGTTTGTTCCTTTTTTATTTTCTAAGTATGGTTAGGCGCCTCAAGCATGCCTGTTAGGATGGAAAAAGCGTGCAAATCCCAGACCTAGGACCCTGCCAAAAGTCTCTTTAGACAGTCAAGGCAGCCAGAAGTATGCTGAGAGCTTGCCAGAGTCATATTGGGTGGCTAAAATTAAATAAACAGTTAATAAAAAGATTTTGAATCAACCTAAATAAATACAAACTTATAGCTTAACTGCCTTATCTGCTTTATAAAGGAGGATCCAAGACAGCAACCAAGCCTTTGAAATTCTTTGACATCCACAAGTTCTGGACAGCAGATTTAAACAGAGGAGTACTTGCTATTACTTCTTTCATAAGACAAGGCTTACATTTGGAATAAAAAAAAATAAACATTGACTGCTCTAACAGGGATTTCTCTTCTTTAAAACACAAACTCGCTCTGCCCCCTGTTGTCAGCAAATCACACCTCAGTCCCAGCAGCAAGAGGCCAACGACAGGTCCCCAGTGCCAGAAATATCCAGAATTAGCTAAAACAAAAGGCAGCATACCCCAGAAGTATTTTAGGAACACATTTCTGTAAAGTGAAAAATGTCCCTAAATCATTATTTGCGTGCTTGAGGCAGTTTGTTTTCTCTGCTTGGTATTTTTTTATTTTTGGAAAAATATTACCATGAACACGAAGTGTACACAACTGGCTGGTGTTTTTTGGATATTAAAAAAATATTAGCTGCTCTAGGAAAAAAAAATTGTTTGAGGAAATAAAAGATGAGTTTTATGAAGGTTCAGAAGTCTTTTGTTTTACTTTACCCCTGAATCCTTATACTGAATAAAGATCAGTGTTCTGAGTTCAGTCATTTAGCTGCAATTGCTCTTCTTAGCTGCAATGTGAGTTTACAGCCCAATTTTGATAGGCAAAACTACAGCACTGTTTTGTCACTGATGTTTTTCCATATCACAAAATCATGCAAACTCACTGTGGCCAACCTGCAGTGAGGAGATCAAAACCAGATCTGCACCCACCAGGATCACTCGGGGAGCTTCTGATCTACTTAGACCTTCCCTGGTACCTGGGAAAATGAGGATAAGTAAGGGGGAAAAAACTTTTGGGTGACCAAACATGATCCAAACAGAAAAGGAATAACCAAAATCTTAGATCATAGCATTCATAATGAACACATTGCTATCCCTTCAAAAATAAAGGGCTGATAAAACAAACTCATCAGCGACAAAAATACACATTTCCTACCTCCAAGTACAGTTAACAATAATATTTGCACTCCTGTGTCCTTCTTGGAATAAAATTGTTTAAATAGGCAGAAGGAATGGCTTAGTGGGCTAATCTCAAGTGAAATACTCCTTAAATCCACAGTTTTAAATGCCAGTGGGGTCACTCACTTTTCTCCTTTCCAGGACAGAACAGATGAACATAGCTCAGGGATAGCTGTGGCTTCCAGGTGGTGCAAATGGAAAGAGAGACTTTTTGTAGCCCACCAGAGCAACTAGGAATCAGTTACATCTATTCTAAAAATCAACTTTTGTCTGTAGCCCCAGAATTTATTTTCCAGTTGTGGTCCTTTTTCCCCTCAAGTACCATTCCTTCCCTTAGAAAGCAAAGTTATTTACCTTCAGTACTCAGGCTTCATTTTCTACAAACACTTCTAAATTTTACTGATCTATTATTTTAAAGCCATTTGAGTTGCTCACTTGAAATCCAGACCAGGACTAGTATTTTATATATTTATTTACAAGCATCCTCACTAGCTCCGTGTCAACAGTGATTTTGATCAATCCTACTTTGTGAAACTGTACCTAGCAAAAAAGAATAAAAAACACAATCATAGAAAAAACCAAAATGAAATCACACATTGGAGAAGTCAGTGATACCTACTTTCTATTCATTTACAGTTATCTGCTTTTAAACACCTTTTTGTGCATGTCAATGTTTCCTCATGGGAGAACAGGAGAAATCTAAAGTATCATCAAGAAATACATGATGCCATTGCCTGTTGTATTAAAGTGTTCGTAAATATCAAAACTATAGATCCAATAGCAGTTTTGGTATTTATTTCCCCATCCCTCAGGAGACTGAGGCCGTTGGCACCTTCTAGCTCCCTGACCAGAAAGCAGAGTGGAGATGGATATATAAATTAATGTGTGAGTCTGTTGGAACCCAGGGCACGGGGAATATTTCTGTGCCTACCCCAAGGGGGTCCTGACACTCAGGAAAGCACTGCTTTTAACCTTCGCCTGTGGAGAAAGCTTCCAAGACTTTGGGATGGAGTCTACAAGTGTGTGAAATAGGTAATAGAGAATAGCGTAGTTTGTCCCTGGGTGAGAAATTTAGGATTTGGGATTTTAGTATGGAGGTAGATAGGAGTCAAGATGGAGGATCTTGGGTGTTGCCGAGCTGCTTCTTCTTCTTCATCTACTCCATTTTCTGCAGTGCTGGTTGCACATAGTGATTGGTCAAGGAAAGCACAGTGCAGAGGTTACACGGACAGGCAAGGGATGAGTTATTGGTACAAAGGAAGAAATAAAGTACATTTTAAGAGTTAATTGGATAAAGCACCTTTGAAAGACCTTGAAACTGTGTATCTTGTGACCATTTTTGCTGTACTTTCTTGCACGCTAAATCTGGGGCAGACGGCGTGCCAAACTTTTGATAAGATAAAAATAAACAGCAACCTGAAGACCAAAAAAGTCCCATGCGTCTCTCAATCCTGGCACAGAACTGTTAAAAAGAGGTTTTTCCCTATCAGGGGAGCCTCGGGGCCCCTGCTACAGAAGATGAGGAGGGTTTATACAGGGGGATGATTTAGTAGATATTCCTGATTACATGCAATCCGTAATTTTAATTGCAAAACATCTGAATTACCTTAAAATCTGCATTATGGATCTGGCAAAAAAGCATTGCACAGGTCTTTGTCGGGCTTTTCCTCGTTTGGACACTTGGACTACAACCTCGAATGACACCGCCAAGCGGGGAATCAGAAAGGGACATCTCTAATTTTGTTGCTGTAAACCAATTAGTTGGCCATGTTTGTAGAGGAAAAATTAAGTTTTAAAATTGGATGGCTGGTTGCTATATGGCTTCTCATATTTTGTCTTATACACACTTTTATTGAGACTACCACTACCACTTCTTTAACTTAGTTTAACACAACACTGCTAAAATACACAAATCAGGACTTTAACAAGAAATCTGTTTCTGCAGCAGCTAAAGCCAAAAGAAAATGTGACTTTTTAACACCTGAGCAACAGTTTTCCAACATAATTAAGCCAATTTAACAGTTTCCAGAAGCAGGACTAGCACAGCAGCTGCTCCCACAGCATTTCACAGTTCTTTTTCTGCTGTTTTAACCTCTTGTGCAGGCTTGGACAATAAAACCATCACTAGAAGGAGTGTCCAGAGTTCCTGCTTCCTTGAAGGGAAGCAGTGAGGGTGACTCCATTCCCCCCAAAAGGGAAACCCTAGAGCTGTACTGGATGCACACACCTGGTTTTATTAGCAGTTCACCAGCTCACCACACAATCCTAGGATGGTCTGGCTGGAAGGGACCTCAAAGCTCATCTCATTCCTACTCCCTGCCATGGGCAGGGACAACTTTCACTATCCCAGGTAACTCAGAGCCTCATCCAGCCTGGCCTTGGACACTTCCAGAGATCCAGAGGCATCCACAGCTTCCCTGGGCACCCTGTGCCAGGGCCTCACCACCCTCACAGGGAAGAATTTCTTCCTAATATCTGACACAAACCTGCCCTCTAGGAAGAAGGCTTCACTCCAATTCACCAGAGGAAAGCAAAGCACACCTTCCAGTTTCCAGGACAGGGAACACACAGGAACCATAATGCAAAATACTGGAAAAGTTTTTGACAAAGAAATAAACTAAAATAAAAACTGACTTTAATTCTGGTTCAAAACTACCTGATATTACATTTTGTCACTTAAGGGTACCACAAGTCCAGGACAAATTACAATCATTTCAGAAGCCTAAAATTCAGGTATTTCCTGTTGAAAGCTTTGTTTCTGATTAGAAGCATTTTAACCCAATATATGTATGCATTTATGCTTAAAACCTTTCCTCAATGTTTCATCTATATTTTGATACTCTTATTTAAATTTTCTAGCATTAGCTAGCCTGGTGGACCCTTCAGCCTCACTTCTGATACACTTCAATATGGAAAACTGGGCTCAGGGTGTGTTTTTGTTCCTGTAGCTGCCAAAGGCAGAGGTAGAGTCAAACCCAGCTCACCACGTGTTGCAGAGATGCCTTTCAGCACACTGTAATTTTCCAACTGCAATTTTCTACAGTATTTATCAAATTAACTCAACAGAATAGCTTTATATGGGATTCCCAACAGATATACACAGCCAGGACTTCTACATTCCCTTTCCCCTGCCATGCTATTTGCTTGTCATTAACTCCTGTCCTGGGAATAACACAGAAGGCAGAGGAGGAAATGATGCCTCATTATTATCCCTCCCCACAGCGAGGGGCCAGAAACATTTGTGCTGCTCTTAGCAAATGCTGTCTCAGTCCTGCAGAGACAACGGTTCATCCCAAAGAGGCATCACCAGCCCACAGCTGCATGGACCACTGCAAAGACTGAGACAACCCTACAGACATGGGGCCAGATGTACAAAAACAGCACACAGCAGTTTGGAGAAATTATCACGGGGTTCTAAAGAGACACTGATTTAATGAGCTGGTTAAAAGATCCTTTTCTGAGGTCAACTAAAACTAAATACAAACAACATCTTTCAGAGAGCAGAAAAAAAAAAGTTTAATTCAGGAAAGCCCTGAATCCTTCTTTTCTTCTATGTAAAACCAAGTTTTAAGATGTAACACCATAAATCAGCTGGCTAGCCACAGGCATCAGTTTTGTACTGCTTGCTTGGCTGTTTTCCCTCCAGTAATTTAGGAGGGGGGATAAGAAAAAATAATCAAAACCAAACCCAAAGTTCAATAGCAACCCTTAAATATCAAACCAGGCTGGATTTAGCTGTCAAGATCTGTTCCTTGGGTTTGACTTCAAAAGGTGACTTCTGGTGATTTCTGGAAGTCAAGTGAGCAATGTGATTCAGCCACCTCTGGAAAAGAAGCACCTGCAAGAGATGAGGGCACCATCCACCACAGGTTTTCCTGAAAGAAAAACCTCTTTCCCATGAAGAACAGCTGTTCTTCAAGCCTTTGGCTATTCTTCCCCTTTTAACCTCTTTTCAGTTTTAAATGGCCTCTGTTACCCCCAGCAATGAGTTTAATCCAACTTTTCACATTAAAAACCCACAAGCCTGCTCACACAAAGGACTTACCAGACAGGTAAGACCTTAGGATGGGACAGTCACAGAATCACAGGATGGTTTGGGTTGGAAGAACTTTTAGAGGTCATCCCAACAGCAGGGACATCTTCAGCTACATCAGGTTGCTTGGTGTTTCCAAGGATGGGGAATCCATCACCACTCTGAGCAACCTGTGCCAGTGTTTTACCACTCTCACTGTATGACCATGACCACTGTAAGATAATGGCAGCCCAGAGCCATTTCCAGCCAGCTTTTTGCTCCTAACACTTCACTGGCAAGTCAGGCTCTGCACAGCCACTCCTCTGACCTGGTTTGGGTATCTATAAATTTTTACAAGACTTTTAACTCCAGCATTATACAACACCTTTCAATCCAAAGCCACATTAAAAACTCACCTCTGATTGCTGTTCCAAGTCAACATCTACACAATCTAGTTAAAACACAAATATCCAGGTTTAACCTGCAATTTTTAATTTGAAAGTCATCTCTGAGACACCAACAGTGCTCTTTTCTGCCTGCTCCTTTTCAGCACATTAGTTTTATGTATTTTTTAAAAGTCAGCATACTTAAACACAGAAAAATAACTTGGCAAATTTGGGACAGACTAGCAAAAGTAGATTATAGCAAAATACACGTTTTATTAGTGTTAATGTGAAGCTCTGTAAATTATCAGTGTCTCAGTACTTCCAGAACCCAGCAGAGGGCAGGTTCTGCCCTTCTAAGCAGCAACAAAATCCTGTCGAGGATGTCTGGTGCCATTCAGATGGAAAATGTCCTCACCTAACAGACCCACCTCAACAGCACTGGGGAAAGAATTGCAGTTTAAGATTTCCCTAGAGCTACATTCCAGCCGATTTACAGGACAAATTGCTTAACTCAGACCTCCTTCAATTGGTTTGTGAGTGAAACCAAGCAAGAGCCACAAACAAAGGTACCTGATTCAGCTCTGATACACAGGCAAATTATACATCCAAATGTTAAATACATTTACCACATATCCTACCCACTGAGAATTCTGGGGGCAGGATAAAGGATAAACATAACATCCCTGCCCTATAACCGTTAGCAAGACGGGATCATTTTTGCCCTGTGCCATTACAGTTAAAGCATTTTTATTAGGTAACTGATATATTTTATAAGGAAAGACCATCTCCAATTAGAGACTCATAGGATGTGCATGGGTGAGGGCAAAGAGAATTAATACTTGAAGAGTATCCACCTCTCCTCACAGTCACCTTTAAGGGTCTGTCTAAGGAGGTATTTTCAATATTTTAGCAATGTTTTGTATGCTTAACTTATACGACAACATCAGGAAAGCAACTACACCAACAAGGCAACTCTGTCCAGCTTGTTCAAGTCACCTGTGTCACATCTTCCCTCTGACACACAGAGTTCACCAGGCTTTGCCTTTATCAACCCATTTGCACAGTGAACATCCCAAGAACAGTGCTATTGAGAAAAAGTATCCTGTAGAAAATACAAAGATGTTTTACAAATCCACTGGATGAAAACTGCCAGTCTAGATGCTTCTTCTTTGGGTTAGTATTTCTTCTGTAATTTCAAACAGATCCATAATTACTTAGAAAAAAAAATGTTTTTTTAACATGCTTTAGTATTAGGACACAAATTCCACTAAGAAGTAAATTCCATTTGAAATAAATTAGAAGTGTTAACTTTCTGCAAATACCTGCAGAATCTGAAACACAGCCATGACCAGGGCTAGGGGAGAAAGTGACAGACTGTGCTCCAGCAGACAGAACAGTCTGAGTTCTGCATGGAGAAGCCTTGGGAAGCACGCCAGGACAGTCACAAGAATTATTTTGAGCAAACAAACCTCTTAGTTTCAATACTGAGAATACAGCCCTATGGAGGTGGGATAGCCTCTGGGGTATGCTGCCTTGGAGGAAGAAAGAGCTGAGTCAACCTTCCTGGGCACATTTTCTCCTCAATCAGAGTATTTGGAAAAAGCAACAGCTCTAATCTGAGATTATGCCTTTTAGCTGGGATGTACTGCTGACTCTTTTACTCCCCTACCCTTGTAACAGCCAAAATGACTGAGATTCTGTGTAAGCACCTACAAGAGTGATGAGGGAGGGGAAAAAAGCCTCCCCTCCCCTTTCTTAGAGATTACCCAGTAAACTATGATACTTCTAAACTAAAATCAGCCTTCAAATGCATTATCAAGTGTTAATAGCTACCAAGAAAATCTATAAATCTGTAAGAACCCTACAGCATGAAATAATTTAGTTAGCACTGGCACTGTTTCCCAGTAAAAAAAGAAAAAATATATATGCAGTGAACACTGCTGTTGGTTGCAGCTGTGTCTCATATACACGAGAGATTTCTCAAGGGTTTTATGGCAAATGAGCAAGCTGAGGATTCTGCCAAAGGTTGTATTTATCACTTTTGGGTGGGTGGAGAGAGACCTGTCTCCAGATTACCTCATGGTTCCTCATGAATCACAGAGAACACTGTGTGTCAATAAGAGACATCAGCATCTAAACCAGCAGGCAAGTGTTAAACATTGTCCTTCCCCCATTGCACTTCTGCTAATTTTGAAAGGGGAGATGCCAGACAACATTTCAATCAATTTTCAGAGGTTTAAGTAAGAACAAAAAGATTAAGAATGCTAAACTATCAACAGCTATAAGTACAAATTCTCACTGCCACAAGCTCTTCTCACATATTCCATCCACTTCCTTTCCAGCCTTGCTGCTAGAAAGTACCCTTCTGTCCTGCCCTCTGGCAAAAAAAAAAAAAAAAACAAAAAAAACCCACAGAGAAACCTGGCATCACTGATCTGTGCCTCCCTGCCATCTGCACCCCCTCCAGCTGCCCAGGGCTCCCCCAAGTTCCCCCTGCCTTGCTCCCCTCCCAGCACCCCACCCCGCTCCCCTTTAGCGGCATCATTAATAATTTACCAGCTGCTAGAGACAAAGAAAACACTCTGGTGACACCACCTTGGGGCTGTTAAGATTTTACCAGGATTGTGAAGCTGAGGGAAATACCCAAAACACACAGCTTATGAATTTGGTACACGGCAAAGAGTGGAAATTCAAAATTAGGCATAGACACAACCTTTTAATCGGCAGTATGGATCAGAAGAAAAGAAATGAGCAGCCAGACCTGAAACAAATACACACTTAAGAGTGCAGCCTGTCACAGCTGTCAGGATAAAATAAATTTACAGGTTATACTTCTTTGAAGCAAATTGCTGTAATATAATTTACTACTTTGAACCGCCTTGGTGCTGAGAATTTAAAATAATCTCAATGAGCATATTGCCTTGTGGTTGTTAGTTTGACAGAAAGTCTGTTATATTATTATTTATAACCAATTAGAGCACTAATTACTGTTTTTACTGCTTTGTTAAGTTCTGGAAAATACTGGGTAAAGGAAAGAGAACAAGCTATGGAGATGGAAGCAGCAGTTTTGATCATTTAATTAGGCTGGCTGTGAGGGTCTTAGAAACTGCCAGAGATGACAGACCTGGGAAAGGGAAAATGTGACACCTCAGCCGTGACTGGAAACTACAGACAACACAAATGTTTAGTTTTTAATTACACGGGTTTGGGAGATTGCTACAGGCTACGACCTGCAGATTCCATTAGATCTGCTGTACTAAGTAGAGTTGGACTCAACTACTGTGTGCACGAGAGGCCGTCAAGAAAACCTGGAAGAATTGGTTTTCTTTCAGCAGATGGCCCTGTCTTCCTCAGAGCAGTGAGCAGATGTCCACACATGGTGCTGGCATGTCTGGCATCCTTGAGCCAGGCCCCTTTAAAACACCATTATGAAGTGTAAGAAACTTCTTGCATCTCCATATTCACATAGACATGCCAGCAAATCCTCCACGAAAATCAAATTATCCTCTAACCTCTACAGCAATCAGATCACCCAGCTCTTGCAGATGAAAGTATTTCGTCAATAAGCAGTTTTCCATGGATTGCTGCAAAAGAGCAATGTTGTGTGAAACTGGCAGACAACCAAGTCATAGATTCAGCTTGATTTTATTTGATAACGCCAAAATCAGTCCCCAGCATGTGAGAATGTAATACCCTGTAAATTGCCTATTCTTTGGTGGCATGGATGGAAACAGATATCCCTTCAGATTCCTCCCTGACAAGGTCTTGCAAGAGGTTAGACAGCTTTCTGAAACAGCCCATTGTGGGAGACAGAGTCAGCACAGGACTGCATCGAGATCTTTCTCAGAACACTCTCAAAGCAGTAAATCCCTGCCCTTTAGGATTTTAACGGATTTAGTACTTAAAAACTGTCCTGCCATAAAACATTCAGTGGAGTGCTTAAATCTGAACTGCCCTTGGTAGAAGCACCAAACTTCTCCAGCCAAGTGACTCCTGCCAGACACTCACCACTATCAGTCTTTGGTCACACAGCTTTTTATACAAGGGTTGGGGTTGGAAGAGACCTTTAAAGGTCATCTTTTCCAACCCCTAAGGAGGTAAGGGACTAAGATCAGGCTGCTCAGACCAGCCTAACCCTGAATGTTTCCAGGGATGGGGCATCCACCACCTCTCTGGCTGGTATTTTACCATCTTCATTTATAAGAACATTCTTTTATCTAGTCTGACCTACCCTCTTTTCAGTTTAAAACAATACTAATTCTTGTTCTATCGATACAGGTCCCATTCAAAAGTCTGTCCCCATCTTTCTTTTAAGCCCCCTTAAAGTACTGAAAGGCTGCAATAAGTTCTCCTGGAGCTTCTCCTTCTGCAGGTGATCAACCCCAATCTCTCAATCTGTCCTCATATGAGAGATCATCCCTCTGATCATTTTTTGTTCCTGAATATTGCCTCTAAGGAACCAGATAAAACTCTCTTGTGAGGTTTTAAACAGGTTATTCCTCTCCTGGCTAGCAGAGCATTGGGCCAAGAGAATGATCTTGGCATTGAATATTTGAGGTCATTAAATATTCATGTTTAAAAAGATGTGCCGTACTTTTAATTAAGTCTGTCTTCAACAGTTTCCCGGTAACTTGAAGAATTGACACTACCAATATAAATTAATCTGGCAGCATCAGCAGCCTGGTTTTGTTCTTTGTACACAATGGATCTATGTATATTGTTCTAGAGGTAATTACTATCAGAATGGTTATTAATAGACAGGTAACCGCTGTTAGTCAGTGATTGTTTCTGTGTGCATCTGTTCTTCCACAAGAGGTATTGGTTTTGCATTAAACTAGCTCAAGAGAAGTAAAATGGAATAGCAACTGCACAGGGAACTCCTTGGCAGGAGATAAGCACAGGAGCTAATATTGATTGCATCGGTTTTCCAAAGCACATTAGCATCAAATGAATGCAGCTGACCTTGAGAGCCTGCAGGAGTCACAGGAAGGAGTCACTTTAGGCATGAGATTGGGTAAGTGCTGTGTTTCAGCTCAGCAAAAGGTCTGGACAATTTTACAATTATATTTTTTTTTACCTTGTAGCACACTGTAAATGGCAAAGCTTTTGGTCTGTGCTAACAGTTGGACTCCGTAACCTCAGAGGTATTTTCCAACCTAAAGGAATAAATCATAGAGTGTGATTCTATGATTCAAGACAAAAGCAATAATTCCTCCTAGTTTTACTCACAGGGGTTTCTGTTTCAATGACTGAATACTGCTTCATGCTATTAAAAGTACATTAAGAGAGAATACCTGTAAAGGGATATACTCCTGTTTACTGCCTTTTAAAGGTTATTTCTTTGCATTTTCTGAAATTACTGCAAGATAATTTGCAAGCGGAGAAATAATTAAAAAAAAAAATCTTCTAATCCCAGTGCACATTTAGATCATCTTCTCTTGCCTCCGTCTTTTACATCCATAAATAAGGACATAAAACACAAAGAGAAAGAGGTGATTGCTGCTGCATGGAATGAAGGCAAGGAAAGTGGTTTAGCTCATTTCTGGAAGTTCATTTCACAGCTGAATTACTTTTTATTATTAACTTTTCATTTGGTCATATCTAAAATTGTTTAGATTCACATAAATCTGGGGACTTGATTGCCACTGCAGCTCTATAACTACCCAGCTGCATGAGAGACCAGTGGCTGGCTGTGACTTCAGCCTACAGACATTAATCCTATTCTCAATCTACTAAAAAGATGTTTAAAAAAAAAAAAAAAAAGAAATGTATCTTGCTGTTTTTCATAAGCAGCATGAAGCCACCCTTTTGGTGACATACTATGTCCTTCTGTGATTAATAAGTATGATGGCTTGTTAATTAGTTGGCTAATCACTTTCCACCTCTATCATCATCGTTTCAAAGACCAAGTCATTTGTTGGGCTACAGACAAAATCAAGTAAGAAAATGTTCATTTGATGTCACAACAAGGTCCACTGATTTCAGCATTTTTTAAAACATCATTTTCTGCCCTTTTTCAAAAAAATGAATACTTTGCAAAGACAAACTAAAGAGGCCTGAAGTCAGTGTTCAATCAAGGTAACATTTATATTTTACATGGACCTTTAACATTAGGATAAAGTTTATATTTTTTAAAATTATATTAGAGCAAGAGTAGCATTTCTATATAGAGGGAAATAATTTCAAGAATTACTAATGCCATAAAATTTATATAAAGACAATTTTCTTAGAAGAATGCTATGCTGCACAGGCATGTTATATAAAGCAGTGCTTTCTCCTCCAAGCTCCCCAGATGACTTTCAGGAGTCAGCCCAAATGGGAAAAATTCTGTCATCTTAGACAGTAAACATTGGCCTTAAGTAAGATACCAGGTGGCTTGGAGCTCAAATCAATGATAGCATCCAATTATTACAAAATAAAATGGCCCTCTGAAGATAATGGCTCCCATGGGCACCACAAATCAGAGGGACATGTTTTCTTCTGGCATGTTCTGCATTTTAAGTCCCTACAAATGTTACTAATAACCTGTCATCTTGCATGAAAATAGATGATACCTGCTGAAGGCACCCACGAATTCGTGAGTAAGCATATTATAAGTATTCTCTGTGATGTCTCTTCGCCATCTCCAAACAGATGACCAAACAGCAGGTTTGATAAATTACTTTCAGTGTTACTGCACGTCTGCTTTTTATTTCCATTTACAAACATGAGAAAGGCTGACAGCTTCCCTACTTTCTCTGCACCAGCTGAAGTTCTTGGAGTTACAATACATACACTGTGTGCTTAAATTCCCAGGGTACCTGAATGGTACAGGCACATTTCAGTTTGTCTCTGGTTTCCAGGAAGGCAGATGATGCTTCAGTAATGTGGTTCTCTCTTCCCTCTGTGCCTGTGAAGTCCCTCTTTGCTGTTGCAGTTTTGTACATCTATGCTCTACAGAGTTGCTCAAATAGCCTGGAAAGTTTCATGTTTATCTACAAATACATGAATTTATGCCAAGGTACAACACAAATTCAATGGAGAGAGCCTTAAAACTTTGGCAGGAATTTTAAGGTTTGACGGAGGCTGATTGTGAATCAGGTGAGTGAAAAAAAATACCACAGGCCACAATTTGAGTTTGTTGCAATATCCAGAGCTAAGGATTGGGATATCACATCTGTTCTGTGAGTCAACTCAGCTTGCCACTGGTGTAGCTAAGAGGTGGCTGGCACTAGGAGGATTTTCCTGGTTCAGACTGGAAAGAAAAGGTTTAGAATGTAATATGAAGAGGAGGAAAAAAAAAAAAAGAGTTCACCACTCCTCAAGTTAATACAATTATTAGAACAGTACAGGAGGAGGTTCCTCTTGCCACATGGCACACCAGCAAAGCCTGGTTTGTAGCAAATTTCAGCATCTTCATTTTACCAATTCTACTCTTACTGCATCCAAAGGGGAAATTTAATTCCTTAAGGAGTCCCACAGGCTGAGCAAAGAGACAACCTGAATTGACTGCTATTAAAAAGAAACTTTAAAAAATATTGTTTAGAGATTACTCGTGCTTGTTAGTACCTTAATACTTTTATTCCCTGACAATAAATAAATCCATTAAATGGCTAACAGAAGTTCTGTAACCAGTTCCTGTTTGGAAAGCAATGTTGCAATTACATTGATATACTTTCTCAGTATGCAAAGTCAAGCTAATCTTTTTTGTCTCAAGAAAACATCAACTCTTACTGCACTTTATGGCAACAAACACCAGCAGTTCAATGATACAAAAAAGTCTTATCTCAGCACCATTGCCACTGCCACTGGGAATGAATTAATTGCAAGAGCAAATTAAAATTTAACTATTTAAGTGACTTGAGTTGTGAATACTGTTCCATTGCTCATTTTAGCACTAACACATGAAGCTGCTCAAAGCCATTAAAACACATGCAGTAATAAGACAGAGGAAGATTAAAACAAGGCTGGGCTCTTCCTGCTCAGATATGAGGACTGGTTTGGGTCTGGTTTTCTAAGCAAGCCACTAATGTACAAAATTTGCATACATTTCCCTGAATTTTAAATTTTCTCCCGCCCATCCAGTTACAGCAACGGTTGGGTAGTGGGAATGCAGAGGTTAAGATGGACAGGAAGCACAACTGCCTACATTTTACTGCAGAATTCTGTGTCTAACTGTATAGGAGACATCACAGACCATTCTCCTGGCTTTCAGGTTATCCAATTTGCACACATATCAGGCATCAGAGATGCAGGATAAGGAAGTCTGGCTTCATGACTGCTTACTGCCATAATCTCCTGATAAACCTTCACTGCAAATGTGAAATGTACCCTCTGCATGATAAGAATATTTTGACACAGGGTTTCAGGCACCCAGATAAAGTTACTGTGTTTGTAGCCTTGTATGCAAGAAATAGGTGTAACAGAAAGCATGTAGGAAGAAAGGCATGACCCTTGTGTCCATACATAAAAACCATCCCACCCTTGTTTCAGCTCTTTTCTTTAATCTCTTTCTCTAAATAATTCTCTCTTTCAGAATTGTTATTATTTCAAACTCTTATCAAAAAAATATCTGCTTCCAGCTTAATTTTACACCGTTGAACCATAATGAGCCCACACATTCTTGTTCAGCTATTATATTTAGACTCAACCCTTTGGATAAAGTATATAGTAATACAATGTATATGTAACTTTCCTCCTACTTCATGTATGCAATATATAAGTGACTAGCAGCTTGCAGTTCTGCTGTTTTCCCTCCAGGCATCTAAAAATGTTTTATAATGGAGAATTTAACTTCAAAGTGCTTCTGTGAATGAGATGCAGCTCTTGATATTTTGCCCTGTTCCATATACAATGAAGCCATAGCAGAGAAGGATTACATCAAAGGTCAGGCAGAAGTTCATTGATGTAGCTGAAAGAGTCCTTCCTACATGTCCCTCTTGCCTCAAGTGCAGAAGTGTTATGAAGCAATTCTTACTAAGCATGGAGTATATTCAGGTAAATGAACCTGATCCCTGAAGGATTTACAGGCCTTAAGCTATTTCAAGCTGCAGAGACCTTTTGGCTGGAGTGATTTCTTGCACTCAAAGCAGTGGAATTTATGGAAAAGAGCAGAATTAATTTCTACTACTATTGTCACAGAACACATGCAGAGAAGATGGGCCTCTCTGCCTACAGCAAAAGGGAGGCTGTTTCAACCATGTACCCTGGCAGCTCTGCAGCACCAAAAGGGATAGAAAAGAAACTGCAGCAGCAGTATAAAGCACCTTATTTCGACTGCAAACAATTTTCTTCAGAGGAGGTTTCAGGCTTATATACTGCAGGAGATGAGAAGCCCCTTAGGTCAGCTAGCCTTAGGGAAAAGAGATGGGTCCAAAAGAAGAGCCTGAAATTTCAGCTCTCTTATACACAGCTACCTTGAACAAGTCAAAGCATACGTCAAAGTATCCCACAACAATTATTATTTCTCATTAAGTTCTTTAATTCCCATTAATTCCCTGTTTATTTGTTGGTTTGTTGGGTTTTTTTCCCCATCATTATTCCTCTTCAGAGAAATATTTCCCAAACTGCAGCTTCCTAGAAGCAAAATGTTTGTTCGCTTTTCCCTCAGTTGAAACACATTTCCTGGACTTTAATAAATAAATAAATAAATGAAAATCAATGGTAACAGATGCCATAAAGCATTGATATCCCACTGCCAGAGTTCCAGCACCAGGTCATGCCCCCAGGGATTCACCCACGGATGACCTCACCTCACTCGCTTCATGAACAAGCCATATATGAACAGGAGAGAGTCATTCATGAGGATGTTACCATACTCAGGATCACAAATTCCTCCAACTGTGCCCAGGCATGTTTCCTTGCACTGCCACAGCACTGCATTTCAAATGCCAACAGGGAACAAAACACTCTGTGCATCACCAGACCCTGCGATCAAAGCAGTCAGCTCAATTTGAACCATGATTTATTAATAAGGAATAAAGAGAATGCAAATAAACTAATTATAAAACGAGGTTTATAAGAGCCAAATTCCCAAAGTAAAACCTTAAGCAATGTTCAAGCAATTATCCATCTAATTAGGAACACATAGCCAAACACCAGCAGCCTGATAGCCAACTTCAGTGCTGTCAACATTTTAAATACAGGCCCCCTGCACGTGTGATATGGCAGCAGTGCAGGGGTCAGGTGCATTGTGCTCAACCTAAAAAATAAAGAGCATCTGAACCACTTTAGACAATTCCATCCTATCCACAGAGAACACCAACAGAGCCCAGTGGACACTCTGCCCTTGTACTCTCCAGTGTGCCCTTCACGGATTCCACAGGATGGGGCATAAAGTTCATTTTCAGCTCATATCCTGTTGGATGGATCAGATGGCATACTCTGCACTCACATATTTTACTTACAATCGAAAATTCATAAAGTAATGAAAGAATCTGCTTCCAGAAGCAGCAAAGTCATTTAAAATAATTATGTTTTATCGTTACAGGAAATGGAAACATGTCTCAGAAGCTGATGCAGCTGTACTCTGAGGAGATGCCAGCTGTACTACATGGTCAGAAGACCATCTAGCTGTTCTGTCCATGTGCAGAACAACGTTTTAGCTACAAGAGCAATACAGAGGTGATTTATACTAGAGATTTCAACAACTCTTAATTTTTCCATGTGTAAGCAGAAAGGCTCACTAAGCCAGCTCTTTAAATGCTGCAAACATGCTGAGGTCTTTTCTTCATTTTGATGGCATCCAGAGCACCCATTCAGTAAACAGTATTTATTAATAATAAAGTATTTAGTAAACAAGAATAATTCAGTAAATAATAATAAAATATTTAGTAAGCAATAATAATTCAGTAAATAATAATTTTTAAAAATAAAAAATGTCAAACACCAAGTTTTACAGGTTAAATCCCTCCAATTTCAACAGCTTTTGTCAGCAGTTAGCCAGGCATGACATGCATTTAGAATATCAGTAGATCACTCTCAATATTCACCAAAGCACAGTATTCTGAATGACAACAGGTCCAGCTACATACACTGCCTAATTGATTTGAACTCCACCAACCAGGTGTTGACCAAATGAGATACTAACGCCTGCATTTTCATTTTAAATCTGTTATTTCAGAAAGGCACTGGTTCATCCAGTCAGGCTTAGCAGCATCTACAGGAACATTCACTGTAACCGCACAGCTTAGATAAATTATACTATTTCATAGTTCAAAGGCACAGAATCATTTGCCAGATTGCAAATGTTATACTATATACAAAGGATACATGCAAAAAAAATCTTTAAACAGATTAATTTAAGGGAAAACACAAACAGTATTTGCTATCTTTTAAAACTGTTCACTGAATTCTTATTTACAAAGACATGATGGGAATCTTCAGGGTTACAGCACACAACAGCTGTCTCTATAGAAGGTGCCAGCCTTGATGTTAACAAGATGATAAATTGACTGATCAGTGTTTAAGTAGTATTAAAATTGAACTGAATTATACCACGATCCAGACTTAGAGAACTGATAAAAGCTCTTACTATTGAGTACAGCTATTGGGCTGGAGGGTGAGGAGAGAAAAGGACAAACAGTAGTGAGGGTGTGCAGGACACAGGCCAGCAAAGGCAACCTACTGAGAGCCAAACTAAAGGACACCCAGTGCTTCATGGATGGGAAATGTTCCTGTATATACTTGATATGGATCCCACTGGCTACTGGGAAATGGAGTTGAGACTATGAGGTTCCTGTAAAATGCAGCTGGAAGAGACCTGCACTCTGATCCCTGCTGATGGCCAAGATCTCATGGCAGCTGAAAGTTCTGAAGCAATGGAAATCAAGACATTTTTTAAAACAGGAAAAAGCCCAGACCGGAGATCCCATACCCAGTTACTATTTATAACTGCATTGATGCCACGTGCCATGTCCATGCCTAGGAGTTCTGCCTTGCAGAGAAAAGCTGCTCTGAGGCAGGACCACACATTCCCTTCCACAGGCACCAACATCCCTCTGGACTTTACCACAACTGCAGACATCAAAATGTGATCAGTGGAAAACAACCTGCTTTATTAAAATTGGACAAGCAATAGAACATTAACTTTTATGCTTCACTTTCTAAATGCCTGCAAGACCATAATTGGCATGATATTTGACATTTGTGACTGACTAGAGTCACATTTACATTAATGGCAATGCTGTTGAGCTTGTAGTAGAGGTAAGCAGGGACTTTTGTACCTATTTAATGCTTCAACGACACAGAAATAATAAGGGCGCCAACATAAGATAAAAAGGTTCAGCTGCCTTATTTTTAATTAAAGCACAGTGCAGCTGACTTCTGTGGAACAATATCCATCTTCCACAACTGCGCAGAATCGCTTATTTTACTAGCAAAAATTCAAATTCATTTAAGGCCTCTTGACTCAAAGAGATTCATCTCAGGCAGTGTAATGGCAATAGATTCCTTCTGCTGAGAGAGACACAGTCTTCATTCTTTCTAAAAAGACAGCAGATAGAACTACACTCCATCAAGTAAATAATTAAGACAAGGAGCATAAACTGAGACTAGAAAAAATGCCATATGTAAAATTATGTTGTGCTCTGAAATTTGCAGCTTCCTACAGCAGAGGCATAACTCCTGCAAAAACAGCTATGCTGGGCTTCCAAACCTTGACTAAAATCTTTAGCCTTGCGGAGAAGTGACGGAATGAAAAGTATTTGCATAAGCTTGTAACTTGAGCGAGCATAACGTAGGTGAAGCATGGGAATACAAAGCAGTTTTTACCCAGACATAGTTATTCTGAAACACAATGCTACTTATTAATTTTAAAAAGAAGAAATATGTCCTGAGAAGTAATTTAAGACAATAGAGTTTAGAAAAAATACATACACCTCCTACATGTTTTAGAATAATTGCCCTTGCCTTCCAAAAGCAACAGTCCCACAAGGCAATCCTGGTGCAGTTGGTGTTGGGAATGGAATGCTAATCCTGAAAGCACAGTGTCTGCATATGAATGAGCCCCTCTTTTGGTCCCTAACATTTAATAATTTTTGATAAATGCCATAAACAGGAACATTTTATCCAACACTGCTGAAACATTTTCTCCCATCTTGGCAGTATATACAAAGGAATGTTATTTGTCTCCCTCATTACAGGCTAGAAATTTGAAAGTGTGTTTTAAGCTAATGGTGGGTCCTAGTATTTTCCATATCAAAGAGAGAAATCCATTTTGCAACTCCTCACATCACTAGTTTGTGCAAGAATTAGGTTGCTGCTGTCTGACCACAAAGTAAAATCAATCAGCAACATCGAAGTTCCTACCTATATATTTCACATCACCACCAAAAACAGCCCCAAATGCTGCAATATCTTTTGCCTACTTTCCACTGCAATCCACTCCATCATCCAGGCTGCTCATATGTCGTAATCTGTTCTTGAGAACTGTAATTGCACAGTGGGAAACTCAATAAACATGTATCTTATCTGAAAGAGAGCCTGGTAATTGCCTGAAAGAAATGGATCTTTTTGTGGAAGGATATAAGACAGTGTCAGATGTATTGCTAGCCACTATGTTTTAAAAAAATAAATTAAAAATTAAAGAAAGAAGAAAAAGCATGTTACTTTTGCGGGGTTTGGGGAGCCATTGTGTGGATTGGTTCACTTGGGGTTTTTTTAGATTAACATTTAGCAAAGACTGATTAAAAGCTTGTAATTTTTCTAAAAAAATGCCAGCCAATTCTTTTTTTGGTCAAAATAAAAACCTGTTCTTAAAGTTATTAAGTATTTTGGAAGCTTAACACTGCAGAAAGAATGCTGGCAGATCAATACATACTCTCACTATCAAACTAATCTTCACTGGCTTCTGAATAATTCAGGCTCATTAGACTTCCAAGCTGTCTGGCCTAAAGGTTACGTGAGATGTGCATCAATCTGTCAGAAAGGTGGCAAACATTATTTCATCCCTCTTCCATCCACACACACTCGTATTTGTACAATAATTATGATAATTTCAAAGCCTTTAGTTAAATCATAATTAGCCTGCAACCCTCTGTCTGAAATATACTGAATATATTTGTTAAAAAAAAAAAAAAAAAAAAATTAAAAACCCCACAACATGCATATGGGGAGCAAGAGGAATACAAGCAAAAGACTCTTAAATGTTATTTTGTACAGGGCTACAGTGGGGGAGGATTAATTAGGAGAAGTAATTATATATTTAAAGAAACATTAAGAGAACAGGAACACTGAAGTAACCATATTTGATTTACCAGCTGTATAACTTAAACCTTGCATTTATCAGTGGGCTTTAGATATTCCTGCCTTTTGTTTCATTGCCATTCTGCCAGCACTGGCAAAGACTTAATTGTCACCTAACAAGCAAAGGACAACACTAATAGCAATGACTGGCTAATAGCCTATGATAGGCCAATAGCAATGATCACTCCTAGGTACAGACCCCTCTGCTATGGTTAGGAAGTCCTAAATCACACCCCCATAACCTTTTCTTCTGCAGTATAAAGACATATCACTAAAGAATTACTAATGGATGTGGTCCACGTATTTTTATTTTTCAAAACGTTGCCACACCATAGCCAAAAAATAATTCACAGATGATGTTTGAGCTATGGCAGTGGCTCAATGGCAGAAATTTCAGTCTTGATTGCCCCCAAGGCCTGGTTATACACCACATTCAGGTGCCCACTCCTGATAAGAAGTTTTCTCTAACTTCTCATTGTATATGTAAAGTCAATTTTCCAGTAAGTGTTTTCCCAAAGAATGAGCTTCCCCATGCAAAACAGAAAACAAAGCAGAGAACGGTGAGAACACTGCAGCAGCTGGTGCCCAACAGACAGTGCCACTGCTCATTCTCTTATAAAATACTCTCTGAAGGACATTTTATAAAAGTTCAAAGACTGTAAAATGGAAAACTGACCTGAAATTTTAAACAACAAATCCCACCTATAATACTTATAATACCTATAATACTTATAACACCTATAATATTTATAATATAAGCAGGTCACAGAAATCACAGACTTGATATGCAGTGCTAAATTTTATCACCTCCCAGGCTAGATTCAGCTGATTTTCAGTTGATCTTGTAAGAAAAAAAGAGAAGAAAACAGATAAGCATTTATGGTCAATAAGCAATTGACTGGCTTGAGCTAGCAGAAATTATATGACAAAATTCCTTGAACTGTGCTTAGCAGGATGTTTATCACTGAATATTAGGACTGCCAATTGTTTTGGATTATCAAAAGTTCTGGAAACATGGATATAAGGAAACACCTAAGTAAGAGAAACACAGGTTTTCAGAGGCTAGTCCTGTGCCTGTTCATCAGTTTCTTTGCAGGGGGTTAATGTGGTTAACCACAGTCTCCAAATAAAAAAGAAGATGAGCACCTTACCTATTCTAGTGTGAAATCCTATTTGATATTAAAAAAAAAAAAAAGAAAAAATAGTCAGTTTTATCTGGAACAATTTTAAAAGAGCAGCACTAACCTTGGAAAGCAGAGATCTTGTCTCCAGTGGACAAATCACGCATCATTTCAAGCTATGATTCTAGCTGAATGCAATAAATGACTTGAAAAATTGACCCTCAACTTATTGGTTGCCGAAAGTGAACTGACAGTGACAGTTTCCTTCAAAACCAAGCATGCACTTCCCTGAACAAGGATACCTCTGGTGTCTTGGTATCTACTAAGCTCACAGTATAGACCAGCAAGGGTACTGGCCAATTACCAACTTAGTTGATCCAGGACAAATGCTGGTCTGAAGAAGAAAACAGAAAGGAAAGAGCCAAGTTAACAGCTGTTAAAGGCAATAAGGCTTGTACCACATATCTGCTAAATGTTGACATTTTCAATAGACTCTGTGGCTTCAAATAGCTAAAAGTATTCAAATATTTTCCCTCCTACTGGCCATAAAACTGAGCACAGGCCAGAAGACATCTATTTCCATTTGTAAGGTCTCTTCCACACTGTAGCTTCACATCTTTCTTCTGGTCAAGATGTCTCATCTTACACATGTTTGAACCATCTAGCTGGTGCTGCTAAGTTCCAGGCACAATTAAACTGCCTAAATCCAGGCAGTCCAAAAATCCATCCCTTCTTCCACATCCCATTATTTGGGCCGTGCTTGAAAAGCACGAACTCTTAAATTCCTTAAGGTGTTTGAGAACCTACCCCTACAACACTTTCTTCCTCTTCTCTTAAAACCCTATCTTGTCAAGCACATTTGGAATTACTGCAAGTACAGGGAAGAAAAAGGGGTCTAACCTCCAAGTTTCAAGGATATTTCTGCTCCACACAAATATTTTCAAAGAGCACATTGTACACATGTGTATTCCAGTGGTTAATTATTTTTCAATTAACTCCTTTTAGTTATGGTCTAGGGGCAGGAACAAACTCCTTTTATTACTACAAGTCTTTGACAATGATGTAGGTGAAAGTCGGTTAACATCTCATTAATACAAACCTTCTCCAACATGCTACTGTAGGACATTTAACATTTTCACCCTTGATCAGAATGCAAAATTTCATAGGGCAGACTTTTTTTTTTTTTTTTTTTTTTTTTGTAAAGTAGGCATTTATATCAATTTCTGTAAAAGTCTGTATAACTCCCTGGATGAAGGGCTCAGGTTCTGCACTTCTACTTCTCAGGCTTTCAAAGCACTGAGCTTCCTGCCTTCATCCAGCCCCCAGACTCTGGGCAAGGCTACGACCCCAAGGCTGAACTGACTCAACCCTATAAACCTTCCTTTCAAAATCCTCTACAGCTGTCTCTTCATTCAAGAAGTACTTTCCAATCCCATTACTACTTAAACCCTTCATAATCCAATCAACCTCGGCAGCATCGTGTCAGATCCCTCTGTCAACACTGTAACCCTGTAATATTTCATTTGGGGAAAGCTCAGCACTACTTTCCATTTCCAGGAAAACCATAACTGACCCAGCTTTGTCCTGGATTCATCTTCATTTAGCACAACCCCAATAGAAACACTGACTGGATCTTCCAGATATCTTTATTTTACATAGGGCAAAAAGAAAAATTAAACTTTTCCAGCTATTTCTAAGGAAACAAAACATAATTCAGATGAGTAGATTGTCTTGCTTTACACCCTATTTTTGTAGTAGGGTTAAGAAACCAGTGTAAGATACATAAAGGAAGTACACTGAAGGTTTACAATATTTTTATCAAGATTTCATTATTTCTTCTATTGATTTTTTTTCTGATTTTAAGTTAACTGCAAACTGAAGAGAATCATAGAGTCATTTAGGGTGGAAAAGAGTTTTAAGATTGAGTCCAACTGTAAAACTGCCTCTACTTCTTTAATTTAGTTACTAGAAATATGACCCTTTAAGAAAGAATACATTTATTAGCTTTCATTATTTATGAGCTTTTTCCCTAGCTTTATGGCAAGCTCCTACTTTAGGGTAGTCCAAGACCAGCAGAGATGACTAAACACCTGGGCCTGTGCTCCCAGGTCCAAGACAGCAAGGATTTTGTAAACATGTGACATGCTCCTGCTTTCCCTTAGGTTTAGTACTTAGCTTCCCATCAGGTTTAGTACAGGATGATCATATCCATTTATCATCCTCACAGTCCAAAAGAGAACACAATCCTGTAACCATAGAAACATGGATGTTCCCGTGGACATTTTCTGCCTATTATATTTTAAAAAAAGAGAAGGCAGCCTTATTTGCTCTCTCCACAACACTGTCACAACCCCAGCTGAAATGAAAAATCCCGTGTTCATTTTAAACCAGTGCAGCAGCTCACAGCCCCTTTCCTTCCCTCTCTTCAGAGACAAATACAGCATGGCTTGGCCTGGGAACCTTGAACCCTGGGATCTATAAAATTGTCATTTGCCACAATTAATAGCTGAGCAATCAAACAGAAACTCGACAGCCATTGCCATGTCAGCCCTGTTGCAGAGCAGCCCAACAGTCCATGATGGACCAGGAACAGTTCCCATCTGGGGCAATTTGCTCTTTTTCACCCCCTCTCTTAAAGAATTGCCTTATTAAAATAAGCAGAGTGCAGCTGCATAATACTAGTCTTGGTAGAACTAAACCCTATGAGAAACAGTAGGCATGTTTACCATATAGTACAACTCTAAAAAAAATTAAATCATTATTCACTGTTTGAAGATATGTGTTTCTCATTTAACCATGAAAAGCTACCACATTTTAAAAAAAATATTTTCATACTATCCATGGCCAAGCAGTGAAAGCCAAAGCATGCTGACAGAGCTTTCATTTAGGAGTGATGGAGGTTTAGGAGGAGGTTTAGTTAGGAGGTTTAGGGGCTATTAAAAGAAAAATAACACATCAAATTAGATCTGAGGACATTAGCAGCAGCAGCTGTTTTGTGTGTTGCCAGAAAATGCTTTCACTCATATCTGAAATATTCAACAACCTAAGTACTACGCAGTCCCTTTAATTCTCTAAAAACTCAAGGTATTGCCTGGGAAAGGAAAGTGCTTTGCTTCATACACAATTATGCATTTACTAAAGTCAGATGCTTGGAAGAATAATAATCTACCCATCCCCCACCACCACCCTCTGGCAATATAATTTAATAATTGTAAATCAGTAAAGCATTATAAACAACTCCAGGATATACAACACAGGCTTTACTGAGCATAATATTTCAAGGTAATTAAAGACAACAATTGATATAAACCTATAGTCAGAGATACTTACAAAAAATGGACACTAGTCAATATTAACATGGATAAATTAGGGAAATTAGGCACAAAGAAGTTAAAATACTAGAATTATACAGCTCCTGAGGAGCTTTAATGATGCCTATTTTATGTCTCATGCAATACATCTCACAACGTAGAATATTCCCATAAGCTCCTGAATGCGTGTGCAACATTGCAATGATAAACTTGCTACCCTTGGATCTCATGAGATCTCCAGTTCTTCATATTTTCATGTCAAGCTTTTTCACTACTGCACATTATAAAACATACAAAACCCTTCTTTTTCACTGAGGAACCATTTAGTCCTTAGAACAAAAGCTGTTCTCTGTAATTCAGCCTTTTTCAACACTGCAAGAAAATTCTGTACATATTCATTCCCAAAGTGCCTAATCAGTCAGTATTAAAAAAAAAAAAAAATCACAAAGGCTTTTTGAAATTAAAATATGAACTATTTATCCATATTGTGTGAAAGAAACTCTCTTGTGTTTCCACTGACTAGTTCTGGACATTGAAATTTTATTTTTATTTTATATTTTAGTTCTGTCCATTAGATGCAAACCCTTTGGGACAAAAGCAAACCAAATTCTATGCAGTTAGTCTAAATTGCTCAATAAAGTTGAATTGTTTGGTGAGCATTTTATGCTCTATATGAAATTGCCACCTACAGACTTCAGGGTAGCTACTCGCAGGCAGCCAGTGCTTAACAAGCAAATTTTACATGTTTAAAAAGGTTTTTGGCTGCCTGTGAAAATCATCTCCCAGCAGAGAAACAGGTGCCCTTGGTTAACTGAAAAGCAACAGGAACAACATCTAATTAAGATCACAGTGGAGCTGCAAATGCTGTGAAGGGACAAATATTCTTCCAAGTCAAATGACAATAATTCATGGAACCAAACCTTAACACAAACAGAAACCCAAAGAGAATCAGTTCTGCTTAAGAACTATTATGTTCATATTTTCTTTCAAAAGGCCAAATAATTGAGGTTTTAGTGTTTGGTTTGTTACTGCTTATAGTTCTTTTTAGTACCATGAATAAAGTGTTTTACAGAGGTGCTGGTAAGTAGCTAAGCAGTGCATTTGGCAACTTCTTGCTCAGAAACTAAGGTTAATATAATACATTTAATATTAGAATTTGTTGAGCAGTCCCAACAAAAATCAATCAAACTAACAGCAATAAACCCCAACCCCATCATTTCAGCTTTTCATCTACCTTACCAAAATCAAATTCTGCATTATAGCATGTGTCTCAAACATGTTTCTTGAACAGCTGTGTTACCTCAAAATTCCTTTATTGCCACAATAGATATCAAGAAGTTACAACCAAACAAATGTACTTGAAGGCAAAAAACCCTCTCTAGCCTAATAAACCTAAGTCGGGATGTAAATATATCATCAAGAGCTTCACTAACTGCAAGCAGTTGCACCCCATGAGACAGCAGTAACTTCTCCCATTGGATTTTGGCCTAAATGTTTGTAGCATGATTATTTTCACAGGCTTAAATACAGAGTCTAGGGGTTTGGTTTTTCATTTGCTTGCCTGTTTTTAAATAGCACAAAGTAATTCCATTTCATAAGGACACAGTGAAGGCATTCTTCATAACATTTCATTTGAGCAACAGCCTCCCCTGAGTAGCTGCTCCCCTTTCTCAATGGAGCCAATCTCATCACAGAGGTTCCTTCCATTGTTTGGAAACTGGATGCCAGAGGATGTAGAAAACAACACTAATTTCTTACAGAAAGCATGTACACAGCATTGAGAAAAACCCTAAAGCTCAAAACCACACCGTGACTCTCAGGATGGGGCACAAAATCCAAGTCAGGAGAGGAAGCTGAACAGAGAAGGACAGAAGGGATCCCTGACCCTTCAGTTTTCCCTCCCAAACTCTGGCCATTGAGTTTCAAGCTGAACCAAATAACTTTTTATGGATTAAATCTAATGCTTTCACCACCATGCAAGTATTGAATTAAAAACAGCAAGGGACGTACTCCAACTTCTGCTAAGACTTTGGCAATGTTAATACCTTCCCTTCTGAAAACATCCTTGATTTCACACTTAGATTACCTAATTTCATTTTCCAGGGGTTGATTTCTGTTATAGCTTTTCTGCCATTCAGTATTTTCTCACACTGAAGTTAGTAATATACTATAATCAAGCCACTTTAATTTATTCCTTTTGATAGGCAGAACATAAAATCTCTATGTCAAAACAATCCACAACCATCACTTCATCCCCAGCATTGACTGAAAACTAAATAGGTTAGATAAAGAAGAACAGATTTTTATCTCTTTATGTCACACAATAGAAATAACCCCCATGTTAGATGCACACCTCAAAGCTGAAGGTCTAACTGTTTTGGCCTAAAATGCTTGCTGCTATTTTTTTTATTTTTTTTTTTACCACCTCCTTTGTAAACCTTGACATTTACATAAAATATTTAACACTCATAATTGGGGGTAAACTGATTATGACCATATAAATGTACATTCACACCTTGAAACACAAAGGAATACAAGCTGTGTGGGGCAAGAACTAGAACAGCAATATTTCATTACACTTGTAAGCCTCCCAGCTCAAATTAGGATAAATATAAATCTAGAACTTAGCCTTTTTATTGCCCATTTATACAGGGTGACATAAAAAACGTCTCAGACTCCAAGGAATCAGATGGAGCTATGAGGACCACCTTTCTGCAAACACTTCTGTGTCCCAGGTGAGGCACACCTGGCAGAGTTCTGGAAATGCTGGTGGTGGGATCACAGCAGTACAGGAAATACTTCCATTCACACAGCAGGAGACTAAAATTGTCTCCTAACAAGTCTTCTAACATCAGGCAGAGGAGCAAAGGTGATGAGATCAGCACAAAACAGATATAGACTTGCTGGACTGAGTCCAGAGCAGGCCACAGAAATGACCACAGGACTGGAGCACCTCTGCTGTGGGGACAGGCTGAGAGAGATGGGGATGTTCAGAAGAGAAGGCTCACCAGAGAGCCAGGGAAGGACTCTGGACAGCAGCATGCAGTGATAGGACACGGGATAACTGCTTTAAACTGAAAAAAGGGATGTATGGATTAGATATTAAGAAGAAATCCTTCCCTGTGAGGGTGGTGAGGCCCTGGCACAGGTTGCCCAGAGAAGCTGTGGCTGCCCCATGCCTGGAAGTGTTCAAGGCCAAATTGGATGGAACTTGGAGCAACCTGGGATAGAGGAAAGTGTCCCTGCCCATGGCAGGGAGTGTGGAACTAGATGATCTTAAAATCCCTTCCACCACAAATCACTCTCTGGCTCTATAAAAGTGTATTTTCAGCTTCTACACAACTTTCCCCTACATCCCCTCCCTGAGCAGAACAGTGACCACCACCAGGGTGGCATCCAGGAGGACCTTTTGCCTAGAGAAGTGAAGAAGGGACAATCCCTGTTGTCAGGACCACGCAGCAGGGAAGAAGGTAAAATCTGCAGGGAAGGCAGATATAGCCCCAGAATGAAGGCAGAGCCAACAAACCAGGCACTTCTGTGTGTTTGGGCTACCTGGGGGCTGCGGCAGTAGGACAAGGCAGGACAACTACGTGCTTTCCACCATCCACCTTGTGATGTTTGGGGGTTTCTACACTTAAACCCCAGTTCTGGCAATACTCAAAGAGCAGGGAAAGTTTGCAAGTGTGTATATGTGCATTTATGGGTCAAAAATGGTAGGTCAGTATTTTATTTTGTTTTTAAATCTTTCTTTCTATCAACTTCGTGTGAAAGCAGGACAGTGGGGGTTTTTGAATGCCTCAGGATTCAGCCCAAGGAGAAACATTTCCTAGGCTGGGACTGGGCAGTCAAGTGCAAGCAGAAAACCACCATAATGAAACATGAAGGGTTTTGCATCCTCTTTGCACCAAACACAATGCTCATTTACATTCATGCAGTACAAGATATTTCCATCTAAAATTGGCTTTTCCCCCCATTAGAATCCTACAGGGCTTGATTAATTGCTGCTAATGAGAATGATTTTCTTTTCTTAATTTACATGCTACCTGTTCATTTACTTTCAGATTTATTTTTGATATCAAACCATTCCCCTTGGGAAAATGACCATCATTACCACAGAGTCCTCCTGGGAGCACAAAATAACAGCTGTCACTTTGGGTCACCATGGCAACACTACTGTAACTACATCAGATTTGGTTCAACAGGAGAGGAAAAAATAAATATATATATATACACACATGTACATGCAGAGGTGATGGTAATAAGAGATTCATAACACAGTTCAGAAAATTCTCATGTCAGTGACCACGTGCTTCTCTTTCCTTTGGCCAGAATAACTCATTAAAGGTCAGTTCATCCCTTGTCACCAGGGATGCAGTTGTCCTGTGGTGCATTCATTTAAAAAAAAAAACCCTGCCAAATACTGTCAGAAATGCCATCATATCACAGGAAAGCAAATAGGTGATCTAGTCACACACTGGAACCTGGGGTTCCCAAGGGATTTGCCCATTTAAGTCCCGTTAATGTTAATGGGGAATTATGTGCAGAGTATGAAGACATTTGAGTGAGAAAAAAAGCTCATAAGAGCAAACCCACCATTACAAGCAAAAATTAAAAGATAGCCATTCCTTTCAGTGGGAGAAAGGTTGGATCACAACTCAGATAAGCCAGCTAATCAATATTTATAGACACAAAAGCCCAAAAGGTAAATTCTGAAAATCAAACATCTGGCTTTTTTAGTCTTTACTTCTCAACACAAAGCACTGCCTTTATTTTTTCTCACTTTTTTTCTGCTAGGATATATTTTTCATCTGGAAGAGGGCAAAGTGTTTTACGAACACTGCATTATGGTTCATTAATGAACTAACAGAATGAGCTCTGAATCTTTTTTCTTACATTTCTTCCTGACAGTTTCTGGCCTGATGCCTTGTCTTTGGTTAAGAAGAGAATAGAGCAGCCTGGGGAGTGGAAGTCTCTGCAAAGATAAAGATGGCTATGAAAAGCTATCTTTCCTCAATCTCAACTGGATGAACTCTCCAAAGGCTGCAGGGTGTGTTGGCAGCACCAGGAACCAAACAGCTCCCAAAAGACAGACTTCTCTTACTCTCTTCCTAAGAGAGACACCCAAACATCCACAGTCACGGGGACCAGGTCTGGGGTTTGATATCCTGTAGCTTTGCCCTGGGATCAGAGGTTCTGTGTTCTGTTCAGCCACATACACAGGGAAAGATGCACATGAATTCCTTAAAAAAAAAAACAAAACATAACTATTTTCAGTTCACACTCAACAGCAACACACTCATCAGCAACAGATCTGAGTAAAACATCATCAGGATTTGGTGCCGGGACTGCAAGGTCTTCACTATCAATTCTCTGTACCACTACATCCAAGACACAGCTGGATCAGCTTCAGAGTCAATTAAGAAAGCCCTCATCAGAGTTTATTAGCCAAATCACAGCCAGGAACTAAGTTTATATGTACTTAATTAAGGCACAGTAACAACAAAAGTTGTATGGATAAACCTTCAGTCAGGGTGAGAAATTTCAGTTGTTGTCTCTGTGCATTCATTGACATGCAATGATTATGGTTAATAGTTGCTAAAAGGCTTCTAACAAACCTCTCACAGTAATTTATCATAATTAACATAACCTTAGACATGTTTCAAGCTTTTGGTCCTCAGCTCATTATTTATGGGCCTTTCACAATTGTTCCAGTACATTAATTTTTCTATTTTTAAGCAAATCTATAAGCAAAGCCTATCAAGTACTGAAAGAATTACAGTTCCCAGTTTATAAATGTGGGTAATATACATGTACATTCATAGCTTAGACCTTTTTTTGAAGCAGTATTGAGTCATTAATTCATGATCTACACAAATTATTGGAGTCAGGTAGGGCCTGCTTTGCAAGAAAGGTGTAACAATGCACACCTAAAAAGGAGCAGAATTGGTAGACAGTGGAAAAACTGAAAAAATGTAACAAACATTTAAAATATTTTGCATATAGGTTCACGTTAATAGTACTTTCACATTATTACAGAGAAAAATAATTATGAATGTTGTTCTGTAATACTTCTGAATACTTCTGCAACAGCTTCATCCTGCCTTAAGCTCAAAAATCAGCTACAACACAGAAAAATACATGTAAAGTAGGGTCAATTTCACTTGGAAAAACAGAAATCAATGTAAGGATGTTCAAGTAAAAATTAGCAAGATACAGAAATGACAAATTCAGAGGACTGTAAGTATGACTTTCTGGGGGATTTTCCACCCCTTTCTTCAATTTAACCAGGTTTATCATTCTAGCATACAGTACTGCATGAAGACACCCAAACTAGGAATGACCAAAAATTAGACCAGTCCAAGAATATCCAGAAACTACCAAATCAGCAAATGATTCTGTGATTGATCTGAACAAATAATATGATCCTGATAAAACATTTTAGCTATCTGATTACTTAAAAACCCTGGGTAAAACTTCAGTTGTATTTAAAAGTTATGAATAAATTTGTTCACTCAGGATAGCAAAGTCTCTGTAAGGAGGCAGCCAAGTTAGAGGAAAGCTGCTCCCCACTACAGCAGTGCCCAAATACTCACTGGAGTCAGTCCAGAATACATCAGACCCATCCCAGAGCCTGCAGCCAAGGTGAACTCTTAATTCCTTCTCAAATTCAAAATATCTAGAAATACTTTGATTACTAGTGAATGAAGAGAAATTAGTGCCCAGAAAGAAGAGCAGTCAGTCATAACCTTTGTTAACAGGACTGGAATTGGAGGTCATGTCTCAGTGAGACCTCCTGCAGCTCCTATTCCAGCAGCCACACAGTCCCTGGAGGCATCTGAGCACCAGGGTGGTAAATCAGGCAGTCCAGTTTATCAGCACATAACAAAACAGAATTAAACTCTGTCTTTCCCCAATTACAAAGCACAGTGCAGTTCTGGGAAGGAAAGGCCTTAACTGCTTTGTAAGGCAGACATTTCACCAGGAGATGGCTATTAGCCAGCATATATCTCTGTCACTTTTTAAAGATAATCTGGTTAAACAGCTACATCTTCTTATGTTTTTGTTTCCACTATACACGTGAAAATTAGCTTAGAGACTAAGCAGGCTAATTTACATTTTTAGGGATATGTTTTATCATTGTGTGCAGATAGGATTTGCAGTCTCTATGCTGAATGCATTGTGTCACTAACCCACACGCTTTTCTCTGCCCAAAGGAAAGAAAAAAGGACATTTGCATCATGTGAACAGAGAATATAGCCCTGTTTTTCGCTGAAAGAAGAAAAGCCTGGAATTATCACCCCTACCTAGTAAAGCCAGGGAAAACTAAGCAATAATAGATGCTGAAAGCAAAATTTACCCAATACTAATAAAATGGCAGGAGAACGTAGAAACTTTCTTTTTTTGGTCACTGCCTTTGAGACTGCACTCTTATTAAAGATACATGAGTCCCAGAAGAAAGAAACACAGCATAATTTTTTCCCCACAATGGCAGGTAGTTGTAGGTGTAAATAAAAAGGAGTGATTTGCTGAAGGCTTGTTGCCAGTCTTGTCACTAGCAGTAGCAAGCGTATGAGAATTGTACTTGGTACTTACCTTCAGGCCAAGCTTTGAAAAGTGAATCTGAGATCTGAAACAGCAAAGCACCAATGTATATTTATCACAACTCAAGGGGAAAAAAAACTTAAGGAAGGAGATAAAACACAAAAACCAATTTTATTCCATTCTCTTTACCTTAAAAGGGGAAGAATAAGGAAATTACCTCCAATTTACTTAAATTTAATAGGTATGACCAAGGAATGTGAAAAGGTTCAAATAGAAGGTACAAATGGATGCAGGTGCTGTCACCAGTTTTCCAGCACTGTTTATCAAGGGGGGGGTTCACCTTCTTTGACCTTCCTTTTCTGATTAACAAACCTGTAGAAGCCCTTCCTGTTATTCTTGGCATCATTTGCCAGGTTCAGTTCCAGCTCCACTTTGGCCTTCTCAACCCCCTCCTTCCACAACCACACTTTTTCACTATGCTCTTCCCAGGTCACCTGTCCTGATTTCCACTGTGATTTTGCTTCTTTCCCTTTAGATTGACCAGCAGGTCCCTACTCAGCCACGCACATAAAGGATCAAGCAAAATGCCTATGCATTCCCACACATCAGAAATAGCATGGTCAGTACCCTGATTTATACTGAATTTACACAACAAAACACAAGCATGTGGGAGAGCTGCATCTTTTGCAGAGGAGAGAAACTGAAAGATTTAGCAGTTTTAGCCATGACTATACACACATGATAGACTGGCATAAAATTGCAATTCGATTTCATAGACATTTTGTGGCACAACTTGTTCAACTTACAAAAGTGGAAAACTCCTGCAGAAGTCAATCCAGCAACCAAGACACGAGTGCTGGGAAGAAGAGAAGCCAGTTGGTCCAGGTGCTGACAGGAAGCTGAAACCTTTCCAGCCTTCAGCTGGGTGTCACCAGATCACAGAATCAGATTGGTTTGGCTTGGAAGGGACCTCGAAGACCATCTAGTTTCAACCCCCTGGTTCCACAAGACTGGGTTTAGCCAAGCCCCATTTAACCTGGCTTTAAACGCTTCCAGAGATGGAGCTTCTCTGGGCAACCTGTGTCAGGGCCTCACCACCTTTGCAGTAAAGAATTTCTTCCTAATTTCCAGTCTAAACCTGCCCTCTTTCATTTTACAGATCTTTACTGCAAACAAACAGCATCAACAAGAACTCTGCAATGCAGAGAAATCAGTAATTTGTGTGACAGAGTTATGGGTGCATATGTTTTAATCCTCCTTTCCATGTACCTGCTACAAACCCCAGCAGTCTGCCTCTTTCTGCAAACCTTGCATTCAGTGGAGGATCTTGGGCTGAAATCCACCCCACAACTCCCAACACAAGCCATTAGGGCTATTTATTAAGTTTCACATGTCAATTAGTCACACTTCATGAGATGTTACTGTAGGATTAATAAAATAATATTGGAAGGCAAGAGTTCCATCGTCATAGTGATTTAGTACACACATCAGAGGTGGAAGTATAAATAATTAAACCTACCAATCTGAAAGACAAATCTGACAAATCACTTCAACTGCCACCAAAAAGACAATTTCGAGTTCATTTAACATCTAATACCAAAAACACTGACAACAGTATAACACTGTATCAAAATACAAGAAAAATTACTTATTCATGGAGTCTGATCTTGCATGTCAGATGCCGCATTTTAAATATCATTGAGCTATCTCAAACTGGTTCCCCTTGCATTTCTTTTTTCCATTTTTGTAGTGAAATGGAACAACTTATCCACAAAACTTGTAAGTAAAAAGAAATTCCCACATGTAGCATTTAACTGACCAATTTTGTCTACTAGTCCTTCTACACAATCCCCCTTCTAAGTCCATTTGCTTTCCTGCTGTGAAAATTCAAATAGACAAAGAGGCTTCCCTGTCTCTGCTAACAAGAGAATGTTGTATTTAAGATCTTATTTGAATACAATTACCATATCAGATTCAGTGTTTTTCACTAGGTTATGCAATGTGTCCTTTGCAAAAAAAGTTATATAGGCATTTCAAGCTTAATTAAAGGTTAGGGGCCAAGGCTGAAACAAGAAAATATTTTTTAAACAGAATCACAATGAAATATTGACTGATAGAGGGGGAAAAGGCTTTGTTTAGATTCAAAAACTATGATACAGTTTGATATAGTTCACATTAAAGTCAAGAAAAAACATCAACACACAACTTTTCTAACAGAGCTTATGTTCCTGGGAATGTTTTGCCAATTAAACTGGCAACACAGCATCAAACATAAATACATGAGGACACACACAGAAAGATAGCTGACCTAACTCAAGAAGGTGCAATAGCTAAAACACCTGTCAATAAAATTTCAATTACTCAAGAATATCAGCCACAATTCCTGTGACTGCAGGTGCAAGACTATTTAATGCTACTTCCAGCTATTTATGTCTTGCTTCTCACAGTGCCAAAAATGAATTTAAACCATATATTTTAGGCAGCATCCAAAACACAGTTGTCTAATTAGAGGGAAGTACTTCCAGTCCAGGGAAATAAACCCACTATCCATAGGAGCACTAGCAAAGAGAGGCAGGAGTTGCAGAGGGGGGCTGGAGGAGGACCTCAGAAGGGTGATGAATACTGGAACACAGCTACAATTTGTGATAACATTTAACCCTCTGCCCTCAATTTAGGCTCTCTAAGACATTAAATGAATACCAATATGTCAATAAAGCAGGACAAACACAAGCCCAGAGAGAACAACAAAAACCCTGCCCCTAACAGCATCCATCCTTCTTTGTCTTCCAGATTGCAGGAAAAGCCACAGAATCAGAAGTCTTTAATCCACCAGCGAGAGCTGCTGGGGAAGAGTTAAAGCAGCACAGCCACCTGCACCTGCGGCAGCAGCAGCTCATCTGCTCTCCCCACGCAGCAGCCCTGCAGGTCACTGCACTTCCAGAAAAATCAAAAAACTAGAAAGAAAAATCTGTCTGCTAGCCAGTATCTGTCACCACCGCAGCTGTATTACACAGCAGCTGGCACGGATAAAATAATTCCTTGTTAAGGAAGGATTTATAAAATATGCAGGACATTAACTGAACATACACAGCTACTACTTGAGATTATAAACTCATTAACCTAGACACAATCACTGGGTAGAAAGCAGGCCAGAGAACCAGTCTAATTTCCCTTCACTTTGTGCAGAATTTGCACAATTTGGGACAAGTACAAAGACCATGGTATCAGAACGTAATTCTCAGGTTAATGCAAATTAGGAAGTGCAGTACCAATACACAGAACAGAGTCCAACACAGTAAAAAACTTAAGTCAAGTGTCGAACTGCCTTAACTTCCCCAGGAGTACAATTGCTACCACCTCCAACATCCATTACTGCAACCATTTGGCCTGCAAAACTCCCTAAGGAAGGGACATTGCCAAATCCCTTCTTCCAAACATGATTATTTGAAGCTGCTTAAACATCTATCATGCCTCTGCCCAAATGCTGCTGTAAGATGTCCAGGTCTTCTCAAGAGCTTCTTTCATGCTGCCATAATCAAGTCTTAGTTTGATTTGTGATGCCGTGGCAGGCTATGTCTTAGCATCTTCTGCATGGATGGATAAGAAATGAGGGAGCACCAGCAGTTGGCCACTGGGCTTCAGGGATAGGGAGGAAAGCCACCTTTGTTTGATCCAGGGACCAGCTGAGAAGAGCCCAGCTGGAAAAAAATCCCTCTCTTCCAGCCTGCCTTGGACACCTGGACTAAGACATGACATGACCCTTCTCGGTCAGGCTGAACGTGGCTCCTGCTTGCAGCCACCAGTCCTGCAGATAGATACCTCTTATCACTCCTTAATTAACAGCAGCAATTTGCTCCCAGACCTGTGCTGGGTTGGTTTTATTGTTTGTCAGTTTGGGGTTTTTTTTCTTATTTTTTCTTAAGAGCTGACTTGCCCTGACATTGAAGGGCTACATTTTATTCTTCAGCACCAATTAAAGGCTGCCGAAATCCGTCATGGTCTCGCCTCCCTGCATGAGGAGTCAGCTCTTATCTCTCAGTGGGGGGAAGTGAAAATGGGCTCGGTTGCCTAGAAACCTGAATGAGCATCTTCTAAGTGAAAAGGAACTTCTGGACTGTTAATTCAGGAATGGAGAGTCCAGGCAAGAGCACGGTGCCAGTCACTTAGCTTTCAACACCCACAGCGTGACCCTTTCCCGAGGAGAATGAAGGGGAAATAAACACTGGTCTAAGACTGACAAGAGTCCAGTTTTTTTTTAAACCAAGTAGTTGCAGATGCTGCAAGCAGGGCATCCACCAGTCTCTCCAGGTCAAGGCCACTCCTTGCTGCTGGGCCACAGAGGTTTGCACAGCCCACACCCACAAAGATTTGCTCATTCATTCAATCTGGGTGTGGCACCACATGTACCTATTTGCTGGCAGAGAATCCAAAAATGAGGCAAAGGACACATCACTTATCTGGAAGTGGATACACAATAATAACTCATTACATACAGTATTATCTATTTCAAAACACACCTATGTTTGTTTGCCTTCAGTGAGAATTAATTACAAGTCTTTCAGGAAAACGTTCTATGAAATTTAGTATTAGATCTCAAATGTGATCCCATCTGAAAAGTTTTCATTAGTCAAAGCAAAATCTTCAAGATATTCCTATAAAGTTAACTCAAACTTATATACTGGCCATGCTGACAGCTATGCAATAGAAGTGAATAATGTCAAAAATATTGTTTTGAATTTTAGCTGAATTTTGAGGCTACAAATATTAATGCATAAAAACAAGTAGTGCAAGAGTGTGAAGTAAGGTAGGGACTGTGTTGGTGAAGAGCATTCAAGGTCAGACCCTAATTATTCAAGTAGCTATTGCCAAAATTTGTGGCATGAGGCATCAGCAGAGTAAGTACCAGGTATGGCTGCAGTCCCCCATCAAATTTGAGTCAGTGCACTGCCACAGGAATCTCAGTTCACCTGGGAAGCAGAAGAAGAGAAAAGAAGGGAAGCAAAGGCCTATTTCCAGACCTTTTATCCAGCAACTGCAGGTGAAGTGCATTATTAAATAAATATATGTAAGCCTAGAATCACTACAGACCTACAACATTTGAATTTATTTTGGAGAAAAGCAAATAATCGGCCTCAGTTCACATTGCTCTTGTGTCCCTCTGTTGTTTTAGTTGTTGGTTTTTTTTTAATATCTTTCCCTATCTTGCAGAAACACTAAAGATAAATACACAAAGGGTTCTGCAGTATTCAGATATTAGAGACCAAAACACAGCTAAGGTGAAAATCTCCCATCAGCACAAGGAATCTGTTCATCTGTTCACCTGTTCATCTACTTGTTGGGGATTTTTTTTTCTTTAAAAATTTCTCTTTCTCCCTCCTCCTTTCCTCAAGTTACTTCATTCTAACATTTTTCTTGATACAACAGACTCAATAACATGCATATAACTAAAGAAACCCACCTGGTTTTGCTCCCTTCCCTGGCCTCTAGCACTGGAAACAAGATCTAACGTCACGTGCCACTAAATCACTGACCTCTGCCTTTTGGAGCTGATGAAAGCTCAGATCACAGCAAACTCAGTCTGTGGTAGTAACTGCTCCCAAGCCAAATATTTTATCTACCATTTATCCTCAAAACCAGCAGGCACAATGCAGAAACCCTGATATTAACCATTGCCATCAGCACTCTGACAAAGCAGACAAAATACAGTAAAGTACAGACCCTGTTCTGATACTTACTCTGCATTCTGCTATCCCTGTCCTAAACTGGACTCAGAGTGGTTTGGGTTAGAAGAGACCTCAGAGATCCTCTCATTCCAACCCCCTGCTTTGGGCAGGGATACCTTCTGCCAGACCAGGCTGTTCCAAGACCCTGGAGCGGCCTTAAACAGTTCCAGGGATGGAGCATCCACAACTCCAATTTATAACCGATTTAAAACAACCCTCTTGCCATGCCAGGTCATACAGGGAAGACAGCAAGCTCTTCCCCATGCCCACATGGGGTAGAGACAATGGGAAGAGAGGAAACAAAACCCACTGCTCACTGCCAGTGCTGCATATGCTCTACATGCACCTGCAGAGTGAAAAAAAAAATCATACTTCCTCTTCCCTTCTTCCCTCAAACTTCTGAGGGCTGTGAGAAAGCTGCTTGAAAAGAGCAGCACATCCCAGGCTCGCTCCCAGGCTGCAGTCCCAGCTGCAGGCAAGCAATTCCCAGCCTGCTCCCCAGAGATGGCATTATCAGCCTCGGCAGCCAAGGTGGAAGCACAAGGCACGAGCACTGGAAAGGCAAGGAAGGAGAAATCAAATGAAAAATATTGCAGCAGCTGGTCAGTGAGACTCGATTTTCAAGTCTAATCTCAGTTTGTGCAGTCAGTGGGGGAGAAATGGCACAATTTGCATGACAACAGCCAAGGGAACTGAATAGTGGCAAATCAATTCTGCCAAAGAAGATAAAGCAGAATATACCTAATATATTAGCAGCAAGGTAGAATTCAATTCCCATCATGTCTGATGATATTGATTAAAACTGACACTTTTTTATTATTATTATTCCTCTTCCACTTAGGACATGGAAACAACTGAGCCATATAACAATGCAGTTGTTTTACACAAATGGAAACACTTGGCCACTGAAGAAAATAATACAAAGTCCACATCCATTAGGAGTAACAGCTCTAAAAAATATTAGGACTGGCTATTTTAGCATGTTACAAAGACACAGCCTTGCTTAGGTTCAAGGAGGGATTTGGTGACTTTAATTTATACCCAACAAGAGAGATGGAAATAGCATGAATTGCTGAAAGGAAGTATTAGGTTGTATTTATGGATGAGTTTAAAATAATCAGCAAGCACAATATCTCTGACTTCCTTCCAACTTATTGAGAGATTTGACTATCAGTGCTGATTTGCTTTTGAAATTAAAATAACCTTCACAATCACTACTGGGTTGAATACAAAAATTTCCTGACAATGTCCATTTGTCTATAGTTAAAGCAAATTCTTTTTAACTCAAAAAAAATCCTCCTTCCCCCTTTCTCGGTCACCAGTGTTATTATCTCAGTTAATAATCTCATTTTTAAAGATGCTATTACAGCTGAATGAGAATTGCTGGTCTGACAAGAGAAGCACATTCAGTATGTGAAAAAAAAAAAAAAAAAAGGAAGTAGCTCCTAGTGATGCTCCTGCTTGCATCTAAGCAAAAAGTAAAAAAGAAAAACCACAAGTTTGGATGCTGGAAAGTCCATATTACTTTTGACTGAAGGATCTGCTACAAAATTTATTTTCAGATTTAGAAAAATGAAGTATTTTGTGTGTGTGTGGTTTTGACTGCAGTGCATGTCATCATAGAGCATAGACACAAAGACTGACGAAAATCTCAGCCAGTACTGCTGATGTCACTCATCTCTTCTGCATAGCACTTGAAAAGGACAGTAAACACAGCTGAATCTTGTCAATACCAAAACTTTTGACTTTATTACCATCTAAAAGAGATACCCACTGGGTCCCACCTTCCCCACTGCAGACTTAAAAGTGTTTCCCTGAATTGCAGAAAAGAGTCAGAAGCTTTACTGAGTGTCTCCTTGAATAATAAACACTTCACTGGTCTACACCAGATCTTGTCCTTGGACTTCACGACAGTGATCTTAACAGAGATGTGCCAGAAAAGGCAGATTGCTGCAGCTCCTGGGGTTGAGGTGTCCTAAGGGGGTGCTGCAGGGAAACTGGAGAAGATGGGGGGGCTCTCAGCTGCGTTTGCAGAGGAGCAGGGTCCCACCCTTGCCCTACAGTCACCAGGGGAACAGACAGGCACCACCCTGCCCTTGCACATCCTTCAGAATGTGTCCTGCAGAACGCTGGGTGTGCTGTCTGCTGGGTATGCATTAAGGATTCCAGACACATACGTGTCCAAACCTGCCCTATAATAACGTTTCTTTCAACGGGCAGCAGCCTTACATTAATATATATTAGTTTCTGTAACTAACTCGAGTAGCGATGTGACATTTGCTCCCAGAAGTGAAATTATACATTTATATACATCCTACCTGTTCTCCCATCTCATTTTTTTACAACAGTTCAGCTGTCACATTCTCTCTTGCACTCCAGAATGAAAGGAAACAGATCTTCTGAGTTTAACAATGAGAAGGCAAAAATAAAAGAAACCAAGAACAAGCCAATGTCAGTAGCAGGGCACTGAGCCCAGTTTATGGATCAAAAAGTCCAGGCACAAGACTGTTCTGCAACAAAATGGATTGTGCTTTTCCAGTTTGCTTTTGATAGCTCCTCAGTCCTTCACTAAGTTATCCTGCAGGAAAATGGGTGGTAATATACAAAGATTTTCTCTTTTTTGTTTGTTTTATAATTGAAAAATAGAAGGCCTAAATTTTGGGTAATATTCTAATGTAATTCTGCCACCTCATTCCTACATAGACTCAAAAGCAGCTTGGAATCTAGACTTCATAAAGCCTGATATTTCTGCTCTTTTGGTCTTGGTTGTTGACTTTTTCTTTTTTAAAAAAAAGTCCAGCACTGTGCTGCACAGGACAGAAGCATCCCACTCTATCTCCACTAAACAACTACAAATCCATAAGAGGAAACACAAAATACTACTAATTTTCTTTGTACTTACATCAGTTGCAATAAATGAAAAAACAACACTTCTAATGTCATTAAAATATGGTGATGAGTAAACCAACCTGAACAACGGGAATTAATTATCTGGATGACTTTTTGTATTCACACAATCTGGATGAATAATTTATATGGAAAATTTCTAAGTTACCAAGAATAGATTTTAGTTCATCCACAGTTTGGAGATAACACCAACACAGTTACTCTCTGAACTATATTAGGGGTTCCTAAATTAAAAGTACTGATTATTATGAGCAACAAAAATGTAACCAAATTTCTTAATTCAATTGGAACACCATATGGGGTTCTTCCTCCACTAGGATGGATGACCTCAACTTTTAGTGTTTAGAGAACCACAGAATATTCAGAGTTGGAAGGGACCCAGCAAGACCATTGATTCCAAATCTTAAATGAATGACACACCCAAGGGTCAAACCCACATCCCTGGTGTTATTTAGTACCATGCTCTGCCCAACTGAGGCAATCTCAGAATCTCTTCATTATCTTCAATCCCCCAATCTCTTCATCATCTGCAGAATCCAACCGCACTTCCCTCTCACACCCATCCTAAACCCTCGTAGTCAGTCTCTTTACACACTCTGCAGCTTGTGCCAGCCAACAGAGAGAATAACACCAGTTATTTTCTCTTCTTCACTGGGGCAGCAAGGAAGGGGATTTAACTTGAAGTTGCTGAGAAGAGTATAAGACAACATAATACTGTGCATTAACACCATTTTTGTGCCTTTCCTCAAAATTATCTACATCATTATCACTCCCTTGTAGGGATCACATGCACCCCAGTCCCTAAGTCAGATCACCTTTCTCACCCAACTAATGAAAGAACTGGAAATTAACTGGAGAAAACTGGCTATATAATTGATCTGACTTACTTTAAAGTCACTAAAGATCAAAGAGGGAAAGGTAAAACTCTTTGATCAGGTTTGCAAAAGGGGCAGGACTGTTCTGGCAGACAGCAAGTCACGGCTTTAGTAACTCACACTGGTGAGGAAACTGCACTGCTGGGTCTTAGCACAGTTTTCTTTGCTTTCCTCTGATCCCCCTGCAGCTTTTTTTACTCTGCATCTAGCATGGCATGAACACAGTGTAACATAACCTCAAGCAATATGTATAATTTCATATGGTACAAATCCAAACAGGAGTGATGAAATTTCCTCAAACCCTACTCCTAAAAAATATTCATGCCCTTAAAATCCTGCATTCTTACCAAAGGCATAAGCATATGATTCATTAAAATACAATGATTTCTGGATGAGTAATTAAGAAGGCACATAACAAAGGTGAAAATAAAGGAAAATTTCCAATAAAGATCCAATTTTTTAAAATCTATATTATTTTAATGTTTATTCAAATATATGCTCCCATTCATGACATTTGAACTGGTGACTCAAGACCGGCTATGAAGGTACATTCCAGATTATTTCTGCAGCATCCTACCTCCTGTGAAATTATAAAGGACTTTAAATTATTTTAGATTTAAGTAAGTGGAGGCACTGCAATACAAATCCCATGTTTTGCAGGATGCTTTGTTGTCACGACTCATTTTATTACCGGTCTGTTAGGAGCAAACTATTCTTCCAAGAAATCAACTTCATTATTTCAAAAAATGGTACTTTACTTAGGAACTCTATTAAATGAGAATAATTCCTTTGTATTGTGATCAACCAACCAATATACTAATAGCAAGAACCTTAAAAGACTGGAAAATTTCTTCACATACAGAATTTCAAAATATATGCATACAACATATATTAACACACATGCCTCAACATCTCATGAAGTATATCAAAAAGAATAGTTCAGATTAACATTAAGCAGTTTCAAGTAGCATATTATAGCTCATTTTAAAAAGTGTTTGTGAAAATTTAGAGATAATTAACTAGTTCAATCAGTTCTGCTTTTGGGTCTTAAATATAACAGTGGTATTAATATATTGCCCCAAAGAGTTAAATTCTCACCAGATTCTAACCAGTGCAGTTAAATCTCTTTCTGACTGAAGAAGAGGGAGGAAAGAGTCAATTCCCTTGTAGCTAATGGAGTTAAATTGGAGTAAATGAAAATAAAATGAAGCCCATTTTCTTGTGTTTGTGCAGGTACAACAAAGTCTTCATCACCTTAACACTAGCAGAAAATGTTCAAGTGCCTTGCTCCTGGGAAAATTAGATGTTTTCAGGAAAGTCAGGGAAATCTCCTTTCAATCAGACTCCAAAGATGAAGATTATAGACATTAAATGGATGGAGAAACAAGGAAAGAAAACCAATGCCGAATAATTCCAGACCACCATGACTCCCTTCACACCTTTGATTTGTAAAATTAAAACATTTTTAGCAGGCAGGTGTGAAGGAGGGACCAAAACTTGACTGACAGCTATTCCCCTCATACCATGGTGCACCCAGAGGCAGAGGCTGTGATGGCCCAGGGCATTTAAAGAGGGCCCAGGACCCTACTCCAATCCACAGCACATTAAGGAGAACATCACCTTGTTCAACAACTCCAGAGTGCTTCGAGTAGCACAATGACAGCACAGAAAAGGCTGGACTTTGGAGAATACAGAGTTATGCAGCTGCTTCTTCCACTGCCTAGGTGACTTCATCAGATTTTCATAAAAACCTGCTCCAGATTCCTGCCATTCTAGCCAGGGGAAACTCAATATATTCTGGAGAAATAATTCTGACCTGGCTAAAAAAAAATCCATGTAAATCATTTAGTGACACTGGAACAGCTGACAAAGGGAGGTGGACATGTGGATGTTTTACTACACCTGCGGTGAGCAGCAGACTGGGGCTGTCTGCAGGGAAGAAAATACTGAGAAACAACGTGGAAAATCAGAGCAACAGACAGGAAGGAAAAAAATAATAGCTATCCTTTATAGCTATCCTTCAGCATCAGGCAGAGACGTACCTAGAAATACTCCTGCCAGATTAGTTACTGCAACATCCTCAGCCACCAGCTTCCAAAACGGTTGGTTCACTGAATACATTTACAATGAATAATAATCAACTTCTCAGCTTCTTATGACTTGGTTTTTCATGCCTTAATCCTGTATCACATTAATTCAAACACATTTTTACTGTTGAAGTGGCTTAAAAGTGAGGATGAAATGCAAACACAAAACAACGCAGATATAAGAAGTGATCCTGATGGCAGGTTTAAGTAGGTGAAGTATTAGTAAGTGATACTACTGACAAGTGCAAAAGTATTCTATTATACTACTGTGCTCCTTCTTTCCCACTGGAAACTCTAATGAAAACTGATTTCTTGGTTTTGTTTTTTGTTTTAAGCCTCACAATACAAGAAACCACACTTCCAAAGTCCTCCCTCAATTCAGCTGCATTATACTAGTTCCTCTTTTAAATTCTAAGTGTCTTTATGGTTCTGGCTGAGCTTATTTTACTGAAGGATTTTTGAGCAACAAACCAGGCAGACAAGTAAAAGCAGAAAGTTAAAAGAATCAAAGCTTTAAAGGAGTCAAAGAGCAGTCCTGGTGAACCTGCAATTTTCTGGTGCATCATTCTGCATCAGATGAGTAATCCATCGTTTGGGATGGCTTCCAAGAATGGACCATCTGCTCCCAGCATGACCACACTCCTGGAAGCTGTACAGAATCTTTCACCTTCTCCTCGACAGCTCTGGAGAGATGTAATAATAAGGTTTCTAGAAAGAACAAAGCCAGTAAATTGTAAGCTGCTTTGCCTGAAATACCATCTCTTCACAGGTTCAGTGCATCTAACTTGCATTAGTGGCCTTCTGCCACATATAAGGGGCATTTGACACAGAGAAAACAAATTATACTGACTGGAGAGAATGGGATTTTTAGCCATGAGATCACAAGGCTAAAACAATAAAATCACACATAAGTGATTGAGGGAATTTGCATATGTACAGTTTCTGAATTCTTCCTAATTTCACGCACATGCCCTGTCTCAAACGCCTCAAAGAACAGCAGGGCAACCTCAGAATGAAAAATCCCCACATCTATCCCCTGCCCTGGGTGCAAGGAAGGCTACAGGACAAAAGCCCCTAACCTTAATGCTCCTGCAAGGCAGCTCCATGGAATGGGCCAGATCTCTAAGGGCAAAACAAATAAGCCAGCCTCTTATAAGCTGTCCTGCACTGTCAAATTCAGGCAGCTGGCTAAAGACACAGGAAACCAAATTCCCGTATCAACAAACAGAGGAGGTGATTCTGTTCCCATAACCCTGGCCACAGCTCCACACCCTCCCCTCTGCCAGCACAGGCATTCACCTGACATCAAAGTAGCCAAGCTTAAGAAACTAAACGAGGATTCAGGTTTTCACTCAAGAGGAAAAAAAATCCTTATGGAGGAGTTTCTAGTAAAGGGTAAAAGGATCCATTTCAACATTTTTGTCAGCAGCTGCCAGCAGATCACCTCAGCTGTATTTTAAAAATACACATAAGAGTTGACTCTTACACAGCTGAAGGTTGCACACAAGGATTTTAACAGCCTGTGGTTTCTAGCTGTGGAGCAAGAAAAATCATGGGATCAAGTAGTTGAAGAGGAGAAGGCTCAACTGCCCTCTCTGATATTAAGAGTATACCTAATGTCTTTGTTGCTTCACCTCAAGACCAGCTGGTTTGAGACCCCCTGAACACGTGGATCTGACATCACCAGAGCAGCACACTCCATACAAAGCTCCCCAAGCCAAGTGGAAGTGGGCTACAAGAAAGCATCTAACCAAGATATTCATAGAGGATTTTTTAGAAGAGGCCAAACTATTTTCTGAACTAGAAGAAATGGCTTTGGTTGTCAGCATTCCAAAACAAGAGACAACAATCCATATTTGCTAAGTGTGCCCTTAAACATGCAGTTAGAAAGCCAAAGGCAATGCCCACATTTTGCTCACATTTTGCAACTTCCAAGTGGAACACAAGATCACTGGAACAAAACATTCAAGATCAGTTGCCTTTCATCAAGTCAGACAAAGCAAATGCAAGGTGCCCTTAATTATTTCAGATACAACTGTAGAGACTGAGGTTGAAAGAAGCAATTGCAGCATCACACTTCTCTTGCTAAAGGTAGCAGCTCTCACACTTCAGGGCTGGAGGACCCAAGACAGGTGATGCTGCCAGGCAGGGCTCCATCCAGCCCCTGGTCTGCTCCTGGCCATTGACACAAACCTTCCACTGTGCAGCTCCAGGCAAAACGACTGGAAATGGTTTCTTCCACAGCCGAAGGTGAAGTTTGCATCCTCCTGACTACAATACAATGAGGACAAAAAACATTTCCAGAACAGCCTTCTCAGAATTTTCCTGAAGTTACAGGGGTAGGAGATGCCACTTCTGTCAAAGGGAGAAGGGAAGCAGGAGAGCACACCACAGGCTGGAGTAAGGACATGTGTGGGGAAAGGAGCTCTAACTGCAGGAATCTGGGGTATAAGGATGAGAAGACAAGGGCAGTGATGGAGTTAGGGCAAGAGGTGCTCTAGGACAGACATCCAGCTACTGCAGAAATGGAGTAGAAGAGAAGGGAGAAAGCATCAAATTGTCCATGTATGAAATCAGGTGCTGAAGCAGCAGGAATATGTGCACAGGTGTGATTTAGACCTGGGATTTAGAGAAAAGATGGAGAAAAAACACAGCCACTATTTTTAGGGAGTTTAATAGAATCTTACAGAACATTTCTTCTTTAGCTCTTGTGTCACAAACAGAAAGGAGGAGCTGGTCCCCTTTGTGCCTTCAAAGTGTTTCAGTCAGGGCAGCACTTCACCTGACCAGCCACAGTAGTGTCACTCAGTGTCCAGCTCCAAGGATCCTGAAGTGTCAGCCCTTGCTACCAGTCCTTGTTCCAAATCATCAGTTACTGTTCATCTCAAGTATGGCTCAGTACTCTTGCAAAATCCAGTATTTTATGTGTTAAAGGAAAAAAAGGAATTATTTGACATGAGAGATGAAAAATTCAATACAGACTTTTGAAAACATACCTAGCCTGCTCATCACTCTCCTTTCCCTCTTTCACAGTCATTTCCAATAAGCAGCTTTGGAGCTGCCAAATAAATTTCTCCACTGGCAGGAGAACAGGCCACCAGACTCCCCAAGGTCCCAGCTGCTCCTCCCCTATTGCTATCAGGGCTCCCATTAGAGGCAACACATCCTGCTCTGATTAAAACATTGCCTACACAAGTCTTATACCAGCCTCAGTCTGTCAAATGCAAAAGACCTGCTCTTGATTTATAGCAAAGTAAATGAGAGGAGGAGGGAGTTAAGAGCTGAAGAAAAAAAAGCTAAATAATGAGGGGATGAAGAAATAACAGAAACACTCAGTTCTTGAGCTGCAGAACTATCTTTCATACCTATAAGCATTGACTCTAAAAGATAATTCATTATCTTTGGAATCTGAAATCCTATTTTACATTTTAAAAATGCTTTGGTGTCTTAAAAACAAATGTTCTCCATTCTTGGATTAATTTCAAACTACAAGGATTAGCTTATCACAGAATGAGGCATGATCCACGTACACAGCTGCATCCTTTCCAAAGCTCAGCAGAAGGCAAAAAGGACACAATGAATATGCAGAAACCCTGTGTACTGTTATGAGCAATCATCTTATTTGCCCTTCCTTTTGTTATATATAATATTAACACTCATTCTTTGTGCTCTTCTACACTGCTGAGTCTTGATTAATCAATCTTGTAAAAATTTGTCTTCAGTGACTCTTCATCTGCTTCTACCTTTTGAACTCTACTGAAAGCATCCTGATCACAAAATAAAACAATTCAGTATAGAACATATTACTGCCTCCAAACTGGAAGGAAAAAACCCACAAACAAACCCATTTTGGATCACTGCAGCTCCAAAGTCTACATCACTCATGCATGGCAGTGAGCAACTACCCCCTCACAGGCAAGGGCTCAAAACTGTTACTGTAAGTACCAGCAGTGATTGTTTAATGGGATGCTTTGGATTATTGCACAGCAGCTTTAGAGGAGATTAGTTACTACTGCTACAGAGTTGGTGCTTTGTTTTCTGAAGGACCACAGCTGACTATTTCCTTTACTCTTTTTCTCTTAATAGATAAAGCATCAGAAAGTAATAATAAATCGTATTTTACCAGTGTAAATTGTCAGGTAATTAATTCCCTACAAATATTAATGGAAACTACCAGCCTTAAAGCCACGCTCATACTGAAATCAACACTAAGAATACAATAGATTGCTGAGGTTTTGGGGTTTTTTTTCAAGACCCCAAATATTTTGCATCTGTCGGTCTTCAAGTGCTACAGACTCTACTGCATCCAAGGATATCCCCATCAAAGGTAACACCTCCTAATCAATACTTTGTCATTCCTTCTCCTTGCAGCTGAACCACAGCACATGGTGCATGTGGATATTGATATTCTGCTCCCAAAACCACCTCTGCTCCAGCCCTTGTAGCTGCCCCCAACTAGTAAATTGGCTTTTGCCAGCCACAGTAGCGCTGCTCTCCTGGCAGCATTTCCTATGGCAGGGGAACAAACGTGCTCCTGCTCCATGTGTTCCCAAGCTAGGATGCCAATCTTTGGACACCAGCCTTTGGCACCAGGCCAGATGGATGGTTTTTGCTGTTCCTCTGCTTTATGGGCATGAATAGCAAAAGACTATGAACTGCAAAACCACAATACTGTTATCGACTGAAGTAAAAAACACTGGTCCACCTCACAGAAGTGAAATAACCTCAGTTTTAGAAGAGACCTTAGAGAGAAGAACATGAGGGGAAGGAAAAAGGAAATCGGAACATAAAACTAGAGAAATAAATGTAACTTTCCACCCAAATCACAGACTTGAAGTAAATGGAGACACACACTGCTGCACCATCTTAAAGAATATAAGCATGACTTATATCCCACATTTGTGGAACAGAGTGAGGGCCTTGCAGGTTTAGCATCTCTTCAGAGTAGGGAAATAACTACCCAAAACCCCCTAAAAGAGCTGTGATATCTGTCTTCTCAGCAGTTCCTAAGGTGGTCCCCACAAGCAGGTGTTATTTGCTGAACAGAAAAGTCTCCCACTTCTTCCCACTGTCCAGTATTTATGCCCACACTCCAAGCTTAAATGATTCCCCCAGATCTACTTCACCCATCTACAGCTACGGTTTGTTACCTGAATTTAAAAGATATTAATTTACAGAAATACATGTAATTCAGGCTGGATTTGTTACCCTTCCTAGCACATCCAGGCACAGACACAAAGAGAAGAGTAACCTTTCTTGGACAAGCAGCACATCAGCAGTCACAGAGCCTGCTACACCCCGATAAGATCCTGTGCACAAATAACAACAGTCTGTGCCTGTCTGGCACATTTACCCACAGAAATCTGGCATATGTTTTGCTGTGAATAATTACAAGAAACACACGGAACTCTCTTATTTCAAGGTAGCTTTTGTTACAGCTCCATTCCTGCAGACTTTTAAAATGAGGGTAAGATGACAAGATACGAGACTATCAAAATGTAATTGAGCAAGAGACTAAAACAGATGAGTGGGTAGGAATTAGAGTAAATAAAGTCTCCTCACAAGCTAAAGAAAATCAAACAAAGCAGATACAAAACTGTACTTTGGAAACCTGTTCATCTGTATAGGTATGGATGAATATTTCAGTTTCTCCCTACTGTCTTCCTAAAGTGGTCTAGATCCTGAAGCTTTATAACATAACCCGAATCTGGATTAGATATTACATATGTAAATCTTGATATAAATAAAGACAGTTTTTGAAACATATACTGGTTTTCCTTTTTAGCAAAGGATTTTTAGGTGAAGAAACTTTTCCAAGAAGAAACTTTTCCAAGGACAGGAAGATAATCCACTCAAAACCTTAAGAAATATGCCTGATTTCCTATTTGGTTACTTTAGTGTTGAGTCTGCTCCTGCCATATTTAGAACCTTGACAATATATTTTTTTTTTAATAAACCCTGAGAATACACCAGATTTCTCCCCAGGGCAGAGCTAGGAGCCTGCTGTTACCAAGCTCATACTCTGAACATGCACACAGGACTGCTGTGATTCACAATTTTGAAATGCAAAAAGAAAGGCCTCCGGATGCTCCATTGGTGTGTGAGTTGAGGTCTTTTTGTTTGGTTGTTTTTGGCTTTGCTGCCTTTTTTTAAAAATAACATTACACTCTCATGCGGTAGCCTTGGAAATCCTGAAATACTGAGATACACACATGCGGTGAAACATTGTTTTCAAAAACCTGGCACCAGCAACGCTTTTTGCGGCACAAAGTAACCAAGGGTGCTGGAGAAACCCTCAGCTGCTCATTCCTGCTCCTCCCATCCTTTGAACATCAGCGTTCAGGCAGACAGGCTGAGAACAAAAAACCAGTTCTCCGTATGTCCCCAAAGAGTGGCTTGTGCCCACACCAGGGGGTGGCAGCCAGCCCAGCAGAGCGGCAGTCCTGCACCAATGCTAGTCACAACAGCAGCATGTGCCCTGCCATGCCTTGGAGACTTCCCCCTGGAAATTCAGGGATTGGTTTTCAAGACTCTTCACTTACACTGAAAAAGACTTCCATGCATAGGCTGGAGAAAAAAAAAAAAAAAAATTAAAGTCTTGTTTGCCCAAGTGGGCTTGTGGGTGTCATTCTTGCAGAGGGATTCAAAACTAGCATAGAGACAGAAACATCAACACCTGACCAGGACCAACCACCATAACCACAGCCCAGTAGGAAGAAAGCAATTTGATAAGGCTGGTTTAACTGAGAGAAGTTGTGATAGGAGACAAGAAATACATGAGGTTTATGCATATCACACTTTTCTACACCATATGTTTTGTTCCAGGCAATTTTTAACAGGATAGTCACTGGTGCTGCAAGATCTGAATTTGGAAAGGGTTTAATCATCCAATTCCAAACATCTACGATGGTAGTGATGAGTTACATGAATCAGGGTTGGTGTCTAATCAGCATAATTAATCTCATTCAGTGCTTAACCCAAAGAGGAAAGAGCTCCTTTAGGCACAGGTAAAACAGCATGTAAGTCATTACTTGGCAGTGACAGTAGAGAGTTTAAAAATGCAAGTCCTGCTTTGTTGTTAGGTTCACACTCAGTCTAAAGAGGAAACACAGATTATTAACCTAGGACAGAAACTTGAAGCAGTCTTTCCCCACCCACCAGAAACAAAGACATCACCGCCACTAAAAGCTCTGCTAATTTGTGAAATACTAGGAAGTGTTCTGGGGACACAACTGCACTGGCAGAGGCCAGTTCTGTTCCAAGTACTACGGGCAAGGACTCTGCAGGTGGTTTTACACATCATGCTACAGTTCGAGCCTTTTTTGTCATTGATCCCTCACACAGAATTACTCTAAATGCTCTCATTAATATCCACACAAAAAAAGTATGTCTTTCACAGTGCCAGGACCCATTTCAGAAATGTCTGAATTATCCTAAGCAGTGCTCCTGGTTTCTTCGTACAGAAATTTCAGAAATCCCTCATGCAACTTCAAAGCTGTATGTCCTAGAATACAGTCCAATTTCAGCACAACACCACCAACAACACTGCCATCTATTCCTATAAATTTAAGGTAGCAAAAGCTGGCACAGCTACCAGAGGAAACAGCTCGCCCTTACAAACACAGTGGTGTATTTGTTGCTACCCTCACATCTTTCTGTTTCCAGCACCATGTGGCTGAAACAGCAAATTGGATTAATTGACCCAGGGAAAGAAAACATTTTGAGGGTAAGGAAGGTTACCTTAAAGTTTATGTGCACTTAGAGTATATATGAAATTTCAGAGTTTGTTGCAGAAAAACGAAAAACTGTTGGAAGAAAAAAAAAACATGTCACATCTGACACCTGAGTTGTTCAGCCCCGATTTCAAGTGGCTGTTTGCCAAGTGAGGCAATAGCCGTGGCATTTGGAAACACACATTAGCAGGGAAATGTTCCCAGTGCTTCCTCACAACATCACACCATCCACAGCCTTAGCAGCCCGCCTGTACACTTAACAGCCATAGAAATAATTGACTCACAAGTAGTGATTTATCCCCTTTGACCTAATAAGGAGTCAATGGAGCTCAGCAGCAGCAACCAGCAAACTTTGGATGAAAGTATTTACACCTATCACTGGCTCATTGCTTTCCTGGTGGCAAAAAGACATCCTCTGTTTCATCTTCAGAGCACTAATATCTGTCACATCTCATTTTTATTTCTTAACTTCCTTTAGAGCAGACACAAACATTGAAACTCTCACATAAGCCACTATTACATAGGCATGCAGCGGAAGAGAACTCTCCCCATTGTATTCAGATCATTACCAATTACTACTCCTGTTACAACTGAATCACATCTTGATCAGCTCTTCGTTCAGGAATGTGCTCATCACATTCCTCAGACTTCTCTGCTGAGGTGCATAAACACTACTGGCTAAAGCAGTAGAGAGGGAAGGGAGGAAAAAAGTCTGTTGAAGGTTCATGCTGGCCACTATCAGGACTCATGGCAGCTGCAGAGACCCCCATTAGGTAACACCCCATGTGTTGTTGTTGGATGTTGCACATGAAAACGTGAAGAGTTGTTCCAGGTTTCCTACATAACTCCAAATGAGAGATGTTCAAGTTTTTTAACACACACCTGAAGTCTCAACCCTCAGTTTCTTTTTTTGCCCACAGCTGTGAAATTACTATTGAAAACTTAAAGTGTTTTGGGAAATAGCACAAAAACATTAAAAAGGACAGTTCAGGGAAGGTAAAGGGTCTGTAATAGCTAAAAGTTCTGAGTGTGTATGACTCAGAGGTGGCCATGTTGAGAGCACCTCTGCTCTATATCGTGTTTTGAAAGCATTTTCCTTTTAAGTGAGAGCATGCAGCTCTGCCTGCCCCTTCCAGGGAGAGCCAGAGCTGGACCAGAACTGATCTGGGGCACTTTATGAATAAACACAAGAGTATAGGGGATTTGAACTGGCCTTGTACTCACACAAAAGAAGCAGGGGAGTGTGAAGAGAAGCCCATGGCAGGCATGAGGATAAAAGCCAGAGCATCAGCACTGCCATTATAAACAGCAACCAAAAGGGCTCACAGCAAGCCAGGCTGCAGTCAGGGTACAGAGAACACAGCATGTCCCCCAAAAAACCTGTGTAGTACCTCTAAACATGATCCTCTGGCCCTGGAGATAATCCTGATGGGCAATTTCACTACAGCTGGTGCAGTATCACTGGAAAATCTCTAGATAAAGACATGAACAAACCCATTCTGGACACCCCCACCCCCTGCAGCTCTCGTGTTTCTCGTTTAGGTATTCAACATTTTTCAGCTCTCCAGATGGGGATTTTTTTTTAATTATTATTTATGTTTTGCATTTTCTTGTTTTATTGATGGGAGATGAGGGGAAAGATGATAGCAGTAATGAAAGTTTAAAAATCCCCACATCAGTTCCAGAGAATCCAGGAAAATTGGAGCCTCTGTGTTTTTATCATCATTATCCTCTCAGTAGGTGAGAGAATTCACTCTTCAAGGAGGACTATGAAAAGGTACAGCTCCCAACTGGTTGTACAGAGTCTTGAAACCCTAAAGAGGATTTTTAAAATAACAGCCAAGGGACATGGAGAAGCAAAGCAGCAGCACCTGCTGCAGGGGACAAGTACGAAGAAAGATGATTATTCCAGATTGAAAAAAAAAATAAAGAGATTAACTGTCAAAGGGGAAAAAATAAAAAGAGCCACTCTTAACTCATGCAAGGCCATGTCAGAGTGCAAAAGTCATTTAACAGACTTTCAACTTCAAGTGACTGTGCAAGAGGCAGTGGTGGATTCCAGGCTCCATGATTTGTAGCCAGGCTCAGAGGATGAACAGAGGCTGATGGTGAAAGGCAGATCCAACACCAGCATTTTATCTTATTGCCTTTGATTACAGCACAAGACACAACCCATGCCCATCCACTCCTTTTTATTTGTGGGGTTTTTTGTGGGTTTTTTTGGGTTTTTTTTTTGTTTGTTTTTTTTTTGTTTTTTTTTTGTTTTGTTTTGTTTTTTGGTTTTTTTTGGTTTGGTGTTTTTTTATGTATTTGCATAAAAAGCACAATGCCAAAGGTACAAATCAGGAATGTCTGTGATGCCTTGGATAGGCTATCTTGAAGCCTCAAAAAGTTATTTTAAACTGACTGGGATTTGAATGCTAGTAATTAAACAAGAAACAGATGCCTCACTACAAGCAAGAGCAATGACTGTAAGAACAATTACCATTTTGTGAGATGGAATGCAATGCACACCAGAAAAATGCAGTTTTAATTTGTCAGAGCTAATATTTATCCAAGGTGACAAATAATTTACTTGGTTGATTGCAAACTTCTGGAGCCTTGGGTTGAAGCTGTACACAGCACAAAGCTCCGTTCAGCAGCAAGAGAATCTTCAGTGTCAACTAACAAATAGAAGGAAATTCAAAACCATAAAGAAGAGATTTGAACAAGAAGCACACAACCATAGTAGAGGTGTTTGATGTTGTTCCATATGAACCCACTCAATAACATCTACAGCTACCATAAAAAAAAAAAAACCAGACAACATGGCTTTTTTCTGAAGGATTTCTCAAATTCTCTAATAACATTCAGCCACATGCAGTCAAGAGACTATCAACACTGATCTGATCTTGCCTGCACAAGGTTGTAATTTGTGCTGTTTGTCTTCTGGGTATTACCTACTGTCAGCACAGAACAGCTTTAGGTTTAAAATTACCAGCCTCATTTAGTCTCTGGGCTGTGAATGTAGACAGGCTAGTTATATCAAAGTACAACAGCAGTAATAATAGTTGTAATGGCTAATATGCATTTAATTTTAGATTAAAGCAAGACATGACAAATATAGGTGAAAAAATTCCTGCCCTACTGAGAGCATTTGCACACCAGCATTGCTCGTGGTTGTTATTGCACATGCACAGTTTTGCCTCAAATACAACTAGAGATGAAGGTGTTGGGTTTCTGTCACTGACTGTTTCCAAGTCAAGCAATTTATCCTTTCTAGTGGAGCACATTAATTAATCTATCATGTATTATGCACACACCTTCCTTTTAGAACCAAACTGCCACAATGCTTAAACAATTTTTTCTTTGTCATATGGTTCCCTATCCCTATAAAAATCCCCCCAAGTTCTGAGTCCCACTAATTACCATTACCTTATGGATTTGTGTAGAACATGACTGAATCCTGCCATCAAAACAACAACCAAACAGCTGGGGCAATGACAACAATAGCTTAAATCCCTTATTGTCAATTTTCCATTTCATTGGATTTGATAGCACAAGGCAGTGGCAACCCTCTGAAACCAAGCAGGGTCATGCAGGTGCAAGTCCACACTGAATACAACATATGCAGAGGTCATACAACTTAGCTTGTCCCATTCCTTCCCAATTTGACACAAGCTGCTGTACTGTTTTCTTACCCTCATTAAAAAAAAAAAAATCACCTTCAATTTCTATAGCACCTTGAACAATTGCAACTCATCAGACATTGTGTATCTAAATAAATGTTTTTAAGTGTGCATTTAGAGGTATTAAAACAGAAGAATATGAGTTCGGATATACCACATGCATCACAGGTTATTCATAGACCTAAGGATAGCATGCACTATTTTTCACATGTACTTCACAAAAAGGTTAATTGTGCAATATATTTTCAACATCCAATTCCTAGGTTTAGCATATTTGCTACCTCCAACAGATCAAGTAAAACATAGTAACACTTATGCAAATTACCATGCACTCCCTTTAAAGTTTCATTGAGTTCATTACCCTTAAGGTGAAACAGGTGTATCTAGTTCAGGATGCTTTTTTTGCTGAATATACTCAAACTTCAACCAACCTTTGCAAGTCTACAACATAAAATTCTTCAGATAGACACATGTTTTCTTAAAAGGCCATTTTATAAAGAAAAATAAAATCCCCACTCACACTTTCTGCAGAATGTCATAGGTTCAGCAGTTCAACTAATTCCTTCTGTGTCTACTTGTCTTTAAGATTTTAACACACACATGCACATCATGTAATTGTAGGTACAATACTTCCCCTTATTATTTAATCCCCTGAAGCTATAACTGAAAAATGCTAATATTACCTTGCATGCTTGAAGCAGCTTGTTAAAGAAAGGCAATTTTCTCATGTGTCAAAAGATTCCAGTCTCATGAGATCCTCTGGTTAATTCATAAAGTAATTTAATCATAATTAAAGCAAAATTGCATCTTACCCAACCATCATGTTTTGCAAGACAGATTTAGCAAAAAAATAAGAAGTCTACATTGCTAGCAGGAATAAGGAAAAGGCACATTACAGGAGATGGGGGGAATTAAAGGTGAGAGGCTGTCAGCTCTTTTAGAAGAAATAGGGAACCTCAGAAGGTTCAGGCTCTCCCCAGCTCCCAGCGAGCTCATGGCTAGATGAGCCACTCTCATCTGTACGAGACAGATGACTTATCTGGCATGAAATGAAAATTAAAAATTATTTACTTGGGGAACTCACTCACCCCCAATTAATCACAGCGAGACCAAAGCACAGCTTCTGCTGTTCAGCCCCACAGAGCAGCCAGAAACAAGGTGCATTTTGTTTTCTGATGGGTTATATTCAGCCACAGAAGTAACCACATCCCCAAGGATGACATTAAAACCTAGATAACCGGAATTGGACCCAGTACCTAATGCCAGCTTCCTAGATGGGGTGAATTAAAAATAAATACAGCATGCAAGACAGCAAGCCTCTGCATTAAACCACATCTCATGAAGGAAAACAGAATAAGCTTTTTATGATTAAATGTTGTGTTCTTTTGTTGTCATTTTGGGGGGTTTTTAAATTACTGAAAACTGACATGTATTTCAAATACAATAACTAGCTATAATCTTGTTTATAGAAAGTGTCGGGAGTCAGAAAATCTACATTTAAATCATCATGTTACTGAAAATTATGGTATTTCCCTCACTGGCAGCTACAGAAGACTGAAACCTCAAGACTACATTAGAATCCAGTGAAAGCCGGTTCAAATGGAGCACCCAGAAAGACACAGGCTAGATATGGAAATTTGGCCTAATTCTAATGCACACACTGCAGGTGGGTGGAAAAAAAAAAAAAGAAAAAAAAAAAAAAAAGAAAAAAAAAAACAAACACAAAAAGGCCCCAAATAAATACAGAAACAAAAATAAGAACCACTAGAAAACTGCTGTCTTACCTCACTTAAACAAACGAACAGCAGCTATGTCAGATGGAACCAAACTTTATACTCACTAATAGCAGGTCCTTTCCAGAGAAGCAGCAGCACAGGTGAAACCATATTATATTCCAAGTTTCAACATTTGTTAAAGCTCGATTTTACCAATTCTTTTTTGCAAGAACCCAAGCCTCAAACCACAACGTTCCTCCTGGGAAAAGTCAAAGCCACGCTTTCCCCATGGCTGCACCCGAGTCAGATGAACAAAGCTTTCAGGGAGCACTGATGAGACAAAAAAGATCTGAACAAGAAACCCATCAGCCTCTGGAAACCACCTCCTCAGGGATGCTCATGACCGAGGTCTCCCACACTATTGTAGATGCTGGCAAACCCAATGGGAGGAATGATGATGTCTAACTCCAGTTCAGAAGGCTGAATAATTTCTTTATTATAATTATGCTATAATACATTAATATACTATATAAAAGAGGATACTAAAAACTACATGCTACTTTCTCTAATTACCATATCTAACTACTCCCAACTCGTGACCCTCTCGCGAGAGTCCAGACACAGGTGAATCCAATTGCCACCAGACTCAAACAATCTTCACCAGAATCCAATCAAGCAATCACCCCAAGTAAACAATTCTCCAAGCACATTCCACATGATACATGAGAAAAACAAGGAGCAGAAATAGAAATTGTTTTCTCTTTCATCTCTCTCTGTGCACCTCCATGAAAAATCCTGAGAGAGAGAGAAATGTGCTTGCCACACCACACCTTAATATTTTTAAAGCCCTCCCACAGACCTCGTTTATGCACCCAAACTTCCCATTTAGCGATACTCATTTTCCTAAACCCACAGATAGCCCTCACCTTGCTAAAAACACCTACAGCACCACTACAAAGACTTTAATTCACTAGTAAGACTCATGTCCAGCTTTGGATATCCATTTTTTTAGTTCACCTGCCCCTTGTTCCTCGCTAATACGAGATGCAGGAGTGGTGGAGGTTTAGAAGGGGTGTGTTCTTTCCAAACAGGTTCTTTTAGATTCCCGAGCCACTCTCAATAGAAGGAACACCAATTCAAGATACCAGGGCTTCAAACTGCAGAAGGGCCTTCCAGATATCAAGAAAAGCTTGTGATTTGGATATCTCACTGTTTCATCAAGAATAGGATGTATTTCTGACTTTCTTTCTGACAACTCAATGCTGCATTCCATGAACACCAAGAACTTGAAAGGTGTAGTCCACAAAGAACTAACAACCATGGAAAAATAATACAAGATACTCTCACTCTGCACAGACTGTGACACTTATGAAATGGACCAAAATGAAAACACCTTTCACATCTTCCATTATTTTTAAATAGAAAATATCCATATAAATTATTTTTGAGAATCATTGTTATATTCAGAAACATTATTTACTCAGAGGTCTTGTTCTTCTCGAAGATTTCAATATAAATCATTACTTTCAACTGTATCAACTCTATTCAGCTATTTCAACTGTAATTTTTGAAGTCTTGAATAGAAGGCCAGTGAGCATTAAATAACTGGGTTTGATGTTAAGTTGTTCAACTCATGCTTAATTTTTACTGCAAGGTTCAGAGAACCTGTTTCAGAGATACTGTAGATTTCTTTTCAAGAAACCAACTAAGTACTGTGGATATTAAACCTGTGCTATCTGCTACTTCCAGGTTGATGACAACATTTGTGAAAAAATATTTAAAGTATGTATTATATTTCCTTGTTTAGAGTGGAGATGATATTTAGAGTTCAGGAATGGTGGCAAGCAGACAAAAGGGACACGAGGTCTCCAGCACATTTGCTGACACTGTCATTCACCCAACCTGTAAATGTTATAAAGGGGGATCATGATCCCCTGGGAGATTATTAGCAGTCCACTACACTAAAGGCCTAATAAATCACTGTCAGTGTATGCCTACATTTATTAATCTTATTTTTGTTGACATTTGTTCCATATTACCTAATAATCTGAATCCATCTTGAGTAACTGCTCTAATCAGTCTTTATGCTCAGCTGCTGCTAGCAAGTTAAACACTGCATTCATCCAGGTCCTTTGAAGGCATTTCAGCCTGACATGTACATTTTCTGTATCGCTGAATGAGGACAGGAACAAGCTCTGCCTACCTTAAGAAAGGAAAAGCACAGCCTCTATCTGGCTGAGACACGAGTGATTTGTTTTATTTTAATGCAAATGTTCGCTTTCAGATCAAGGTCACTAATTAAAGATCCTGATTTGCCTGACTGGTAGATCTTTTAAATCAATTGATAATTTATTAACATTGATTTTGGACCCAGGGCACTGAGCCTCTCTTACTTCTCACAATGCATCTGAAAGATGCCAGGAATGAAGTTGACATACACAACAGCCCTACCATGCCAAGAGCTTGCACAGGGGAAATTTGACACAGAAACTAGGGAATATAGAAGAGTTATCTCAGCAACTTAAAGCCTGAAAAGGCAAAGAGCCAGTCCTGTCTTTGACACGTTGTTTAGTCAACACATACATGATTCTTATTTCCAAATCTTAACAGGACAGCATAATTAATCTACTCTGAGAGGGAGTTACAAGCTTCACATTCTTCCAGACTACAGCACAGTTGCCCCCTTCCCCTCAGGAGAGAACATTTTAAGCCCAAGCCTGACTTTGTAACACTGTGTTAACAAGGCAGTCCTCTTCACATAAAGGACTAATCCCACAATGTTCAGTGGCAAAACCACCAGGATATTTTTGCTGTAATAATAAGCTGATGTCACCACAGCCACAATGGGGAACAGTAAATAAAATTGTGGCTCAGCAATAGCCTTGTCACCAACTTGGGCACTGGGAGGGCTGAGCCACTAAAGAACAAAGCCACATTCAGTAACTTCATCCTTCCATCTGCAGGTGCACTGTTTCAAAAGCTGAGAAGTTGTTCTGCCTTTACATTAGATGAACTTCAATTTCAAGCCTCTGTTTCTCCAGGAGGGAGGCTCTTCCACACCTTGCTCTAGCCATCTGAAGTTATTTCTCTTGGGTGGCATAAGGAAACACCAAAACCTTTAGACCATTATGCTTCAGCAGTAGATGACAGATGACCTAGATGGGCTTTCAAATTAAGGGCTGTTCATTATGTTCATCTGGAAACATACCACCAAATGATTTTCACATCTTTATTACCAACAAGATACTCTGAAAAGCAACCTTTAACAGATTGGTTTACACAGTGAACCAGAAATAAAAGGTGTATCAGCAACATAAAGGAAAAAAAAAAAAAAAAAAAAAAAAAAAAGCAACACACTTCCCCAAGAATATGGCATGTAAGCACCAGGAATGGCAAATGTCCATCTAGACAGTCCTAAAAGCAAGTGAAGATTCCAGGCTTGTGTTGTTCATGTTTGTTTCCTACTGCTGGCTGTACTGAAGGCCAAGGGAGTCTCAGACTGGTGCCAGAAGGGATCGGGATCTGATAACCAAACAGTGACAAATTTACCCTGGCCAAACATCTCACAGCATATACAAGCACGGGCAGGCTGGTGTTACAGGATGTCCTTTACTAACTGGGAACCAATGTGCAAAAGGATAAAGCACTTTACTCATCACACAAGAAATCTATGACAGAAACAAGAAATGAACCCAGTTTACTGGCCTAACCCTAACCCTGAGAAAGCATGTTGGGACAGATGCAGGGATCTACAGTTCTTATACTGAACTGAAAACAACAGGTAACGAAAGCTTTGAAAAGCAAAAATTAGATATTTTCATTTAAAGCAAACACCCATACAGTTTAGGTAACTAAAGTGGACTCAGCAATTGAGGGATTAATCAAAGGATTTATTGACCAAAAGATTAATGAACGGAATGCTCCAAATGTTTAATATAAACTAGAGAGCATGACTACTGTCCATTTTTCATCCTTATGGAATATCATTAATACAGCTGTCATCCAGAATTTGAGGCTACGTGATGTTTCCAAATCAAGTTTATTTTTAGGTGTAATACCTGCTCTGAGTTTTGGTCCCAAACTAGATCACCCAAAGCACTTGACACCAGACATGGGGATAATGAGTGTTTACAGAACACTGAAACTGAACAGCCAAACTGAAAACAAAGGCTCAGAAAACAGTAAAAACCTGCGTCACTTCATGTTCTGTAATTTACTCTCACATGAAAGTACCATTACATCCTAAACCCATATTTTTCCTGTGCAAAAAGCAAATTGACAAAGTATAGGAACCCTAAAAGCAAACCCACAAGTGACCTGAGAGTTTGCAACGGTCCCTTATGCACCAGGGTCAGCCAGTGGGGACTCAAGAGACAACCTTTACAATTTACAAACCCATCCTTTCTCATTAAAAAAAAATACAGGGAAAAGATGGTGTCCAAAAACACCATCCAAGCCCTGGTGGCAGCAACCTGGCCATCATCTCTCAACTCAAACCCAGCACCACAGACTGCTTCAGCTGAACTGGGAGAACCCACACCTCTGTAACCCTCACTGCAAACACATCTGGCACCACACAAAACTGTTAAGATGTATGAAATAACATGCCTTGTTTAGCAGCATAAATGCTGAGCTGAACTGGATGATGAGCAACAGCTGCCAAATCTGCCCCAAAATAGTGGCACAAAATATTTAGTGATTAGACCTGCTCCCCATAAGGAAAAAAAATTTACACATTTGTGTGAGCAGGAAGCTTTCCAGGGCTGACTTCTATCTTAAAAATCCCAAGCATTTCTATAAAACAACATTTTGAGACTTTAAAGGTCTTGCCTTTACTGCTAGCCGTGTAGTACCAAACAGTTTGTAGGAGAATAAAATTATCTCCAAGAAATGCTGCTGTACCAGTTGGGACTTTCCCAAGCGGTTCTGCAATACCCCTGTACTGAACCTTTCTGAAATCTTATTTTCTATAGGTTGGTTTGCACTGGAGCTGCTGCTGACAATAGAAATTGAGGTTTTGGAAGTAAAACAGTATCTAATTTACTACTGATTGTGAAGTGCAAAAATGAGAAAACACAGCTTGACTTTAAGAACATATTGCAGCTTTGCTCAGTTGGCAGTATCAGAAACATTTTTCTTTTTTCCTAATTTGCAACCATAAATGTCATCTTTAATAGAATTTCAGTGGTTATTTTAACTAAAATAATTTCCAACTATCACTAAAAAACTGTCCTCTGCAATGAATGTTCTTAAAAAATACTCTGATGTATTCCCTGTTCTCCATGTAAGATGAAGACATAAGTGACACAGAACAGAGGTTACTGAAATTGGTTCCAAATTTTCCAAGGTCTCCACGTGATAAAAATCACTAAACCATGCTAGAGTAAGCAGATGGTGGAAAACACAATTTTTTTTTTTTTTTTTTTTTTTTTTTTTTTTGCTTCTCTTTTGATCAAAAGATAAAGTGGTGCTTGTTTGGGTTTTTTTTTAAATCAAAATAAGCTGGACTTCTACATTTCCATACAATTAGTCTTGTACACAGACTAGATAGCTCATCAATAGATATCTACAATTCCTGTTGGGATACAAGACAAAGCACAGCCACCCTCTTTTGCCCTCAGTGCCTTGAAGGAATTTGGGACACCCTGATCCTCTTGGTTACTGATTTCCTCACACAGCAGTGCTCTGAGCCTCTCCTGCCACTGGGTTAACTGCATCCAGAAGCAATGCTTGTGGCAAGTAAAGAACTCCCAATTCCCAAGAAAAGATTCTTAGGCAAATGCAGGAGCTGGATCTTTTTCCAGCTGGTATTTTCCAGCCTGGTCCAGTGCAGATGCCCACCAGGGTGGGCAGCTGCAGCCTGAGTTCCAGCAGAGCCACTGCAGACATGCACCTGCCAGTGCTCAGGTAATGCTTTCCCCTTGGAAAGGCCTGTGTGAGGATGCTGGATACTAGAAGCCTTTCCTTGTTGTCTGGATCAAAGCCCTTTGCAGAGGATAGGTGCTGAAATGATCCTTTTTAGTATGCTGTTGAGTATTTTGTTATGGATCACACCATCTGTCCAAGCTAGTGAATGCAAATGACTCCATCAATTTTTCAAGTATAAGCTTAAAAAAAAAAAGAAAGCATGTGATAGTAAAAAATCCCTTACAAGCACTTTCCACTGCACAGCTATTATTTGAAATCTACTACTGAAAATGCAAGATTGTTTCAAAAGCATGTTCTAAATTCCTAAAAAATATCCCTATTATTTGTAACCTCACCAGTCTTTGTATGAAACCAATACTCTTGGCTTTTTCATCTAAATATTAGCAGATACAGTACAAAGTATTTTGTTGATATTAATGTGCTTACAGCTTATTACACTGAGTTAATTAAAACCTGAATAAAGTAAAATCTGGAAATTCTGCATGTCTAATTTGTCCACGAAAGCAGCTTGGGTAATAACACCCAGCTCTGTAAGAGCATTAGGCTATCACAATGCAGCATATGATTCTGTTCCAGCTCTATTCATTTCCCAAAGAAATGGGAAAAGCTGCATGGCTTTATGGACAAACCATTAGCTCATCATCTCTAGGGAAATGGTTCATCAAAGCATTTTGTCTCCAGACAGATTAGATCTCAGCCTGCTTTTCCTTCAGCAGAATGCAGCAGCACACAGACCACAGAAGGGATGTCCCATTTGGGGCAGCCAGAGCCTGAATTTTTTGGGAGTCAAAAGCCAGCAGCAGCTTATAACAACCACAAGTGGAAAGGTGCTGTCAGAGGGCTGGCATATCCAGCAATTCAGTTCCTGTAGCATTCAGCCCAAAATGTGGGCTTCAGGGAGCACTACAGCACCAGGCTCTCCTTCCAAAGGGAAAGACAGGGAAGGGAAGGGTACCAGCCAGGCTGGAACTCCAAAGAGTCATGTAGATGTACCAAATACCTCAACTTGGAAGGGACTCCAACTGGATGTAGTATCTTTTCTGCCCTGCCTTAATGCCCCACTCAGAGAAATCCTTGGAATGCCCTTCTGTGATGACACAGTCATGTCAAGTCTGAAATTCCTGTGTTTAACGCATTAAATACATTTTAATACATTAAATAATTGTGTGCACACATGGACAGGTAGACAAACACTGAGCCAGGGTTTTATAGCCACAAGGCTGGAGCATCAGCTGAGTCCAGCCTGACATCACTCACTTGCATTGATGAAGCTGAGATAATTCACACCAGCTGGGGATTGATCCCAGGAGAACCTTGATTGCCATGAGTTATGTTAGCTGCCTGCACCCTCTCCTACACTGCTCTTATCCAGCATGATCTCTCATTATTGCCATGCTAGACCCACTTTGTTCCTAAGACAGAATTTTGCCCCCATAAATATAAATACTCCAATAAAAGGTTCAAATTAGCATCTGGATGATATTTAATTGTACCTGTATTGTAACCACCTAAAAATGACTTTATGAAATTTAGTCCACATAGATCCACCCAAAATCTCACTTTTGTTTAAGTATTTGTCTTTTCTCCTAAAATCCTTGTCTCAAAGCTCTTGTGACTACAAGAGAAATTTAATATGCCCTTTAGAGTGGAATAAAGCAAAATAAGGAAGAGTCTCCTGCTGACTGTGTCACAGTCAGAAGAAAAAAAATATTTGACCAAAGCTCAAATACCTCAAATTCAATAAACCCAAGTCTAAAAGCCTTGGACTATTTAATGAGTTATACTCCTGACTAACTGAACTTTATTCCTTCAAATTTTCAGAAATTAGAAGGAGAAAAGGCAAGAAACAACATTTAAACTGACGCACACTTAGTGCTTCTAACGAATTTTATTTCTCCCTAAATTCCTCTCCCAAGTACTCCTTCAGCACGCACTGTAGAGATAAAGTGAAAATCCTGATGTATTGCTTTGGAAAAGCTTGGTTAGAACATTTCAGGGATATGCAGGCTCAAATAGTATGCACAGCAACAGCGGATCTCTGCATTCAGAAAGGAGCTGAAAACCCAACTCTGATCTCCACCAACAGCTCACAATTTCTGCCAACATCACTTCCTACTCTCCAGAACACAAAAAAAACCCCACACTGTTTGTAAGCAATTATTAATTCCAAAAGATGGAAAAGGAATAATTGCAGTAAGGATCTACAAGACATGAGCAGAAATATTCCCACATTCCCATACTTAGTTTCCTACCTCTCATACTTCCTGCATCAGCTTACCCAGGACATCAAGTTCATGTGGCAGCTCCTAGAGAGTTAAGGTCCATGTGTTTTTTCAAATTCATATCCCACTAACCACAAAAATGATCAGGAAAAGCTAAAACAACTTTGTAGAAACCATGTACATCACAGCAAGACAAGAACTTCAGGCATTGCTCCTCTGCACAGGGTAGTACAAAGAACTCTGACAAGCTGATGATTATAAATATTCTCTGCAGCTACATCTCTCTTTTTCCCCAGAGATGCAGGAAGAGCACCCAAAGAAAAACAAAGACAGACACTGTTGCCTTCTTAAAGTTGCCAGTTGCCATCAGCTTCTCAGCCTCAGGTCTTGCTCTTGCTGTTGGCAATTAAAAGTCCATTTAAACTCAGAACAAAAAGAGGCAAATTTGGATTTCTGCATTGCTTTTGATATAAATGCTGCAGTGAAATCCATCAGAGCCTCCTACTGGTCAGTTGAGATCATTCTGCTGCTCTGTCTGGTATCAGGTTGTCTCTTCTTTATAGGCTTCAGATTAAATTTACTGACAGGTAATTTATTCCTCTAAGAGAATCAAAACTTGCCACAGTCGTTCCAATGTAACCTCATGGGAAGGCCTCCAGCACGCAGAGGTTCAAGCAGGAGAACTGGAATCCTTGGGAAGCTGTGGTTCAACAATGGCCTCTCCCACCAGCTGGAGATCAGCACCAGCCCAGCAAGTTTTCCCTACAGGAAGGGACTGGATGAAGACAGGGGAAGATGGGACCACAGAAAGGAGCAAAACTGAAATGGGACCACCGAACTGAGTGAAACTGAAGCAAGGACAAAAAGCCATGAATAGAGCTAAATCCTGGGCATACCAATGTTTGCAAAGCAAAATGTCACCTGGTGGTAAATAAACAAACATCCACAACTCTCACCTCCTGGAAAAAGACACAAGATAGTACATTCTATCCCCAAACTCAGCTCTTCAGCTGCAACTACAGTTCACTTGCATTTTGGAGCCAATTACTTTGCACTTCTACAGTAGATAAGGTAGGTGTAAAATTCAAACCCAGCATCTGCATATCTGATCAACCATGAGAGAGTTAGCTATTGATTACATGTAGATTATTATTTTACTACTTATCATTGTAATGTTCTATTACATTATCATCATGATCATCCTCTCTCTCCCTCCTCCCAGTCAATACAATACTGTAACCTAATCATGCCGTAGAGTAAAAACTGCAGGGAAAGGAACAAAGGAACAAAACACCCTGCTCCCTCTGAGTGCAGTCTGTCATGCCTATCCTGAGCACTGATAAAGGTGCTGATCCCACATTACTTGAAGATAAAAAAAAGAAAAAAGTCACTAGGACTAGACGTTAAGTCAGCAGAATAATGGCTCATGAGGCGAGCCAAGAGTCCCCTGTGGCACCCTGGGGACATGCTGGCTGTCCCAAACAAGTCCCTTTCTCCAGCACGACAGTAACACCAGCCCAGCTTTTCTAGACTCTTCCAAAGCCAGACTTGAACAGGAATGAGCTGGAGTCAACCTGCTTGGCTCAAACACTGTTTAAAAGAAGGCCAAAAAATAGTCTCAATTTTTTGGGGTTAACGCGCTTTTTTTATCTCAAGCCATTTCAACCAGCCAGTGGAGAGGAAGTTTTCCAGGGGTCTAGGAGAGGCAGAGGTTGATATGCAGTGACAGTGAGCTCACTGGTAAAATTAGAAACTACGAGCAGAACTCTGGAGGGACATCAGAGCTGTCTGGGTGGTACATTGCACCAAAAGGGTCCTCAGCCACAGCCTTCTCCACCAGTGACATGAGGACAGCTCGTGTATACAAGGACCAGCTGCAAGCTCTCTGTCACAGCAGACAGGAGGGATACTTGCTCTTGCTGCAGATAGTCTCCACACATCTGTCTTAGTGCCTCTGTCTCACTTTGCTTCAGAGCATCCAAGACAAATCTGATTTCCCTAATTTTTTTATCTGGAGTGGGGAAGTGGGAGCATTTAAATTATGTCCAAGATGCATTACAGGTTTATTTCACAACCAAGCAATTCATGGCATCTCTCTATTTAGATAAGAATATCTGAAATATTTTTTCTTAAATGCAAGACATAAATATTACACAGTTAAAGATCCTGCAGTTCATTATTGCCTACTAACTCTTTGTATGCATGTCTTTTTTTTTTCCTCTATTTGTACTATAGCAGTTCTTATTTTTTGTGGTCAAGCTGACTTTTGACATTGAAAAACTGTCTTATTTGTCTTAACATCAAATCCACAGGATGGGAAAAAAAATTTAAACAGCAGCATATTACAAATGCATAGATGCAAACAACAAAACCAAGGCAGAACCTTCTCACACCATATTTCCCAGATTTAGCTTTGTTTGCCATTAACATAGTTGATTTATATTCAATGTCTTCTCTGTGCTGTTCTGATTTAAACATCATTTTAATTTAACTACCCTTTTTTCTGTGGGGACTTCTTGTTAAAATTCCATTCACAACACAGCAATTTCTCTAAATTACACTGATGTAGGGATGAACCGATCTTATCAGCATCATTGAACTAGCAGAGCTCTTAATACAGGGGGTTTCATTATTTTTGCTGTGACATGACTTGCATCAAGCCTATTTACAAACACTAAACTGGTCTGAAGGATACCAGCAGCCAGACAGATTGACAGAAAGACTTGACAGCAGAGGCTCAAGCTTATGTCTCTGCATTAGAAAATACAAGGAAAGCAAAAGAAGCAAAACACACAGCATTACCAAGAAAAGCTCAAGCAGTTAACCAAAAATTACAGAATTGGGGATGTACAGTTACCCAGATAAACCAAACAGTTTACAAATAAAAATATTCAATAAGACAAACATAAGCCTTTTGCATAGACCCTCCTAAAAGAACAGAGGATTTTCTCAGCAGAAATAAGAACTAAGGCCTCCACCAAGTGTTATTTAATATTCCCTTACAAGTTCAGATAGGCAAACTACAGCAACAGCCAGGAAGGAAAGGATCTCCTTTGATAACATAAAATGGGAAAATAGGGGGGGTTTATCTTGCAACTGTACAAGCACTGATCTTGGACACCAGCAGAACAGACTGCAGTGATACTCCTGTGCTCCAAACATGATACTTTCTCTGCTTGTCAGTCAGGAATGAGATAATACAAAAAAAAAGGACATTTGTTAGGGGCTTTGTTCAATCCACTGCTGTTTCACATATACAGGTTTTTCTTCTACTTTTTTTTTTTATTCTAAACTAGGAGAGTCAACCTTTTTTTTTTCCTTTCAAAGCAAAAGGAAAGCCAAATCTTAGGTAGATAAGCAGAATACTCACTCAACCTCTGTCCTCCAATATTTCATGATTCACAGTTTACAGTCATAACAGGATTTTGAATCTTGACAGCAGCCAGCATCGTGCTGGTACTATTTAAAACCTCCCTAAATGGCACTGCCAGCAGGAGGGAAGCTAACAAGAACTCAGGTGTTTACAATCCAGAGCAGCAAGGGAAGCATTGGAGCAGAGAGATATTCAGCTGCCAGACTGACCACCTTTCCTGCTTTATTAAGAGAAGAGAGGAAAGATTAAAAATTGACTGGTGGCCTTAAAGTTTCCTAGAAACAGCTCTTCAGAAGCAATTGCAATGATGTTTCAAAAACATGCCCTTGGAAGACGGATAGAACAGTGATGTTTTAAAAACATGCCCCTGGAAGATGGACAGGACAGTCTCTCAGCCTCCTTCTCCTCCCATAAGTGCAATTCAAGACAAATAATACCACGCAATTGCTTAAGAGGAAAGAAAAGGCAAAAGCTTAAAAGGTCTATCAATTTGCAGTACAAATCTGCCACTAGAAAAAAAGTTTCATCTTGCATGCAGGTGACATTTGAGAGACAGGTACCCACTAGGTATGCAGGTTAAAGCTCGCCTCATTAAATTTCAATTTTTGGCCACTGCTGACTGACAGTATCTAACTGTTTCTATGCTTAAACTCAAGACACCCAAATCAGCAGCAATTTCATATCATATGCTCCAAGTAAAGATCTACAACTACTCCCACAGTCAAGCCAAGTCTGGCAGGAGTTATGAATTTTCTGTTTTTTTCATCCCCAGTTTCACCTTGAAAGCAGCTGAATATCAATGAAATAAAAATACCATAATCCCTTCTATTTTCTGTACACATCACGAAGATTGAGGAGCCATTAAATAAAAATTGCCAATGTGACTAAAATAGCTGTGCTAAGTAATGCAGAAAACCAACCAGAGAGAAACATCTTGCAATTTTGATCAATAGCAATTTCCCCTTGTATGTTTATCCATCAATGTTTTTAATGAAAAAGACCCTTCTTTAACATGTTCAGTCTCTAGTAGAGAATATAGTGTATTTAATTTTAGTAAAGTATCAACAAATCTCATTTACTAGACACAGGAGGCTAAAAGGGAATTTGAAGGTTGGTTGCAGGAAGATTTAAGATGAGCAGTCACATTAACTCTGTAAGACAATTAAGCTGAGACTTATTCTCATCTACCAAATTCCACTAGAAATTACCATTCCTCTTGAAGTGCTTGATAGCCACAACAGATTATTAATTCTGAGTTGCTGTGGGATTTTAGAAGTGCACCCTGACATCCATCAGCATGCACCCCACTCAGCACTTCTCCTACTCTTTTTGCAGTGCCTGAACCAGTTATGGACATTTACCACACACCTTAATTATGCCCCCAGATTAAATAGAATTGGGATGAACAGATATTTACTGTTTACTTAGAGGAAAGTGTGTTAAAAGATATCTCTTGTCTGACAAATCTTCTGTAGTTTCAAATACAAGGATTGCAGAAAAAAAAAATATTTTTTAAGCGTACCTTGCCATCCTTCAGTAAAACGAGTGTGTTAGCAAATCAAACTCAACACTGAACTTCAAAGTAACTGTGTACTTCAACAAAATAGAAATAGCATTTATTTACATTGATACATAAAAACAAGCATCTCTGGCTTGTTGGAGGCATTTTAATATCATTTAATAGAGGCACTTTGCAATCTTAGCATTTTGTAATGTGTTAACAGTGCTTAGTAGATTCTTAAAAGGACAAATATAAACTATTAATATTTTATGTGCCAAGATCTTCAGAAGTCTTTGGGGCTATTGATTACTTAAACCCATTAAGTGCTATTTTGATCTTAAATAGCTGGAGATATCTGCAAAGAGATTCAAGCTAAGTGGTAATGGCTATTTTGAGAACAGGCAGTTTTTTGGTAGCTATCATTACTGATAATGAAGTTTTCACTTTAGAAGCCACTAATCAGCAAACAATAGCTGTTAGGGCAGTTTTGTCCAGTTTTGTCCCTTTTTTTTTTTCCTCTTGATTCAAACATGTGTGAGTCTAGTTCTTACCAGGAGCACAGACCAAAAGACAACCATAAAATTTATGGCATGAGTTTTCTAAATATGTCATTCCTGCTTACACTTCTAGAAATGTAGAAAGCCATTCTAGAAATGGCTGAAGATAAGACTTTAAGTTTGATTTCAACCACAAAAACAGATCATACCACAACAAGGATCATGAAAGAGGGAGTAGCTTACTTAACTATATTTTGTCTACCAATTCTTCAATATTTACTTTCAAAAGAAAGAAAACAATGAATGCATTTCCACCTAGTGAAAAAAGAACCATCATCTAAAAAATTAAAATAGCATTAATTCAAAGAATACTCTGAATATCTGTAATTTACATCTTCACTTTCATATTTATGCCAATGGTCAATTCAGAAAGAAATATGGTACATGCATGGAACTGAATGCAAAATACTTCTATTCCTTTGAAAAAATGAAGGCAGGAACTGCTGTCCATGCTTTGACCTGGCAAATATTTAGTCCTGCAGTTAATATATGAAAAAAATTCTTTTCACATTCCCAAAATGAAGTGCCTAAAGAGTTAAGAGAGAATAGCAAAGATTTGGTGTTTTGTGCTTGAGGGTTTCTGTTTGTTGGGGGGTTGTGTGGTTTGTTTTTTTTTTTTTAAACAACGGGAGTGCAAACCAAATTTCACTGAAAGAACAAAGTTTGCCACCTGCCTTACTGAGAGCCATATGAAATCACCAGTGTTTGTCTCCCTCCAGCCTTCAGTGATGTCAAGGTAAGCACTTGAATATCAGGAGATGGATTTTTTCTATGTACATCCTCTTCTGTTATCCACAGAAGATTTTATATTGTACATGGAATTAAATCAAGAGTGTGTACTTCACAAAAATTGTCTTTTGAAGGGAAAAAAAAACAATCTGAGTGAAAATATACTGAAGTTAAAAAACCATACAACAAACAAACCCACACCTTTCTTCTACAGACAATAATTATCCTGAAGGTAAAGGATCACTACAGGAAACTAGGAAAAAAATGAAAACTCACATTATTTTGAGCAGTACAGCCTTATTGTTCTGTATCTGATCTACAACTGACTCCTGGTTGCTACACAAGACAATCTGCAATCTCATACATACTTTTACCAGTACAAGAATTGGGAGTAAGTAATTTCCCTACCAAAAAAAAAAAAAAAAAAAAAAAAAACCTAAAGCAAACAAACAAACAAAAAATGCCATCCTAAAAAAGATTAAGTGAGATCAGCTTAGGGTTGGAAAACACCCAGAACAAAACACAAAAACTGTGCTATAGAAACTTTAATGTGAAGAATCTCCTCTGAAGTTGGCTCAATTTGTCCCACTGAAAGGCAGAGGAGAACACTCTGCAATGCAGTGCAAGGAGAGGTGCTAACCTCACACTACCTTAAAAAAAAAAAAAAAAATCTAAAAAACCAAGCCAAAACCAGAGAGAAAATTGCTTACTCCTGTTTATTGATTCTTCTACAACTGGATTTGTTTTGTTCTATGCAACACAGTGAACTGATGAAGGAAGCTGTATATATCTCAGTAAGATCAGTATTCAAAAGGTACAAAAAAAGGTCACTTCATAGTCACCATTTATCAGAGGAAAGCAAGAAAAAGCAATGTATTACTGCAGCAAAATAACATTACCTATTTCCATACCAGGTTACAAAAAGACCTTGATTTTCTGTAGGTGTATTTTAGTAGCAATGCTGAGGATTGTGTTTATCCTCCAGTTGAGGATTGTTTTAATCACAGCACAACATGTATTTCAAACACCTTCAGAAAGTGATTGATGATATGAAATTCAAAAAGCTTAACCCTCAAAAAGCAGATAATATGTTTACTGGCTAAAAAACCACAGCAGCCCAGAAGTTCCCTCCATGACAAGAAGCAACTGCATTTTCTTTTTCCTCACCCAGCTCTGAGGTGCCCCCGATTCTATTGGGAATATTAACAAAGCAGTATTTACAGCTGCTCCACCTGTACACACGAAAGTACCTCAATTTTTGTTTTACAATTACCTTTCAGAACAACTGCTTGCCTGTGTCCTGCTCACAGCTGATTCATCTCATTGATCACACTGCACTGTGACACTGACAATGACTCAGTTCCATTTTACTCCAGACTTCTCATTAAAAAATCGAGTTAATTAATGCAAAACAAACTAGTTTATAAGGTTAAAAACAAAGACTTGAAAAGGTGTTTTTTTTCTGGCTGGGCTTAAGGTGGAATAAAGGTGTAGCATTGACACCAACTATGTTTATTGAAGTTTTAAGCACAGTATTTGTTGAAAATGTTACCCCACTACATCTTAACTGCAGGCACTCAACACACAAGATTTGTATTTGATTTTCTCCTGTGATGTACAATCCTTTCTGCAAGTCCCTGAAAGGCATTTGACTTCAGTGCCTAGTGCCCATTTCAGAGTTCTGCCTAATAAGAAAATCTTCACTTCACCTGAGAAAAAGGCAGCCCTGATGTCCCAGCCCTCACTTCCCATTCCCAGGTTTCCCTCCCTCAGTACCCTAACGGGAACAGCTGGCTCAGAAGAAATCACAACACAAGCCAATCTCCTCCAAGTTAGGAGTGTTTGACAGCAAAACAGAAAAGAACAAATTGAGCTATTAGTCCCTATAAAAATCCTGCAAAAAAAGCCATCACTTGAAATCATTTGGAAACAGAGATTTTAAAGGGCATCTCATGGATGTCAAATAACAAACTCAAAGCTCTGTTTCTTGCAAGGTGTTTTTCCAGCAAGGACTCTGGTGTTTCTCCTCGGATATTGCATCCCCTCCTCATGCCACAGTGCAGAAACCCAAGCATCAGAGCATGCTTCCACCTGCAGCAAGATCTCAGAGCAGGACTGAGCTTCACCACAAGCAGTGCCAGGCCTTAAAAACCACAGGTCTGTTGTTGCAAACTTTGCTGCTCAAACCAAAAGGTTCCCGTGCCCTCCCCAGGAGCTCACTGAGTTATCCAAGCTGGCAGCAGGACACAAAAGGAGGGTGCAGACAGCTGCTCCAGCAAAGCTGCTCAGGTCAGGTTCTCCTTCCGTGCAGGGGCAACGTGGAGAGGGGGGATGGCACACAACAAGGCAGGAAAGGTCAGGAACAGAGAGCTCTGAGATAAATTGCCTTCAGGCTCCTTGAAAAGAGAGAAGCCACCCACAAGCAACCCTGGGAAGAAAGAGGAGGCTGGGTTTTGAAAGCATTTTAAGCCTTGTTAATGATAACTGAGTTATATGCATATATAAAATTAAACAAATCAGGGTTCAAACTGGTCTAACCTCCATCCCCACATAACCTCAGATATAATTAGAACCATGGAACTTTCCTAGCTGTCAATCAATTTCTTCCTTCAGAAGGGCAGGGTGCTGCTCTTTTTAAAATAATGTATAACCAGAATATTTGAAATATCAGATACATGACCAAAGACAACACCTTTAAGTACTCTGAAAGTGCTAAGCATTATTTTCTAAAATAAATAAATTCCTAAACGAGGAAAAAAACCCCAAATTTTCATCAAAAAAAATTAGGAAGACCCACACACCTTCCACCAAATCAGTAAGCACTGAGACAGCAATAAGAGAAAGGAAATTGAGAGTAATTTGAGTAATTTCTTGTGCAGGATTGCTGTTTTGCTTGACACATAAGAAGCAGAGAAATACTGTTTATGACACCAACAGGAAAGAAGAGAATAATTTTTGATGCCAGGTACTATTGCTATTTCATTTCTATTAATATAATGGACATAAATTTGAGACATTTAATGATTCACTAAATCCCACAAAAGGAGGCAGCCTACTGCTCCCAGTAGCAGTGCTTCCCTAGTGCTTGTGCCAAGCTGTTAAGAGAGCAACAAATTCAAGTGCTTTATAAATATTTCTGCAGGACTGTAAATACCCAATTCACTGGGGAATACCTGTGTACACACAGGAAATACCAAAGCTAGTGCAACATAAATAGGAGAAAAAAACCCCTGTGTTACCCAGAACTGTTCTGTCTCAAATGCTCTCTCAGGTGTCCACTGTGCATCTACTCTGCACAATTCCATGTTAGATATGGTAACTTAATTTGGAGTATCCCCAATGCTGAGTCCAGCTGCTGACCACATATCCTCATCAACCTGGCTCCAGTCTCCTAACACCTGAGGTTTTTTTCATGCTGAGATGTTCTAGGATTGCTCTTTTGTCAAGAATTGCGGGCCAGGACTATGGTAAAGGCCAAGGGGAAGCACCAGCATTTTGAGAACTTGCAGCCATTCACTCACCTGCCTCATCACAGCCCAGGCAGAAATGAAAAGTATGAAAGAGCTTTGAGGAATGTGTTTCCCAAATGTTAATTTACACTGACTGCTTTAAGATTACTTGGGAATGATGGGGAGGGTGTAGAAAAAAGAGTGGGAGAAGCTGTTCTGTGGTGGGAAAGGGGTCCCTTCATTCAGATTTTTGCAATATTAACACCATGGCACCTTGACCATCATCTCACAGCAGGGACTACACAACAGAATGCAGCAGGACTATGTACTTCCAGTATTACAGCCCTTGTTTCCAGTTCCTTCTTACTTTAATCTCTAGCTCCTTCTTACTTTAATCTCTAGCTCCAAAACCACTAATTATTTACAGTCCTTCCCTGACACCTATATAGTGTTAACATTTTTATTCACAAGCTATTGCTACCATCTTCCAACTTATCTTCTCCTTAATCAGTCATTCTACATTTTAGATGTAACTCACTACATGGAAATAGCTGTTCCGAGTGATATAATTTTATCTATTTGTGTTTACACAAAGGACTGTTCATTTCACATTCAGGATCTAACACACAGATAAGCCTTACTGCAGAGGCATAGCTGGGAAAGCTCACTAAATAAAGGACCTCGGGATACCTGTGCTGCTTTTCTCTGGAGTAGAGTTAATTTGCTTCACAGCAGCTGATATGGAGGCATGGTTTGGATTTGTGCTAGGAACAGTGCTGATAATACAGGGATGGATGAGTTGCTGCTGAGCAGGGCTTGCACAGAGTCAAGCTCTTACTGCTCCTCCTGCCACTCCACCAGCAAAGCAGGCTGGGGGTACACAAAAAGTGGGGAAAAGAAACAGGTGGGACAGCTGATCCCAGCTGACCCAAGGGACCATATGGTGTCATGCTCAGCATATTAAGCTGGGGGGCACATCTGGAGTGATGCCAGACAGAAGCACAATTTTTCTTAAGAATGAAAACACAAAAGTAGAGCACTTATCCTGCTTCAAATCATTGCTGTACAAAGAGAAATGCTAAAGGTTTCCCAAAATTCATCATTCAGCCCATACTGGAAAGAATATTTAGCACACAACAGATGCACCAACCTAGTTCAGACTTGGACATTCACAGAAGAAACACTGTAGATAAAACTTTGACTTTTCCATTACGTACAAGGTTAATCCCTGTTCCACAACCCCATTTACAGGGTTAGCTATCTGAAAAGTAGCAGTCTCATCTGAAAGAGATATCCAGGAAGGAATTGGTTTCTTATTTTCCCCTGAAAACAGGAAATTCTTCCCAGAAGGGGTAAGACAAAGTGTTAGTCCTTGTTGGGGGCTGAAGTAAGTGCAGAGCCACTACAGGTACTCTGAGTAAGAAACACTGCAAACACATGTACCCAAAACTGCAGTGGTAATCAAATAAATGACTCATGCACACCAAAAAAAAAAAAAAAAAAAAAAAAAAAAAAAAAAAAAAAAAAAAAAAAAAAAAAAAAAAAAAAAAATCAGAACAGCCTCTGGACCTCCCCTGAAATACCAGACAGACCCTTGCATAAGCAGTGAGTCAATATTACAGACAACAAGCTTCACAAGAAAATGTGTGCCAGAACAAATCACCCACACTGTGATTGTTGCCATTTCTTTCCAGGTTTCCCCATGGGAATCTACAAAATTTTTATTTACAAGAAGAGCAAACACACCCCATTAGCAAAACTATCAATGACATCATTAGTTTGTTTATACAGCCCATAATTATGTGCACAACAGACCACAGGGTAGCACCAAAAGCAGGAGGCCATGGATTCCAGCTTTTATGCTTTTGGTACCACAAGCAAGGAAAATACTGGGGAAAAGACCTATCCAGCAAACCCTGAACAACCTCAACACAAAAAAACCCAAACTAGTATCAGCAGAAAGAGACAAGTAACTGCCTGAAAAATAGGAAAAAAGTTACTGAAGTAATATTCTTTACTTTGAATTGCCTACAGCAAGAAAGACCCACTCCAAAGACACTACTCCACCTTAGTCACTCTAAGTGCATTTATATAAATAAACTTAACAATTAGATTGTTCACCTGTGACCACTATAACAAGACTTATTTTAACCTTTTAAACTTTGGGTTTACCCTTTCTCACAGAGAACATGTTTGAGCTTAATCTGAAGTGAATATTAATCCTAAACCTCCAATTACACCATCACACTCTCAGTAAACACTAATACAACTGGTGTTATAAAATAAGGGGCTAATTTTGTATGGAAGGAAGTTTCAAAAAGGCACAAACTTTTGGGAAGTCACAACCCAAATACCCCACTGTACTATCTAGATTATGAGTACAACTCAGCAAGGGGTCATTGCACATCACCCACTGTGATTCTTCACAAAGATTCCACAGAACCAATCCTTACATCTTACACAAAATTAATGGAAAAATAAAGCCTCATGAAGCCATCTGCACAGAAGAAATATGAAAACTATCATTAAGGATACTAGAGTTTCTTAATTTTTGGACAGGGAGAAAATTGAGCATTTTTCTATTTTTAAGACATAGCACTTGTCACTTCATTGTACTTGTGGCCAAAAAAGATTTTCAAGTACAAATTTAAATGGCAATTTTCTTTGCAACCATAACCTTTAAAATAAGTAGGTACTTAATGACAGAGCAACTGTCCAAATCTTCTAGAGACACTGGAATGAGGAAGCAGCAAGCTACAATTTGTTGGGATTTTTCTTAAAGCTCATTATTTCTTCCAGTATTTGGAACAGCTGGTAAAAGTAATCATTTGGCAAGGTCTGTCAAGGGATTTTTTAAAAAGTGTATTTGCTATGGTAGATTACATACTTTAAACCAAAATGAAAGGCTGAAACATACAAATATTTATGAAAGAACAGGGGGACTGTTCAGCCTTCCAAATTGTGCAATAAATATGCATGCACACACGTTAGTTCAGATGAACACATCCCTTCCATTTTATGCTCCACTATTTAATTCTTTTCACAGATCCATCTTCACAACCTTAAAGAGTCATGGAAATGCTGTGGACATGCAACACAGTTCTATATATCATAATAATAATAATGTATTATTAATCATTAGTAATAATAATATCAATGCTATTATTAATATCAACACTATTAATAACACAATTAACCAGTAAACCACACACCACCCACTGCCCTGAAGATCTCAGGAACAAACATGCTGGTGCTCTACACTGATGTGAGAAAGCCCTGATGCCCACATCACATGTACCACCCAAGGAGACTGTTATGTTCCTACGTCCACATGGATAAGGACAGCTTTCAAGTCTTGCTGGCATTGTTTGAAATGCTTTCTAAAGTCATGTCGTGAAAACTCAGCATTTTCTTTTCTTCTGGAGAGCCACTATAAATTTCATCTGGGATATCGATTTGCACCAACCAAACAATTTTTGGTGCACAGAAATGATGTTCCTCTTTGTGATAAGAGGGAAAGAAGATTCACCAGAAGTCATTAACCTCTTTAGAAAACATACAGGAGGAATTACTGCAACCCCTGGATGAGCTCGGAATCCAACTGCAATAGGAGACACACGCAACATGGGATAAGTGGAGCTATCATTAGCCTCATTGACAGAGACTCAGTTTAAAAACAACACCAAGCCTGGTAAGCAGCTGCTTGGCAAGACAGTGTTTAGACAGCCAGCTGACTTTTGAATTCCAGCCCAAAAGATGCAGCCTCATTTCTACTGATGTTTGTTGCTGAGCTTTTCTTTTTTCTGCACTATTGCAAATTTATCCAAAATTTCAAAAACCAACATTTTAATCTTCTACTTGTACTTAAGGAATATCACTAGAGTTTGCACCAACTTGTTCTCCAGCAGAAGGCTACAAATAAGATGTTTTCCTGCTCTTAGAAGTCCATTGAAAAAAAATACTTCTTCAGCAACATCCTTGTTACACCATTGGAGGAAAACACATCATTCCTAAGGACACAATGACACTCCCAGCCTTATCCCATCAGTTCAGATGGGCATTGAAAAGTTTTGACTAACTTGGATGCACCACTGAACAAAATCTAATCTTAAATGAAAAGACAGAGAAAGAGGAGAGCTAATTAAGTTCTCCCTCTGGTTCATTCCTTGCCATTACAGAGCCATGGAATTAGAGATGTCAGCTGACCCATGGAATTCAGAGGTACCTCAAAAAGCCTTATTTCAGACTACTTAAACATTCAAACCTTGCAGTAATGGTTACACTGGGAACCTGAGAGGCAACAACCACAGATTAAGTGTTTCTAGATATGGACCTGTTTTCTTTCTATACATTACCCTTGTATTTTCAATGCTATTTAGCAAAATATTCATGATCTTTCAAAGGTCTAGAATGACCATTTGGATCTAGAATGATCCAATAAAACCAGAATACAGCTAGGAAAGAAACTAAAGTACAAAGGTTTTAATCTAAGCTCAATATATCCAGTATTTACTTGAAGCAACAGATGGGCCAGAAAATACTTTTTGTGGCTTTCTCCTAGTAGCCCACAACTCCTGGTCCTGTGCCTATACCAGACCTCACCACTAAACAACAGAGGTGCCAAGGACTGTATGTTAAAGCAGGAGAGAAGAACCACAAGAATTTGATGGGGAACTGCTGACAGTACATGATCAAAATTGCACTAATTGATTAAACTTTTGGACTAACTTTCAAAATGCATGTTCAAGGACAAGTCATACACATTGTTCTTGACTAAGACAGGTATTTCAGCTACCAACCACACAGGTTAAGCAAGAAGGAAACACTTCTTTATCTACTGGCTTTTTTATTACTCACTCACTGGTGTGTATTTTAAATCAACTCATATTACTAAAATGGATTCCTTTATGTGGTGAAATTATATGAACAATAATACATAAGTTTCTCTGCTAGAATAGCTTCCCCTAGTGCAGCCATTGGAGTGCTCAAATTGGCAATAGACACAGCACTCATTTGCCAGTGGCATCACACCCAAGCCTTGAATTCACCAAGAAAAAATTTATTTCTTTCGGAAAATAAACCCTGTCAGAATCAATATCAAAGTTAGCAATTCCCTATTCAACAGGGAATCTTTTCAACTGAATATGAGGATCTCAGACTAAGCCATTAACTTGCAAAGGCTCAGAACAGAGAGCTTCCCAGTCCCACATTCAAAGCAAAGCGACCATCGTGCAATTTGTAAATGCAGCACAATAGGCCAGTTCTGCTTTCCAAACCACTGCCAGACTTGTTCCCATGCACAGCAGCACTCATCCCCAAGCATTTTAATGAAATATCAACTATTTCTGATGGAAAAGATATGCACTGTTTTGTGGCTGATATTCATAGGACTTCTCATGTTATTCTGTGCTTCACTCCTTGGCTCTAAGCCATTAATTGCAAATGACCGTGCTGCTGGGGAAAGCGCACCTTTGGAAATGCAAGACTGGAAAACCCTGGAGTTTCATGGCAAGTATTTTTCTATTTGCATAGTAGCAGGGCTCCAGCAAGCATGATCACTGGGTATCACCTTTCTCAGGCCTCTCTAGATGTATTTCAGGAGCTTACCCTGGCCTAAAATGGCCACGATACCTCAAGGACAGTTTAAAAAGAACAAGAGCAAAATAAAGCCCCTTATGCAAGGGCTCAAATGAGAAAATCCATTTTTCGTTGGAGCATATTAGCATAACCACAATACCTTGCTTTTGTTAGACAGAAAATTCTTCTGTTGATCACAGAAGGAAACTCATGGCAGACTCAGAAGAGTCTAACTCAGACTTACAAATTCCAAGTCCCTGGGAAATAACACAGACTTTAATATCACCACTGCCTATCTCCAGCAAAATGCAAATTAGGTTGTGAAAAAGAATACAAACTCCTTCCCTCTTCTAAAAACCAACAAAACCAACAAATTCCCAGCTTTTTTGTATCTCTTTCTCTAGTTTACTGTGCTCTGTTGCTGAGGCTTGGATGAACCACTGGGGTCATGGAGTACAAACACAAGTTATGTCAGCCAAAAATTGGAAAGGCTATACCTAAAACCCCCAGCAGAATATAAGCTGAAACACAGTGAGCCATTATAAAGCTGTTCCAAGCTCTGCCAAGCTTCTTGGTTCTCCATTTTCCTTGCTTCAGTGGAGAAGGAAGGATCTGAGGCAATTATTGTTCCAAAAACACTAGTGCATCTTTATAGACAGAAAGATCCAGGCAAAACCAGCCCCTTTTATTTCTGGTTTCAGTTTGGTGTGCACCTTTCCACAAAGAAACAATGGAGTGCCTATCCCAGAGCTCTCACCATGTATTTAGACAAACATAAAGATGGAGTTTGCAAGGACACAAACTTTTCACAATTTAACAGTTTTTCATTTGCCTTGTGTGCATACTTTTGAAATGCAGGTCAGAGTCAAATAGTCAATGCAAAAGGAAATAACAATGTGAGCTTTTTTAATGAGAGCACTGTATTGTTTCTCTGCTGTTCTTATATATCTGCAAAAGTAACTTGTTCCAACTGCGTTTTTCCTCCTTGGAGCACAAGATTTGCTACTCAACAACCTTCCCCTTCCAAGGCTGCAGAGAGAAAGGGAGTAAATTTGTATCATTCTTCCTTTGTATGAGGATTTCCACAGTGGTGTGAATTTTGTTTAAATTCATTTTCAAAAATAATTTTCCCTGCTCCTATAGCCCTGTGTGGGCTCATATCCCAGCATGCAGCAGCTTTAGAAAAAACTCGTAGAATATATCACCTTTGGTACAATATTCATAGAAGGCTCAAAATACTTCAGAGGAAGGAATGACTGAAAGGCTTTTACATAGTCACAATCCTGTTCCATTGAACTTGCATCCCTCCCATCATCATCTCATAGCTCAGTTTTACTGAAATACTCCTGCATCTTCTCTGTTGGCCTCTGCTTTTATCCAGAACTTTTCTGGATAAAAAGCCCCTCTGTTTCTGGGGGAACAGATATCCCCCTCCTGCCTAACCACTTGCATCACTAAGGAAATCATCCCCTTGATTGCCCTAACAGTACATTAGCAGTCAAAAATATATATGTTCTACCACTTAGGCTTGCGTGCCTGAAAGAGCAGATGATGCCCACTCAAGCAGCTTTTCTACACTCAGATCCCCCATCAATTTCAATGCAAATTCCCCACGGAGAATGACTACAAAGACTGGGCTCCTGCAAATATTTCTAGCATAATTCAACTCGGTTAATGAAGTAACCATAACACAAACCAGAAAGAATACCAGTTTAATATGTCAGTCCTTTGCCACATGAATAGAAATTATTATATACACATAGATATCATCTAAATCATGAAACAACTACAGGCTCTGCATTGCTAAATAGTGCAGCTGTAACAACAAAAAAAAAAAAACCTTTGAATCTTGAAAGGTAAAGATGTTTAACAGACAAACAGTAGAAAACCTAAACTTCACTTTAGGGAAAGAAAAGTGTGGAAAATCAGCATAGGTGACCTATCTATGGTTCAGTTTCTCTTGAGTAGATACAGTGATATGCAAACTACTTCAATACTAGCAGAAATGAAAAAAAAGTGCTTCAGGTTAAATGCCATTGACTAAAAAAAATAAAATACAGCAAATGAAGGACATGTACTCACATGAAAGGTATCCAAGTATGATAATAGTACCCATCTCTTAATTTCCAATAATCAGTTTTACACTTTTTACACATTGCCTGAGAGATAAGTGCCTAGCACTGAGTGCTTATCAGTGCACACATTGGCAATTTCAAGCAGCTTTGCTCAGGAAAAACAAGATTTCTAAGCTGCAGTCATCTCATTTTTACAAGCATCTGCTTTCTTTATTGCTTTAGGATTTAACATTCAAAAGGGTATATACAGCACCTAGTGATTTAAAAGATTTTCTTCCTCATGGGAAAATCCTTAAAAAATATGCTTCTCTGTTCATATGCTTGCATTTCAGTTGTATTATGGAAACTGACAGAAATTAACCTAAAACCTTACATTCTACTCTCATGACTACATAAAAGTAATACTTCAATCTACTACTCCTATCCTGCTTTTCCAAAAACAAAACAAAACAAAAAAACGAAAAAAAAGAAAAAAAAAAGAAAAAAAAAAAGAAAAAAAAAACCAACCCACAAAAAACCCACTTGAATTCTAGACAATGTGTGAAGTCAATTATATTAATTCCCTAATTAGATATTCTTTTCCCATTACCCAAAAAATTGGTATTTGATGCAATGGAAGTGTGCACAACACGTTATTAATCACTGTCAACAATGTGAAAGGTTGCAAAGATAACTACTCATAGGTATAGAATCTGGGCACATAGCCAAAAAGAAAAAAAAAACAAAACACATATATGGATATTAAGTTACCATCAATGGTTACGAATAGTTCTTGGCTTCCAAAGTTCAGCACTCAAACATCTGACATGCTGCCGGGATCTGCCTCACAAAGGCCTTGATTTCAGAGGGCTTTAACTGCACCGTGTTCTTGGGGAACAAGCAGAGCACTGCCACGTACTCTGACTGACAACATGCTTGGACTGTAGACACTCAAGTTAAGATATTGGAGCCTAAGACTCAATTTTGAACCATTTGCTGAAGTCCACAGTCACATTTTCCACTCAGACATTAAGGATGAAACAAGCCTATTAAACAGTCACCACATTGTTTTATGGTATCTTTGACATTATCTGCAAAGGAGACAACACTACATTACAAATAAAAACAAACAGTCCTTATCCAGCCATTAAACACAAATCAAGACTGAATGCTTACATTATTTAGAGGCTGTAAAAAAATTCTAAATTGAAATCCATTTTCTAGTTTAATAGGAATGGATATAGGAATGGAAAATAACTCATAACATAAAAAGCACTCTAGATTACTAATCTTAATTGGCAACAAAATATTATCACTGAAGTTCATCAAAGCAATTGACTTGCAATAGAATAATTTTGGCACACTATTTTCTTTCAGAAGAAAATTAGCCATTCCAAATTCCCAGATGAATCCAGTCACGATAACTGGACACCCCTTGAGTTGGCTAAAAACACGTGCAAGCTTTAAGGAAACATAATTAGCCCCTGTTGTATCCTCCGAGGACCACACTAACAGACTTTACATCACCTCTCTTCAAAAACCCAGCTGGGGCAGCAGCTACAACACACTCTGGGGCACTTCTGGCAGTGTGGGGTTGTTGATGTCCATGTGGGGGTTTGTCAGGGATGGGGGTTGTCCCCCTGCCCCCAGAAACAGATGCACCTGAGGAACTGCTGGGCAAATGCAGCACATCTACCAGCACAGACTGTGGGGCACACAGCACCTGCCAGGGCTGAGACAGGACAGACTCTGTCCTCCTCTCTCCCTTCCCTAGCTTAGACTCCCCCATCCCAGACAAGATTCACTGAAAAATAAGAAAACCCATTTTTCTCTGCCCTGAATATTTAAAATACACCTGCTGAAAAGGCTTACCATAGAAGCTGCTATCAGAACCACTCCTGCAACCCAAAGAAGCAGGACATGAGAGACCTTTATACTATGCTTTCATCCAAAATCATGAGATCTATTAAATAAATTAGTGGTTTACTTGGAAGATACCTAGCAAGATAAACTAATTAGCATGTATGATTTCTTTATACACACACTCCCTCTTGAGACATTCAAAACCTCTTGGAACAATCTTAATCCTAAATCCTTCTGCACTTGATAGTGACCAGCTTTTACTGCGGAGGAAGTGTTATCAGTCATGTTCCAGTTCCCTACGGCAGAGGAAATGACAGGGAGGAGAGGACAGCAGTTACTTCTTCATCATCTTCGAAAACATGTACACCTGATGCAGATTAGACAAAGTTCTTGAGCTGTCCTTGCTCCCCAGGAGCACAGGGCAGCACCAGAGTGGGATCACCTCCATTTCCACACACACCTCCGGCTCTGTGGGACATTCCTCTCAGCCCAGTTTCTCTTTTCAGAGCACACCAAAACTCTGTACAGACAGGAATTGTCTGCACCTCAATGCACACATGAAAAGCCACTATGGAACAGTAAAAAAACCAAAACTACTATGTATGGAGCAGTACAGTCATTTACAGGCTGCAGAGTATTGTCGTTTTCTTGTGGTTTCTAAGAGGGTTTTTTTTGTTTGTTTAGGGGGGTTTTGTTATTGTTTAGAAATAAGGACACTTCAATTTTGAAGCAGATTTCCTCATATGAGGTGAATGCTTGCATCATACTTGCTTTCCATGTGTCTTGTGTTCTTTCCTGCAAGACTCAAAGAAGTATTTCTCATAGTTTATCAAGATTATCCAGTTCCAACTTCTGTTATACTAACACCAGCGAAAACCCCAAATAAAAAAACAAAATCAGCACTGCAAGAACGAGCCAGTTCTCCTCCACCTTCCCATCCTTCATCACTTTTCTATTCTCCCAAAGATCAGCCAGAGACCTTGGAGCTACACTGCCTAAAAGCCACACAAGGCCATGCTCACAGCTGGATTAATTTGAAAATTATGCCCAACTCCAAAAGGCAAAAAAAACCCACAACCGAAAAAAAAAAAAAAAAATTAGCTTAATCCAAGAGGAATCCAATAGTGGGAGCTGCGTGTCTCAGATATTCTCATCTGCGTAGGGCAGCACTGAAGGGGTCACCCAAACAAGTCAGCCCTTGTAATGTGAAGCTGCAGCAGCAGCAGGAGAGGCAGACAGATCAGCCCAACCCATGTGACACAATCAGATTGTGAAGGGTTCTTTTGGTTGAACTTTTTAGTAAAGCTCCAGAAATGCTTCTTGCTATTGGAACATAGCCAGGCTGGGCCAATTATCACCACCCAGCTGCAGCACTTCCCAACCCAGATCATGCCAAAACAACCTAGAGAACCAGAGTGGGAGGGTTTTCTTTCACACCTCAGCACTTCACACACTCCCCTCCTGAACCACAGAGCTCCACCTTTCCTGCTATTATTTCCAATTGGCAGTTGGAAACTAACATTCTCCTCTATGAAGATATATGCACTGAAAAATCCAACAGCTACATCTACAAGCCAAAAATATATTACCTACAGATAAAGACAGGTGAATACAGAAGACTAAAAACATTGTATTTATGCCATTATTGATCACAATGTATGTTACAAAATCTGGATTTCCTGCTAATGCCACACAGTACGTGTCTTCTTTCTCATTGTGATTCTGCCAAAGTATTAGACACACTGACTTCACACTCAGCCACTGTAAATACAGTGCATGACATTAGACCACCCACCATCAATTCCAAGTTCCAGGCTCTTAGGAAAGCAATCATCTGCCTATCTATCCAGAAAGGCCCTTGCCTGTACATGCTTCCATCTACTTTGGCATTTCAATGTGCTGTGCTGAAATTCAGGTTACTCCATAGTTTACACAAGGTGAAAAATCTCCCCCACACTCACCTTTCATCCTCTGCCAGCTGGTCTATTATGCCATGTCATCTGAGTTTTAAAAGGATGCACCCATGTATTTATTTCCCCCACCTGATAAATATTTATGAATATTTTATTCCAGCCCTGACACATACACACTATAACTGATATTCCCTTTAGTTAAGCATCTTAAAGGAAAAGGAGTTTGAAGACAGGCTACTCCTATTGCCAAGCCTGAGCTCCAGCAGTCAGCTTATTAATAAAAATGATGCCATTTGGAAGGTAAATTAAAGAGACAACAACAACAACCCAGCACATAAGATTAATATGAGTTTCACATCAATGGAGTGCAGTATTTAAAACCTGCAAAAATTAAATGTTTGAAATAAAGATCTCTTCTGGTGTTTTGTGGTGATATTTTCATTCACAGAATGTGAGCTATCAGCCTGAATAACATTATGCAATTAAGAGATGGCTGATGCAACTTTCATTCATTTCTAATATGTTGATTTTGATCAAGGCTGATATGGTAAGGGCACACTTTCAATAACTGAATTAGCACCATCTAGTTTTTGTTTGATCAGTTTAACATTCATGTTATGAACCAATAGTGCAATAACAGAACAACTGAGGTCCAGTTCATGTTCATATCACAAAAAAATTTTAATACAATCCAACTTTACTTACCCTAAGCCTTGCAAATCTGTGATCTCTCCAGTTTCTAACCACTATCATTCCTACTGTGTTCACAGGATTTACTTAAAAAATTTGAGTATCACAGTACTAAATTGACGACATTTTAAAAATTCATTACCTTGTTTGACACGATACAGCAAACATCAATGAAGAAAACAAGGCATCTGAATTAGGAGACTTCAGGGAGAGACAGTGAAATAACACAGGCAATTCCATCTGCCTTGTTACATTTTTGGAGTAGTCATATCGGATGTATGTTGTTTATCCAAAACAAATCCTCCAAGTTACTGAGGATCTGATAGTCACTGCTGTCATCACAATGAAGAACTGAAAGACTTCAGAAAATAAACTGCAAGCTAAATGCTTGCAGCATGTAGAATTCTCATGTTCCACCTGTAAGTGACATTTTTCAAGCTTACCTTGTCTCTATCAATTTCTCAACTGTTATCAGATGTCAGAAGCTACTCTCTTGCCCCTCAGCTCCCTTGAATACAACTCCTTTTTTTAGTGCAGAAAACTTGAAAAATAGCTATGCAAGTCTGAGTACATATTTATTACCATCAATGTGCGATAGCCTCAAGAGACATCCACGCATCATAATCTGTTAGCAAGAAAAGGAATCAGTCTTCAATACCATGTTATTTTTTCCCTAATGCTGGAAGAACAAGCTAATTTGTAAGCCAGATCATTTCTTTCTAAAGGATGAATGACAGTCTTCTGCAAAGAAGGGATTTTTATAATTCTACCACAAAAAGGGCAAGATTTTTTTTCACTCTACCACAAAATCATGTCCACCCTCTCACTGCCTTTTACTTCCATGGAAATGTTGCAGGAGTCTCTAAGTCTCACAAAAATGGGTCTGGTTCCCATCAGGAGCTGCAGTAGACTCCTGAGCAGTTGGAGAAATGTTGAGGTATCTGCACTGGCTCCATCTCCCCATAATGCTGTGCACAGAGACCATGGGTCACCATCACATCCTTCCTCTGGGTTACCCTGCATTGCCAGATAAAGAGCAGAAACAGAGAGTGCACTGACTGGCAAAAGGGTTTGTGCAAGAAAAGGCAAGAAACTCAGATGTATTATCCCTTCCAGTCTTCCTCTGCACGGGGAAATTGCGACTTGATCTAGGAAACAATAATAAGGTACTGCATTGCAAAGGGAATTCAGCTTGGAGAATAAGTTCACTTAGTCCAGCAGCCTTCTACAAGTTATTTTAGAGTTAGACCAATATGACCTTAAATAATTTTAGAAGAAAATATCCATTTTCATCTGTAACACACCTATTTTCCTGCCAGGTTCTGTTACATTTTAAGTATTCCTCTTAACAATCCCTTGAAAGTAACACATGAACCTGAATGCAAACACAGACATATGATGCTTTTCAAGCAGGAATACCTAAGAAATACACATTTGTAACACTCATCAAGAATTTCTTCATCTGCCCTGCACCAGTAAATATGCTTAAAGTTGTCTGTTGTACTGGATCTACACCTTAACAGAGAAACCTAATTTCTTTGTTAAAGAATATACTAGAGCTTTGCTGCTACTGGAAACTGTCACTAGTATTTGCTTCTTAAAGTTATGAATTGCTGCAGTGTGCAAACATAAATAAATCTATACCGCATCTGTCAAACTAGACTATAATCAACCAGAAAAACCCCTAACACTGAGTGCCTAAAAATAAATACTGACAAATGCATGTCTGTCTCTCCCTAATGCCTTCTTTTCTGGAAGATCCTTGAGTCTGGAAGACTCCAAGCTTTGTAATACACCCAAAAATTAGTAAAGAAGTCTGAATTATCACAGAGACTATTTCCTGTACACTCCTTCCTCATTTTCCTTATTCCCTTTCCTACCACTCCTTTCACCAGGAATATCACAATAGATAGCAGACCTCAGGGATATCAAATTTGCTTCCAGGCACAGACATAACGAGAGGCAATGTCTGACTGCTCAATCTGAATTTCCCAGCTATTTAGGTTTTGAAGTATTTCATACCATGGCCCACACATTATTCCAAGTGACAATTACTTCAAAGCCAGAGGGTAGCCATTTGCATAATAATGAACATTTTTCTAAGGAGATGTGCAGGAAACTACACGCTAATGAGTCAGAATGTATATTATCTGAAAGTCATACTTGCTTTACAAAAATAATTAAAAACACAACCTCTAGTGTTTACCTTCTTGTGCCTTTTATGTAACAGACAGAGACACCTGTCCTACTAAATGCACAGGACATAGAATTAAATTTTGCAACACTTACTGCTGGCCAAGGGTCTATGTACAAATCACGAACGGGACGGGTCTGCTGAGGAACACGCCTCGGTTTCCTAAAACCCTCTCATTTTAATGATTCCCACAACACTGAGTCATGTGACACAACAGACACATTGGACTTTTCCCATGTGTAAGGGCTGGGAAGTGGGCTGGCTCCTGAAGCAGTGCGTCAGGTGAAATGCACTGAAAACATGGCACAGAAAACATGGGTTTGCTACATCTTAATCACAGAAAGAATGAGGGAAATGCAGCAACTTCTGCTAAACCACTGTAAAAGAAGGGAATAAGAGACAAAGTGCATGTCACAGCTGCAGAAGCATTTCCAGGAACACTCTGGGGGTAAATTTTCTTACAATCTAAGTAGTAACAGAATTTTTTTTACTAAGCAGAGAGTTCTCTTTAGCATCCTACAACCCTATTTAATATCAGAAGATAACTTTATTTTCAAACAAGTGTTCTTATAATCCAAAGAATACACCCTATACTACATCACACTTACCTGTATTTACTGCTTGAGCCTTTTGGTTTCATTACCTTTGAAATTAGATTGATGAAGCCATTAGGATCTTAGATATAAAATCTTCCTTTATACCACAGGATGTGGAAAACTGGAGTAAGAGGCTCACTAATGCACTGAGCCACAGCTACAGCATCATATCCAGCTTTCACTCTTTAGCCCACTCTCACAAGGGCCCCAGACAAGGCACCCTAAAGTCAGCTAGAGGAAACAGAATATATAATCCACCCCAGACTGGAGATTTTCCACACAATCAAGATGTCTGCCAAAATTTGGAAATATCCCAGCTAATTTATGACCATTAATACTCATAGTCATCCAAGATAAGAACAATAATCATACAGAATGCCTTAGGGTTTTAAAGCCTGTTGTCAGTAGCAGCAGCTGGAAGAAGGGCTGAATTTCTTTCCTACGCACAAGGCAAGCAGCTGATGCATCATCATATTGCTGGGTTTCTGTCCAGCTCTGAAAGATCAGCTATTGATCAGTGCCGCTGGCAGTACAGCACACCAGACACTGCTGGAGGATTTGAATGAGCAGATCACACCAGTGTAGTCTTAATCTACCATCACAGAAGAGGGTGGAGGGAAAACCAGTTTAAAACTACATGCTATCTACATAGCATGCACACAAATGGAAGCAGGGAAGTTCTTCCAGGCATGAGGAGAGTCAGGGTGCCATATAAACTCCTCATCAGCACTGATGCTCACTTTTTTCAGCCTGGAAATAACCAACTCTTCCATATTATTCATGACAATTTCAGCAAACAGAAATCATTTCTTGCCTGATTTTGTACTATTAACAACAGCATCAGCACTTATGTGCTGTGTAATCTGTCTACATGCAAGCATTTTCAGAGGCATGCATGCCCGAACTTTGAAATAAACCCTCAAGAATAATTGTTCTGCTTTTCGTTCATGTGGGGGAAGGCGGATATCAGGCTCCCCCAAGTATATTGTAAATCACTCCCATCCTCTATTTTTGGTCAAGACAGAGATCCAAAACTGGGCATACTGCTCAAGGAGTGCCATCAGCAAATTTGCAAAAGGTGCCACAGATGTTTTCCACAGAGATTTCCAGAGTCCTATCCTTGTAGCATAATGCTTCATTCACATTTCTCTCAACACTTCATAGCCACAGCATCAGCAGCAGTTGTTTATGCATCTCAATCAGCTCCTTGGTTTAATCTGATCAGCTTCATTCCCTCCCTCCCAAAGAGGCTTTAAGCCACAGTTCATGTGGACAGCCATGATTGTCCTGCATGGCTTAAGCCACCTGCTTGCACATGGGTATTTCTTCCACATTCTTGGAACTTCAGCTGAAACTCCTCAGTCAGGTTATTTTTGAGATAATGAACTTCACTTGGTATGAGGAAGAGAAATAGCATATGTACCTGTGCCACATATGTTTTACTTACTTTACAAAACAGAGGTAAAGCTCAAAAATGTGGCCAAGCCTAAGACCTCAAGAAATCACACAGGAGCTTTTTTCACTGTACAGTAACACAGACATGGGGAATGGTCAAGGCAAAAAGATGAAAGACTGACAGCATTACACGAGTCAGTTCTAGTGGAGACTATGCCACAGAGTCATCAGAAGTCCACATGAAATTGCAGTCTAATCTTCGATTGGTTGACGTCACCATAGATCCTCTGTATCACATCCTAACATAAACTTATACAAATTGGAGAAAAATCACCCTTGAATCTTCAAAAGTTCACAAATTCCTTTAACTAAATAGACATTACAGGAGACATCAGCCGAATAATCAAGATCCTTTGTTTATATTATATAAACATTTTTGACAATATGGAAAATTTCTTCATGACCAGGGTCTGACTGGGAGAGGGCTGGCTATACCAAATCACACTCCTATGACTCTCTCATTAAAACCATTGTAGAAAGAAGTTCCAGATGAAATAGAAAAACTAAATACCTTGTAGCAACCATTAAGGTGAAAATCTGCATCACTAAAACAAACACAACTACCTGTTTCTTTGAGCCAATTTCTCAGTGAAGAGTGGTTTAAAATTGTCACAGACAGCACACCCACAAAAAGGGTTACAGAAGCATCTTTAAGAGCAGGAAAGTTATGACCTTAAAGCAGAAGCCAAGCCCTGGAGACACCACCAAGGCACATCCATATAACTAAAATCTCCCAGATCTGATTCTATGATTATAACGTTTAAAGTAAATTTATTAACAATCTTAATTACTGTAATAAAAATATAAAATCCAGTCATGAAATAAAATTCTACAGAGATTGTTATGTTGACAGAAGGTTTTAAATATCTGAAAAATGAAGGAGAAGCTGACATTTTCTCAGTTCTCCCGCTCAGTGAATTTTTATTGCATGTGTATTTCCATAAAAACCCAGTTAGTTAAATTATCAAAACACCACAACACAGCTTGCTGTAATTTCATAAGCTAAGTCTTGCTGCAATTTATAAGTGGTTACACTTGAGTGCTTCCACACTGGCTCAGCAGCACAGCACCCAACTGCATTAATGTTTCAGCACAAAATTCTGCTAATAAACATGGTACTCAGCCACCATTACCCTGCTTTAAACAACACAAGCCCTCAGTATAAGCAGGTCAATACATGTGAGACTACTTATGCTCTTTAAACTGACTTTGATATAAAGGTAGCAGCAGACCATCCTCAAGCAAATGGGAAGTTTATCAATAATAAGGCAGGAAAGACACAAACCCAGGAGAAAGCTAAAGCATATGGCTTCAGTCACGGGTATCACAACAACTGCTCCAACAAAAACAAGTCAAGAGAAAAAGACGCCCCCTGAAAACAGTGTTAGTCGGCTTGTAACACTTAAAAACTGCAGCTCACGCGTTCTTCATTCAAAATAAAACTAATTAAAGAAAAAGAGCTGAGGATGTTTACTACCAAGTAGCAAAAGGGGAAAAAAAATACTAGAAGACCACCACAAGGTCCAGCACCAGATGCACTTTGCCTCTGTGGCAGCATGCCCAGAGACCTTGAACTGGTATTTCAAAGTCCAGGGAGACAATTTTTTTTTACAATCAAAACCAAAAATGCCCCTTAACCCACACACAAAAGCAATCAACCGCCTATAAGCCTGTGAGGTGCACTACTACCATGCTACTTTCTGTGCTGCTGACAACAAAACACAGTCCTTCCTAAAACAGACCAGCCCAGTACACCAGGTAAGAGCAAATAAATCTCTAATAAAAAATTAAAATCACAGGACAAGCAGAGACAATTGTTTAGTTAGACAAGAGAGAACATCTAAGCATAAAATACACATTTACAGAGATCCTTCCAGAGTCTGAATGCATTTCACAATTCCATTTTACTCATCATTCAGTCAAAGAGGGTTCACTCAGGCAGAGCAGAAGACACTTCTGTCACTATTGAACATACACATGTCTTTAGGATGTCCCACTAGCTTAGAGCTGTGGACCTGAATGAAAAGTCAAGAGGAAGGAGAAATGAAGGATGGAAATCAACTGAAGAAATATTTCATTCAATCATCAGAAGAAAATGCATTTAATCAGAACACAGAGCAGCACTACATTTTTCATAACACAGGACATGAAAATGTACCTAACTAGATTATTTTAGCAGCAGTTTTTACCTTAAATCTTTGCTTCAAAGAAAAAAAATTAAATATCTGAATTCACTGCTCATGAGCGATCATCCATTTTCTACTAAAACAATACTCTATATACAAACTTGACAAAAGATCTGTAGCATCACCTACATTACTCTTGTATTTAAAGACTCTGTGCCAAGGTCATATCCTGGAATAAAGCCTGCTCACTATTCACATTAGTATTCATGTTGGTAATCCTGCTACCTTCAGATGGTCAGCTTACACGGTTGTTAAACCTGTTCAAATTCTTCACTTGTACATTACCAGTTACATGGAATTTAGCTATGTAATTCCCACTAGAGCCAACTTAAGATATGTAGATGGCTGAATTGCTATCCCAAAGATTAATATGAGTCCTTTTAAAATCAGTCTGGGAAGCTGTGGTGAGTGAAAAGATCCTGCTTTGGCTGATTTCAGCAAAGTCAGAGGCAGCCCAGTTTTGAGTTCTTGAAGATCAGTCACCTCATAAAAAGCAAAACACCATCCCTCTAAAAAACAAACACAAATACTAAGTCTTTTCTTGCTTTAATCAATACAGCTACTAAGTTGATACTTAAAAATACACTTAAAAGAAAAAACCAAACAGGAAACTAAGCTTTATTTCTACACCACAAATGCAGACGTAGTGTCCTATATTCTACTTGGGAAAGACAAGCCAGATCCATCATCGAGGGCTGTACATACACAGATCTCTTACTGCTGCAGAAACACTGAACAATGGTTGACTTTATGTCCATAAAATATATGGTGATAAAAAGGATAATGCACTCACCTGATTAAAAATGAGCTTGGTCTTATTTCTTCCAGCACAAGCCTCATTTTCAATAACAAAAGAGTGTCTATTGATGATTAATTTCAATGGCCTTTGATCACACATACACCTTTCCCTATCAGAAATCTAAGAACTTTAAGCTTAGAAACACTAAAGTTTACATTACCATTCAACTCCATAATAACAACTGAGTTGCATCAACATTATTATTATTCCAAACTGATTTTTCCCGGTAAGCAGAAGTCTAAGGAAAGCTCTCATCAGTAACCTTTCCCTGAAAAATTCTATAGGAAATGAAATGTAATACTCTATTAAGACTTGTTTTGCAAACAGAAGTGAGAGAGATCACCCAAGCATGCAGAGTCATTAAAATGGATCTTACATATATCATTATAAATTTAATAATCTCCATGACGGCTAGAGTTCAAGTTAAAATGAATGTCAGCAAAGCATGACCAATTGATGTTATCCCAGCTGCCACTGAGCCTCACTTGGGGTTATATTATACATTCAGAGGCCCCATGCTGCATGTGCACCAAACACCCAGAGCCAGGAGCAGATGGGAGATGTAGGCTCCCATACCTATCAGCAAGGAGAGACAGACATAATTGCATATTAATTTTGGTGCATCAAAACAATTACAGCATACTTTGGTGTCACAGGTCACAAATGTTTTTCCCATCACGCCCCAAATGCAGGATAATGTTGTACACTTCAGAAGGGGGAGGAAAAGTGTTCTAGCAGCCTCCAGAAATTAAGTCAATAGACGGATTTTGTTTCAACCCTCATTGATTTACTTCAGTCCCAAAATGCTTCCTCGAAAAACGTAGAAGGAAGACCTTGGCAGCTTGTCAGTTAATAGATTATGCTTGGTGCAATTAAGATACATTCAGGAGTTTTATTTTGTTCCCCAAATGCCATTTCTCTCCAAGCAAGCAGCTGCATTTTATCCAATTTCTGAAAGTTTTCCAGGCTGCTTAGATTTCTAATGGAGTGACAGAGAAACCACTTTTATTCTTCAGCAGACCTGATGAAACTGCGACACAACCTCCCTCTCCCTGAAATTAGACAGTGCTGTTGAACAGCAAAATAATAGCTGACGGTCAATTTTTTTTTCTAGCTCAGTTTTCAACTGAAATAAAAATCATACAGGGGAAAGGAGCTCTCCACACAGAGCTGAACATGGCATTTTCTATTCTCCATCAACTCTGCATGGAGGACGACATCACTGATTTATGCAGCAGAAACATGTCAAGTTGTAGTGTGCTTCACTGGTGCCAACAAAACAACTTTGGAGTCCCAGTTGTTCACAAGCTACAGTTTTGTCTGAGACAAGGACTTCACTTAGGTCAATTTAATGCACCAACCCATTAGGATGGGATAACTCAACATCACCCTGACACACAGAGCCGCCACAAAGCACTTGTGCAAAATAAGGGCCAACATGTGACATTAAGCACGTTCCACTGTACATTTCAATTCAAGCCAAAATTACATCTGGCAACTACAGCAAAATGCAAACAGTTCCACCAGGACAAGGACACTGACAAGTGCACAACATTCTCAGCAAATGAAAACACCAAACATCAAGAAAGCATTTTTCTAACCACTCCACTAATGATATCAACAGGAAAAAAGAAGCTAAACTTACAACAAATCAATAACCTGACCAGACTCAGTAGGAGTCAGTATACTTCATTTGCACTATATGTCTCTTCATCAACAGCCAGCCAGAATTCTAGACATTTTTCCCTTCTTTCACTCATATCACAATTTCCCCTTCCCTCAGCTCTTTGCTCCATACATTGGAAGAAGAGAAAGACAAACATTTTCTAAAACATATAATGAAGAGATCTACAGCTGGCTGAGCAAAGCAAGCAGCAAGTGCAAGTGATAAAAGCATTATGTGGAGCTATTCTGCCACTTGCATCTCCTTCAGTAATTTAAGCAGAAAGTGTTCCCACCTTTTGTCACTTACCCTTTTTTGATCTTCCAGTCCATGTGTCACAATCTTTCTTTTCTGATGTTGGCTGGATTCAGAGCCAGATTCCATTTCCCTGCAACAAAGACTCTTCCAGCCTCTTTAAGCTTTCTCTAAAAATCCATAGTATAAACAACAAAAATCTAAAAATAATTTTAAAAAAGGCGAGACAATTCCTTCAAACCTCGTCCATTGTCTTTTATCATTCTTCTAAATTCCTGTTTGCCATCACTGCTCATTATCCTAACAAGCAGCCATTCTGTGAGCCTCTATATCCTATAGTAGCTCAGATGAAGGTTTCCATGTAAGTGCCTTACAGAAGGATGGCAGAGCTGAATCCAAACCCAGTCGTTTGTGCCACATTACTGCTCCATCAGCAGCCTTTTCAGTGCATTCCTGGCACAGATAATTTATATGTCAATAAAGGTGTAAACGTGCACTTAATCCACTGTGTTGATATTATCAGCATCCCTCTCATGGGCCGCCTTCCTCCCATAAATCAATGTAAACACTTCGCAGTGATAACTGCCTTTTGCAAATCTAGCAGGTGTTAATTACGTAAAATCATCCATGCACACTTGTCATCTTCCTCTATGTATTCAAACAAATACCTAGAAGAGGGGGGAAAAAAAAGCAGTTTTTACCAGCTTGAAAGAAAACACAGCTACTGGTGTTCTTTGTCCACCACCAGGAGCTGCAAGTCAGAACTGATACAATAATTAGATGTTTTGAACATACTACACTCCTCATCCAAGCTACTCAAAATGCTTTGATGCCTGTTTAGAGTGTTACCTTGCCTTTGGGGCTTCTTGCATAAAACCAGCCCAGAATGACAATATTGTACATCAGAGCTGAACCTACTGCAACAACACTGACTGAAGCCTGCAAGGATCAACTCAAAACTCAGCTTTCCAGGGTTCAGAGTCCCAGACCTAAAGCCAAATCCATTATTCTTCTGGGGTCTCCTACCCAAGGATCTTTCTCCACAGTCTGTAAAGTTAATGAGTGCCACCTTCCAAAATCCTGAGCACGATAATGCAGGAACAAACAGGTTCTACTATGACTTGGGAAGGAAAGCTTAACAGGTCAACCAGCTTAAAATGCTGCTCGTTTTTACTGAGAAGCACAAGTTTACTACAAGAGACAAAGAGTCTCCTGGGTTAATTTGTAAGGTGGGATCAGTATCAGCAGGCTTCAGTATGCAGGCACCAGGAAAAACACATTTACTACACTGAATTCCATACTAAAAAGGCTAAACATTAAATCAATTTCAGCCACCTTAGCTAAGCATGGTATAAGAGCACATATTTAGCTGCATGTTGTTACAAGCCTGGTAAGCACCAAAAAATCTAAACCTGTGTTCTATGTAACAAAGGAACTAATAAATAAAAACAGCATCACTCTCCCACCACTGAAGGATAAACAGCATAAAAAATAGATTTCTCACAACACAGTGGAAATGCTTGTTCTGCATGCTGACGTCCCTTGTTATGCCAAGGCAAAGATCTTGACAAGACAACAGGTAGAAATACTGCTTTTGCCTCTCACTTCAAATGCGCTCTCACTGCTCCTCACCATGAAGCAGTAGGTCATTAAGCCAGTTCTCTTTCTTTTAAGAGCACAGGAAAGAACACAGATGATTGCAGCAATGCTTTGCCTTTTGAAAGTAATCTAAAAACACATCTAACCCATTTTACAGAGAAATAGGAGGTTTCCAATTCTATTTTAAACCAGAATCTCCTCCTGATCTGTAGTTTCAAACCTGCCAATAGCCATGGAAATCAGACAGGTACCTTGAAGGCAATACACGGCCTCTGACCTTAGCAACAAATATCACAAGCAAAAAAAACCCCAAATTTTATAAATATCCTTAAGTCCCACCGAGGAAAACTTTTCCCCTCCAGTGATTTCACTGTGATGTGACACATGAGACTGCATCAGTCACATCGTGTAATGCCATGCTGGAATAGCATGACATAACCAGTGCAAGTAAGGACAACATGAAAGGTCCCCTCAACTAGGGGAGAAAAAAAAAAAAAAAAAAAAAAGTTCCTGTGCATTCAATGTTCCAGCTTTAATCATCATGGAAACAGCCTCTCTAGGGAAACACATGAGGATCTGTTTGTATGTAGTACTTAGTACATGCCTGCAACCTAAGACCATGTGTTATAGGTATTTAATGTCACTGCCCAAGTTAGCTACATTAAGCTTCATATATTAAAAAAATATATTAACAAGAGGAAAAAAATGCATCCTGAGGCTTAAAGAACCATTTCAAGTCAGCCACAAACCAAAATATTTTTCAATATCTAGACTTAATTTTATTCTTACTACCTCCAGTAAAAATAACTTTCACTTTTTAATCTCTGTGCATATCTGACCGTGGAAATGGATTTATTAACAAATTTAATTTAATGCCAACTAATTAGCATTAAATAAAAAAAAAAAACTTCAAGAAGAAAAAAAGGTAAGGTTTGTTGGGGCAATCACCACATAGCCAGAGACACTGAAACCAACAAAAACCCCAAATGACCCAAAATCCGTGTTACCCTTTTCTGCCATCACAGCAACATCCAAAGCCCCCAATCGGGCTCTAGCCTCAGCTGGGTTATGACTGAACATGCTCTAAATAATAAACAGCTCTAGGAGCTCAGAGCCTACACCTGACCATGGCTTAAATGCATTAACAGTCTCAATGAACCACAGGTGAGTTGATAGTCTTAAATTTAAGCCATAAGGGCTCTAGCTGGGTATGTCCTACCAGGGTCCATCCTCAACACACAATCCCAAATAGGTCCCCACCTACACAGAATGTCGCTCACAAATACCTCGCTGGATACCCAGATCCTCAAGGACGCCGCCTGGCCGCCAGTCTTCCATTCAAAGTACCGCAAATTAACACAACTTTTGGGGGTTTTCTCATTAAAATGTAAGCAATCTTGCAACAGCAGGAATTTTTAATTCCCGCAACTGCCCGTGTTTCGGGAACAAGCAAGCAAGCAAGCAAGCAAATCCACAAGTTCTTTTTTTCACACGGGAAACAGAAGCCCGGCAGCCTGTGAGTCCCGCGGCTGTGTGCCGTGCCAGACAAAACCCCGCGGGTCTGGGGACACTCCAGCCGCGCCTGCCCGGCACACAGCGACAGATAAAATAACAGGAATAATGTACAAATAATCACAGAGGGCAGCAGCAGCACGACCCGCCCGGTGGCCAGCCCCGCCCGCGCCCACCCCGCCAGACCGCGCCGAGGGAACGACCCCGGCGCCGAGCCCCGCACAGCCCAGCCCCGCACAAGTTGCGGCCCCGCCGCCGCAGGGAGTGCGGAGGAGCCGCTCCCGCGCAGCGCAGCGAGGCTGGCGGTGCCGGCCCCGCCGAGCCGCGCCGTGCATGGGGCAGAGTCCCCCGGGACCCCCTCCTGCCCCGAGCCGCTCCCCAGCGGGCTGGGCTCGCCGCCGGCCGCCGGCGGGGCGCGGGGCTCCGCCCGCCCGGGGCCGCGTCCCTCCCGCCGCCGGAGCGGGCGCGCCGGGACAAACTTTCGCATCCCTCATGCGCGCCGGGCCGGGCTCCCCGCGTCCCGCCGGTACCTGCCGGGGCCGCCGCGGCGGGGCGGGCGGCTCTGGGCGCTGCTGCTCCCGCGGGCCGGCGGCCCATGCGCCCGGGGCAGGGCAAGGGGCCGCCCTGCACACCCGGCTCCGGCTCCAGCGTCGCCGCTCCGCGCCGCCGCCACAACTCACTCCGGCGTCACCAGGACAACGAGCGCCCGCCCTTCGCCGAGCCCCCTCCCTCCTTCCCTCCCGCCCTCCCCGCGGCACCGCCCGCGCCGCCCGGCGCGGGGGCTCCCACGTGGGGCCGCCACACCAATGGAAGGCGGAGTGCTGCCGGCGGAGGCCGCGGAGAGCCGCTCTCCAGGCGGGAGCGGGTGCGAGGGGCGGCAGGAGGCAGCGGCCGCCACCCGCCGCCACCCCTCCGGCCACCTGCCCCTTCGGCTCTCCCGTGTCACCTGCCCAAAGAAACCCCTCGAGGCCGCGGTGTCGCCAGCAGAGCGCTGCGAGCAGGCTTTTGGACAGACCGTGTCATGTCCCTCGTCAGCCCAGCCCAGCCCGCTGTCCTACATCCCGTCCCTGTGCCTTGGGATCCTGCATCGCTGCGGGACCGGCGATAGGTCCGGGGCATGCCACCCGAGGGATACCACATGGCTGTGTTGGTCTCACAGCACTATTAATGCAATATATTGTTGGTACCAAACGTGTCTTGATTAGGTGTGTATTCAAAAAAACTAATGTAAACGTGGTTATCACCCACTCGTTAGTGCAGATCCTTGCATTGCTTGGAGCTGGGCCAGCTGCTCCGGAGCCTCGCAGGCTTTAACAAGCCAGAGCTAATAAGCCAGGCTGGGTGTAAGTTCACTCCTCACAGAGCCACTTAGGAAGTTCAGCACCAGTTCTGGAAATTACAAGTAGCTGCACTCCAGAAGGTTCAGCAGAAGCCATCCTTGGTCCAACTCGACTTTCTGGCCCAGCAGCCTTGGTCACCCTGCCTGGCCCACACATCTTCTGTGGGGGAGCAAAAGGAGTGCTAGCAAATATTATCACAGATACAAAATAAAGGGGGATTTATATCGAAAGCTTTGGCCCCAAACTGAAATGTGCTTCTTGTAGCGGGAGTGCTGTAACTCACCGTTCTGAGCAGAATGTTACTGTCCAAGTCTGGGCTGGCTGGAGGCCAGGGATAAGGGATGAGGGACTGCTCATGGGCAATCAGCTGGTCACGCTTCACCGCCTGCTCTGACTACAGCCCAAGGAACCAAGGGTGGCTCCTGCCACCACCCTCCACCAGAGACTAGCAAGAAGAGGAGTGGTTCCTGTTCCATGGGAGCATATATTCAGAAGCATCATCAGCTTTCACCCTTCCTATCCCAGCTAGGAATATCACCAGCACAGCTTTTCAAGGCATTTTCCTCATTTTCTCTCTACACTTGCTAATTTGTCCTGTGTGTGACTCCTTCTGTGGCACCTCATTCCTGAGCAAAGAAAATTCAATTCAACCTCAAATAAAATTATGGCCACAGTCTTGCCCTTCTTTTAGCTTTATCCTCAAAGCTCGATTCATCAGAGCTTTCAGGCTAGTGTTTGGTACATCTACCAGTAAATAAAATTTCCATCTCATTTAGACCATTTCTTCAGTTCTGTACTTTAAATGTCAAAGTATGTGGTCTCTGTAAAAAGTAACCTATGAGGCTAGGTTGCCTAAGGTTTTCTTTAAGCTTACCTGGAAAAACAAGATGTCACAAACATCTTCTTTTTGTGCTCTTGGGCTGCTGTGGCTCTTGGGACCTTTGGGGACAATATGTCTTGCCGAAAGCTTCTTTGCTATGACTCCCTGTCTGGCCCGTGTTCCTAGGCCTTTTCAAGCATTTTAAGGGACTTGCTGACTGCCAGCTCCTCTGGAAGATGACATTTCTGTTAATGTGTGACCCAACTGCCACTTTTTTTCATACCAATATTTCTCATGCGGACAACAGGAATGAGAAATTAAGACAGACTGGTTCTTTGGCAAATTCAGGTGGTATTTTAGTATGGTAAGAGATGGTTCATAATATATTACTTAGAAACTCTGCTTCTACTGTAACATTTTTATGTTTAGAAAAATCTTCTTTTAAAATATGTGGCTAGAGGTAGAAAAGAAGATTAGAACAGCCTAGTCTGTGATAAAGGAAAATTTCAATTCAACGGGACTGCTGTAAAGGCCCTTATTTATTTTTCTCAGCAGTTGCATTCACTCGCTTGCCTGCAGCTTTAGTAGCTGTGGAGGTTTTCTTCTGTAAATTCTTCAAAGTGATGGATTTTCTCTTTGAAATAATGCTTGACTGTAGAGAACTACAGAAGTGTAACCTTTTTTTTTTTTCCTGTGCACACGTGATGCTTTGAGCTTTGAAAAGATGTGTGTACTGCCACCTCTTTTGTTAATTTGCATGCCAAGAGCCGAAAAATTTGCATTACTGGCTTCATGCTCCGCAACTGAAAGCAAGGACAGTGATCTCCCACTCTTTCCAGTTAAAGGTCATCTGAAATACATGTTCCTCTCTGGCTCAGACTAGCGAGACATTCAGCATTTCATTAATCAAAGAAGCACAAGGCTTATTTTTATTGATTAAATGTTACAGTTGTAACAAGAAGCACTAGTGTACAAGGTGTTGCACATATGCACCCTCCCCAATGCTTACAGCTGGGGAATTGCAATTTAGACAAAAGGCAAGAGAAAAAAAAAAGCAAGATTTTAATCTCTGTTTTAGAAGCAGAAAGTTATGGCACAGAGCTGATGAAGAGAATTTGCCAAGATCACATCTCCCAACTGAATCAGCATCTTAACCACAAGCTATTCCTGCTCTTGTTGGTTCTTATCCTTTTGATGTATTCCAGCCTGTTAGATACGTAAAAGTAATCATGTATAAAGTTACAGCCTTGGACTCTAAAAAGACAATGATCAAAGTCAAAGTTCTCATTGGACACAGAAATAATTCTCTTATTTAAGAGTCCATACATAACCAAAGGTAATAGTCATTGTCTGTAAAAATCAGCAACAAAGCACTTTAAATGTACACTTTTAGACCAGTGATAATGTCAATCAAATCCCACTACAATTCCTATGGAAAAGCAATTTAGTATTTTCACAGAAAAGAAAAGATTGCGGGGTGGAAGCAGCAGCCTGGGACTCAGGACTCCTGAATTTGCTAGCTTTGATTTTTTCTAAGCCCAGCCTGGGTTCTGTGGAAGTACACCAGGTTCCCACAGGATAAAGTCTAAATGCCAGCCATGCACTGTAAATGTGTTAAATCAAAGATTGCCTTTGACCACCAATTCTATAGAAGTTGTGCTAAACAAGTCTTTCCTCTTGGCTGGAGCTAAGAGGCAGCAAGTCCTCAGTGCCTGAGTGCACACTGACACTGGCCATGCTTTGGAGCTGTGACCTCAGCATGGACAGCAGAACCTGGCCTGATGCATTTTAATCACCATTGCAATACAAGGTTTCTTCAGTGCTGTGGAAGTCGTGATGCCATAAATCCATGCTTTGCCATGAGCATTTAGAAATATGAGGCTTCCTCTGCAAGGGCCTTTTTCCTGACACTGCTAAATGTCAGAGAAAGTTCAGTTCTAACACATTAAAATATGCTTTAAAATACTGAATATTATTCATACTCTCAAAGAACTAGTTTTTATTTCAAGTGAAAAATGTTTCATAATTAGAAAACAAAACATTCCTGAAGAGCGACATGCAATTCATCCTCTGAAGAATTTAAATCATTTAGCTTCAGATAATTTAGCTTTGATCCATAGACTGTAAGAGTCAACATTTCCTGAGGTGTTTTCACAGACTTGAGGACAATCTTGAGTTCATTTGTCTGTGTGTCTGCTGCAGGGTCTGGTAAAACATTCTGTTACAAAAGTGATGGTTGCAATGGTAGGAGTGTTTAGACAGCAAAAAAAAACAGGGATGTTAAACTAAAATAGCAAAGCTTTCATTAATTTTTCAGGCTCTGTTATGTACCTTTTAGCTTTTGGCTGTAGCTAATCACTTTGAATGTTCGTATAAGTTCCAACTTTAGGCAATGAATTCTTTAAAATGTCTTATTTTGCATTTTTAAGATGTTATTGTGTAATGCATGTACATTAAGAAAAGTTTTTGCTTTTGCAGATAGAATGCATCTTTAAAATCTATTTTGCCTCTCTGACACCCAATATAACCTTTGAAAAATTAATTCTTGAGATAGCTAATCCTTTAGTCAGCCAGATCCTGTCATTCTTTATTGTATTCTTTGGCATGAGGGGGATTGGTTTTCCTTTTTAAATGTGAAATATTTCTTTAAATAACATTTAGGTTTGGAAGATGAAATCAAATGCTGATCAATTGAATGCAACAGGTATATAATAACCTAGAGCTGTTTCACCCATTTACCTCTCCTGTGATCTGAAAACCATTTAGAATAAAGAGAAAGTTCAAACACTAAATTTAAACAACAGCTTTGAAAGGACAAGAACAGTTGTTCTCTAAGAATTATGTCCCCTATACTTGTTAAAAGGTGGGGTCCTGGACCTCTTTGGTAAGAAATATTTGGTAAGAAATATTTCTTTGGTAAGAAATATCCTCACTCATGGCTCCTAAAGACCAAGAATTTATTTCACAGTGCCTTTTATTTCAGTGTAAATATTCTAGGACAACCCTCTGTCCGCTCTTGTTATTGTTAGCTTGCATCTCTGTCATCCTCAGAGTTGTCAGTCTGTATTTCCATGGTTAGGATGTTTATTTCTTCAAAGTAACTGGCTCCCTCCATGGCCTGTGTCCATGGACAGCCAGCATCTTCCATGGTCACTCATTACTGTAGTGAAACACCTTTGCAAACATTAAGTTAGGATTGTGCTGAGTTGTATTTTGGATTTGTGTTGAACACACAATAATATGTGTGTTCACACAATAATATAGATATTAACAGCAATATTGATAATATAGAGATATTTTTGTTATGCCTGAGCAGGGCTTACACAGAGACAAGGCCTTTTCTGCTTTTTGTATGGCCACGCTGGTGAGGAAGTTGGGGAGTTGGGAAGAGACACAGCCAGAACTGGTGACCCCAACTGACCAAAAGGATATTCCAGGCCATGTGAAATTGGGCTCAGAATATAAAGTGGAGAGAAGAAGGAGGAAGGGAGATGTTTGGGGTGATGGGGTTTTTCTTCCCAAGTAACCGTTGCACATGATGGGCCCCTGCTCTCCTGGAGGTGACTGAACACCTGCCTGCCCATGGGAAGCAGGGAATTAATTCTTGTTTTGCTTTGCTTGTGTGCATAGTTTTGCTTTCCCTAAGAAACTGTCTTTATCTCAACCCACAAGTTTTTACTCTTCTGATTCTCTCCCTGATCCCACAGCTGGGGCAGTGAGTGAGTGGCTGTGAGGGGCTTGGCTGCTGACTAAGGTTAAACCATAACAGTCCTTTTTTCTCCTCACAGTTTTCAAGATTTGAGCTCTCTGTTTTGCTTGAACAGGACACCTTGAGAGTGCCTTGGGAGAGCTGCATTCAAACAAGTTCTCCAGAGCAATTGTCTGTGTTTTCTTTTATCTGAATGAAATGTGCCTCACAAGTTAGTCACGTATTCTGCAAAAGGCCATAGACCGCATACAAACATGTTTAATGAAGCTGAATACTGCAAGCATAAGCAGCAAAAATATTTTTGTTTACTTAACATTTATACACACTCAAGTAAAAGCTTGTTACGTTTGGTTGGCTAAGCTTGTTTTCAAAAGGGACCTAGAAGGCTGAAAAAGTTAAATAAATCAATCTATGCATAACAACACAATCATTCATATTAGCATTCTAGTTAAGTCAATGATTAATTCTTCTTTGAGGACGAAGTGGTGGTAAAACAACCCTAGCCTAATATCTAGTAGCAATATTACAGTCAACTCAAAATTCCAGATTATATCAACACATGCCTATATAATATAGGAGAAACTTTCAGACCTGAAGTTTAAAGAGAAATCTGAATAACCATATGCTTATTTGAGTATTTAAATATGGGTTGAAACTAGCTACTCTCCACCACTGGCTTGTAGATATCTACTCTGTCTGCAAATAAAGAAGTCAGTAAACTTTCCTACTGATTTTAAATGGCTGAACTGGAAGAGCAGGATAATGTCACAGCAGCACCAGCAGAAAGGGGAATTTCTGAAATACATTGGCTCTTGTCAGAAATGAATATGAACTCCACTGGGAAGATGAGACACACTACAACAGTATCTTTTTAAAAACATGGCTGCTCTGTCTTGGACAATCTGGGTATCTGGAATGTTTTAACTGAGCATTGAATGGTGGGGTTTTCCCCTGCTGATGAAGAGTTCTCCATCCTATTTGTCAGTAAAGATTGCAATACCACGAAGCATTGCCCAGCCGGGGGCTGTAAGATCAGCACTGGAGAGAAAACTGAAACCTTCTGCAGCAGGTCAGTCTTTTCACACTGACTCAGAAAACAGGAAATTGAGCCTTTCCTCTTGGACACGGTGAAAGATGGTATGGGATGCCTCATGTGGATCAAGAGGGTGATCACAAATGCCTGGAAAAAGCAGCTTTCCACAGATTTTAGTTAGTGGCTACAGCCAAGAGGGATTTTCTTTTAGCAGGCCTGGAGAATGGGACTTCCAATATCCAAACCACGAAGCTGAGGTGGCAACCCTTGTTTCCTTGCTCTGAATCTGTTCTTAAATACGTGTACTCCAAGGTCTCCAAAAAGCTTACTTACACTTCCCTGAGGCTTATTAACAGTTCTTACCCTGCTCTCCCCTCTCTCCAATCTTCTTTCTAGGGAAAAAGAAGTTACTGGGAATGGCCATGGACAGTCTTACAGCTTCAGAGATGGAAACAGAGGCAACTGAGTTAATGGATGACCTAGTGGCTCCAGATAGAAATTAGTAGGCAAATGTATTCCATGCCTGGATAAATCACTGAGAAACCTGATCTGATATCCTTGTTTGGAGCAAAAGTTTGAACTAGAGATCTTCTGAGGCCATTCTAACCTGAGTTATCCAATCATTCTATGAAAATGAGGAATCTGCTTTACAGAAGCCAGTGCAGATCTTAGAATAGAGAAGATGGTTCCCATTTAGAAAACAAATTATGTATTTTGAAAAGATCATATTAGGCCAATTATTTTACAGTCTGAAGTGATATAAACCTGATAGAGGAACTTCTGTTTTCCTAATGTGAGCCTATAGAGAGAGCAGTGTAAATCTTTCAGCACTGATGCAGTCCTACAAAATTCAGATATAACCAGGACCACATTTTTAATTGGGAAAGCACAGAACAGAAGATTAAAAACATTGCTAAGAAGTTTTTACATTAACTTTTACATTAACTTTGTCAATATGAAAAAGATTATTTTGAAAGTGGGCATTTGCAACTTCATGTTATCTGTACATCAAAGGAAAATATATTTGCCTTGATTCTAAGGTAAGTTTATATGATTATAAAGATCTTCATGAACAGGTGAGGTAAGGAAAAGAGAGGTTGTGACTTCACATTTTTGCTTTAATATTTTCCACTTCTATACTCTCTTTTATCTAAGGATTTCAAAGCACTCTATGGACATTAATGAATTAAGCTTCACAGCAGTCCTGAGAGAAAAGGTAATGATTTAAAGACTGAAATTCAAAGAGATGAATGGATATAAATGGGAAATAGCCTTCTTAAAATATCATATACTATTCAGACCATATGGAAAATCCTCTGTTTTCCTCTTTCTATCTATCCCATGTGCCTTCAAGGCAATTCACAGTACTGGAAAATTGGTAAGAAGTGTTTACAACTGTTTATATACAGACAGATTGGATGCAATGACAACATGGTAGCAGAAATAAACAGGGAATAGATCAGACTGGAAAAAAAGTGTTGTTTTGTTAATTTCGGCCTTTAGAGGTAACAGATTTTACAGAACACTTTTGTACTGAAATGGATTTGCTTTACAAATTACCACATTCATAGGACCCTATGAAGTCACTTAGCCAAGACTGTAGAGTTGGAGAAATGCTCTCCTGCTCAGAATCAAACCCAGTCTCTGAACACAGAGGGCACAGCAAGGAAAGGAGTCCTAGTTCTCACTGGAATGCAAAATATACAGAACATTTAAATGCACTTACCTCTTTAATGATCAGCTGCATTCCTGTGCCTTTGCTAACCTGACAAGTTTTGTATATAAATAATTCTATTGATAGCTGGCAGAATGAATCCCAAAGGATGCAGTATCACGTGCAGTGATAAAGACAACATCTTTCAGAAAGGAGGCAAAGCCTTTGATGCACAAGGACATGGAATTTCAGGAGGTCTGTGAAGTCTTGCAACTTTTCTTCCCCTTTTATGTTTCCATTGGTCACAGATACACTTTCCTCTCAAGCACATTTGCAGTTCTCCAAGCTGTAAAAATTCATAAGCAGGACCAAAGGGGAAGTGCCTTGTATCTTCCAAGGAGAATATGTGCTGTAATCATGTAATGAGAGATCCCTCTTGATGTACATCTTTCATTCAATGCAAGAGTCAACAGTCATGTTAAGGGCATGTAATTTCCTAACTCAGAAGTTCTTACTGTCCTGAGGCATAAGGAAATGAACCTCTTTGCAATTCAATTTTTTTTCCATATTTTTTTTTTTATTCATACTTTGAACAAAGCTAGAAACTGAGAAGTATCTGCTTACAGAGAAAATAGCTTCACATCAATCAAGAAAACCTGCAATTACCAGTGGAAGCTCATTTTACACTCTATAAAAAGCAAACAAGACCTGAGTTATAATACATGCATATTGGCCTTTCTTTACAATTATAATAATCAAGATTCAAGATAAACATCTATGAGCATTTTTTCTTTCCTGTAGGAGGGCATCTATCCCTCTGAAACTTCTCTAAAGTCTTAGAAAGTAAAAGCAGATGTACCAAGTCATGCCAAAATGTAGTTTTGTTCAAAGTTGTATCCCTAGCAGAGCTCAGTAACCAAAGTCTGTGAGGAGATATAGGAGCAATTTGTAGCTCATAGCCCGAGCCAGGCAATGCCTCTTGTTCTTGTATCAGGAAAGAGAGTGAGTGAATACTCCCAAGGCTTCTTCTGAAAATAAACAGCTGGGTATCACAGGCACCCAGGCATCCCACACCATTTCCTCATCTCTTTCCACTGAAATAGGTAAAACTGTGTGTGAATTCTCATAAGGATGCAGGGAGAAGACAAAGCAAAACTCTTCTCAGTGCTGCCCAGTGAAAGGACAAGAAGAAATCAGCCTGAGCTGAAATACAGGAAATTCTGGTTCAATATTTTTAAAGTCTTGATTTGGTTTTCTGGGGTTTTTTTGGGGTGTATTTGTTGGGTTGGTTTTGCTTTTTATTTATTTTTCTTTTACTTTAAGTGTGATCAAATGCAGGAACAGGTTGGTGATGTGGCTGACTCTGAGCAGGGGGCTAAATAAGATGAACTCCAGAGATGCCTTCTACCCTCAGCTACTCTGAGTTATACTCAGTGAAATACCCTTGGATAGCAAATAGTTGTGTGTTGCAAAAGGTCCAGACACAAAGAATTTATATTCTTTCTGGCTTGAACCAGAACTTGAAACTTCAACTTCTGCAGCCCAAGCTCTTGTGCCCTGTAGGGATGACTGCTGTTAGGCCAGAAAGTCACATACCCTGAGTCATTCTCCACAGTTTCACAATTAAGACATGCCCCCAGTATGTGGATAAGACAATTACCTGATACTTTTATCTTTTGTTTTCTTGTATGAGCAAGACAACCATCTTTGAAATAGGGGCTGTTCCAGCAAAAACTTCTCTTTTTTTTTTTTTCCCCAAAACCTTTTGTGTAGCAGATGTTTGTGCACCAGCTGTTGTCATCAACAGAACCTGGTTTTTTCAGCTACAAAAGTAAAAGCAAAAACTTGAACTAAAAGTTTTAATGACCAGTAATGAATATAACATCAAAACAATCTCTTTGCTCCTGCAGTATATAGATTTTAAGTAGGCAAAATAATACATAGAAAAGGAAAGAAATGGAAGCTTTTGAGAGGTCTGCAAAATTCAAGCTCCCAAACTGGACTTCACCACAAAAATCTTGGCTGCTGGATAACTCTGTGACCCTACAGTAGCACACGCAGATAACAACTAAAATGCACATCAAAGACAGTTTTAATCAGATTCTGAAGAATAAAGGAATAAAGGTAACATATTTGTTCCCAAGACAGGTTAGCTGGATATTGAGTTGTCTTCTTGTTCGCTCCTGCTGCTGTCAAATCCACCTGCTATGATCTTTCCCTTTTTTTGTAAACTGTAAAACTATCAATGGTTGCTAGTTATCACACCTTGTCCTGTTTAAACACCTTATAATCAAGTTTTCATTTCAGTTAACAGGAACTGTCTTTGTTTGTGAGTACCTGCTCCATGCTACTTGAATCAGTTCAAGCAGTTACAGAAAATTAAAGCCCATCAGAACATTTACCAGAATTTACTGGAGTGCCAAACAAACCTAATACATTTATTTTATACTGGTAGTCCCAACCTGTGACACCTTTAAATGCAGAAGATGTGCAGGGGGGAGGGAAGAACAGTTGCAGGTGAGCCCCAGGTGGGAAACGTGCACTGAACACCTCTGTGTATGAACCAGTTGTTACCACAAGAGCTGAATGAAGCAGGAGCATGAGAAAGAGCAGGAGCCACAGCATGAGCTGGGCCTGCCCTCTGCAGTGCTCATCACCATGTGCCTCAGGGGAACATCTTTCTGCCCTTTTATATACTGTTAAAGCTGAAGAAGAGTAGGAAAAAAATCTAGAGAGCCTCAAGGTCCAAGGTAACAACAACTGGATTATGTTTATTTTGGCCAAGTTCTTCTTTACAGTCAATGTCTCCTAGGCTTTTTGAAGGAAGGAATCCTTTTCTTTCTTGAAGACTGAAATAAAATAAATACCAATAAAAAGTCTCTATATTTATTTGGTAATTTCACTTGAAATCTAACTGCTACTGCTTTTGCCTCATAGGAGAAATTTCTCTATGGGAATTGCATGCAGAGGCCAGGTTCTTGAACACAAAAATAATCCATACCCTAAATGGCCAGACCAATCCTGTAAATACAAACATGCTTGCCTTTCCTACTTCCCAACTTAATTTGTTAATTTATTTTTGTTTGATTTTATTATTTTTCTGTCTGGGTGGGGGAGAGGGGGAGTGGAGCAAGGAATGTTATGACTATTGACCTGAGACAGTCTCCTGGAAATAATCTAACAGCAGGGGACAGCAAGTCCTTTTCAAAACCAATGAAGCAAGAAAATGCTGTTGACCAAGCTATTGTGAGAGATTTGAGGAAGGGTAGGGGGGGGGAAATTATGGAAAAGAAGGAAGAGAAGGGATAGTACTGTGCCTTAGACTCATACTTACTATTTCTTTTAGAAGAAGCCTACATTTCTGAGGCCATCACTTTTATGGGATCTCTGTCTCTCTTGTTCCAAGGAGATGCTGTTTTTAGCAGCAGTCAAATGTCATGCTTAGGTTTACGAGTGCAGGAGTTTTGCTCACAGCTTGCAGTACTCCATAGCCTTGGATTTTCCTTGATCTTTCTCTCCTCACAACACCCCATATTAACTTGGAAAGACAAGATAGTATTTCTGTAGAGTTAATATCTGTTTATGTCCTTCTTCAGGGGAGCTCCATGGATTCTAACTGTCTGAGACATGACAATTCTGAAGTCTTCACATGTTTATTTAACTGCATTTTAATTGGGCATAGCTAATAGGAACAAACCAGCAAGCAAACAAACAAACCATATTCCCAGTCCTCATGAGATCAGCAGCATTTGCCAGGACCATGTTCCCTGTGAAATTGTGGCCTTGGAGAGGCCCTGAGGGTGAGGAGGACCATGCTCAGATATGTTTTGTTACTTCAAGATGCTACTGCCAGTCCCAGCTGGGTCAAGCACTACAGCAAAGTTGGTCCTAGGAACACAGGTAGTACAAATATTAACAATTTGCTTTCTACAGATGATTTTTTTATCTGCAAAAAACCCTTTTGTTTTATAATTACAATGGACAATACTGGTATATTATTGAATCTGTACCTAACAGTAGTTAAAAACATAGCAAAATACCTATAAAAGTTCTCAAATAAACAACACTCACATTCTTAAAGAACTTTAGAAAGACTGTAAATAATGGTTGTATGAGAGAAACTTCTTACTCAGGATTGGGGTTTTGTTTGTGTTTAATGATCTTTGGTTCTTTTTGCTGATCCTTCATTCTTTTTGTGCATGTGCACAGGCACATGGAATAGCTTCTCACTCAAATACAAAACCCTTGATGTTAATTCATCTTTTGAGTTAGTCCATTTCCACTGAAAGCCAAGAGACTGAAATTATTATTGTTGGGGCTGACAACTGGGGCCTCCATCAGGAACCCGCAGCAGTGGGTTTGACTTTCCTGATTCCTCATCATTTTCCCTGGATCAGGCCCACTAATCTAAACTGTACATAAACAAAGGGAGGTTATTGTTTGTGAGCATTAGAAAATCCAAACCTGAAACTGTGTATGAAACTGAAACTGGCTTTTATTTATGGTATTTGTTGGTGAAACAGATGCTGTTTTCCCACCACTTCATAAAGGAGAGTGAAGTCCTGCTCTAAACTGTCAGAATTCATCTATTCTTTTTACTCAGATATGTGTAGCCACTATTCACACAGAGAAACTTTGTGAGTAAGTTAGCACATATTTACATTTTTAACTATGATGTCACACTTCAGGATTCTTTTTCTAAGGACAAATTCCATGCTTATTTCAAGAAGTAAAAACCAAATCAGAAGAGGTAGGTTTTAAGAACTTTATATAGTTAACTATAAAATAAATTTCCTCTACTGTATCAAAGACAGATGTTCTGCAGAAACACCAGCACCAATGTGCAGGGAAAAAAATCTGAACTATTGATGAAATAGTGAAGATACTTTTCCCCATGTTTAGATACCAATAGCCAAGAAAATGCAATGCAATGCAATGCAATGCAATGCAATGCAATGCAATGCAATGCAATGCAAAAAAAAAAAAAAAAAAAAAAAAAAAAAAAAAAAAAAAGACTAAACAAAAAAGTCACAAACCACCTTTTGGGAGGAAAGCAAGCATGTGTAATGGAAGCCCAAAGGGTAATATATTCAGAAGCTGTAAGTGCTGAAAATGAAGACTTAGAATGAAAGCAGCCCTTCAGCCATAACTCTACTATCACTAACATAAAGCTATAATCTTTTTTTCCTATGTTCTCATTATTATCCAAGCACTAAGCATCAGTTAAGAAGATGTAAGAGAGCAGGAATTTTCAGTGGGGTGGAAATCTTTCGTCGCCTGTTTTCTTATGTATAGGAATGTTGCAATTTTGTCATGGCTTTTAACTAATCTTGGGTTTACTGCTGCTGTGACAACCTTTTAAGGAGGTTGCATGTGAAATGAAATGATACTGTTGCACTCTAATAGACTGAAAGGACTTTTTTTTAAACCCAAAATAGCAGTTTCAATGTTAACATCGGAAGGGTTGAAGCCCATATCTGTGATGAAATTGTGAAAGAAGAAGAAGCCAATTTGCTAGCAACCAGGAAGAGACACCACTTCAAGCTTCTGATACTTTTTTTTTTTTTTTTAATTTTGAGAGATACAACTGCCTGGAGTCAAAGAATTCATTTGTTTACAGATTTTCACATTAGTACCAGAAAGAATATTACATTTTTACCTAACTATTTTACAGAAGATAAAATAGAAGCATTGCAAAGGGAAATTATTTATGAAAAAGATTCTCCTCATTCACCATCTGTTATCTTTTCATAATATAGCTCTTGTAACAATAGTCTCAGAGGTGTTCAAAACACTGTTTAGGAATAAAATATTAATCAGAGTAAGAAAGAAACAAAATATATTCATGAGTTAGCAGTTAATTTCAACCTGCTGTTTGTTTCACTTTGTAACCAGATGTTTACAAGGTTTCAGAGTTAAGGCAGATTATGGATTTTAGTAGGATACCTGAATTTTGAACTGACCAGAGAATAAATTTGGATTCACTGTATTCATTTACTTCCTCTTAGAGTGAAAATACTGTTTGGCTGCAATTCCTAGGATGTGTACAACATTTTATTCTTTCTCAAAAGGATGCAGGAAATGACAAATATGTATTTTGAGGTACTTTAATTTAAACAGCATTTGTTCCCTGACCAGAAGGGAACAATATTACTTTCCCTGTCCTAGAAGGATACAAAGTTGAGTTCACACAAAAATTTGTAGCTCAAAATAAACCATGTCCTGCTTGCTCAAACAGGCAAAAATAGAAATTGTCTTTGAGGATAACTTCTTACCAAGTTGCTATATTCAGGGTCTTCTACCTTGTTTAGTTAGACCTAACACAGAACAATCTATTATACTTTAATACAGATACTAGATTTTCCATTTGCTATTTAGGACCCTAGTGCACAAGAACTAATACCTCATTGACAAGAACTCTGTGTACTGAGCAAACTTATTTGGTGCTCTTTTACATGGCTCTTAAAGGGACAAGGGCCTCTTTCTTCTTCATCCCTCTCCCCACAACTGGAGGAATCATTAATATAGCAGAAAATCTTCAAAAATAAATTCTTCTGTATAGGGAGAGCTCTTTGCATAGCATGAGCTGGAGGACGAAACAACCCAGTCCTTATTTAACCACAAACATTTTCTTAAAAAATAGCCCAGATCATCATGTTCAAGTTTTCAATCCATGTACATCATCACTCACACAAGAAAAACTACATTATATCTCTTTGAGAGAAAGTGATTTAAAAATATCAACAGTAGAGTCTCAACTATGTTAACAGCAAGACTTAACTGCTTATTATACATTAATCAATCTTACACAGGGCTTTGGGTTGTTTTTTTTTTTTTTTTTTTTTGGTTTTTTTTTTTTTTTTTTTTAGTTAACAGTAAAATTAAGAAGTAAAGTTTAGGACTCAAAGTATTCTCATGCCTAAGAGTTTCTTTGCTATCTCCTCTGCGGGTAACCAGGCAATAAAATCCTTCAGTCGCCCACAAGGAAAGCACTCAAGGCTGCAGTCATGCATCCATGCGTTTGGGTATTGTCTTCCAGTTCCTCAATTTCACACTTTGCTAGAAGCATGCAGTGACAGCAAGTTTCAGTTACTCACATCTGAATCAATATTGATGAGCTTGAACTGCAGCATTTGGATCTGCACTTCTGATATGGAGACAGTATCCTTTTGAATGTTCTAATGCTGTCTGGTTATCCTTATTTTGAACACAGCTTTCTGCATCCTACAGAGACATATTAAAGCAGAAACACGGCAACAGGCACATTGCTTACTACAAATCATGTAAGTGTGGTAGCTTTTTGTAGCAAAGAAAAAGCATTTCTTCCCTTAACCTTAGGAGAAATGCAATGCATCCCCTGTTGCCATAAGTAATGACAGAAAGCAATGTTTTAAGATACTAACTAGTTGCTCTATTTATTCATAACCATGGAAATTACACGTTAGCTTGCTGTGTGCACAAATGAATTCACATCCATAAATCACAAGTAATTCAGCAAAGTTTACTTCAGTACAGTTAACTCATTTTGGGGGCTTGTCAGTTCTGCTAGCATCACCCCCATTGCCTCATGAGAAGATGGGAATCAGTCCAAGGAAGCACAGTCATGTAGTGTATTACTACAGCAGCTCTTCAGTTGATACAGCAGCAGCTAACTAGTATAGGCTTCTAGCCTGGAGCCATTTCTACATGAATATGGGTCTGAGTTAATACAGCCTGAGCTAAACTCACTCTTATCTCACCCAGAAATAGCTGAGTGGCCAGGAAGTCCTAGGTCCAGGACTAGCTTTTGTGTTACATTATGATCAGGAAAAGTAACAGCCATAGTCAGTATTTAATGGTCATCTATCTATTCTCTCCCATATTCCCCTTGCTCCAGGAAAACAAAGAAACATTGAAACATGTCTGCTGCTGGAGTTCACTCAACATTTCTAAAATTATCCCTACTGAGAAACTCATTTTAGAGAGGGTTGGGTTTTTTTTTCCACAGAGAAGGGAAAACAGATTAATTCCTTGGCAACAAAATTCTAATTAATCAAAAATGTGGCTCTATTCATATTTAGCTTCCTCATTACAATAAAATATCAGATGTTTACTGCTGAAATTATAGTCTTGATTCAATGCAGAATCAGGTGGCTCTCAAGATTTAATTATAAAAATAAAAATTAGGTTTATTGACTCCGTACCAGTGTTTATCTTGATCTGTGATTCACTGATTACAGAGAGAAATGATTCAACATGAGGCAGGACTTTCTGCAAACAGCTGAAGAAACATGCTTATCTCCAACCCAACAGCCTGTCACTCACCCTGGAAAACCATCCCCATGGACTGGCTTTGGACCTGCTCAGCCTCATTCCAGCAATCAGTTGAAGGAAAACAAAATTTGCTAGAGCAATCTGGCCTGAGTGTAAAGGCCACTTAAGGGACTACTAGCACTGCCACCAAGGTAATTGGTGTGATTTTTGGTACACAAAACTTCCATCGTGTCTTTTCCAATGAAGAAGTAGCTTTTCATGCCAATACCAATCTATAGTCAAACTGCATTTCCTTTGGGAGCACATCTCTGCTCTCTGAAGCTCACAGAATAGGGAGCTTTTGTCTTTTCATAACTGAATGAACCTGACCCTGCTGCTACCCAAATCTCCTGCTCTAATCAGGACATTGATTCATGTATTTAATTGCTTGAAACTTGTCTGTCAATGCTAGTTGGTGCATACTGTAAATTCTAAAAGAAAAATATTGAGCTTTGCTTACCTGATAGTGTCTCTCTTTGATCATATGTTCATATGAAATCCAGCTGTTGAGTTGTGAACTAAAAACCAGCAGTGGTGCTGACTTCCATAGATTTGTTGGATCTGTTCTTCCACAGATTTGTTGAATGTGGGGAAACAGAGAACAGAGACGTGTCTGAACCTTGCAATTTCCCCCCCCCCACACCTCAAGATAAAAAACACTTCAGAATTTACCTTTTCTTAATGTAAACATAGTGATTTTAACAGATTAAGAAATGGGTATCTAGGCTAAATTAATAAAGAGGACATATTCTTCTACTACAAGCTCAAGAGCCGGTTAGCTGAGCTCTTAACATACTCAGTAAGCTGAACTCTCACCCTCCCAAGCCTCTGTAATTTTGATAAGCAGCAACTTCTTTCCCTCAGGATTTTTTTGTCTACACCATCTTCTAGAATAAAGTACCTCTGCTCCATCCCACAGAATTAATCTAGGGAACTCCTCCCTAGCAAGACAGTTGAAGTTCTTCTCTACACAGGGACATTTGAACTTCTCTGTCCTGTTTCCTTATGACGGCCTTAAGCACAAGAGAACATTCTTCTATTGAAGCTCTGTCACTTGTAGAGCATACCTGACTTTTTATTAGGATAGAGAAAGAAAAACATTGCAATGAAAAAAAATGAGGGAATCCACCTGTCATTCTTGCCCTATGCTAAACAGGTATTTTGTGTGAAGTAAGCACTGAGGGCACCAGGTGTACATTCTCATAGATGAAGTTTCTGTGACACATTCTAATGCTTTTTCACTCTTTGGCCCAATAAATGCTTGCTTATCTATAATGCAGAAAGTTTAAAATAATCCCAGGCACAGCCAGAGGCAGCTGTTTGGAAAGGCTGGAATGGGAAGCTGGAATGGGCTTGGCTAGGGGGAAGGGACTCAGTATCTGAAGTCCACAATCAACTGAAGAGAGCAAGGATTCTAGAAGATCTAAGGCCATCTTTCCAATAAGCACCTGATTGCTGGAAAATCCACCCTTGTGTATTTTCTGGTGGTGCATACCATATGAAAACAGACTTTATTTCAGCTGATGCTCCTGGATGCTGCTGTAACTCAGACAAGAAACAGCAGGAGGAAATAGGTGTAAAACCAGCTGGTTCTGTCCCAGCCTGGTGAGAAACCACATGTTGCAGAGCATCATTTCATGCCACAAAGTTCTCTCAAGAGGAGCTTCCCTGCATTAAACTAACATGAAGGCATTCCTGGCTGCTGAGGATGCTCAGTGAGCTTCCCTCAGGATAGATGGTCCTTGGAAAAGGTGCCTGCCTGCCTGTTAACAGCCCGTTCGTTATGCATCATCTCGGAGCTCAGCCTGCCTAGTGTCTTTCCAGGCCCCTGTCATTTTAATGGACAACTCTCTATTGTGGCTAAACACTGTATCAGTTCCCTTCAGGGGGAAGAGAAGCCAACGCTGCACATGGCCCCTACCTGACTGACAACCCACGTTCTGGAGTACAGCCAGCAGGGAATTCACAGTGAAAACCCCACTTCATCATAATCGTCACTGGATGCAGAATTTCCCTGTGTCAGATTATTCGAAAGGAAAAAAAAGGCTCTTTGTTAGAGCACCACACATTTGCCTGCATTCTCCAAGGGGGAAGAAACAAAACAGAACAAGATAGCTAAGAAATGAATATTCAAATGCATTTAAGGTTCTTGGGGTTTTTTTTCTTTTTTTTTTTTCTTTTTTTTTTTTTTTTCTTTTGTGTCTTCCCAAGAAAATATCCTCAGAGAATTATCATTTCTGTGAAGAACTGGAGAGGCTGCCAAGCAGAGCAAACAGGATTTTATTTTGATGGGCACACCACAGTGTGTATTTGTCATCCTCTGTGTCTTCCTGGAGCACAAGTATTTTACTGCATTGTACTGCCTATGCCAAAAACCTTATCTGGAATACTGTAATGCCCAGAGAGAACCCTAAATGTATTTGTCTAGTTATTATCTTTAATTGCTAGCCTTTCAGCAGGAATATAGTGTAAACATAATAAACACAAGTTTTCTTTAATAACAGAGGACTGTACTTATCTTTTCATGCAGTTTTAGGTTAGTGTATATTTGATGATGAACTTTTTTCCAGTACAAGTATTTCAAAAGAGTGAAACATGGCTTTAGTATTAAAAAAGCACCACCTTTAAAACTTGATATTAACAATTTTTTTTTATTTCTCTTGACTTCTGTGATTTTTTATCAAAACCTTTATTTCAAGGTGTTGGTAAATGACATTTTACAGTCATTTTAAGTAACTAAACTTGTTAATTAATGATGACATGAAGTTAAACTGATTTTAATAGCAAAAATTACTAATAGGTTTTGAAAAATAGCACTTGAAATATTTTGTCTACAAAATATTATTCAATCATTGTATAAACTGAAACCCTCAGGAGCACACTGCTTGGGGGAGATGTATCTTTAAAAAATCTATGAAATTCAAATATCAAGTTAGTAATTATTCTTGCTTGCTCGCTTGTCCTCACTCACCTCTGCCAGTTCTTCTAGTTAAAAGCTTGTCTGCCAGTAAAGCTTGACTGTCATTAGAATTCAAAGCACTAACTATTTCATATTAATAACACAAAGCTCTGCAAAAATTCTCAGTCCTTCATAGGTTAAAACACTTTCCAGCAGCCTAACAGGCTTCCAAGCAGAGTGTAAACTCCACTGGGATTTTAACTAGAACAACACAGAATAGAATTTACGAGTAAAACCCTCCTGACCATCTTTGGTTTGCAAGAGTGGACGCATGTGTCAGCACTTGCTATGCCAGCAAGTGATACCTTGGTAGATTCATGCAGCAAGAGATTCAGTGAGAAAGTTATAATGAACCTCTGAGCATATTTAAGGAAAAGCAACTGCCAGATATTAAGGCAAAGATAATTATGGTTGACATGTTTAATCCCTTTGTGGCAGATGAAATAATTCAGCTTGGTTGAGATGCTACATACAGAGTAGAGAGGCATGTTTTAATAGAGATGGCATTTCAAATAGAAGATGGCAGGTGCAAGTAAAGTTTATTTCAGGTATTATGGGCTTTGTGGTGGATTTATTGCACTCAAGCAGCATTCTCATGGGGGAAAAAAGAAAAAGGTTATGTGTGCAGTGCTGAACAGCTCTCTTTACATGCAAAAGACATGGAAAGCTAGCTAATGGAGAGAAAAGTCTGTGTTCAACTCGTAACAGAATTTTGCTTTTAAGTGCACACGGAAGAAGCTCAGAATCCCCTATTCCCTTTATACCATTATAATGCATGCCATTTCCAAGAAGCCAGGAATTTTTATTACCCATTCCACAACGTGGAATCCACAGCACAGACAAGCTAAGCCTTTCATATCTACTTATTACAAGGAAGTCTGGATACAGGGCATATGGTGCTGAATAACTTTGGAAAACCAGAAGGTCATTCCGTAGGCAGTCCTTTCAGCTGGGAAGATGGCAGAAGGAAGGAAAGAGGAATTCTGAGTCCTTGTCCAATGTGTCCAGCCATACATCACAAACTTAGAGATGATTACAATGCACACTTGTGTCCCTGGGCGGGTGCCTGCCATGTACTTGTAGGCAGCCTGCAAGAACACACCCCTTGTGAGTGGGAGTACCCAAGACCAGGCTTAAAAGAGGGTCAGTGTGGAACTAATGAGCCATCAGAAGTTAGAGCAAGAGAACCTTCAGAGCAAGAAGATGAAAAGGTGGCCCAAGTTAGAGAGGCAGAGCTGGGCAGAAGGTTTAAGTGAGACATGTAAAGAGCAAACTCAAAGAAACAGCTTTCAAATATGATATGGTACAAAAACTCAGGAAAAGCAGAATTACACTGACATGGAGAAAAGTCTTCAAATAGAAAATACTATTAATGTTCTCAAACTAAATTCCTTCCTGATGTAAATCCTCTGAAACCAGTCATTTTGCAGTAGAGGAAAATATCTTGATGTGACTGTAACATTATTCTGACTCAATAAGTTACGGCAAACAATTCGGCATGAAAATATTGAGAATCTATTCAGTTGAACCAGAGCAGTGAAGAGTGTCTGTACAATGTCAGTGTAGTCTGTTTTGTTAATCCCACAGTACAAAGTATTCTGCTATTGACATGCCATTGAAAATTACATGTGTCATTTCTCAGCTAAAGAATTGAGGGGAGAAGGAATTTGTTCAAGAATCTGTGTTTTAAACAAACATTAACTTTTGGATGTGTCTGTGCAGTAGGAATCCTCTTAAATAAGAACTTAGATGCTGCTTGTTGACAAGAACAAATTGAGATCAGGTCTTAAGAAAAATGCTTCATAGGCTGCTTTAAGAATCCATGCTGGATTCCACTACAAATAAGTGACAGAACAAACACAAAATAAATGAAGCATTTTCAGTAGCACATCATTTAGGGAAATAAGATCTTCCAAAAGCTCCCAAAAATAACAATATAATAGCAATCTTTTTTTTTTTCCTACACATAAAAAACTTGGGTGTATAAATAATTTTTAAAAATGTAATCTTCTACTTCAAGAACATGAAGCAAGCAGACCTTTGCTCCAACTTACTCTTTCAGGAAATAATTCTTGTGAAAGACTTGTGTGTATATTTCCCTTTGGTAATCAGAATTCCTCTTAATTTCTCAAAAATATTGACTCATTTAAATATCCATGAGTCTCAACTCCAAGTGGAAATAACGTACCTCTGAAACATTGAAACAACAAAATCCAAAGTACACTAAAGTAATTTAGATGGTATTACCTGTGAAATGTTTGACTACAAAAAGTAAAACGCATTTGAAGTACAGATGTGCTGCTTACTGAGTACTCTAAACTCTTCGCTCTAGATGTTCCAGAGCTAAGAAAGTGCCCTGTGTTTGATCTTAAATAAATACACATTTCTGAGCTGTTATCTTCTTTTCCTAGTAATTCATCCTAGCAGGAAAAATATACCTGCAGAAGTGAAGCACTGAAACACTGTATCTCTATTTTTCTTCATACCATGCTATTTATATTCTTGCAGTGTAGTTTCTGGTGCATGCATTAAGTTTTAATTAGCATTCTCTGAAATTAGCATGCCTGAAAAAGGCATTTGTTTGTTTAGGAATCCAGGTTTTCATAATGTTTTGGGTTTGTTTCCTTCTCAGTCTTCATCTCAGAGCTTGACCAGCTGATTTAATTTGCCTAATTTTAAAAGATAATGTAACAACTGAAAGCAAATAAACTCCAGTTAAATTGAATCAGCTTGTTCAATAATATGCCTTAATATGATTTAATTTTATGCAGACTAATGAATACAGAATTAGTAGGACTGGAGTAGAGCATTTCATAGGGCCCTGTGGAGCAGGCACTGCCACCTCCTGACCCGGTGCTGTGCCCTGCACTGAGAGCTGCTCCCACACCCGGATTTGGAGCTGCCAATTATTCCTCCCCCATCATTTTTCCCTGCTACCACACCAGTCCCCATGCTGGCAGTGGCAGCAGTGATTCCTTTGGGTGCCTGCATGCAGCTACAGCTGTGTCTCTCTGCTGTGGGGCTAATCTTACAGACTGCCCAGGACATGCAGTTGCCCGGAGAAGCTCTCCATGGAAGTGCTCCAGGCCAAGCTGGATGAGGCACTGGAGAGAAACTGGATGAGAAACTGGAAAGTGTCCCTGCCCATGGCAGGCGGGTGGAACTGGATGAGTTTCAAGGTCCCTTCCAAACCAAACCACTTAAGGATTCTGTGACAACATGCTGCTGCCTGTGGAGATACTGTCTGACAAAAATCCATGAGATCACTTTTAGATATTGTATTTTCAGTCTGCCACATGTAATTTATTTGCCATCATTTCCCAGTTTAATCTTTAAAAGGTTTGGGTTTTTTTTGTTGTTGTTGTTGTTGTTTTGGTTTGGTTTGGTTTGGTTTTTTTTTGTTTTGTTTTGTGTTTGTTTTTTTTGTTTTGTTTTGTTTTTTTGTTTGTTTTTTTGTGGTTTTTGTTTTTTTGTTTTTTTTGGGGTTTTTTTTGTAAATCATTTAAAAGCCACTTCGTGCTGCTATACCCTGAACAGAATTGCAGATGTCACTTTGCTGGGTAAATAACATGACAGAAGCACAGCCCACCAGCACATCTCTGTGAGGAGCAGCAGTATGTCTTGCAGACAGGGAGGAGTAACAGAAGTGTGACCTCTAGTGAACCCAAGTGCTTATACCACTCCTGCAAGAGGCACAGCCTGAAGTTATCTGCACACTCCGCAAAACTTTATTCATAGCTCAGAAATTAAGATATATTTTTGTTACATCACAGTCCAGAACAAAGACAAGGAGAAGAAAATGATAAATACAGATTTCATCACAATTTTGAAGTGAGAAATTAACATTACAGCAGCATGTGAATAAGGAAACCCTATGGTTTCTGACTACTACCTTGTACTCCTGAAACTACTCTGCCTTCTTTTCATTTTTATTGAAGGCAATAATTTCATTATTTATACTTTAAAAATATCAAATATTTAACCCAATCTACTGAGAGATTTATGAGGTATTTGGGGATCTGCTTATATCATTAACTTCTTGTGTAAAAGTACATACCTACAGAAGGCTGCAGTTTCTCCTTGAAACCCACCAGACATTAAAATTAAGGTATAATAAATGAAAGGTATCAATTGCCTTTTAAAATTAACTTGAATAAAAGAAACATTACCAGAAAACATGACACTTGAAAGAGACATATGCAATGAACAGCATCACTTGCCAGGGTTCCCACAAGCAGTGTTTCAACAGTGGAACTGAATGCTGAACTCGAGGCACTTCCCTGCAAATCTCCTGCTGGCAGCTACGATGTTCAAATTCACAATTCCAGCCCTAGAAAGAGAAATAACAAAGTAGCTCCTTGAGGAAAGCAGCCTAAAATTGTCTGAACATTCTGACAGCAGGGCATAAAGCCACAGAAAGTTCAGCTTTCTGAACATTGTAGAGATTACAAAATATTTTCAATTCACATTACTATCAGTGATTTTTTTTTTTAATTAACTGGAACTTTACAACAGAGTATTCTTAGAAATGTGGTCACTAAAGCCCCTTGCTCAGGACCACATCCAGAGAGCTTTTGAGTAACCCCAAGTATGAAGATTCCATCTGGGCATTTTGTAAGTGGTCTTATTCATGGAATTACCTAAGAATGATTCCAGTAAAATTTAGTGTGTATTTTCTCTTTATGTGAGCCACTAATTACAATTCCTCTTGACAGAAGTGCAGCGCCACATCTAGGAAGCACACCAGCACAAGATGCTGAACTTTGCTGCCTTGTGATCACACTGAAACAAATCCATTATTGACAACATGTGTTCATACAAGAAATACAACTTGAGCAGTGCCTGCAGTGCAAACCAGATTAGTGCTTTCTCTAACACAATGCATTGCTAAAGCTGTTTCTGGGAGAGGAAAATTTCTACAGGCAGGTGAGGAGGGATGCTAAACTAGAATAGAGGCACTAGAAGCACTTAATTTCACAAATTCTTTGCTTATTTACCACTTTAACAGTGATTTGATTTGACCAAACCACCAGGATACATCAAACATTCTCTTTAATCCACATGACAATGCTACAATCAACTCTTTAGCTGAACCAGCATAGATAAAATCACTTATCACTCTCCAACTCAGATTTCTGGCATCAGGTGGTGTCTTGATTCAGCACAATACCTGAAAACAGCAAACATTCCCTACAAGGATCATCACACAAAAGGCTTCAAGGTTATGCATTAAAGGGTCCATTATTAACTAGCTTCTGGTGATTTTGGTTGCCATGTCAGGGACTTTAAAAATTTTAATCTTTGTTCTTTTTCCTTTAAGAGGCACCTGGCAGAGAACGTAATTGCAGTTTCTTATGCAAGTCAAGCAGGAGCAGAGGGAAATACAAACAGTTTCAATTGATGGCTGCAAGTGAGAATGCCCTTTATTGCTCCACTTAATTCCATAATCTCAGAAATGCAAAGGCACTTTCATGGTAAGGAGCATGGTAAAAGAGGTACAGAAGTTACTAACAGAATAATTATTTCAGTAGATGTTATAACCTTGGAAATTCCTTAACCCCTTACTTTAAAATGTCTGGTACTGTTGTAATAGGCAGCTTGTAAGGCTAACTTGAAGACCAGGAAAGAAGTCCCCTGAACAAAGGTCACAAGAGTCTGTTGTTTGAACAGAGATAATGGCTTCTTGATTAGTTGATAAAGGTAATTTTCAAAGCTCAACATAAATTAAATAAATATCCAAATGCCAGCTTGAATGTAAAAGCCTGATTTTTTTTTTTCCCTGGTTTGATTTTTGAAACACATGAGTGTTCCTTATTTAAGTAACTCAAATTCCATGTGGTCATGCCTGGTGTTGTGGGAGTAAAGAAAAAACACACATTATTTTTTTAGTATTTACATTTTAACTTTTTGCGAGTCACACACCAGCTCTGGGTTACAACAATCACACCTTCTGGTGCACATTTTATAGAAAGAAACCAATACACAGTAATTGTATCAAAGCATAAACAAGTTAAAAGAGCAAATGTTCATTCAAATCCCACTTTTTAAGGTGTGGCACATAGGTACTGCAAGAGAATAACACTTGGCTGCTACAAGGCTGGTGACACCAACGAGTGAAGGTCACTTTGGGGTCAATTTTTTCATTTTAGGTTACAAACTTTAGGTTACAAAATTTCTTCCCTTTCAGAAGAAATTACAGAGTTACCTTAAAAGGTTTGGAAATCCGAGCTCTACTATAAAAACCAGTCGAGACGAGGTGAGTTTAAATCCCAGACTCCTGCCTGCAGAACAAAAGTACTGTAACCTCTGCAATAAGGTCAGGGGCACCCTTATCGCTCTCGACAATCCCCTGACAGGAGGGTGCAGTCGGGCTCTGCTCCCAGGGAACAAGGGACAGGACAAGACGTCTTAAGATGCAACAGGGGTTTTGGGTTGGACATTAGGAGGAATTTCTTCACTGGAAGGTTGATGAGACATTGGAATGGGGTACTCAGGGAGGTACTGGAGTCACTCACTGCCCCTGAAGGTGTTTAAGGAAAGACTGGATGTGGCGCTTACTGCCATAACCGTGTTGGTCATAAATTGGACTCGCTGATCTCAAAGGTCTTTTCCAGCCTAGTTGGTTCTGTGATTTTGCGATAAGCGGCATCAGACAACTGGGACCCTTATCTGGGGGGGCAATAACACCCCTTGGCCAGGGGCGATCGAAGCGCTCCCACGCAGCTGCGAGCCCGTCACCGGCTCAGCCATTCACCTTTTACCCCCTCTTTTTGCTGAGCGGGGTGGGTCTCTCCAGCCGGTGTCCAGCCCCGGCTGTGGAGCTCAGCCTGGAGCTCCCAGCCCGAGGCACGGACACCAAGTGCGGTGTGCTTTAAACGCCAGGTGCTGTGTGTTTTAAATACAACGTGCGCGGTGGGTTCCGCGGAGCGCGGCGGCCGCGGGGACCCCGCGATCGGGCGCCGGAGCGGCGGGCGGGACCCCGTGAGGGGCGCGCGGGGCCCGCGGCCGGCGGGGGAAGGCGCGAGGGGCGCGCAGAGCCCGCGCGGCTCCTGACGGACGGGACGGGGCGAGGCAGGCGGCAGCGGCGGGTAAATGGGCTCCGCTAAACCGCCCGGCGCCCCCCGCCCGCTCCGTCCCGCGACCCCGCGGCCGTTGGGGCGGGAGGGAGGCAGGGAGGGAGCAAGGGAGGGAACCCGCCAAAGCCACGGCCCGAGCCCCGCCGGCACTCGCCAGGCAGCGGGAGGCGGGAGGAGGAGGGAGAGGCCGCGCAGCGCCGCGCTCCCATTGGCCGCGCGGGCCACAGCGCTGGAAGCTGATTGGCTGTCGCGCCCGCCGTGCCCGCCCCACCCGCCCGCGGCGGCTCCGCGCGTTGAATTCAAATCGGCACCGGGAGCGGCCCCGCCCTTCGGCCGGGCCGGGGCGAACGGCGGCGGCAGCAGCGCTGATCCCGGGGGCCGCCGGCTCTCCTGGACCGTGGGGTGCGCGGCGGGAGCGGAAGGGCGCCGGGGTAGAGTCTCCCCCGTGTTTAAACGCGCCGCCGGCAGCGCCGATGGGCGGTGCTGGGCCGCAGCGGGCGGGGCGGGGCGGGGCCGGGGCCGTTGGGCGGCGGGCGCGCGCGGGCCGGGCCGGGAGGCGGGAGGCGGCGGGACGAGCCTGGCGGCCGCGGAGAACAGCGGGAACCGGCCCGTCACGGGACCCCCATCCCGTGCCTCCCGCCCTGCAGAGCCGGCGGGACCTGCGATGCGGAGCGGCGCGGCGGGAGCGGCGGGTGTCGCCTCCTGAGGCGGCGGGAGAATGAGGCCGGCGGGCGGGGAGATGGGAGCCGGCGACAAGGTAATTCCTCAACTGAGCGAGAGCAACCGAGCCCCGGGGCTGCCGCTTCCCGCAGGACGGTGACAGCCCCCGCTGCCCGCGCTCAGCCCGGCTGGGGGTGAAACCGCTTCGGTCGGAACGATCGCGCGTAGAAACCGCGGGATGGCAGAAACCCAGCGAGTTTTACCGTCACTTTAATTTCTGTCCTCAACAAAAGTTCCTGAAACTTCATCTCTCACGACCTTTATCCACGGAGTCCGTGAAGAACACTTCTTTCTCCGGGCTTTCCTCTCCTCTTTGCTTTTCCCTTAACAGAAGGTGTGTGGAGGAGCAGGGATAACGATGTTCGGAGCGTGTTTGTCTCGGACATTCTGTGGTGCCGTGACAGGGAAGTTGCGATTGGAAGAGGGTCCCGCGGAGGTGGGGCGGCGCTGGGCCGAGCCCGCTTTCCCTCACAGTTCCAGGCTGGCCAGCCTGCCTGGAGCCCGGGCACTCCCCGAAAGGGGCTCCGGTACCACCACAGACCCCAGACCCATTTCTTGGAGGCCTCTGCGGCGCCGACCGCGCATGCGCAGAGACACGGCGCGAAAAGTAAAGGGGGGAATACGAGGGGAACTAGAGGGAAGTGGATCGGTCCCTGATCCAGCCCGCCCGGGCATCCCTTTCCTTCGCTTTCCCGTCTTTACCCTCTCCTCTCATGTTGTGTCTCGGCAAGCCCCGCGATCACATTCCACCGTTTACTCCGCTCCGAAGTTTGTTGAGAGAGCTGGGAGCTTGTTAAAGTTCACTGTAAAAGTTAAGAGCTTGTTAGTCAACGCTTCTATGACTACTAAATACCGGGCTGGTCGCCGGAGTTGAGGCGATTATATGATAAAGGATAAGAGTTCCCTGACATGCAAGCTGGTGTCTGTTTAGCTCAACAAGAATTTATAAACATCACACCCACTCCCGGGTCGTTACATGTTTCAGCTATCATTTATAGCTCTCTGCAATGCATTAACGTTATGTTCTGATTGTATTTGCCTCAGAGGAAGGAAAAGGAAAATTACCCGAAGAATAAATGCCTGGGGACCCGAGCCTTAGCTACAGGCACAGAAATGGTTTTAGGAAAGGGACTTCTTGGTTCAGAGTAGGACTTGGAACCCTTGACTCGGAACTACCCAAAAAATGTGATGAATCTCTATCCCCCTTTGACTGTTATTGATAAATGGATCATGGTGCACCTAGGTTTTAATATGACCGTTGTTCTTTTCCTTGATATGTAGGAAAATGAGCATTCTGAGCCATGCAAAAATGTACTGAAAACCCCTTTGAAACAAGCGGCTACCTCACAAATGGTACTGACAGAGAGACAGCCTGACTGTCAGCCTCTAACCACACCCCCAAAACCGAAGGAAACCCCTCCAGCAGATCCATGGACACCTACTTCCAACCTGAAAATGCTGATTAGTGCAGCCAGTCCTGAGATTAGGAGCAGAGAACAGAGAAGGCAACTGTCAGACAGTTCAAGTGAGGTCCTACAGACAAAACACTGTTTGCAGGTATGTTGTAAAGTTGTCTGTATTTATTTTCTCTTTTTTTCTTCTCTCTTTTTTTTTTTTTTTTTTTTTTTTTTTTTTTTTTGTTAAGTTAGCTGATAGTTGTTTATTCAGTATAAAAATTATACATTGACACAGCACATCTATTTTAAAAGTTATGGTTTTGGAGCATTTACCAAACATAAGTAATGATATTGACTAGCTACATTCAACAGGTAATGTTCTGGTTTCATTTCACAGCTGCTGAGGACAAAAGGAGAACACTGGCCCTTTGACAGTGCTCACTGTGAAGCTGTTAAATATCTGTGCTTTCATATTGTTAAAAACCTTACAATCTCTTTTCCTTATTCCCATGCAGGAGCACTTATTGGGGGATGAATATGAAAAATCTCAGCCAAGTCGCAAAGAGAAAAGTCTCGGATTACTGTGTCATAAATTCTTAGCTCGGTATCCTGATTACCCCAGCCCTTCACAGAAAAGTTACATTTGCCTTGATGAAGTCACTGAAGAGCTACGTAAGTTGGTGTTCATCCTATTAACTATTTCTTTATGCAAATTTGCCAATAATCTGCCTTTTTTGTTAGTATATTTTTGCTCCATACAATTTTGGATGCTTACTCTCTTCTCAAGTTTATTTAAACCCAGTTTTAAACTGCTAATTCCTACAGCAATTCTTTTAGAATGCTGATGTTTCCTCAGTGAATTGAACTGAGAAACTCTGAATTCTATTTCATATTGAACATCTAAATTATTGCTTACACCACAAATAACCAGTTGCAGTTTTTTTTTAATTCAGAGATGATACCTAAGATTAGTGGTTAAATTTTTGCAGCAGGAACTAGCATTTCTCAAACTGAGTCCACAGCTTCCTGTCTGATCAGGTCATCAAAGCAAGAAACATCTTTCTGTTCTTGATGGTATATTAACTTTCTAATTCTATATCACTATTTTTTATGTTGCACCAATAATTTCTGCAGATTCCATATTTCTAACATCAAGCTGAAGCTTTTTTAAATCAAAAAAAGTAATGGAGTTACAGTATTCTACAGCTTATATATGGATAACAGTTTTAAAATTTTAAAGCTGTATGATTTACTTTTTTGTACACTTTGTACAAAAGGACATAACTTTTAGGAAATGTTTGGTCAAAACCAAGAGTTTATCAGAAACCAGGAGTTGATCAGACAAATGAGAAGAGTGTGCTAATAAAATGTCATGTAAAAATAAGTTATAAAACCGTTTCCTACCATGAGTTTCCAAGGTTATTTAAGAACACAATCTAGAATCAATGCAGTGAATAATTAAAAATGCTCTGTTTTTTCTAAAGCTGGATTGAAACCCATGTAATGGCTCTTCTGGCAACAGTAAGTTTTGTTTCTTAAGGAATGCTGAAAGCCAAGTATAACTCTGGAACAACAAGTCCTTGCATATACGAAACAAGATTTGTTTTCCTTGCTGGCAAGACCTGGGAGGGCTATTTTCAGTTTGTGCTATGGAATTGGCAAAAATTATTTGAGAGTATACTAAGAGGAAGGACAGGACTCTGTGCTGCAGGTAATGCATGAGTGCACATGTGTTATATGGCAGAGCTATCAGGTTCACCTTTCCCTCTGCAGACGTGGAGCGTAGGCGCATCTATGACATTGTGAACGTGCTGGAGAGCCTACACATGGTGAGCCGCCTGGCCAGGAACAGATATGTCTGGCACGGGCGCCACAACCTCCCCCAGACCCTGCAGGCCCTGAAAAAGGTGGGGGAAGAGAACAAATACATACAGCAAATCCAGATGATCAAGAAAAGAGAGTATGAGCATGAATTTGATCCTGACGGTGAAAGGAGTGAAGAAACGGCAAGTTCTTTTGGCTCAAGTGAGCAGTCAGAAATGTCTTTTGTCGAGCTCCCAGGAGTGGAATTTCGTGCTGGTAATAATTCTCTATAATGCCAAGAATAATATGTACTTAAAATGATACATTTCTATGAACTTGAAAAAAAACCATTTATTAGCCTTCCTTTTTTTTTTTTCTTTCTGAGGTGGTGCTGCCCCAAGGGCACCACAACTATTTGTAGTGAGAAAAAGTGCTCTGTACTCTTTCACTTGTCTTATTCATTCAGTTCTTGTTATTTGTTTCTACATCAGGTGAAACTATCAAATACACCAACATATAATCCAATTGCCATTATCACTGAATTGTTATAGAAACCAGAAGTTACTACTAAATGTTGGAGAAACTTGAAGCATAAATTACGAAATATGTTTTATAATTTAGCTTTGATTCATGGAAGAAATTTTAATTAAGGGTTAAGCATCTTTAAGAGTACAAGTTATCAGACAATGGGAAATGTATTGTATGTGGGATACACCGCTGTCTCTTCTTGGTAGTTAAACTTGGTATCCATCCAATCAATCATCTGTTTCTTGTCACGTAGAAACATGATTCTGGAGTCAGCATTGGCCCTGCCTAGTCTCTGTGTTATTCTTACAATTACTGACAAACTTCTTCAGTGTTTTATGTTTTTGCTGGTGTGTCACTGAAAACTTTCATCCTTTTTCCTGTCTGCTGCAGCATCAGTGAATGGCAGGAAATACAAGTCCTTACGAGTGATGAGTCAGAAATTTGTGATGCTGTTTCTTGTATCAACACCTCAAATAGTAAGCCTTGAAGTTGCTGCTAAAATCCTGATCGGAGAAGATCAGTTAGAAGACTTAGATAAAAGCAAGTTTAAAAGTAAGTACAACAGCAAGTGTAAGCTAAATGAATTATCCCAGTACTACTTCATATAAGGAAAAATACGGTCTTATTTTTCCTGCCACAAATGTTTATTTCAGCCTCCAAAAACTCACTAAACACCTTCTGCAGTTTATAATTTTTGTATTTATACATAATGTCCACCTGAGAGGAAAAGTCCATTAAATCCTCCCTCCTGAAGTATTGTCACAAGGCTCCATATTGGTAATAATTTCTCTTTCCTTAAGCAGCCTGTCAAAGTTTTCAGCATCATTTCACCAAAGATGTCCCAGAATCATGCAAAATCTGTGTTCTGGCCACATAACTAATTTGGTAGAAATCTAAAGAAATTCTGTAAAAGTCCTGTGACCAGCTTGCATGTCAGAGGAAGTGAAACCCTTTGCTCTAACTGCCAATTATTTCTTCATTCTTTTACCCTTCTCTCAGTTCCCTGCACACTTCCTCCCCTTCCCCTCCATTCAAATGAAATGATATTTCTAGGTCTAGGTCAATAGATATATAATAATTAAAAATGTGCTGCTTTTGAGGGATAGTTGTGGGTTTCGTTGAAAGTTAGACTCTTCCTTAATTCTCAGATTCCTTTGCTTGTTTGGGTTATTTTTTGTTTTGGTTTTGAGGTTTTTTTGGTGGAATTGTGTCTATGTGTCTATGCAAGTACTGATCCTTGCTGGTTTCAGTTCATGATTTCCTTTCCACTGCCTCACAGCAACATAGAGAGGGTGGGTGGCTACTCAGTAGGGTTTTTTGCTTGCTTTTATTCTTCCATAAGAAGAACCTGTCTCACAATAAAAGCATTTTCAGGGCATTCCATCTGTCTACCTGTATTTCAAGGATCAATCCCATGTTTTACCACATTCTTGGTTATGAAGCCAAAAAATTCCATGACCTAAGCGCATTCACTTTGCTCTAGAACTCACTTGTGGTTTGACTTCTACCTGAAACTTTTTCCTAATAGCTCAACCTAGAGACAGGGAAGATATGCAGGATGATTATCCTGTTGGATTTTAGTGTGTCTCTTCCCTCCAGTTCCCACGTTTGCCATTGCATGTGTGTACCTGCACTTTAATCTACTTATATTTACTACAGTATCTGTGTATGTTTGATCATTGCACAGAAATTAACTTGTTTTGAAAACATTATTTTTTCATATTTAGCATAATAAACTTTACAGTGTCTTCTAGATCTGTATCTATGTCTTCTATTTTACATGTAAACTTTGTATCGCAATATTATTTCATTGTATAAATACCTGTTCCACAAAATTGTTCTTACATTTTTTAACATCTTTTTCCTTTTAGATGCTTAAAGGGTGTTACAGCATTTCTTTATCTGTCTGATATGTGCTAACTTGTTAATTGCAGTTGCTATACTTTCCATTTATTTCTTTCAGCCAAAATTAGAAGACTTTATGACATAGCAAATGTTCTCAGCAGCCTTAAGCTTATCAAAAAAGTTCATGTAACAGAGGAGAGAGGTAGAAAACCAGCATTCAAGTGGACAGGACCTGAGGTCTTGCCAAATACTCAGGGTAGGTGTATGTGTCATTTCCTTTTGTTCTGCTGATGATATTGATTGTTTTTTTTGTTTTCTCCACTAGAAATTTTTGACCAGAAGACAGAATAACTAAGCAGAAAATCTTTTACTAGTCACACCACTGTCCTTATCAGCACAGCAACCAGTATCTATTTGCACACAGGGATGTTCAGCTATTGAGATTCTTGAATTTCCATGTTTGCTGCTGTTGGTACCTCAAGAATTATAAGCCAGGCTCAAATAATTGCTTTTAATTACTGAATCTGCATATGATACGTATTTTTTCTTTTTTTCTGTTTTTCAGATACAAAACTTGAAGCAACTTCTACAACCTCTTCCCCACCTATTTCAGAATCCATCACTTCCAAAGAGCAGTGCTCAAAAGCCCTTTTTCCTTCAAAAGGAAAACAAAGCTTCACTCGGCATTCATCTCTAATAAAATTAGTTAAGAGTATAGAGAACGACAGAAGGAAGATCCAGTCTGCTCCAACCAGCCCAGTTAAAATAAGTGCCAGTATGTATCTTTTGATCATTTTTCTTTTATGAACTTCTTTTTCTTTGTTTTTAAGTCAGATGTACTCTTGCATTAAATATTTGGGCTTGCCCTCTTCTCACAGGATATGTAGATGTGTGGGTGGCACCTCCTTTCAAAAAATACATCTTAAGAGCTGTCAAAAATACAGAAATGGCTACAAACCTTCTGTTTGTCTAGAATCACTGAATATTGGATCTTCTCTGAACCTACTTTGTTGTAGAAACTCTCCTTTGGTTCATACTATCTAAGCAGTTCTGTATTCCAAAACATGGCCAGAAAATTACATGTCAGTGTTCATGTTCTTGCTAGGGATCCTCCCTGGGGCCTTTAAAATTTGTTTCATGTAAGCTGATGTCCAGTTGATCAAATCAATTCTGGGCTCAATTTGAGGATAAATTACCTCATTAAATGTTATATTACATAAAGTAGTCTCCTCAAGTTAAAGTTAAATTTTTACTTTGAATTTGGTGAACTTACTGTTTTGATTTGCTCTTCCTCTCCTCCAACCAGGTACTTATCAAAGTTTACCAGTTTTCCCAAATACAATAGCTCAGTTTCCAGCAATCACTAAACATCAGCTGGAAGGACAATCCAAGTAAGTTTGCACAAGTTTAAAGGTAAGAACAAGTTAAAATTATGCTCAGTTAAAGTGGGGCAATAGCCTGCAAAGAACAGTAACCTTGAGTACTGCAGGCTAGTTTTTAATTTATTTTCTCTTTAGTGGATTGAGAAGTACAGGTTCACATTAAGTCTTTGTATTACAGCAGATAATATCATACATTACAGAAGATAATTTGTCAGAACATTCATTTCTGCATGAAGGAATTAAAACACATTTGGGATTTTTTTGTTTGTTTTTTGCTGAAGGACAGCAGAAGAGATGCAAATGAAATATGCCCTGTCCTCACCTGAGCCTGTCCCCAAGTCTGAGCCCTCTCAGCAGCCAGCTCTGAGCCAGCCCCTCGGGGTGTGCCCTGCAAGCCACAGCTCCGTGTCACCAGTCATCCTACCTCATCTTCAGTCTGGGGTTTCATATGCAATCTATCTGCACCCTTCCCAAGCCCACACGGTGACAACCTACAGCCCAGGCTTCATGTTGCAGCCTCTGCCATGTACTAACGTAACTGGAATTAAGAGTAATAATTCAAAAGTATTAAATAAAATAACCACTGAGGAAGGGGACATTCAGAGAGGTCTGGATGAGCCTACAAAATCCTTGGCAGCTGAAGAAAGACCTGAAACGAAATCAGAAACATCTCAGCGGTGCCTTAAAAGGTCACAAGCACTACCAGAGACTAATTTAATTAAAAGGCGTAAAAGTGATGAGGAAAGCCTTGATACTTCTTTGGTAAGTTAAATTAGTTTGAAAATGCCACTTAGTGATGTTGCCACCTACTCATTTTCAATGTGATGTAGGAACCTGCCAGTGAGTGTAGGTGTTTTAAATAACATCAGGCTTGAAGAGATGGTGTTCATTTGCTGTGCCTGCTGATATTTGAGGGGCTGGGGTTTGTATCTAATCACTTTGTCTAAGAAGACAAAGTGTACAGGTGTAGTCAAAATAAAGCAGCTCACAAAACACTATGTCAAAATGTACCTATTTTTACATGATTTTGGGGTAGGTCAGGTTGAGAGCAAGGTTGGAAGCAAGAGATCTTCAAGGTCCCTTGAATTCTAGGATTCTGTAAACTTGCTGGCATCTATTCTTGGCTTTAGAGGTGTTAGGAGGAAAGTGGATGTATAAAAGTCACTGGACAGGGAATGTCCCAAAATCCTGATGCCTTCTAAATATTTCCACTCAGTGTTGGATTGTTGTAGGCATAATAGAACAGCACATGAAGTCAATAAGAGGTTCAGATAAACTTGACGTATATGGAGAGATTCGGGCTGGATTGCTTTCTACTCCTCAGTTGCGGGTTGTTTTAGCATCTCTGTAAATTATAAATCTGCTGTTAATTTGGCTTGCTGAAACAGTCATTGTATGTTATAGGTGTGTTATGACAGCACATGCTATCCAACATGCACTAGCTGGGAAGAAACAAGATGTGATAATATGGACCTGGCTGTTCTAGTGACCAGAAAATTTTATAGTACAAACTTGGGAATGAGGAGGAAGTAAAAAGCTTTCTTTGCAGTTTTTAAGAATGTATAACTATCATTGTAGGGATCTAATTGAGGTTGTTAAGCCTTACAACACCTGACTTTCTTTTTGTATGTGCTTTTTTCAAAGGGAGAATCCGCTAAGAATGAAAAACCACCTTCCAATAGCTCACAAACTAATCATGAAGTGGACAATGTCCAGGAAGAGAGACCAAATGAAACTAAAACAGTAGATCAAAACATGGCAAGTTGCTGTGACCAATGTACAAAAGAAAATATTCCAGAAGATGAAGATAAAATCAAAACAAAACAAGACATACCTGTAGCATTTGCCATTCCTGCTCCTGAGGTAAGATTTGTCTCGCCATTCTGTAGGAAAACACTGCTTGTTGTCTCTACAACGAACTGCACCTACATAGATTGTCTTTGGCTGAATTCATTTTAGTGTGCTTTTAAAACCTTATTTTGTAGGAATGTAGGATTTCTGTTTCTACACTGAGTACTCAAAAAAGAGGACATAAAGAGGCACATGGAGTGTAGGTCACACTAAGGAGCTGAGGGCAATATTGAAATCCGTTACCTCCCTGTCCTTTCTTCGCATTATGCTTACTGTCAAATGCTTTGAAACAGAATCACATGAAACTCTCTTCGTCAGTAAAATTCAGTATTCTGCAGTTAAGACTGATTGCTGTAGAGAAGCTGAGTAAGGAACAGTTCTGTTGACAAAAACAGAATATGTAAATGCAAAAGTTTTATCATCCAATATTTGTTTTTTGAAAAACACAATTCAAGAATGAAGTGATGTGATGATTTACTGGGTCCAGAATGTTTCTTCTGGAAAAATAGTATACAGTATCAGGGTTTCTTTTCCATCTGGTCAAATTGCACTGTGTTAATCCCAGGTGGATTTCCAGTTCCCCACCAAGAGTATCAGCTGGAAATGGAGCCAGCTGACTTCTGTGTGGTTTTAATTGAAAGAGCATGTCCTTGAGTCTGTTGTGTCTCATTTCAGACAGAAAGTAGTACAGGCATGGGATATGGCATCCTGGGGACATGGAGGATAAATAATAAGAACAAGGTGAGGGAGGGTTGCAGTTTTGGAGAAAACTTGAGATTTGTTTATTACATGTTTGGGCTAAAGATGTGCTGTCTCTTTCTTTCTTAGACTTTTTTTCCATCTGGTTATCTTATTCCTCTGACTCACTGCACCCATAGCAACAAGGCAGAGTGCTCCACTAAAGAGAAGGCTGGGGTGTGTTCTCTGCAGCACACAGCCTACAGCTCTCCCATCACTGGTGAGTGTCCAGGGAAACAGGCACAGGGGGCCAGCTCGAGGGGCCAGGGCCAGCTTGTCCTAATTCCTTTCAACACTTGATGTTTCTGTTCCAGGGGTCATTCCAATGCCAGCCTCAGAACTGAAGACAGTCAATATTCCTGCTTTTCATATAACACCCTTGAACATAATGCTGTCACCAAATTCCATAGCTGCTGCACCTGTACTGAGCAACTCCTGCCTCAATTCGAGCAGTACCAGTTCTGCCCCAAATCCAAGCTCTTCGGCTCTGAACTTTATGCTGCAACACATAGGACTAATCCCTGCTGGTGTGCAAATTCCTGCAAATCCCGTTCTTCAGCACGTGCCAGTCTCTTCCCAATCAGAAAATATCAGCCACAGTTCAGGGAGCACAAATGTGCAAGAAGGGAAGGTGAGTTAAATTATATTGCAACTCCCCATGGTGGGTTGAGTGGGAAGTGCAGTGCAGTAATTCCCTTACAGCAGGTAAAATTTATAAATAAACATTTCTTTTTGATCTTCAGAAATCAGCATTGCCCAAAAAGAGCTAGCAGTGAAGGCCAGCCTAAGTACAGTAGAAATGAGAGGTTAGCAAGGAAGATAAGTGACTTATTTGTGGTGGAAATGGAGCCAGCTGGAAGATGACAAGATGTGAAGAGACAACTGTTTTAGAGGGAGGATTTTACATATCTGAGAGATATTTTAATAAGCACAATCTGAGATTGTCCTTATTAAAAAAAACTGTCCCTTTGTTATTTTCTTTCCTTCTTGTTACTTCCCTAATCTACCCTCAAGTTCTTGTGTTTAATAATAGCTCTTCTTTTAATAGGATAGGACTGTACAGGATTTTAATTTTTTTTTCCCCACAGGAAGTTTCTCTGTATATTTTATATAATATTGTATTGCCTAATATCTGTTTATGTTAAAAAAGAAGGGGATTAGAAAAAACATATTTTTATGTATTTATAGATATATAAAAGAATGCAGGTATATCCTTCTCAGTAAAAAGTTCAGTTTTTAAATTTCAGGGGGGGAAAAACGTTTGCTAACATCCTGCAGAAACCTAAAAGTAGAATTTACTTTTTATTCCCCCATAAATGAAAGTAACTGTCTCTTTTCTCTTCAGCCTTCTGCTCCAAAGGAACCTCAGGAGCCTCAGGCAGTTACAGAGAACTTTTTCCGCACACCAGGAGGGCCAAACACAGAACCTGCACTATCTGCAAACTCAGATGGTACCCAGAGAACCTCTCAAGGAACTCTATATATTCCTCAACGAAAACTTGAAGTTTCAGAAGACTAATTTTGGGATAGGGAATTGCTGATTGTGTTAGCAGGCAAAATTGCTGGTAACACACTGCACACATCTGGCATTGTATGATGGACAATGGTTTGGACATGTATTGCCAAGACCTCAATGCTGGAATAGCCTTAATTGATGCTTTAGAAAATAAAACTGACTCTTAAGGAGAAAGTTAATGCCTAATGAATTTTTCCAAAAGGCTTACATGAAGTATTTTAACAGCAAAGTTATGCATCTAGTGGGTTTTTTTGTGAATGTGTGTTGATTTCTTCTATGCAAAGTAAGCTGAAATTGTCTTTGTACAGAAAGGTACAGTCTATCAGTCAGTACATATTTTGCACCAAAAAAAAAAAAAAGTACTGTGAGTGTGCAAATATTTTATGTCTTAGCAAAAAGGCCATAGGTAAAGTGTTTTGCTTCTGTGTTTAATAATACTCTTTTGTAAAGCTAATAAGAAGCACAAAAAAAAAACCCCAAATTTTCTTAATGAATTTTTATATAAGTTAAGAATTATTTATACTGTATTTTTAAATCAATTTGTTCAGATTAAACTTAAATAAAACTACACTGACTTCTTCTGTTTGATCAGATTAGGTTACCTAAGTTACACATTGCATATGCATATATTGCATATTCATTGGCATCTCTTAACTCTTCTTTTGTCAGGCAGGAGTTGCTGTGTTCTGAAGGAAGGGGGAAAAATAGTGTTTTGTGAAAAAGTGAATTAAGTAACTCTGAACTCTTATCAGTAGATATTACAACTCCTAAAAACAATTCAGAACAAAAAAAGTTAGGAAGCAAGATATCACCCTGGAGCATTCAGGAACGTGTGTCCAAATGTCACAGAAGTTTCAAACAGGTTCAATCAAACCACTTGAATTTAAATATGGTCAGCAGTGTCTCATATACACTGAAGGAAGAAAGATGAAGACTCCTCATACAGTTCACACTCAGATAACAAGTAATAGCTGACAAATTAAATAAAAATACAGTGTATCTGCCTTCCCAGGTGAAATGTGCCTGGCAGACCAACCTGGGATAGGAGAAATGGTAGCAAAGCCCAAGATTCAGGTTTTGACTGCACAAATAAAAAAAATTTTTAAAAGCTACCACAGTAAAAAAAAACTCATCTGCTCTTTAATAGTGCAAAGTTCTAATACAAAATATACCTGACAGAATAGGATCATTATTGAAATATTCTTAAATGAGGGGGAAAGAAGAATAAAAGGTTGAAGAGGGAAGAATTCTCACTAGAGCACTAAGCAGATTTTTCTTTTCCAAAGAGATAACTGATCTTCCTTACACCTGCTATCAACTTCATTCTGGAAATATAAAGGCAAAGGTTTTAGAAACTTGCATTACTCAAGGGAACAAACTACACCCCTTTAATTTTTGAGCACCACAACTGACAGACTAAGAAACTACAGTAATTAGGCTTGTAATGTACAGTAATGGTCTTCTCATGGTGCTGAGAAAGCTGAGCATATTTTGGAAAGCTGAACATGTTTTCTGACTTTCTGTCCAGTGTCCCTTAGCTCCTGACACACTGCAGTTGCTTTCTCATGAGCACTTTTCTTCCTGTGTGCTGGTTTTGCAGGCTGAAAAGCTGCTGCTTTCTCAGCTCCAAGGGGCTCCTGCCCCAGCAGACCAGCATTGTCTCTGACAGCCCAGCTCGCTGCTCTTCCCACCTTGCCTCATCTCCCCTGGAACGTGCCCTGAGTGCCTGATGTGCTCTAGGGGAGTCCCTCTGATCCCCAGGCTGGCTTTGCTTTGGAGTTGCTATGTTCCATCTCTAGAGGCAGGGCTTTTTACTTCCACTGATTTATAGAAAACTCTACTTTCTCACTCCAGTTCATGTATATGCAATTCCAGTTGCATATCTCGAATCTTTTCTTCCAATCCCAGGTCCTGCAAGCACAGCTGACCTGAAATGATAGGTAACCCCAAGTAACCTGTACAGATCCAGCTGTTCCTTGGCGCTGTAAAGAGCCTTTCAACAATCCTTACAGGGGCACACAGCAGCACAGAAATTAGGCAGCACCCAACACCAGGAAAACAAAACAATTGTCACCTGCATTTGTCCCTTAAATCCTCTGCCAAAACCAAAGGGAAAATACTTACATTTTGGGGCAAAAGCTTTCTTCACAGAGTTCCCTGCAGTTGGTTATGGTGCAAATCCATCCAAGTACATCACTCATCTATAAAAGATGAGTGAACATCACAGAAGGTTCATCCCTCACAAATGTCAGGGGTCCTAATGTAAGTCACCAAGGGTGCAAACACAAAGATTTAAGAAGCTTCTCAGTAATTCCCATGTATTTATTCCAAGGGGAGTTCAGGCCTGCCCCAACCCCTTCTTATTGCCCTCTTACAAGGAACCCTCATACCACACACTGCACTGTCCCCTCTGCATTTGGCTTTATCTGATACAGAATAGTTCGATTAACTATCTGGGGAGAACGACCCAGAAGAGATGGAGTCCAGCTCCTATGCTCAGGAAAGAAAGAGTCTTTCAATTTTACACCAGGGACCTGTCTCTGCATTATAAAATCTGTGCCAGACTCGACAGCAAACAGATTTATAGGTTCCTAAGAGTTTTCTTAGCAGCCTCAGCTAACAGACCCCTAAATCCTAAAGTCTGACATGATTTGTCATTTAATTTTCTTATGCTTCCATGAAAGTCCCCAAGTTGAGACATTCAGCTTGAGAGTTCTGGTGTTTGACCCCTGGGATGGACCCTTTCATACACAGCAAAGTCCATGATCCTGAACAAAGTTGCTAAATTCAAAAAATGAGAATTAGCTTCTAAACATTTAAAGCCCTAAAAATAAAGACCTGTAAAAAAGTTCATACTTTACTGCCCACATCTCTAACACATCTGCAGCCTTATCCATTTCCAAGGGGCTCAGTCAGGCATGGCAAAGAAAATTGCAATAATTACACAGGCTAAATATTATACATATTATCTACCCACCTTAATGCCTAAAACCAGTAAAAAACAAAAGATTTTAGGTAAAAGCATAATCCTCTGTATGCTAGAAGACAAACCATTTGTATCTCTCAAACCATGAACTGCAGAATGAAATGCTATTTAGTTTAAAACTGCTGTTTTCCTGGATGTGCTACAAAAAAGTTTTGATGTATTATTATTTTTAACAATTATTTTGGTAAATTACTTTTGACAATGTGACCATTAATAATGAGATTGCCATTTCAAGGACTGTTATTTTATGATTCACATTCAAGCAATGCAGTAGAGCAACTATAAAACTTTAATCTTTATTTCTGATTTGCAAGGCTGCAGTCAGGAATGTCCTTTAGGTGTAATCTGAGGGGCTGCATTGTTGTCCACCTACTCACAAGCAGACATAAGGGAACAAAATGCCAGGCTTTTGTCACAGGTTATTTTCAGCTTGGTGATAGCAATGGCATTGCTCAGATCCCTGAAACTCTCACTCCCCTCCCCTCCCAGCTTACAGGGCTGGCAGAGGTGGTCACTGCATTTAAAGAGAGCAGGAACCCCTCCCGTTCAAACCCTTTGAGACCCAAGAAAAGAAGGAGAAACTCCAAGCGACTCTGGTGAGTAGAGTCCCACGGGTTCTGCCAGAAAGGGTTTGGGCATTTTTTTTATTCCTAACAGATGATAGAAGCAATTTGTTTCCTGACAAAGAAACTCACGTAGGTATAGTACAGAAATATGAGTCCTACAGAGCAGTGCTTTAGGTTTGGAGTAGCCAGTAGAAAGAGAGACTCTTCTGGCTCAGACAGGTGAGCAGCTACTGGTGTTACAAGAGCAGGGCTGGGGGGGATCCTCATTAGAGACACTTGTTTGGACTAGGCAAGACTGGATAACAGAAGTTTCAGAATGTTTAAAAATTTTGTTACAAAGCTACAGAATTATTTTTATGCAAACGGTCAGTCTTTAGAAAGTGCATGTACACAGCATACAAATTTGTGTGCTTTCATAATGGTATCCTAGAAGTAAAAACCCAAAACAAACCCCCCAAAATATTCAAAATATTTAATGTTGATGACCAACTGGTTTCATATCAAATAAGAAGAAAACTTCTGTGCAGACTTGACAAGAAATGGCTAGGAAAGAATGCAGGATGAAAGAATTATTCCCAAATCCATTCTTCAAGCATTCTAAGAGTGTGATTGGTCAAATCTTCAGAAAAAAACCACAATAATTCAAATAAATACATAAATACATATGTGTTTTTACTATTAAGAGTTTTCTGCCTAAAGGTAAAATTATTTCAGAGAATAAAGCCATACATGTAGATAAAATAATTCTGTGTCTTATCTCAGTCATCACAGTGCTATTTCAAAGTCTGTAACAGTTTTGCCTGGCACTTAAAGGACTTAGTGCAGGGATAAGGATTTAGAGGAGGATCTTGTGGAAGGAATAGCGAAAGCTGATAGCCCAGGATTAGGCCTGGAAAATTGAATGGGTCATTTGTACAGCAGGATGCAGCTTTCCACAGCCACACGGATCAGACTGAACCATGAGTGTGAATGTACAAGCATGTGAATGTGGGGTGTGGTTGGTTTATAAGTCCAAATAAAGTACCTTGTTCTAGAGTCAGGATACTGTATTTTTTGGAGATGTAATCTTAAATTTCTGCAGAAGTGTGCATCAAGGAAGTTTCAAAGGAAATGTGGCATCACTAGGCTAGAAAAATAATAGAAAAAGTGGAAGAACAGAGATGAAAGCAAGGAATGGGGCACTATCTATAACCTCTCAGCAATGCACATGTGCTTCACATCAAATCAGTCAAAATCTTTTGTTTCAAAGTGCCATGTGTAACTTAGCGTGACTAGTGTCAGTGAAAAATCAATATTTACTTTCCATTGTTGGAATTCCCATACCTTGACCTCTCTGTGTTGCTTTACTGCAGATGTAAGGGGAAAATGTTGGTTATTAAGAGATTGTGGTGGAAGCTCAATGTATGACACCGACTAATAAAATTTACCTGTAGCCACAGCCCGCTGAATGCGTTGTAATATCAGAAATACGATTATAAACACATAACAAGATCACATCTCCATCAAATGAGCTCAGTCTTCAAATACAAATGAGCTCAGTCTTCCCTCTGTTGTGAATCTCTCCTGCTGAGGGAGAAGAGTGATCCACAAGGGGCTGGATTTTGACAGAAACACCTCCAGGCTGTTCAAGATGTAGTGGCATCTCAAATGCAGACACATCAAAAGAAAACCTCACCGTGAGTGTCAGTTGCAGAGAAAAACCACAGCAGCATTTTATTGCTATTATATAAAGGAAGACATATCTTGTTACCCCCATGGTGCTGGTGGGGTGAGTACCACTAAGGACGGTCAAATGAGTCATGGTGGTCACAGGACAGGTCACAGCAGAGCTGTGATTAGATACCAGAGTTAAGTTCTGGCTGCACTAGCATTCCCACAGACTTCAGCTGAGAAAAGAATTTCAATTATGGCCTTGATACTTTGCATTTCAATGTAGACAGGGATGCGTGAGTTTTATATTATTATTGCTTGTGTGTCAGGTAAGGAATCAAGGAATCAGTTTTCTTATCCTCTGAGTCTAGACTAAGCAGCTTAGCTGGGACTAAAACGCAGAGAGATGCAAGGCACACCCTGCCCACCACTCCCACTCAGCATTTCTACTGCCAGTGGTCACAAAGACCAATATTCCCCGTTCTGTTTATCCCCTTCAAAGCCATCCTGCAGCACATGTGGCAAAGACATAACCCTGCCAGGCACACAATACACAACTCTGCAGTCCATTCAGATAAGACATGAGCTCTAGACTGTCAAATGTATGAACACATAGAAGGGAAAACCTTGTGTTTAGCAAGGAAGCACCAGAATTAATTCCAATTAATCCATTAATTAACTACATTTTTCACCTGCACCTCAGTCAGGCATTAGCACTGCCTTTTACTCCTCCACAAAATGCAGTGGTACTGCATCCACCACCCACTTAGATCAATGGATCAAAATACATTTTTGGATTTTATCCTTATCAATAGCACTTGAGAGACCCTCTGTGGCAGTGATGTGACATCCAGATTTGGACAGTATGACTAACAGCCCAAAAGAAGTCGGCTCACAATGTTTTCATGCCTGTGCAGAGCACACCAACACTTCAAAGGCTTCCTTGCTCCAAGCCCAGCCTACAAAGTAGTGATATAAGCTCTAAATAATGGGAGGCATGAATCCTTGGCTGCACATCTGATGTATAAATTCTGCTCCATATAGAAGCTACATTCTGAAGAATGACATAAGCTGCTGAACAGCATTTGAGCAAGTCCAAGAACACTCCACCAGCTTAACAGCACCCTGAGTGCCCACACGTCGCAGCTAACACTCAGAAGTTTCTGTGTCACACATTTCTTACCTTAAGGATGAGTCTGCTCTCAGACTCACCAGAATATAACTTCCCACCAGATCACCAGAATATAACAAATACCATGTGATAATCAGACATGAAAAGTTAACCAGATTAAGACAACAAAGTTCAGGGAATTTCACAAGGGTTTAGACACTGACACCCAATGAAATTATGGGACGTGGAAACTTTGGATCTATTTTCTTCTGATGACAAATAGGAGACCAAGTTCTATTTCTATTGAAAGGATGGAGCTTTATCCACTGTTATAATTTAGATGAGTACAAAACTATGACTGCCACATCCCCTATGGAGATTACCTTCTCATGGTGACCCTGCTGCACAGGCAGCATCCCCAGGGATGGCCACTCAGCTCCATAGGGATGAGCAAAGCCCGGACAGGAAGAGCACAGATGTGCCCTGGTACCTCACCCAGCTTTTCCTCCAGCCAGCACAGACATCATAGCATGCACTTCTGTTCTTACACCAGTATCCTCACAGAAATATTTCTGCCATGCCTTTCTTCTTTCTCCTACAGCTTCCCATCAGGTGATGCCAAAAACCCATGGAAAATGTGTATGCATGCCCAGTCATGTTACTATAATTAGCCTCAGGAACAATGATCCTTCTAAGAGCTTTAACCACAGCCCTTGACAGCACAAGGTTCACTATCATACTTTATCAAAATTTTTCGAAGATTATTTTTTCCCCTTCAGCTGATGATGTAATTGGAGTTACTTTCAACAACTATCCTTGCTGCCACAGTTTTGGAGGCTTGGTGTGCCTTTGAGGAGTCCTAAGAGAGAGGAAGCAGCTTTACAGAGACCAGAGGTACAAACCACACTCCTCCCAGCCAGCTGTCAGTGCTGCCTCAGCTGGGAAGGGATTCCACTGGAAACCTGATTTGAAAGGGAATACTGTAGACACAAAAATCTCATTTTAATTTTCAAGGAAGTGTCACAAAACTGATTTTTATCCACAGTTGCTCTTCCTTCTTTTAAAATGTTTGAAGTATCGCTTGAACTGTTTTCATAAGAGAAAGAAAAAAAAATGGCACCAATACAAAAGTACTTTAAAAACAGAAGAAAATATAGAATAGCAGAGTGAGAATAAGATTTTACCTACATGAAAGATTCCTTTCTGTTCCTTTATCTCACATTTAAAAGAAATTGAAAAACCAATTTAGCAGTGCTTGTTCAGTGAAAGCTTCACTGAGTGAGAGAGATCAAATTAATCACCTGTTCATTGTGCACAGTTTTGTTTCTTATTTCAGCTACATCAGTTTTTTTGCTTCTCACTTGTTACATTACAGATAAACAGAGTTAGAAGAAAGCTGAGTTTTCATTTCCTTTCTGCATCATTACTGTTTTGGAACTGCCAGAGCAGTTCTGCTTTTGAGCAGCCTCCCAAGAGAGCTGGGAGGGTCTGGAAGAGATTAACAATGCTGCTGCTGTGTGACAGCAGAAGGCTGGGCTGCCTGAGTTGGGGAGGGTGTTCAGCTAAGCAGAAATCAGCCTCACAAAGAGGAGTAGAGGTTGGATCTTAAACGAGGATGACAGGTACACTGTTTAGTGAAGGTAGCAGTCACAACAGCGACTATTTAATTACACAGGGTTAAGGATATGCTAATAACTGCTGTGGTAAGGCAGAGATGTTTGGATATGCTGGTATCTGTACTGCTATCAAACACAGATTGCAAAACCTGGCCCCACTGCCATATCTCCAGTGCTATTGCTTCAGTCTGTGTCCCTTCCTTTTGCTGGACAGACAAGTCTTTCATACCACTGCAGGATTTTTGGTCTTAGTTGTCTGAAAGGATTCCCCTCAGGGTGCAGAGCTGGCATGTAGACATTGTTAATTTCATTCTGAAATTCAGAAGATTAAAGTGCAGAAGTCACTGAGATGATGATAAGCATAGGACATTAGTCCAACGTAAATATATAGTAAAATGTTAGTCAAAAATGCAACTAATTGAAAATACCAGCTCTGTTACATCACTGCTGTGATAAATTCCCCTCTCTCTATCACCTGACCTCAGAAGAAATTTCTCATGTAGCAGGCCTGATTCAGCCTTCAAAATCCTCCTCTTAGTTAAAAGTACCTTTTGCTGAATTTAATCAAACACAAATAGCAGAAGCAGGCTTCAAAATAACTATAATAAGAAGGTGACTGGTTTTCCAAGAAGGAGGAGGAAGGCCCGTGCCAGGAGCTTGGAACAACCCGATAATTCGGTGCGCAGATGACAAGATGACGTCCCAGTCTTTCCAGAAACGATGACTCAAACAAGAAAACAGAAGGGCAGACTGGAACCTGGGGTTGTTCCAGGTGTGTGACAGCATAATCACAGGGAAAAGCACTCAGCCTGACATCAGGAGACCTGGGCTGGACTCCTGCCCTCCTGTGTGACCTTGGGCAAGGCTCTCCAGTGCTAATTTGAACAGCAAGAACTGGAACAGAAATCGCGGCTCTTTGTTTTCTCTGATGTTTAGATTTTAAATGACAAAGGAAAAATAACCACACCTCAAGCGCCTCAGGAACCTGTCCATTATTACTTTACAATGGTTGTGCAGCACAGAGATCTTGTGGCTGTTTCATGAGGAACTCAGAAAAGGTTATGCTGGGGTACAGGAGAGGGCAGTGTTGAAAGAAAATGACCATTTGATGGAAAACAAACCCTAGATTCCTCTTTTCCAGAGGAGGGTTGAGTGATTCTAGAACCTTTTCTCTGAAACACCTCGCAATCATTTCACATATTTACCATCACAATATACCAAGCTAAGGAATATCCTTTTTTTATGAGAGAATCACAGGCATTTAGACTGTCCTGTCCCCAAAGCAGCAGGGTAGCACCCTCACTTCTGCTACCACACAGGTATGAAGTATATTGCAAGTATGCAGTAGCAGTTGACTGGAGAGGAAGGAAAAGAAATTTTTTTAAGTCAAGCTGTTCCATTTAAAAGAATTCACATTTGCTGTTGCGTTTATTTATGTAATTTGATTTCCTAGGTTAACCCTTCAGATAAGGATGCCGAACTGGGGAGGAGGAGCCAAGTGTGGGGCCTGTGAAAAGACAGTGTACCATGCTGAGGAAATCCAGTGCAATGGAAGGAGTTTCCACAAGTCGTGCTTCCTCTGCAGTAAGCTGGGCTGAATGGTTTAACATCACAGCATTCCCATAGCTCTGTATAACTCTTCCATTGAAGCCAGAACATTTATTTTTGTATTTCTTGGCAGGCAGTTTTGCTGCCTTTTACCTGGAGCAATCTGCCTCTTGGGCTCCTGGCTTTTTTTTGTCCAAATATGAGATGGATTTTGTCAGGGACACAAAGGTGCTGCAGAATCCCAGTATCTAACTCCATCTCCAGGACTTTGTTCCTTCTGTCCCACAGTGCAGCACACCACAGGTTTGCTTCAGGTTAAAAAGCCCAGCAGAACTTAACAAACAGCATTCATCAGACAGAAGGATGATTACTTCTTTACTTTTAGGAGATGATTACTTTCACAGAAAATCCTGACATTAGTTTGTTTCACACCAAAAAGCTGAAAGACCCTGGTGTCATCAAAACCTCCCATCAACACTCTGCACGTACCTCAGCCTCCTTCCCATATTTCATGTAGTCCCGTTTCACTTACTCTTTCCCTCCAGAGTCCTCTGTGATGTTGGACTTCCAGGAATTTTGCTTTCTCTACAGAAGAGGTAGAAATTAAAAAAAAAAAAAAAAATTCAGAGAGAAGGTATTCAGCTCTGTTTGTTCTTTGTGGAGAGGGAGAGAGCAAACAATTTGCTAAGAACTAAAGATAGCTGAAGAGTTTCTTTTACAGACAATACTTGGGATTGCAGTATGACTTCCAGAGTGACAGTTTAGGAGCTACTGAATCCAATTTTCTCCCTCCCTTTCTGGAGGGATAGAGACTTCTTATATGGAGGCATCAGACTAACTTTACGTGCTAAGCTGACACAGAGCAGCTCTTGCAGAATGAGACCAAAGGACACACCTGAGCTGTCTTTGCCTTTCTCCAGGTGCCCTAAAAGTGATGCCTTTAGTGATGCCTAAAAGGCCAAGTAAGAAAAGATTCCCTCAAAAAAATTTCAGTTAACTGACAACCTTCAGCCAATTCTTACAAAATAGTAAAAGAAAAATCTCAGTCTCAACTAAGACTTTCTTAATGCTTCCATGTTCTGCCTATAAAAATAAATAGTAAATAAAAATAAAGAGCTGCCCTAATAGACCATAGTTATGAATATTTCTCAAGTGTAGTCTTCATTCTTAGTACAACTGAATTATTTTCTTTTAATGATTCATGATAAACAACTTACATTCATTAGCTCTATCAAATATTTAGTTTGTTGTGGGGCTTTTCTTGGTTGGTTGGTGATGTATTTTGTTGTGGGTTTTTTTTGTTGTTGTTCCTTTATTTGTCCCATGTTTTAAGTCTGATTTAATTATTAATAGGTTAGATACTAAAAATAGTATTCCCATCAGAAATATGTTTAAGGTCAAAACCTAAAGATGCATCTAAGTTGCCCAGCTGGCATATAAAAGGTATGTTAATTGGCTTTACTTCCCCCATGATTCACGAACACTATTCAGCAGCTCTGGATGCCTCAGGATCATGTATCACATTCATGAGCTTTTGTATGAACCACTTACAGGATTTCATTTCTCAACAGAAGGAAACCAATTCTCCCCAGCCTAAACTCAGGCATGAAAACAGTTAGTTTAGCTGCACTTTTGTATACTTCTATACAAAACTATTTCAAATATATCCTCTATTTCACATTATATTTGCCCAGGCACACAAAACACATCAGTATTTTTTGGCCAAAGAGTTCAATTTCAGCAGAATATTATAAACAAAGCAACCTGTTAACACAGGAAGAATCAAACAAGCTAAATTATTTATAAGACTTTCTCCACTCCATAGTTTTTCCCTACAAGTATTGCAAGAGAGAAATTTGTTTCCAGCAATCCCTCCTTCCCATGCAGACTCCTGTTTACCTGCAGACTGATGTTTCACTGACAGCTTTTACCCAAAGTGCAGCTGTGATGGACATTTGGCAAGATCTCACACCATCAACCTGGATCTCCTCAGTGCCAGCAGGAGAACAGGATCTGTTGGCAGATGACAGGTTATCAAAGTTATTTCAACAACAGCACTTCAAGGCCTTTTGCTCCATCTGTTGTGGTGAATTAATACCCTATCCCTAAGGTACCAGAAATAGAAACACTTAATCCACTGCTAGAGTTTCCATCATCCCTTAACTCCGTTAGCAAATACAATTATCATCTCAAAGCTAGACTGTAGTACGAGGACATCAGGTTCACACATTTACAGAAGTGCCTTGTTTTACTTCTGTTAAGTATAAAGGTCTTTGCAAATTATTTCTCCCTTCATGCAAAATAGGGAGGAGGAAAGCCACAAAGATAACCAGACAGCTGGGATGTATACCTAGTTATACTGCCCCTTAACAGCAACCTAGTCTTGGGGGTGGAACTGCATGATCTTTAAAGTCCCTTCCAACCCAAACCATCCTAAGAGTCTGTAATTAAAGCTGCAGAGGTTCCAGGGTGTAAATTCCCTGTGGTGGATAAATTGAATTGAGAGGAGGACATTAAAAGTAAATGTGGGGGAAAGGGTCTAATCAAATCCTCAGGTAGCTCTTCCAGACCTTCCACTTGCAGCCACTTCCAACACTTCTGTATTTCACAGCTTTCTGTTGCATATATGAATTCAGCAAATTTGTGTTCCAAGCTATCAATAACCCATGACTGGAATGCCCTCTGCAAGGCAAGCATTTTTTCTAAGGAACCTGAAGAGAAAGCTTTTGCCTATTTTTTCCCCACTTCTAATAAACCACTGTTGAACAGTAAATAGTTTGTAAGAAGTACTGAAATAGTAATGTTTTAGCATACTGGAAAATAATGGTTTTCAAGAGAGACTCTGAATTGAAAGATCTTTCTCTCTCTCTCTGTGGGGTGGAGACTGTCTCACATTGAGTTCCCCAAGTGGTGCAGCAAACACAGGCATACACTCCTCACTAAGTAGTGAGGAGTGTAGCTACTATATTTTCCCCCATTCATTATTAGTAGTGCTGTAGAGGACATAATTTGTAATTTGTATTCCCTGATGAAAGCTGGGCATTCCCATGACACCTTCTGTCCAAAAGTCTGCCAGACCTTTCTTAGTGAGCTAAGCTGTCATTCTCTGTACCAAAGATCATTTGTAAGAGCTCTGTTTGGGAATGGCTACAGCCACACTCCTGTCATCCCGGAGGAAGTCTGACAGACCTGACACTTGCTTTGCCTTGGTGCCACAGCTCCAACAAACAAATAATGACAAAAAAACCCCAACATGTCCTGTCTGACTTCAGAGAGGAGTCGATGTTAAAGCCTCTTTCAGAAACACACCACATCAAAACAGCCTGGGCTGAGCTGAGAAAGCCCCCACAGACTCAGAGCAAGTATTCTGAGAAGTCCAGATCAATATCCCTGCAACCTTCTTTCAACCTTTATTTAAGGTTTGGGAATTCAGGATGCCCAATTTCAATCTCAAGCCCATTTTAAGCTTCACAGATCAAGATTTCTCTGGGGTTACAGGATAACTTCAGTGTGGCAAAAGAAGGACAGGTTATGTGCACCACAAGTAGTACCTCCCTCTTACTTCAGCAACAGCCCAGTCAAGTTTTATACTGACAAGTTTTATACTGAGTGGCTCCTTTCCCCACATTTTTAAGGCTAAACAAAATGAAATACTAATTGCAATTATTTTAAACCATATAAATTCAAATTTGAAAAGGCAACTGCTGATATGTGCCTTTCTCTCCCTGTTTTCAGTGGCTTGCAGGAAGGCTCTGGACAGCACCACAGTCGCAGCTCATGAATCTGAAATCTACTGCAAAACCTGTTATGGGAGAAAATACGGCCCCAAAGGGGTTGGCTTTGGACAAGGGGCTGGATGCCTCAGCACTGACACTGGAGACCACCTGGGCTTGAACCTGCAGCAGTGAGTCAAACCCCAGTGACAGCTCCTTTTTCTGGTCCTATTTGTCTCTTACCAGGGTGTTTTATATATTTCATTCTGTTTCCATAACAACATCTAGCATAAGGAGCAGAGCAGACTTTTTTACACCCTTTCCTTCCATGGACACAGTAATTCACAGTTTTTAATGATGCTCAGGGTCTTTAAGCCTGCTTTAGAAATTATACCCTCCTTCAATAGGCAATTATTCTGCAGAAGCAGCCGTTATATGCCACCACACATGTAAATATTCACTGCAATTGTAATCTGCCATTTGTAGCACAGTGGTAAAGTCACATTGACCATAGAAAAAGATATTTTTTTTTCCTGTTAGAGGCTAAAATACAGTTAACGTTTTACTCTTAGAGAAATAATCACACTACCCCATGCTGTTAGCTCTCCTCTCAATGGGGGAAATAACATATCTAAATCCTCCCTGTGGTTCTAATAACACTTACAAACAGACTGAGAATGTGTTTGAACAGAGAAATTCTAATGGGATACCATCTTCCAAAAGCACATAATTAGCTCTGACAGTTCATTGTTATAGGATTTTCCTGCAATTCTCAAAGCTGCACATTTCTAAATCAACGCTGCTTCTTCCTTCTGGTGGTCTACTATAAAGAAACCAATTAACCAATATGCTGTGCAGGAAATAAAAGCTTAAACAATGTATTTAACTGTAGCTCCTTGTACCATACAAAGCCATTACCGGCAGAGTTCTGCACCCAAAACTGTTGCATCCTGTGGATAAAATGACCTGTTGCAGTCCAACCATCTGGTAATTCAGAAATCATTCTGTGAAAGGCTTTATGCACAAAGATTTAAAGCATGAAGTCCAGAAATAAAAAACAAAGCTATTTTTCTGATGTAATTTTGACCCTAGGCCAGGTAAGAACCCCAATTCCCTGTCCAAATGTTTCACTGCCTAATGAAACTATGGCATGCAAAACCTGAATTTCTATTTTCAGTTTGATGAGTACCAGCAGATAACCAGTTACAAAGACTAGAGACATATTTTCCTTGTATTTTCCCTGTTACCTCTCAATGAGAGAAAATTGGTTTTTACTTCAATTTTCATTAAATATAATCTTTTGTGCATGTGGCTGCTGCCAGCTCCATGTACTTAGAGCCCAGAACAGGTAATTTCAGAGCTTACAGTACCAGCTTCTCAATCACACAACACAGAATTCAATAGAATACTTTTATTTTCTTCTTTTTTTATCCCCTTTTGCATGTCAGAGACGAGCAATTTAGTATTTTTTATGCCTTATTAAAAAAACAATTAAATCCTTTTTCTAGAGAAGATAAGATTTTAAAGCAGCTTTAAAAACTCCTGTTTTAGGGGGTCACCAAAGCCTGCTCGCCCTTCAACACCAACTAATGCTTCAAAGTTTGCCAAAAAGATGGTAGATGTGGATAAATGTCCCCGTTGTGGCAAATCAGTGTACGCTGCGGAAAAGATCATGGGAGGAGGAAAAGTAAGTAGTGACTTCAGCACTAGGAAAAAAACTCCACTATTTTATAATGGTGAGAAACTATAGCTAAGAGGTCCTTGATCATTTAAATTTTCATTCGTAAAGAAAACACAAGATGAATTTGCAAATTCCTACGACAGATTTAAAATCTTGTACTTTTTGTAAATCTTTTTCAATTTTTTGCTTCTTACTGATGTCTGAGTACCAAGCATAGATTACTGTACAAGCTGACTATTCCTCCATCTCTGGGTATATTTATAAACATTTATGTGTAGTGGCAATTGAAGATATATTAGACAACGTAACTGAAAAATGGCTAACCCAGAATGACTAAAAACGGAATCCACAAGATCTACAAATTAATTTTAATCTTTCCACACCACACAAAGCAGTACTTCTTTGTTTCTTGCACCTGCTGGCCATGCACTTTCTGTGCCACACAATGAATTATCTCCCCTTGCTCAGCCTTGGCACAAGACCTGCTTCCGCTGCGCCATTTGTGGGAAGAGTTTAGAATCCACGAACGTTACGGACAAGGATGGAGAGCTCTACTGTAAAGGTGAGAGTTGCAGGGAGCTGAATGGGGCTACAGAGTCAATCTAAAGTTAGTCTCTTTAGACCTAGGATTGACATTGTGATTTACCTTGCTGTACGCTTAATACCCCCCAAGAAATTCCATTTTTGACTTTTTTTAACAACCTTCTGAAAGCAAAGAGCTATGGTAACATTGCAGTTGCAGCTCCTACTATTAACATTTAAATTTTAAAGCTATAGTTTTTCTACAAATGGGAGAATCTCTCAAATCTGTCAGACCTTCTAATAGAGCACTGGCCATATCTGCCCAGTCTCACTCAATAAAATAAAAAATCCACAAAGATACAGATATTTGATCCACCAAATCAGAATTCTTGCCAGTAAAATTTTAAAGATATTTCCACTGCATTGGTAGCACAGAAGATAATGCAAAAAAGGTAAATTACACATCTAGATGTTCTTCTCAGATTCACAAAGTTCACAGACTTCACTTGACTCCTAGAAATAGCTTAAGGGGAAAAAAAGTACGTGAAGCTTTTATATACAAAGCTAAACTTTATAGATAACCATGAAGAATACTGGAGTTCTGTGACTTTGGGTACAGTCTGTCAACCACAAGTGGATCAAATGAGCATATTTGGAGAAATATGATCACCGTTACCACTTAGTAGAATTGTGATAAACAACCATGCACATACTAACCAATATAGAGTTCAAATGGAATTACTTAAATGCCCATCAATAGTTTCTGGATTATGCTCCAGTTCTTAAAAATCTCTGGCTTACTGTGTCTTACTCATCAGACTAAGTTTTACTGAACATTTTCAGATAGAAAAGTAGTATAATGAAAGTATTACTTAGATGTAAAAAATATATAATTTCTTATCTTTCTTTGAGATCACCAGGTGCAACTTCTGTGTAATTCAAATACGTAATACCAGTTTCACTATTAAGACCTGGATAAACTTATGGGAAATACACTATTTCAGATTTCCTTCCTTTTTATGAACTTAAATTTGATAGTAATTTAAAAATGAAAACCAAAAGACATTTACCTCTGAGACCCTTCAGAGTACCATTTACCTCCCACTCCTTCTTTTGCAGTTTGCTATGCAAAAAACTTTGGTCCCAAAGGAATTGGGTTTGGTGGCCTCACTCAAGTGGAAAAGAAAGAGTGTGAATGAGAAGAAATGGATGCATCAGACTCAAACTGCTGTTGATGACACCAAGTGATAGCTGTCAAGTAAAACATTAAACAACACATTGCTAAGCACCTAGGGCATTTGATTAAGATTTTCCTCCTTGCAGGAAAAATTTGTGAGTTGTATCTTAAGAAATTCTTATAGTAGATTAAAACGGTACAATGATAAAACTAGATTCATGTTTGTGTTTAGTATATAAAGACAAGGAACCTCATGGAACATTATTGCTTCTTAAACTAGTACTTGTCACATTTTAGACTGGAATTTTAGAGTCATAGTGCCCCATTATGAAAGGGATCCCTTCTGGAGTGAAGGGTCCAGGTGTTCCCAGTTAGATTGTATTTTCGTTTTTTCACAATGTTAACCTGTCTGTATTTCCACCAGTCTCCTAGTTGAGTTTTGAATATGCTGGCATTTGTGTTAGAACAAGTAGCTGTTATTTGCTTTGAGACAATTAAAAAGGATTTGAAACTATCTTTCTCTGAGGGAGGTATTTCTAAAAAAAAACCCAACATTTTCTTAGAATACAGTGTTATAAGTTTTGTCTGTTTTCAAGCTACAATAAATTACTTGCTGCTTCACATTATTTTTATTTGTATTTGCTTGTGCTTATGCATTCTACAACATTTCAGATAAATGGATTTCACCAAGATGAATGAAACCCCTCACAAGAATTGCATTTCACTACAGTACTTACGATGTCTAGTCTAGATGGTATCTGGCTTTAATTTCCTGATCTTGAACTCTTTCCCTGCTGGTTTTCATTGTTACCTACTTTGACTTACATTCATATCACACTGTCCAGCTTGTCCCTCCTTTTCTTGGGAGCGTGGTTGGCATTAACTATTACAGATGCAGTGGGGAACAATTCCCTCTTTTTATGTACATTGCTATCTTCCATCATCAGCTTACCCATTTTCATACCCTAACAGGGCATATATATGGGAAAAATATAAGGCAAAGAGTCAAGCTCCTTCTTCTGGTTTTGTGCCCACCCACTCTCAAATACCTCACTGGTCACATATCCCTTGAATCTATTTCAATCTGCAAAAATACACTTAGAAGTATGAAAGCTCTATTTTATTACATGTAAACTCTTCAAATACAAAGGCTTAATAGAGATTTTCACAGCATAAGCAATAAAATGACAATGTAATTGTAATATTAAGTTGTTAAACATGAACACTCACCTTGATTTTCAAATTTAATTGTCTTTTGTTACCAGAAAAGTAAAGCAAATGGTATCAACATAATTTTGAAATTCTGTCCCAAAAACTTACCTTTAAAAATATATATATTTGTGTCATCTCCTTACATAAAATTTTAAATAGTTTCAGCTCAAACTATACATATACAGACACACAGTGATTGTTCCATATACAAATCTGCTGCATCTTATGTAAGGTAAGTTTAATATTTGAAACAATGATAAAAAATAAAAACAAGTGGCTTCAGAAGAATTTGTAGAAATGAACAAAATATCTAGTTTTATTTAGCTTTCAGCTCAACCATCTTAGAAATTAAGCAAAACTTTACACAGAATGAACATTTTTCTCCCTTGCCAGATGAAAAAGTTTGTATTGCTTGGTCCAGTCAATTATGTTGGGTTTGAACATACCAAAGCAACCGCACTGAAAAAAGTCTGCAAGATTCTGGAAGCATCCAAGGCTGAAAAAAAGAGAAGAATACGTATTCATAAACCTAAAAAAAGAATAATGCAAGCACGAAAAATACCACTTCACCATGAGACAGTTCTTGAGATATTAACCTGTCAAGGCAGACAGCTCAGGGAGAAGAAACAGAAGACCTCTCAATTGAGCATTATTCCTTTGCTGAACTTTTACAACATGTTTTACTTTAACAAATGAGAGTAGATTAAGTTGAACTCAAATATTTAAAAGTTAGTAAGATCTCATCTGTTAGTATACCTGAGGTAACAGGGAAACCTTGATACCAATTTCTCTATCAATAGAGCTAAATACTGCAGAAGAACTCAGAAAGGGGCCAGTTCAGACCTTAATTCTCTTTCTGATCCTACACAACAGACACAGAGACTGATGAACAAATTTTTGGACAGCATTCCCTCACCCCAAAACCAGTGTTTTTGCATTTATGAAGCAGTGAAGCAAATCAGTACTGAAGAGATAACATGCTTAAAACACTCTATTCATTACTACCCACTTGTATGGAGTCCTCCTGAGTGAAACAGGATGCTTAGAGGATTTTCTCTGTACAAGGAGATTCATTCTTTCATGTGAGGTCAACCCCAGGAATGCAGTCTGATTGGAAAAAAACCCATAAGTAATGGTTACAACATGAACATCACAAATTAAAATACTAGTGAGCAAAAGATACTTATAAAAAGGGAGTAGCGGGAAAGAGCCTGGACATATCTAACAAATAAGTAACCACTGCTATAACTGATGACTGAAAACTGTCTTTAAATGTCACTTGGGCTAAAACAGAACCTGTCAAGCTCTAACACCAGCTTCCAGAAAAGGCAAGTTTAATTGGGATGTTTGTGAAGACTGTACTTTCACAGATATCTGCAGAAGTATAAGATCTATCACAGCTAAGTACCAATCTCCTCAGATTTTTGTCTACATTCTACCACACAAAATGGTAGAAAAAGATCCCTTGATCCACAATGACACTAAATGCCATAAAGCAGTACCTTTTCAAATCACTGTGTATGAAACACAGTAGTTAAACTGTAAATATCCTCCCTATCTTTCTCCAGTATGATATGCCACTGTATTGGATATTGCAAAAATGTAGCAGTACACATCTAAGATTGTGGAGCTTTTGTTTTTTGGGTTTTTCTTACAGAACAAGATGTAAAACAAGCCCTTAGCTCAGTGTGCTTAACATGTATTTCAAAGACACCTCTTTCCTAAGAGCTGCTAAACAAGCTGTTTCACAGATGTTTTAAGACAGCTCTTCTCAATTTTATTTGCATAGCCAAGCTTTTCTCTGAGAAAAACGTAAACAAGAAATTTGACAGTCCTCAACAAGATAAAATCCAGGTCATATATTTTTACAGTAGCAGAGAGATTTAATACAGTCTAATGATACATGGCTGAGCTCTGCCACAGAATTTTCAACTCAGGAATAATTGTGTTACTGAGCTTTTGTGCAGTTTTGGGGGCATTAATACCAGTTCTATTAGTCAAATAAATTTCTTGTCTTTAAATACAACTTTTTATAGGCTTGTAATTTTGAGTAATAAAGCCAAAGCTCAGTTATAGGAATGATTTGCAGACTGTGATTCTACTTCCAACAGAGAAATGCTGAGTGCACAAGCTGAACCTGTAAAACTTCAAGGTCTGCCCTGAGATTTAAGAGAAGCACCTTGCTGTGACAGTAACCAGGGAGAGCAGGCACAGAGTTTTAGAGGCACAAATCATCCAGGGAAGAGCTTTAATTTGACAAGAAGCATAAACTGAAGGAAAACATTACCTGATAAAGCTGAACAGTGAGCCACACAGAGGCCCACAGGGTGTGGAAACAGGCTACTGAGGAGATGTAGGAAACCCAGGGAGAGCAGGACACTGTCTGGGTGAAGTACGTCCATGCTCCATCTTGATGGAAATTTGCTGCACAGTGGTTGGACCAATCTGACAAGATGCACAATCAGTTAATTGTGTTTTTAAGCTCTTAAGAGCTGAGGAAAGATTATTTGCATGAAATTAATATTACATAGCAACATCCTCTAGAAATATCATGTTTCATCTACCCTGTTGCCACCTAAAAGCACCCACACAGATGTGTGAGTGCTTGCTATTCTGGCCGCACAAACTTTACGCTCTGTGTTCATGATCCACAGAAAAATGTCCTTGTTTTTAAAGGTTGGTGCTATAGTAATTCATCCTCAGCAACTATATTATAAGGGCTTTTCTCTCCTTTCCAATAAATTTTTTAATTTTACAAAGTAACAGTTCTGATTCATTAATGAGACAATATACTTTTTTCTCTTCAGAATTAAACTACTTTAAAACTAAAAAGAAATATCTGCATTCAGTGTGGATATTCCCAAATTAAAAAAAAAAAATCAATCAAGCTTTTGCAATAATGTATTTACAAACTTATTTTCTGTTACAGCAAAGGGCATCCTAATTAAAACCTGTCACCTGACCTTCTGCCACATGGCTTCCCTATTTCCTCTCTAACAAAAATGCTTCCTGCTATGTAATTTTCCAATGGATATCCCACTACAGCAGCATCTTTGTTCTTGCTCAATACAAATGGAATCAGGTATCTGACCAAAGACTCAGATAGGATACATTTTCACTTAAGCTACACAGTAACATCACTGCTGAAATAAGGCATCACTTGTGCAGGTTGCACTTGCTGGAAATGAAATGCTGAAAAATAAAGAACACCCAGAGATGGATTTGAAAGCTAAATAAAACTAAAGTCATGGTTACATACACTGAAGAGTTCCATAAAGCAGCCAGACACCAGTCATTGTCAGGAAAACCAGGAACAACAGGTAGTAATAATGGTTCCCAATGCCTGAAATTGAGGGAAAAAAAATTTAAAGTTGAACATTTTAAAATTCAGCAGTACTTGCATTTCTACTAAAGTTAGCAGGAATAAAAAGAGTCAAAACCATTTCTTATTTTAACCTCTGCCATTCACAAGAGAGCTTGGCAAGGCTGATCTCTCTCTCAACTTTGTCCTGTTAGTTCTGATAAAGTCAATCAGGATTTTTCTCCCCTTCAGAGCATGCCGTCAGCTGTTTTAGTCTGATGAGACCTAATTAAGCAACCACAACTCCCTCCCATGCACAAAAAAATTGTCTCATATACAGAGAAGTCTAAGCTACTCAATTTGCTGGACCTTGTATGCTTCAGAATTGAAAACATACATGTAAAACACCGAAAACCCTAGACCTCTGTCAGAAAAACTGTTACAAGAAGGTATTTTTTTAAATTACAATGTTACTGTTCAAAGCTTTGAGACAACACATCAGAAGGATGTCTCAGCACCTTGTAAATAGCAAACATTGCAAAAATAGCATTTAACACTAAGAAAAAGGCTGTTGGCAAAAAAAAAAAAAAAAAAAAAAAAAAAAAAGAAAAAGAAAAATATATTGTTACAGAAGTGAAGCTCTCATCTTCCTATCTTGAGCATCACCAATAATGAGCCAGAAAGGAAGAGAGAGGGCAAGAGGGAAGAACACAAGAATATGGAAATGCCCTGCAGGGTTATCTCAGTGGTACAGCTGCTCCACTCAGAACTGTCCCTAACAGTGACAAGGGGTAATGGAAGTTCAAGAGGACACACAAGTCCAGCCACTTCCTGCAGTTCATTCTCCTCATCCACAGCTACTGCATTAAAATGTCAGACTGTGCACACTTGTCTAGTTCTTTTAGTATCTACTCCTGGACAGATTGTCCAAAAAAGTTTGTCTAATCCCTTTCTGAACCTACCGATATTGCCTGTGTCTGCAAACCCTTACAGCAGCAAGCTCCAAAATTTCCCTGCCTGCCACGTGGAGACATTTCTCCTTTACCAATTTTAAATCCCTAGTTCGACTATGACATGCTTGGCTAATAATTCTGTATTCATTTTAGCCACCATCTCAATATTTTTTTTCTTTCCTTTCTTAAAGTCTCTGTTCCTGTTCCTTCTCTCTCCAAAGAAAGAGTTACAGATTGTGTAGTATGTGATCTTAGGGTGACCACTCTAACAGCCCCTAAATAATCTCTTTCTCTCTTCCATCTAATTTCCCTCTCCCACCTATCAGAGTCCTTCAGTATCAACAGGCTATTCTTGCATCATATGTGCTCTCTCTTTAAGGGGATAAATGTTATCTCTGCAACTTTTAAAATATGTGGCATTTTCAAATTTGATGAAACAACACATTCTCACCTATGCACTGTCCAGTCCACAGAGAATGCTGATCATATCTGGCTACACAAGCTTGGCAAGCAAAGCAATGCACAGATCTCAAAGGCTTCCTTACCTAGGTGAGGAGGAAGGGAAAGAACATACTCATAGCAGAAGCATCTACTTTGCTCAAAATTTAAGGCATCATCTTACAGTTACCACCACATTTTGCATAATTATTGTGTCATAGACCTCACAACACAGAACATAGATGAGAACCATACACCTTAATTAAAAAAAAAATAAAAGATGGAATTTTTAAAAATTAAGATTAGAATCCAAGGATCTCAAAGCATCTCTTACCACTGTAAAAGAAATAAAGAAATCTAAACAATACATAACAAACTACTTGTGTAACACTTTAATGACAAGCAGTGAGGAAAAAGGATTGTTATGGCAGTATTGAGTAAAAGGCAGGTTCACAAAGAAAATAAATACAAAAGCCCTACTTACAAGACATGATGTGCAAAATGTTCTGAAGTCCAAGCAATCAGCTTCTGCAAGAGCTATAATGTTCTGAAAGACAAAGTATTTTGTGCTTGCATTTGGATAACATTTCCATAGGCGCTATGAAAATTTCTACATTAGGACTTTTGCAGTTTGTATTTTAAGTGCTAAGCACAAACAGGAATAAGAACTTGCTATTTAAAGAGGTGCACAAGAAAAAACAAACTAGTAAAGACTAATACAGCTTCACCCACACAAGATTACTCAGAAAAGCATTTCTGTGTTGCCAAAATTAATAAATTATGTGAATTAAATATGCCTTAAAATGAGATGGCACCTCTCATATAGTCAGCCAGACTTCAGGGAGATGAAGCCTCCTCCTTTACAAGGACACAACATTAAATATGTTAAAACTGCAGTTTATTCTCCCTGGGAATTGGAAGAAATACAACCTCAATGAGAACCATGAGATCACAAACAAAATGCTTTCCTTAACCCATAGGTTGGAGAGACCAGACACTAAATTCTCTACTGACTGGCTGCCCATGATTTCTTTTGGCCACTATAAAATAGTTAGGAAATAGCATGTGAGTTGCACAATATTCAAGCACAAAAACCAAACCATTAAACACATCTTCAAAGCACACGATAAAATTTAAATAATTACTATCATATGATATATACGAAAGCACTGTGACTATTTTTTTCTAAACAGAGACAACTGAAGCAGAAACCATGCAAAACTTACATTTTTTAAATGAAGTTCTATGTGAATTCATATCACAGATAATACCAGTGGGTCTGTACAATTTTTGGCCAAAGCTCACATTTCAATGAGAAGATAGAGGCAAGGAAATTATAGCAGGACAAGGAAGATAAGGAAACAAGCAGTAGAAGGAGAAATTCTCCAAGATCTGTGTTGTTAAACAACATTGCTAAAACCTCTTTAAGGAAGAATATTTCACTGCTTTCCAGTTTAACAAAGCTGCACATGATGACAAACAACCACTAGAAGTGGTTGATACATGTTGCACCGCACCCACCCTTCCATTTGTTTTTACAAAATCACCTACCTCTTTTCTTTCTTCTTCTGAAGTCTTTATATATCCAGGATCAGTACTCCAGGTTTTAGAGAAATAATAGAGAAGACCCATCATGCTGAACACAACAGTGATTTTAAGAATTACATTTGTGATATGTGATAGTCAGGTTAAGGACTATATTCTTATAACTCATAACACCACTACTCGTCAAACAAGCAAAATATTCTAAAATTAGTTAATACTACTTTACAAGCAAGACACAAGAAGAAAAAAATTACTTTAACTTTTACAGTGGGATCCTTTCTGTCCTTCCAAGGCCATCTTATTAGAGAAATTGAATATTCTGAGCGCTGAAGAAGACTTTTACAACTGTGTAAACCTGCATCACAATATGGCTCCGCGTCATCCTCCTTAAAAGTCCTCCAGACTTCTGCCTTTGAATATTTCAGAGGTATGAAACAAATCTGATTGCTTTTTTCCCCTCTGAAGCTTTTGTACTTTATTTTGTACTTTATTTTTTGTACACAGTCAGACATGCAGAGCTATTAAGCTTCTGGCAGCTGTAAGATTCATTTGGCTGCTGCACCCACCCCTAACTCAAACAGCCTCTTACTCAGTCTTATCTTGTCCCATTCATTTCAGCCAAAAGCAACTAAATATACTCATTCAGAAAAATGCAACTGAAAGTCATCCTGAAACTATTTTTGTCACACAAAAAAAAAAAGCCCAAGCACACACTGCTAAACACTTCTGAAGGTAATGGGACATTAGGAACACCATTTTTACACTATGAACTAAAACCATCTGTGTATCAGATGACTGGGGAAGAAAAATATGTCAAGATTAACTGTCTCTACACAGCAACAGAGGAATGTGGAGTGGGACAAATTTCATACAAATTAAAGTCATGCATCAAACTTGAGAGCTCAGGATGCTAAAGAACAGTCTCTGCTGCCACCAAGGAGCAGGCAGAGAGTTCAAGTCTGAATTGCATCTCCAGTGCCCCCTCAGTCACTCCATGAACTCCAGTGAAAATATTTTTTAAAAAGTTGTTTTGTCTTATGAACTAACAACACTGCAAACAGTTCTAATTAAATTAAAAGTGATAACTTATGAAATACTAGCACAAACACCAGCTGTGTTTGTTACGATGCAGTTGCAGAGTGCAATTAGAGAAGTCAAAATGATGGTGTGTTTCTTGTGGATATTACTAGTCAATTTGCACTGGTATTGGTTTTTTGGAGCTCAGAGAAATCTTTAGTTAGAATGGCTGGATTTCCATTCAGTCCAGAGGAAGTTTGACAGATAAATACAGCTAACTAAAATCCTGAAAACTTTTAAAACACCCAGATCTGTCACCAGCCCCAGAAGGAAAACATATTCATGAGAAAAAGGGTTGGACAGTGAAATGGAAACCCATGCACTGGCCCGTCTCACCAACCTATGGTTAGCTCTTCAAGAATATTGCTATGCTCACTATCTTCAGCAAAGTGTCCGACTCAAATCCCCAACGGTGGAATTTTTTTTCCTTTTAACTTAGATGACACCAATAAAACAAACCTTAAACCTTCACAACAATTCAATAACACCATTTCCATTTATCCAAGCATGTGTGTGAATCCCCAGCAGGAATATACTTGATCAGTTCATCAAAGTTAATCCTGATAATTCCATTAAGGACATTTTAATTGGAACAGTACAAGAGAAAATGTAATTTAAAGGCTGAATTAAAAATTAATTCAAATTGTGTAGCAATACATTATAGCTGCTTTAGTATCAGTCTCTTCACCCCAGGTTGGGCCTCTCCCTGGGGTTCCCCTCTCGGGGAGGGAAACCCTCCTGGAGTGGTTCTGTGTCAGGAAAAGGAGATGCACAGGACTTTTTCAGTCTTCAGCTTCTTGTTTATTGTTATCTTATCTAAAGTTTTGCACGCTGTCTATACCAGACTCTGTGTGTTGGAAAAGCACCGCAAAAATGGCCAACAATCTCTTGTTACAAGGTCTTTTAAGACTAAGCTATCCAATTAAGAAATGACACCTAGATTATTTTCCCTTTTAACCCAATAACTGATCCCTTGAAGCCCACAATGTGGACTTTTCTGCTCAATTACAAGACATCACCCAAACTTATGAAGAAGGAAGAAGGCGAAGAACAACAACCTGCCTCCGCCCTAAAACCTCCAGCTTGTTCCCATCTACAACATACTAAAAATCCCAAAACCTACATTTCTTATCCAAGTGACATGCCATACTTACTCTCTATAATCTATTTCACACTTTTGTGGACTCTAGGCTATCTCGAAGTCTTGGAAACTTTCTCCATGAATGAGGGTCAAAATCAGTGCTTCTCTAGGGGTCAGGTCCCCTCAGAGCAGACAGAGAAATACTCCCCGTGCCCTGGGTTCCCACACTTTAATACAAAATTATTCGCAGTTCTAAGTATCTTCCTAAAGGCTTTTTCACACAACTTTATCAATAAACAGATGCCCACTGTGTAACAAAAGAGCAGGGCACTGGAAAGAGAGCACAAACGACTAAAATGTTTTTGTACTCATCAGTGAGAAGCCTCTTTAAAGCAAGTAAGTGTCAGATAGAAATTAATTCACTGTATACTAAAGATTCAGTGTAACCTGTGAATAAAGTCAGGAGACTAGACAGTCTACTTTGCAGGAACACAAAGAAATTTCTTCCTTTTTTTTAGGGAGGTGGTGGTAGAGGATGTTGTTTTTAAAGGCAGGAGCATGAACAGCACCAACTGTCAAGTGCTTATAATGTTAGAAAGAAGAGATGCTTTCAGTATTATTATTAAGATATGTGTTACCCATTTATACCACATGACAAAATACATCACTATACAACAGTCTCAGTGAGGAAGATTAAAGAGTGACATGGAGATGCTAACAGAAACCATTAGTTTTATAATATCTTCATTCTGATATTCCAGTAACATATAAAATAGGTCAGGTTATAAAGAAGACAAAAATCTATAGACACAAGAAGGTACAGCATTTTAGTCTATGTGTAACTTTAAAGTAATTTTGCCCTTTCCCAATGGGATTAAACCAATCTTACCGGACATTAACAATCACATGGAATTATCTGGTACTGCTCATCACAGTTTACACAACAAGGTTTAGATTTACAAGAAACTCCAAGCAGAGTTGCATTTCTTCAGTTTAAAGGATATCAGGCAGGAACCAGAAAAACCAGGTCATGGACATCCAAAAAACTGAACTTAGCAGAAATGCTGTGGGAAGATACCTTAGATTCTTGAGCCCCACGAGTTGCCTGAAAGAACATTAAAAGTAATAAATATTTTTCAAAATATATTTGAAATATAAATCCATAGAATATAAATCATCTGTTTTGTAACTGTAAGAACTTCATGAACACGGTTTATTTCAAATTGCTCAAAGCAATCAAGAACTGTCACTCAAAAGCATTCTTTATCCATACATATAGGGGGTTAACAATGCAAAAATAAAACTGAAGAGTGCTCTGTTCCAGCATAATATTATATATCTGAGAAGTGCTGTAGGACTGGGTGAAAAGTCCCATCTCTGTCTATTTGCACACAGATAGCATTGCCACATCAGTGACCACTGACTTTGTCAGGAAAAGTGAGGAATGGCTCAGGATAACACTGGGAATCTGGGGAGCAGGAGAGGGGATGGCTCATTAAAACTCATTTCGTGACAGAATATAGCAGGAAAAAAGTTGTGATAAAGGACATTTCTGAGCAGATATCTCAATGTCTACCAGATACAGACCATCAGTAACACTCTGACAATAAAATTAGCTAACAGGCTGGGTTTGGGGTTTTTTTTCAAATCTTTGTGTGACAAGAAACTATTATTGTGTGCACCTAAATGCATTAAATTATTATAGTCATTCATTCTAAAAAGTACATGCATTTAAATTCTTCACACACTGTGCAACCATTTCTCAGGAGGTATCTTTTATATTAACTGAAACTAAACTCTGAAAAGAATTATGCAACAGATGCTTTTTGAAGTGTCTTTGACAAGTAAGTATATAAACAGAGAGAAAAAGCCACAAACCTCACAAACAGAGACATCACAAATAGCAGGCTGAGAAGCAAACCTCCTTTTAAAAGCCAAGAATCAGAACTTAAGTCCATGACGTATCCAATCGCCCACATGAATGTCAAGAAAGATGCTAACATCAGGAAGAGCTGTTAAAATTATTATTGTTAAAATATGACAAAGTACTCAAGTAGGTCTTACTTAAAAGTATTCAGTTCATGTAATGAATCAATACATCAAAAGCAGGGGTGAGGTATGACATAAAACTCTGACCCAAACCACTCCATTGTGCTTTTAAAGAATTCTATTTTGTGCATCCAATTTCAGAAATTACTCTTCTTAGAGTTAATTTGCATATCACTCTAAGCACAGCATGCTCTAGTTTTATTTCTATTAGTTATTACTCAGGAAGTTACCTCATATTTCTCTACTATTTTCAGTAACCTGTTATTTCTCCTGTTTCTCATTTTTTCTTCCTCTTGTATCATGTAAACCATGAAGTGATTCTGACTTTGATAAGCAATGTCAAGCGGTGTCTTTCCCTTTAACAACAGAGAGGGTTATTTATTTATTTATTACTTAACACATAAATACTCTCACTTTTAACAAAAGCAAGAAATTAATATCATTAAAACAAGACTAACTGGGCAGTTACTTCCCAGCCCCACCTCCCCCTCCACTATTTTTTTAAGGTAAAGGTAAGCTAAATTCAGAGTGCTAACATGCTTAAATCAGAGCTTCGTAGTTCTGAAAACTGATACTTATAAATAGATTGTATCTGTTTATCTGTTGCACTGCTTCCAATAACATATCTATATAGTACTTTCAACACTTATGCTATCAATTTCTACAAATACTAAATCAAAGCATTTCATATATGATAACCTTTTGAATGTACAAACAGGCATTGCCAGACACCAGCTTTCTCAGGAGCACATTCACTTCATTAGAAGTCTTTACAATTCTGACTGAACACTAATAAACGTATTTTTAAAAATCTGCCCAAGTCCTCATGACAATGTCTTTAAGTAGAAAACAGCCAAATGAAGAAATGAAAAAGAAATTAAACAAGGCCTCGAGAAGATGAAACTAATTAAACACCCCAAGAAAATGAAACAAAAAAGAGTAAGGGAGCAGAATCTGCAAAGGACACAAATACTGTTGGGTGAACACAAGGCTTGGCTGTTCATTACACAAAGGTTGCAAAGAACTTCTGCATTCATACTTTGAGCCACACCTCAAGAAAGGTACTAACTCCCTTTTGGGAAAGGCTAAGAACACCTGCTCTTAGCCAAACCCTGCTGCAATTTACATCAAACACGGAGAAGACTGAGATTTTTCTTTACATTCATGCCACATGGGATAAAGTATCACAAAGGAAATCCTACCTTGACATTTTTTATGTCCAGGCTGGCACCAGCTTCCAGCAACAGATCCACTGCACTAGTATTTCCTGAAGCTATTGCCCAATGCAGTGCAGTATTCTTTTGAATATTGTCTACAGCATTGAGAGAGGGGTTAAACTTTAAGAGAAACCTCATGGGTTCTGGTCTAGATGAAAATAAAGTAGAAGAGTTAACAAATGGAAGATAATCTAGACTGGAAATGAAACTTTTGAACACTTTATAAAACAACAGTTCCCATCTGTGAAACAACAGCAGATATATAATGCCTTCTCACAACCAGCTGATCAATGGTAGATCCATGTTTAGAATTCCATACCTGCCTTGGAATTTTTTCTCCAGATGATGTTACCTTGCCATTTTAACAAATATGAGGTACATAACACAGATTATATCTTCTACAACACCATAGCTTGTATCTCCCCATTTCATTAGTTGTAAATGCATTTCATTGCATCCACACCCATTTGTTTTCATTTTGCAGAAAATACAATAAGGCTGCAGATGATTCAGCCTCAAACCTAAAGTTCTTTTAGAAATTCTTTTCACTTTGCTATATTCAATGAGCTATTCCAAACTCTGGATTTCTGAAACACCTCATATTTTAGTACAAATGGAAGGGAAAGGAATGTCATTTAAAAAAAAAAAAAAAGACAGTAAGGAAAATTTACCTCACTGCTTCTTGAGTACAATACAATAGACTCTTCTCCAGTTATTCTCTACTTACCCAGTGGCTTTTTGTGCTGTTAACATTAAAGGTGTTTGTCCATTGAAGTCTGCTGTGTCTATGTTCTAAGAATAAGATAACAAGCAAGTGATTACCAGTGATTCCAGGAAACAGTGGAATTTGGGGCTATATAACTGGCTTAGCTTCACTAATGAACAGAAAAAGGACATAAAATATATCAGCCAAGAAGCCAACACTCATTTAAAATTTTTTCCTCCTTCTACAAGTCTTACATGTCATTCCTTTCAGAATATTCTGAGTTTCCATTTAAGGAAATTTTTAAGGGAGAGACTCCACTAAGGATATTTTTAAGTGAATCATGTCAACTGTATTTCTTGTCCTCTTTGCAAAGAAATACTATCAATAAGAAGGACCTTGTAAAGTAATGCTAACCATGTCCCTTGTGTAAATAGATGTACATAAAAGATGTACAGGAAATACATAAAATAGGTTTATTAAAACAACAAAGAAGGATTACGTATCTCAAGACATAGTTAAATATCTAACCTAAATTTTCTTCTTTCCTCTTTCTGACCTTTCTCCCTTCTTCACAACAAAGGTCTCCTTGCTTCCTGCCTCCATCCATCATTACATTACATTAGCACATATTTACTTAAAAGAATTTTTCACTTGGGTATTTTTAGTAGAAGATAGGTGGACCAACAACTTCATTAAGCCTGTGATATACACCACTACATCTACATTCCAGAAGTCAGTTACTCTCCCTAAAAAGAATTTCATGAGAAAGAAAATAAACTTAGCAAACTTTTAAATCCTAACACTAGATTGTTTCTCAGAATCAGTCTAGATCATATAAGAACTCTCCTGTCATTTTAATTAGCATGCTGCTACACTTGCCATTAACTCTGTTCATTTCACATATAAGCTAAGAGACATCAACTACCATGGATACAACACAGAAATTTCTAATGAAATTTCAGAAAATTCTAGACTTATCATTCATTCTGCATTCTTCAATTTATGGACAACTGCATAGATTATTAGTTACAAAACTGTAATCAAATCATAAATACTTCATCATGTCTACACATCATATACTGCTTTTTGTTCCCACGTTTAAAAGCCATTGGTTATTTCACAGCACCACAAATCCACACAGCCATAACAAAACTCCTAAACATGCTGAAATGTAGGTGAATCTGGATGTGAGGAATGACAGGAATAGGGAACAGCATTTTAAAAAATTATATATACAAATATAAAAAATATCTAAGTTTGTCTCTGCTTGTAGCACATAAATATAGGTGTAAAATCACTGTTTTTCATACAGGGAAAAAAACCCAGTTAATTCTGAAATGTCTCCTATGCAAAAGCAGCTACTCGTAAGCAGAAAACATTTGGGGCATCAGCAACATACCTGGCCTTTTGCTATGAGGTAGGCTATGATGGGCATGTGTTGGAACAGCACTGCTAAATGAATGCTACTGAATCCTTCCCCATCAATAAGATTGGGATCCGCTCCACATTTCAACAATAACATCACCATCGGAAGGTGTCCTTGTCTACAACAATATGTGAAATGAAACTATAGAGATTATTTTAAAAATGGATATTTTAATGAAAGCACTGCCTTAATAATTCTCACAGGCATCCCACAAAATATTTCAGCTTCTTGTGGCTTTATTCAGAAAATCATATTAAATAAATACAGCCTAATAAATGAGCTTAAGGCGAAGCATTTATTAGGACTACGGTGGTTATTCTAGAGTAACTTCTCCTGTGAGCAGTCATCCAAGCCTCTGACTCTGGCAAAAGACTGACAGTCCAGAAGAAAGCACTCATCTTCCAACAGGCGACTTCCCACTCAGAGAAGTTTTCCTGGAATAATTATTTTTTTATTATGTTTTCTCCAGACAAGCAGTGCTTTGTTCTCTGGACCTCAGAAAACGCTACCACAGCTGTAAATACCCACAGATTTGCAGTTAGGGCTTGCAAGCAGCACTACCTGATGGCCCAGTGCAGGGGCGTAGAATTCAAATCTCCACCGAGCTGATCCACTACCGCACCTTTGGAAATGTAATATCTGTGTAATAATAACACAATAAGGTAATAACAGGCACAATAAAATAGCAAAACATTATACTAAAGATAATATAGCTAAAGGAGCAAATGACTCATAATAAAAACTTCACTGGAGAAGCAAATGGACAAAAGTGGTTTAGCAGTAAATAATGCTATTTCAAGAAAATGTTGAAGAAAAACTAGAGTCATTAGCAAGGTATTCCTAAAATCAGCTTTCATCTTTGTTACAGAAACAAACCCAGGAAAATCTAATGACTTCATACACTACATGATTTCACATATAAAGAAACGGGCTACCTTTACACTTCAGTGACATTTTCACTAAGATAAGTACATTAAAATTTGAATTCTACCCTTTTCTTCTCAAGCAGCACATTCCTTTGTTTTCAAGTACAAAAGCAACAAAGTGATTGTAGGTAACAGTGGCAGAATACACTGTATTACTGTCACAGGGACTCCCAGCTTACTTTACCAGCTCCTGTCTGTTGTTTATTGCTGCCCAGTGAAGAAGAGTCACATTTTCTTTGTCTGGTTGTCGAACATCATACCCTGCTTCTACCAGTTCTTTGCATCGATCTAGCATTCCATACCTTGAATGAGAAAGAAAAAAAATCTATTTACTTATCATTTTTTCAGTATTCTCCAGTCTGGAGATAGTTGCATCCTAAAGAAAAAATACATCTCAATAAGCATGACCCAGCAGTTCCTACCGAAGCAAATTCCACATTACATTCAATAGAAACCTTGTAAAAAGAGTGGGGCTGTGCTTTGATAAGTTTTCTACTTAAACAAAGCTGCTTGAAATGTTTTTATTTACAATAGCAACAGTAAGTTATTTTTCTTCTTCCACTACAGGGAGAAAATGAAACTGAAAACGTTTCCTTTGTAAAAATATCCAGCCTGGCTCACACTTGAGGACACTCCCACCTATTTCAACACTCTGCACACTCAGATCATGTACTTACTGCGTAGCCTTGACAATATCACAGGTGCTAGGGTCTTCAACAATGGGATATGGGCCTGGGAGACCTTTATCTTCATGGATGCTGTGGCTCCTGTGCATATGAGGTCGATGAGGTCCATGGCAATGGCTTTTACACTGGCGGTTAACAAAACAATTATTAACCATTGTTATTTATCGGCTGCACACCACACACACCTCCCCCTTTACCAGAAGCACTCACTGGGCGTGGTAAATTCTGTTAATACAAACGAAGATGTTAATGCAAAGCATACTTAAAGCCTCCTGGTAAGAGACCAATCCTTTAATTTGCGGAGAACAGTAGGGACGGGGTCAAGGTGCATCAGGACGAATTACAGAGGCGTTCAGTACCCTGCAGAGCTGGTTCCCGACACAGCAGCCTCACCCACAAAAGCGCTGCCACTCCAGAAACCACAACCTACGGCCTTGGGGAAGGTTTGAAACGCACTCGGCAGCTACGGTGCCACCCGTGCAGCCAGAAACCCGACGCGAGGGAACAGACAAGGCACACGCAGGGCACGACACGGACGGCTCTTGCCCGGGAGCCCCCGCCAGACCCCGGCGGCACCGCGGCCGCCTCGGCCCCGCCCTCGCCGCCTGTCAGGGGCCCGCGGCCGCGCTCCGCACCCTCAGCCCGGCAGCGGCGGCTCCCAGCACCGCTCCAGCCCCGGCGCTGCCCGCGGGCTCCCCACTCACCGCCGGGCCGCTGCCCGCCATGCCCGCGGCCCTACAGCTTCCTGCTCCCGCTTCCTGGGCACGGCTGCGGGGCGGGGCCGGGCACACACGGCCTGGGCGGGGCGGCTCCGGGGCGGGACCGGGGGAGTCCGGGGAAGCCCCGGGGGGCCGCCCCTGAGGATGTCCCTGCTGCTGCGGAGCCGCTTGGGCGAGCAGATCGGCGGCTCCCAAGTTTGTAAAGTTCTGCCTGAAATAGCTCCTTCCCTTTTACCCCGGCAACCACACTGAAAAACTCTTTCGTTTTCGCACAGGATCCCCCCGGGTGGCGGACATGGCGAATTTTCTGCTGGCGAATTTTTCGGGGCTTGTGACTCAGCAGCCGGAAGGAATCCCTTGGTGAAGGCTCTGGAGCACATCTGATGAGGAGAGGCTGAGGGAGCTGGAGGAGCTCAGCCTGGAAAAAAGGAGGCTCAACGGGGACCTTCCGACTCTGCACAATTCCCTGAAAGAAGTAGTGTCACTTCCTTACTGGCCCAGTTCCCACAAGAGTTCAAGGCCATTTGGGACCATTTCCACCCCCAGCTGAGCCCCAATGTCCCCTCATAATGACCTCCAGGGTCAGGGAGGAGCCGCCATTTTAGGGCAACCTGTGAGGGGCAAGTGGTCACCCGCCGAAGAAATGGGGATAAACTGGGAAAAAACCCAAATGTGTCAAACACGCACAAGTTTCCCAAGTGAGGTGGGACCCTGGCAGCCCCCAGACTGATGCCGTCTCCTCTGTCCTGAGGAGAAAATGGAGCATGGGATGACCGGAGACATCCAGCTCTCAATGGCTCTGGGCCTGCAGTCACAACATCCCCGAGGCTGTGGGGGCGCGGGGACCTCCAGCTTCTGGAGGAAATGTGTCATGGCCCTTGGACAATTGGCAGTCACCACTCACAGGTCATTGGAAAAGGGATAACTACCACTCCCAGCTCAGACTCCAGACGATGACTGACACACAGAGCTCTTGCCATCCTGTCACAGTGGGGTCCTGGCTGGAAGGATCACGGCTCAGCTCAGGTCTTCAGGTAGAGACTGGGAGAGACATTCAGGGCAAAAGAGCATCAGCAGGCCTCATAAAAGGGAAGAAAACTGAAAGAACAGGCACATTTACAAAAAAAATCCCCAAATTTATTTTCCAAACCCTATTTTGGGAGGTCAGGGCAATAGGCAGAAGGTGGCACAGGTTTAGTAGATGGCACCTGCTCACAGCCATGCACCTGGGTGCTTTCCTATGACTGGTTACTGCACTTTCCATTCCATCCATAGCACATCGGTTGCTATTGAGGCAGCAAAAAATATTTTTGGGGGGTAACTGAGAACCAGCACAACGGGAGTCACTCTGGCATCTGAACGTTTCCCTTGGGCTCAATGCACATCACTTAGGATGGTCAAACACCCAGCCATGCCTCCCATTTCAGGGGAAGAAAGAAGAAGAGTTCAGCAGGGCTCAACTTGAATGATGTTTTGTAGCTTATGGTTTTTCTCAGAGCTTTGGTAAGAGAGCAATATCTCTGTCCCTGAAACCCGACGACCCTTGGAATGCACACACGGACCCGTGTGTCACTTCAGGAGACACCAAGAAGCCCTGCCACTTTGAAAGGGCAGCTGTTGTTTCACTGTTGCAATTCTTGGCTCGGTAAAGCGCCTCCTCCCCACACTACAGGCTGAGCTTAGAGACACAAAAGTACCACCCTGGAGGAAAGGCATGGAAAGCTTGACCAAGGCTGAAGGCAGCACTCCGATTACCCCTTTCCCCAAGAGGTTTCTTTAGCTGAAGTTGCTGACAAGGACCAGACTTGACACACCGCAATGGGTTTGTGGTTTTATTTTTTGGGTCCTCCGTCCTGCGTGGGACTCGGTAAGTGGGTGCTGCAGAGGCTCCGGCAAGGCATCAAAAACGCCTGCCCTGCACCCAAGGGTGGCGCAAGATCTCCTCCAGCTCTGGCCTGTCCTCAGGGTGCTTGGCCAAACACCACTGGATCAGATGTCGGCACTCTGGGGAGAGAAGCCAGAAAGCGCCGGTCACTGGCAGAAGTCTCCTGCCCAGCTGCCCCCGTCGCCTGCAGGGCCCGGGCCGCGCCGCTTGTGCTCAGGGCTGCGCCGGCCTCCCGACCGACTCTGCCCTGCGCGGGAGAGCGGCACGGCGGGGCACGGCCGCCTCCTTCGGCCGCCCGTGCCGCGCTGACCCCCTCGGCACGGGCCCCCTCCTGCGGCCGGCCCTTGAGGGCAGAACGACGTCCCGCGGAGCTGCGTGAGGGCCGCGCCGGGCTGCGCGCCGCCCTCTGCCAAAGCCCGCCTTCTTGAGGCCGGGTACCAACCTGGAGAGACCTGCTGCCAGAAGAAGAGCTGCCCCAGCACGATGTCATGGTCGTCCCTGAAGGGGAGGCTCCCGCAGACCATGACGTACAGCAGCACGCCCAGGGACCAGACGGTCGCCCCATGGCCGTGGTAGCAGCCAAGGCAGATCCACTCGGGCGGGCTGTACGCGTGCGTTCCTAGGGGAGACAGGCGGCGCTGTCCAGGCGCAGGCTGCAGCCTTCCAGAGCCTGGCGCCAGCCTCCTGGCTGAGGCAGGGGCTGCACCCGCGGCCACAGCTTCCCCCCCGAGGCCACCCCGCGTCCCCCAGCCAGCTGGCCAAAGGCAAGAAACCATTCTGCAAGGCAAAGAAGGCCAGCGGAGCAGCCCAGGCCCTTGTGGGCCTGCTGAGCCCAGGGGCCGGGAGCTGGCTTTTGCCGCCCCCCTCTGTCGGCAGGGCCGGCAGCCGGCTCCTGGGGCACGGCATCTGCCCCGTGCCAAAGGGCAGCCGGCTGAAGGTCGCAGCCCGCGGCCCAGGAGGGAACGGGGCCCTGCAGTGCCTGGCACCGAGAGCCGGACCCAGGCCATGGGCTCACCGGCAAACCGCGTGAAGGCCTGCTCCTGGAGGAAGGTGCCGCAACCGAAGTCGATGAGCTTCAGGTCGCCACTCTCCGGGGCCACGAGGAGGTTCTCCGGCTTGATGTCCCGGTGCAGGACGCCGCAGGCGGTGCAGTGCCGCACGGCCTCCAGCACCTGGTAGAAAAGCCAGCGCGCCATCTCCTCGCACAGGAACTCGTGCTCCTGCAGGAACTGCAGGAGATCCTGCGATGCCTCCGGACGCTCCATCACCAGCACAAAGCTGTCAGGCAGCTCAAACCAGTCGAGGAGCTGGATGATGTTGTGGCAGTCAGAGCCCACCTTCTCCATGAGCACGATCTCCATGGGCACGCAGGTGCCGTCGGGCTGTGAGGAGGAGAAAATCAGTGCCCCCAGCGGGCCTGGTGCTGCCCTGAGGCTGCGCCGCGCCCTGCCTGGGATGCCCCAGTGCCCCCTTGCGCAGCCTCCCTGGTGCTTGGGCTTCCTCCCGCCCAGGGGATGCTTGGGGGTGCCCCCTGCCCGGCCCCACCGCTGGCGTTTGGCATGCCCAGGCCCGCGATGCCGCGGCTCCCACGCTGCCCCCGCCGTCCGCCGCCTCCCACTCCCAATCGGCGCCCCGGGACTCTCCCTGCCCGCCCCGCACCGCTCTGTCCCGCTGGCCCCGCTCACTCACCAGCTCGACCCACTGCAGGACGCTCTCCCGGGCCACACGTTTGATGGCCACCTGCAAGCCATCGAGAGAGGAGGGCTGAGATCCAGCCCTGCCTCTCCCCACCGCTGCCCCTCCTCCCACGCCCGGCCATGTCGCGGCCACTCACCGGGCTCCCATCGGAGAGGCGGATGCCCGAGAAAACGGTGCCGAAGCCACCGCTGCCCAGCTGCGGGCCCAGCTGGTACAGCTCCTGCAGCTGCTTCTTTTGCCCTGCGGCCAAGAGCGAGCCATCAGCCTTGCGCCCAGGAACCCCCCGCAAGCGCCCGCCAGGGAAGCGGGCCTGGCCACCCCGGGCCACCTTGCTCTCACCTGCTTCCTGCTGCGCGCCGGGCAGTGGCCGCCGCCCGGCGGCCGACGGGCCGGCGAGCGGCAGAGCTGGGCCAGGGCCGCGCGCACAGGCGGCTGCAGGAGCCCCAGTGCAGCGGGGCAGGGCGGCACCGTCGCTGTCCCCGGCCTCATGGGCTGGACTCTGCTCTTGACGAGGGCCGGGGCTACAGCCCGAGGCTTCGCACAGGGGCGTCCCAGGAGCAGCTGCAAAGCAGACGGGCCTTTTTCAAGCCGTGCCATCAGAGGCACTGGAAACAGCCAGCGACTAGGCTGCTCTCAGGGGCCCTGGCCTGGCCTGGCCGCGCCCCTCAAGAGCCCCGGGGGAGCCTCAGACAGCTCCTCGGGAGATCTCACCTGCTATTAGAAAGCCCTTCCTGGCAGTCGAGGGCTGTCTTGGGGCAGCTTCCTGGAGATGGAGGAACCTCCTTGGTGTCTGGAGGCTCATCTCCACCACCAGGCTCGGGCTGTCGCCAGCTGGCACAACCGGCACAGCGTCCTGGCCGCTGTGGGATGACCACTGCCGGCTCCAGGACGCTTGCTGCTCCACCAGCTGCTCCTGAGACGGCTCCCCTGCATCGGGCTGGGCTCCCATTTGGACTTCTGGGCTTTCCCCTGCCACGTCAATGGTCAGGATTGGGCCCGTGTTGTTGAAGTCCGTGAGTCCAAGGGAGCTGGGAGACCTGTCCACGGGCTCTGCACCTTCTGCAGGCTGACAGGTCTCACTGAGCCTCTGCGAGGGGTGGAGGCTGTCAGAGATTGCAGAGGCTCCTGGCAGGATGCAGGGGCTCTGACAGCCTGAGGTTCCTGCATGGATGGCGGCTCCCCCCTGCTGTGCCATCCTTGCAGGCCTTGAGGCTCTCCCAGGGATGGAGAATCTTGCTGGGAGCAGCCTCTTGAAGGGATGGAGGCTTCTGGAGGAGCTGGACAAGCCACAGCAGGGCAGGTGGCCTCGCTGCAGCAGCTCCTCCAGTTCTTTCCACAACGCCTGCCACATCCCAGAGTAGAGCGGCGCCTGTGTCCCGTTGCCATCCCAGAGCAGCAGCATCAGTTCCTGCAGCTCCTGGGCCACTGCCACGCAGGGGCCGCAGCTGCAGGGGCTGCCCAGGGGGCTCGCGGGAGCACGTGGCCGCTTGCGAGGAGTCGCCCGAGGCCTGGGGAACCTGGGAGCCGCAAGGGCTCCTCGCGTCCTCCGTGAGCCTCTGGGCCGGGACCCGGGGCGCTTGCTCCTCTTCGCTGTCCTCTTCGCTGCCGCTCTCCGCCAGCTCCATGGTTGCCAGTGGCCAAAGGCCCACCAGACAGCCACAGCGGCCAGCAGCAGGACAAGCGCAGTCATCAGGACTCCACCGTCACCCATGGCTCCGGCACGTCCCATCGCGACTGCACTGGCAGCTGCGGGCGCTGGCCCGTCTTATATAGCGCCGGCCCGGTGATGTCACAGTGCTGCGGCCAGCACAGCCCTGGGACGTCACAGCCCTGCCTGACGCCAGCGCTCAGCCCCTTTGTGGCATCACAGCCCAGCCCGCCTCAGGGATCAGCAGAACCGGCAAATGGCTGAAGGTGGACATGGCCAGGGAAGGAAGAATGGGAGCTCAGCCTGTTGCAAGGAATCCTTCCCTGGAGACAGCGGCGCATCAGGAAGAGTGCTGCTGCCAGCAGCGTCAAGCCCACGGCTCCCAGGACGTTTCAGCGTTACCAGCTGGAAACACCCGTACTCTGTGCCTGAGAAGATCCTCCAGAGACAAAGGGAGCTGCAGTTCCTCTGTCTCTGGGGAGCTCTCCTGAACTGGCTGTCGAGGGCACCAAGAGTTTCTTGTTAGCAGCTCACTGACTTCTGCTGCGCCTCTGCTCTAAATAAATCGGGATTCGCCGAGGAGCGCTCATTGTGCTCCCACTGCTCTGCCTTGGACTGGGATTCGCTTTCTTTCTTCCCAATAGCTGGCACGTGTTGGGTTTGGATGGGAATGCTGTGCATCAAACAGGGGTGGTTTGGTTTCTGCTGAGCAGGGCTTGCCCTCTTCAAGGACTTTGCAGTGTCCCTTGGTACGCCAGTGCAGTGTTTTCCACTGGGAAGGGAGGGATGAGCGTTGAAGACAGAGGCACCTTAAACCAAAGAATGCACCTTAAACAGCTTTGCCGCGTCTCTGTCCTTGTTTGCGAGGTGACCATCCACATCCTGGAAGGGGACAATGTTATTTCTACAATGGTTTTTCTTTCCACTAATGTATTTAAAACCCCTCTTTTTATTGTGCCCCACATTTCTGGCCACCTTCATCTCCACCACACCAGCTTTCGCCACACCAAATTTCTCCCTACAGTGGCTAGAAGCATCTGCGTATTCTTCTCCTGACCTGGATTCCACGGGGCACACAGCTTCCTTTTCCATCCTCTTTCCCAGAGAAGATGCCTGTCCAGGCAAGCCAGCCTTCTGCCTCGCCTGCTTGGCTTCCCACATTTGGGCATCGCTTGCTCCTGTGCCCTTCGGAGGTGATGTTTCCAAAGCGACCAGCACTGATGGACCCCAGTACCTTCAAAAACATTTTCCCCGGGGACCTTGCTTGCAGTTCCCTGAGCAGCCTGAAGTCTGCTCTCCTCGTGCTCCGAGCTGAGGCTTTGATGGCCCTTTTCCTCTTGTCAGAGCTTTGAGGCTCCGTTTATTTGTGGTCGCTGTGGCCAAGACGGCCGCCAATCCCAGCTTGGCCCAGGGCAGGTGGGGCTCAGACGGCGGCCTGGCTCTAGGGGGGCTCAGCCGGAGAGTCCTGAGCTGTGGGGGCCTCCTCCCTTACTGGGAGGAGGCTCCCCAGGGAGGAAGAAGGCTCTGGCATGAGCCACGAGGCCTGGTGTGGCTGCCTCGGGAAGGGAAAGAAAGAGGAAGAGCTCATCGGGGCTCAGCTTGAAAAGACGTTCTGCTGCTTCTGGTTCTTCTTGGAGAGGAGACGTCTCTGTCCCTGAAACCCGACGACCCTTGGAATGCACACACGGACCCGTGTGTCACTTCAGGAGACGCCAAGAAGCCCTGCCACTTTGAAAGGGCAGCTGTTGTTTCACTGTTGCAATTCTTGGCTCGGTAAAGCGCCTCCTCCCCACACTACAGGCTGAGCTTAGAGACACAAAAGTACCACCCTGGAGGAAAGGCATGGAAAGCTTGACCAAGGCTGAAGGCAGCACTCCGATTACCCCTTTCCCCAAGAGGTTTCTTTAGCTGAAGTTGCTGACAAGGACCAGACTTGACACACCGCAATGGGTTTGTGGTTTTATTTTTTGGGTCCTCCGTCCTGCGTGGGACTCGGTAAGTGGGTGCTGCAGAGGCTCCGGCAAGGCATCAAAAACGCCTGCCCTGCACCCAAGGGTGGCGCAAGATCTCCTCCAGCTCTGGCCTGTCCTCAGGGTGCTTGGCCAAACACCACTGGATCAGATGTCGGCACTCTGGGGAGAGAAGCCAGAAAGCGCCGGTCACTGGCAGAAGTCTCCTGCCCAGCTGCCCCCGTCGCCTGCAGGGCCCGGGCCGCGCCGCGTGTGCTCAGGGCTGCGCCGGCCTCCCGACCGACTCTGCCCTGCGCGGGAGAGCGGCACGGCGGGGCACGGCCGCCTCCTTCGGCCGCCCGTGCCGCGCTGACCCCCTCGGCACGGGCCCCCTCCTGCGGCCGGCCCTTGAGGGCAGAACGACGTCCCGCGGAGCTGCGTGAGGGCCGCGCCGGGCTGCGCGCCGCCCTCTGCCAAAGCCCGCCTTCTTGAGGCCGGGTACCAACCTGGAGAGACCTGCTGCCAGAAGAAGAGCTGCCCCAGCACGATGTCATGGTCGTCCCTGAAGGGGAGGCTCCCGCAGACCATGACGTACAGCAGCACGCCCAGGGACCAGACGGTCGCCCCATGGCCGTGGTAGCAGCCAAGGCAGATCCACTCGGGCGGGCTGTACGCGTGCGTTCCTGGGGGAGACAGGCGGCGCTGTCCAGGCGCAGGCTGCAGCCTTCCAGAGCCTGGCGCCAGCCTCCTGGCTGAGGCAGGGGCTGCACCCGCGGCCACAGCTTCCCCCCCGAGGCCACCCCGCGTCCCCCAGCCAGCTGGCCAAAGGCAAGAAACCATTCTGCAAGGCAAAGAAGGCCAGCGGAGCAGCCCAGGCCCTTGTGGGCCTGCTGAGCCCAGGGGCCGGGAGCTGGCTTTTGCCGCCCCCCTCTGTCGGCAGGGCCGGCAGCCGGCTCCTGGGGCACGGCATCTGCCCCGTGCCAAAGGGCAGCCGGCTGAAGGTCGCAGCCCGCGGCCCAGGAGGGAACGGGGCCCTGCAGTGCCTGGCACCGAGAGCCGGACCCAGGCCATGGGCTCACCGGCAAACCGCGTGAAGGCCTGCTCCTGGAGGAAGGTGCCGCAACCGAAGTCGATGAGCTTCAGGTCGCCACTCTCCGGGGCCACGAGGAGGTTCTCCGGCTTGATGTCCCGGTGCAGGACGCCGCAGGCGGTGCAGTGCCGCACGGCCTCCAGCACCTGGTAGAAAAGCCAGCGCGCCATCTCCTCGCACAGGAACTCGTGCTCCTGCAGGAACTGCAGGAGATCCTGCGATGCCTCCGGACGCTCCATCACCAGCACAAAGCTGTCAGGCAGCTCAAACCAGTCGAGGAGCTGGATGATGTTGTGGCAGTCAGAGCCCACCTTCTCCATGAGCACGATCTCCATGGGCACGCAGGTGCCGTCGGGCTGTGAGGAGGAGAAAATCAGTGCCCCCAGCGGGCCTGGTGCTGCCCTGAGGCTGCGCCGCGCCCTGCCTGGGATGCCCCAGTGCCCCCTTGCGCAGCCTCCCTGGTGCTTGGGCTTCCTCCCGCCCAGGGGATGCTTGGGGGTGCCCCCTGCCCGGCCCCACCGCTGGCGTTTGGCATGCCCAGGCCCGCGATGCCGCGGCTCCCACGCTGCCCCCGCCGTCCGCCGCCTCCCACTCCCAATCGGCGCCCCGGGACTCTCCCTGCCCGCCCCGCACCGCTCTGTCCCGCTGGCCCCGCTCACTCACCAGCTCGACCCACTGCAGGACGCTCTCCCGGGCCACACGTTTGATGGCCACCTGCAAGCCATCGAGAGAGGAGGGCTGAGATCCAGCCCTGCCTCTCCCCACCGCTGCCCCTCCTCCCACGCCCGGCCATGTCGCGGCCACTCACCGGGCTCCCATCGGAGAGGCGGATGCCCGAGAAAACGGTGCCGAAGCCACTGCTGCCCAGCTGCGGGCCCAGCTGGTACAGCTCCTGCAGCTGCTTCTTTTGCCCTGCGGCCAAGAGCGAGCCATCAGCCTTGCGCCCAGGAACCCCCCGCAAGCGCCCGCCAGGGAAGCGGGCCTGGCCACCCCGGGCCACCTTGCTCTCACCTGCTTCCTGCTGCGCGCCGGGCAGTGGCCGCCGCCCGGCGGCCGACGGGCCGGCGAGCGGCAGAGCTGGGCCAGGGCCGCGCGCACAGGCGGCTGCAGGAGCCCCAGTGCAGCGGGGCAGGGCGGCACCGTCGCTGTCCCCGGCCTCATGGGCTGGACTCTGCTCTTGACGAGGGCCGGGGCTACAGCCCGAGGCTTCGCACAGGGGCGTCCCAGGAGCAGCTGCAAAGCAGACGGGCCTTTTTCAAGCCGTGCCATCAGAGGCACTGGAAACAGCCAGCGACTAGGCTGCTCTCAGGGGCCCTGGCCTGGCCTGGCCGCGCCCCTCAAGAGCCCCGGGGGAGCCTCAGACAGCTCCTCGGGAGATCTCACCTGCTATTAGAAAGCCCTTCCTGGCAGTCGAGGGCTGTCTTGGGGCAGCTTCCTGGAGATGGAGGAACCTCCTTGGTGTCTGGAGGCTCATCTCCACCACCAGGCTCGGGCTGTCGCCAGCTGGCACAACCGGCACAGCGTCCTGGCCGCTGTGGGATGACCACTGCCGGCTCCAGGACGCTTGCTGCTCCACCAGCTGCTCCTGAGACGGCTCCCCTGCATCGGGCTGGGCTCCCATTTGGACTTCTGGGCTTTCCCCTGCCACGTCAATGGTCAGGATTGGGCCCGTGTTGTTGAAGTCCGTGAGTCCAAGGGAGCTGGGAGACCTGTCCACGGGCTCTGCACCTTCTGCAGGCTGACAGGTCTCACTGAGCCTCTGCGAGGGGTGGAGGCTGTCAGAGATTGCAGAGGCTCCTGGCAGGATGCAGGGGCTCTGACAGCCTGAGGTTCCTGCATGGATGGCGGCTCCCCCCTGCTGTGCCATCCTTGCAGGCCTTGAGGCTCTCCCAGGGATGGAGAATCTTGCTGGGAGCAGCCTCTTGAAGGGATGGAGGCTTCTGGAGGAGCTGGACAAGCCACAGCAGGGCAGGTGGCCTCGCTGCAGCAGCTCCTCCAGTTCTTTCCACAACGCCTGCCACATCCCAGAGTAGAGCGGCGCCTGTGTCCCGTTGCCATCCCAGAGCAGCAGCATCAGTTCCTGCAGCTCCTGGGCCACTGCCACGCAGGGGCCGCAGCTGCAGGGGCTGCCCAGGGGGCTCGCGGGAGCACGTGGCCGCTTGCGAGGAGTCGCCCGAGGCCTGGGGAACCTGGGAGCCGCAAGGGCTCCTCGCGTCCTCCGTGAGCCTCTGGGCCGGGACCCGGGGCGCTTGCTCCTCTTCGCTGTCCTCTTCGCTGCCGCTCTCCGCCAGCTCCATGGTTGCCAGTGGCCAAAGGCCCACCAGACAGCCACAGCGGCCAGCAGCAGGACAAGCGCAGTCATCAGGACTCCACCGTCACCCATGGCTCCGGCACGTCCCATCGCGACTGCACTGGCAGCTGCGGGCGCTGGCCCGTCTTATATAGCGCCGGCCCGGTGATGTCACAGTGCTGCGGCCAGCACAGCCCTGGGACGTCACAGCCCTGCCTGACGCCAGCGCTCAGCCCCTTTGTGGCATCACAGCCCAGCCCGCCTCAGGGATCAGCAGAACCGGCAAATGGCTGAAGGTGGACATGGCCAGGGAAGGAAGAATGGGAGCTCAGCCTGTTGCAAGGAATCCTTCCCTGGAGACAGCGGCGCATCAGGAAGAGTGCTGCTGCCAGCAGCGTCAAGCCCACGGCTCCCAGGACGTTTCAGCGTTACCAGCTGGAAACACCCGTACTCTGTGCCTGAGAAGATCCTCCAGAGACAAAGGGAGCTGCAGTTCCTCTGTCTCTGGGGAGCTCTCCTGAACTGGCTGTCGAGGGCACCAAGAGTTTCTTGTTAGCAGCTCACTGACTTCTGCTGCGCCTCTGCTCGAAATAAATCGGGATTCGCCGAGGAGCGCTCATTGTGCTCCCACTGCTCTGCCTTGGACTGGGATTCGCTTTCTTTCTTCCCAATAGCTGGCACGTGTTGGGTTTGGATGGGAATGCTGTGCATCAAACAGGGGTGGTTTGGTTTCTGCTGAGCAGGGCTTGCCCTCTTCAAGGACTTTGCAGTGTCCCTTGGTACGCCAGTGCAGTGTTTTCCACTGGGAAGGGAGGGATGAGCGTTGAAGACAGAGGCACCTTAAACCAAAGAATGCACCTTAAACAGCTTTGCCGCGTCTCTGTCCTTGTTTGCGAGGTGACCATCCACATCCTGGAAGGGGACAATGTTATTTCTACAATGGTTTTTCTTTCCACTAATGTATTTAAAACCCCTCTTTTTATTGTGCCCCACATTTCTGGCCACCTTCATCTCCACCACACCAGCTTTCGCCACACCAAATTTCTCCCTACAGTGGCTAGAAGCATCTGCGTATTCTTCTCCTGACCTGGATTCCACGGGGCACACAGCTTCCTTTTCCATCCTCTTTCCCAGAGAAGATGCCTGTCCAGGCAAGCCAGCCTTCTGCCTCGCCTGCTTGGCTTCCCACATTTGGGCATCGCCTGCTCCTGTGCCCTTCGGAGGTGATGTTTCCAAAGCGACCAGCACTGATGGACCCCAGTACCTTCAAAAACATTTTCCCCGGGGACCTTGCTTGCAGTTCCCTGAGCAGCCTGAAGTCTGCTCTCCTCGTGCTCCGAGCTGAGGCTTTGATGGCCCTTTTCCTCTTGTCAGAGCTTTGAGGCTCCGTTTATTTGTGGTCGCTGTGGCCAAGACGGCCGCCAATCCCAGCTTGGCCCAGGGCAGGTGGGGCTCAGACGGCGGCCTGGCTCTAGGGGGGCTCAGCCGGAGAGTCCTGAGCTGTGGGGGCCTCCTCCCTTACTGGGAGGAGGCTCCCCAGGGAGGAAGAAGGCTCTGGCATGAGCCACGAGGCCTGGTGTGGCTGCCTCGGGAAGGGAAAGAAAGAGGAAGAGCTCATCGGGGCTCAGCTTGAAAAGACGTTCTGCTGCTTCTGGTTCTTCTTGGAGAGGAGACGTCTCTGTCCCTGAAACCCGACGACCCTTGGAATGCACACACGGACCCGTGTGTCACTTCAGGAGACACCAAGAAGCCCTGCCACTTTGAAAGGGCAGCTGTTGTTTCACTGTTGCAATTCTTGGCTCGGTAAAGCGCCTCCTCCCCACACTACAGGCTGAGCTTAGAGACACAAAAGTACCACCCTGGAGGAAAGGCATGGAAAGCTTGACCAAGGCTGAAGGCAGCACTCCGATTACCCCTTTCCCCAAGAGGTTTCTTTAGCTGAAGTTGCTGACAAGGACCAGACTTGACACACCGCAATGGGTTTGTGGTTTTATTTTTTGGGTCCTCCGTCCTGCGTGGGACTCGGTAAGTGGGTGCTGCAGAGGCTCCGGCAAGGCATCAAAAACGCCTGCCCTGCACCCAAGGGTGGCGCAAGATCTCCTCCAGCTCTGGCCTGTCCTCAGGGTGCTTGGCCAAACACCACTGGATCAGATGTCGGCACTCTGGGGAGAGAAGCCAGAAAGCGCCGGTCACTGGCAGAAGTCTCCTGCCCAGCTGCCCCCGTCGCCTGCAGGGCCCGGGCCGCGCCGCGTGTGCTCAGGGCTGCGCCGGCCTCCCGACCGACTCTGCCCTGCGCGGGAGAGCGGCACGGCGGGGCACGGCCGCCTCCTTCGGCCGCCCGTGCCGCGCTGACCCCCTCGGCACGGGCCCCCTCCTGCGGCCGGCCCTTGAGGGCAGAACGACGTCCCGCGGAGCTGCGTGAGGGCCGCGCCGGGCTGCGCGCCGCCCTCTGCCAAAGCCCGCCTTCTTGAGGCCGGGTACCAACCTGGAGAGACCTGCTGCCAGAAGAAGAGCTGCCCCAGCACGATGTCATGGTCGTCCCTGAAGGGGAGGCTCCCGCAGACCATGACGTACAGCAGCACGCCCAGGGACCAGACGGTCGCCCCATGGCCGTGGTAGCAGCCAAGGCAGATCCACTCGGGCGGGCTGTACGCGTGCGTTCCTGGGGGAGACAGGCGGCGCTGTCCAGGCGCAGGCTGCAGCCTTCCAGAGCCTGGCGCCAGCCTCCTGGCTGAGGCAGGGGCTGCACCCGCGGCCACAGCTTCCCCCCCGAGGCCACCCCGCGTCCCCCAGCCAGCTGGCCAAAGGCAAGAAACCATTCTGCAAGGCAAAGAAGGCCAGCGGAGCAGCCCAGGCCCTTGTGGGCCTGCTGAGCCCAGGGGCCGGGAGCTGGCTTTTGCCGCCCCCCTCTGTCGGCAGGGCCGGCAGCCGGCTCCTGGGGCACGGCATCTGCCCCGTGCCAAAGGGCAGCCGGCTGAAGGTCGCAGCCCGCGGCCCAGGAGGGAACGGGGCCCTGCAGTGCCTGGCACCGAGAGCCGGACCCAGGCCATGGGCTCACCGGCAAACCGCGTGAAGGCCTGCTCCTGGAGGAAGGTGCCGCAACCGAAGTCGATGAGCTTCAGGTCGCCACTCTCCGGGGCCACGAGGAGGTTCTCCGGCTTGATGTCCCGGTGCAGGACGCCGCAGGCGGTGCAGTGCCGCACGGCCTCCAGCACCTGGTAGAAAAGCCAGCGCGCCATCTCCTCGCACAGGAACTCGTGCTCCTGCAGGAACTGCAGGAGATCCTGCGATGCCTCCGGACGCTCCATCACCAGCACAAAGCTGTCAGGCAGCTCAAACCAGTCGAGGAGCTGGATGATGTTGTGGCAGTCAGAGCCCACCTTCTCCATGAGCACGATCTCCATGGGCACGCAGGTGCCGTCGGGCTGTGAGGAGGAGAAAATCAGTGCCCCCAGCGGGCCTGGTGCTGCCCTGAGGCTGCGCCGCGCCCTGCCTGGGATGCCCCAGTGCCCCCTTGCGCAGCCTCCCTGGTGCTTGGGCTTCCTCCCGCCCAGGGGATGCTTGGGGGTGCCCCCTGCCCGGCCCCACCGCTGGCGTTTGGCATGCCCAGGCCCGCAATGCCGCGGCTCCCACGCTGCCCCCGCCGTCCGCCGCCTCCCACTCCCAATCGGCGCCCCGGGACTCTCCCTGCCCGCCCCGCACCGCTCTGTCCCGCTGGCCCCGCTCACTCACCAGCTCGACCCACTGCAGGACGCTCTCCCGGGCCACACGTTTGATGGCCACCTGCAAGCCATCGAGAGAGGAGGGCTGAGATCCAGCCCTGCCTCTCCCCACCGCTGCCCCTCCTCCCACGCCCGGCCATGTCGCGGCCACTCACCGGGCTCCCATCGGAGAGGCGGATGCCCGAGAAAACGGTGCCGAAGCCACCGCTGCCCAGCTGCGGGCCCAGCTGGTACAGCTCCTGCAGCTGCTTCTTTTGCCCTGCGGCCAAGAGCGAGCCATCAGCCTTGCGCCCAGGAACCCCCCGCAAGCGCCCGCCAGGGAAGCGGGCCTGGCCACCCCGGGCCACCTTGCTCTCACCTGCTTCCTGCTGCGCGCCGGGCAGTGGCCGCCGCCCGGCGGCCGACGGGCCGGCGAGCGGCAGAGCTGGGCCAGGGCCGCGCGCACAGGCGGCTGCAGGAGCCCCAGTGCAGCGGGGCAGGGCGGCACCGTCGCTGTCCCCGGCCTCATGGGCTGGACTCTGCTCTTGACGAGGGCCGGGGCTACAGCCCGAGGCTTCGCACAGGGGCGTCCCAGGAGCAGCTGCAAAGCAGACGGGCCTTTTTCAAGCCGTGCCATCAGAGGCACTGGAAACAGCCAGCGACTAGGCTGCTCTCAGGGGCCCTGGCCTGGCCTGGCCGCGCCCCTCAAGAGCCCCGGGGGAGCCTCAGACAGCTCCTCGGGAGATCTCACCTGCTATTAGAAAGCCCTTCCTGGCAGTCGAGGGCTGTCTTGGGGCAGCTTCCTGGAGATGGAGGAACCTCCTTGGTGTCTGGAGGCTCATCTCCACCACCAGGCTCGGGCTGTCGCCAGCTGGCACAACCGGCACAGCGTCCTGGCCGCTGTGGGATGACCACTGCCGGCTCCAGGACGCTTGCTGCTCCACCAGCTGCTCCTGAGACGGCTCCCCTGCATCGGGCTGGGCTCCCATTTGGACTTCTGGGCTTTCCCCTGCCACGTCAATGGTCAGGATTGGGCCCGTGTTGTTGAAGTCCGTGAGTCCAAGGGAGCTGGGAGACCTGTCCACGGGCTCTGCACCTTCTGCAGGCTGACAGGTCTCACTGAGCCTCTGCGAGGGGTGGAGGCTGTCAGAGATTGCAGAGGCTCCTGGCAGGATGCAGGGGCTCTGACAGCCTGAGGTTCCTGCATGGATGGCGGCTCCCCCCTGCTGTGCCATCCTTGCAGGCCTTGAGGCTCTCCCAGGGATGGAGAATCTTGCTGGGAGCAGCCTCTTGAAGGGATGGAGGCTTCTGGAGGAGCTGGACAAGCCACAGCAGGGCAGGTGGCCTCGCTGCAGCAGCTCCTCCAGTTCTTTCCACAACGCCTGCCACATCCCAGAGTAGAGCGGCGCCTGTGTCCCGTTGCCATCCCAGAGCAGCAGCATCAGTTCCTGCAGCTCCTGGGCCACTGCCACGCAGGGGCCGCAGCTGCAGGGGCTGCCCAGGGGGCTCGCGGGAGCACGTGGCCGCTTGCGAGGAGTCGCCCGAGGCCTGGGGAACCTGGGAGCCGCAAGGGCTCCTCGCGTCCTCCGTGAGCCTCTGGGCCGGGACCCGGGGCGCTTGCTCCTCTTCGCTGTCCTCTTCGCTGCCGCTCTCCGCCAGCTCCATGGTTGCCAGTGGCCAAAGGCCCACCAGACAGCCACAGCGGCCAGCAGCAGGACAAGCGCAGTCATCAGGACTCCACCGTCACCCATGGCTCCGGCACGTCCCATCGCGACTGCACTGGCAGCTGCGGGCGCTGGCCCGTCTTATATAGCGCCGGCCCGGTGATGTCACAGTGCTGCGGCCAGCACAGCCCTGGGACGTCACAGCCCTGCCTGACGCCAGCGCTCAGCCCCTTTGTGGCATCACAGCCCAGCCCGCCTCAGGGATCAGCAGAACCGGCAAATGGCTGAAGGTGGACATGGCCAGGGAAGGAAGAATGGGAGCTCAGCCTGTTGCAAGGAATCCTTCCCTGGAGACAGCGGCGCATCAGGAAGAGTGCTGCTGCCAGCAGCGTCAAGCCCACGGCTCCCAGGACGTTTCAGCGTTACCAGCTGGAAACACCCGTACTCTGTGCCTGAGAAGATCCTCCAGAGACAAAGGGAGCTGCAGTTCCTCTGTCTCTGGGGAGCTCTCCTGAACTGGCTGTCGAGGGCACCAAGAGTTTCTTGTTAGCAGCTCACTGACTTCTGCTGCGCCTCTGCTCGAAATAAATCGGGATTCGCCGAGGAGCGCTCATTGTGCTCCCACTGCTCTGCCTTGGACTGGGATTCGCTTTCTTTCTTCCCAATAGCTGGCACGTGTTGGGTTTGGATGGGAATGCTGTGCATCAAACAGGGGTGGTTTGGTTTCTGCTGAGCAGGGCTTGCCCTCTTCAAGGACTTTGCAGTGTCCCTTGGTACGCCAGTGCAGTGTTTTCCACTGGGAAGGGAGGGATGAGCGTTGAAGACAGAGGCACCTTAAACCAAAGAATGCACCTTAAACAGCTTTGCCGCGTCTCTGTCCTTGTTTGCGAGGTGACCATCCACATCCTGGAAGGGGACAATGTTATTTCTACAATGGTTTTTCTTTCCACTAATGTATTTAAAACCCCTCTTTTTATTGTGCCCCACATTTCTGGCCACCTTCATCTCCACCACACCAGCTTTCGCCACACCAAATTTCTCCCTACAGTGGCTAGAAGCATCTGCGTATTCTTCTCCTGACCTGGATTCCACGGGGCACACAGCTTCCTTTTCCATCCTCTTTCCCAGAGAAGATGCCTGTCCAGGCAAGCCAGCCTTCTGCCTCGCCTGCTTGGCTTCCCACATTTGGGCATCGCTTGCTCCTGTGCCCTTCGGAGGTGATGTTTCCAAAGCGACCAGCACTGATGGACCCCAGTACCTTCAAAAACATTTTCCCCGGGGACCTTGCTTGCAGTTCCCTGAGCAGCCTGAAGTCTGCTCTCCTCGTGCTCCGAGCTGAGGCTTTGATGGCCCTTTTCCTCTTGTCAGAGCTTTGAGGCTCCGTTTATTTGTGGTCGCTGTGGCCAAGACGGCCGCCAATCCCAGCTTGGCCCAGGGCAGGTGGGGCTCAGACGGCGGCCTGGCTCTAGGGGGGCTCAGCCGGAGAGTCCTGAGCTGTGGGGGCCTCCTCCCTTACTGGGAGGAGGCTCCCCAGGGAGGAAGAAGGCTCTGGCATGAGCCACGAGGCCTGGTGTGGCTGCCTCGGGAAGGGAAAGAAAGAGGAAGAGCTCATCGGGGCTCAGCTTGAAAAGACGTTCTGCTGCTTCTGGTTCTTCTTGGAGAGGAGACGTCTCTGTCCCTGAAACCCGACGACCCTTGGAATGCACACACGGACCCGTGTGTCACTTCAGGAGACGCCAAGAAGCCCTGCCACTTTGAAAGGGCAGCTGTTGTTTCACTGTTGCAATTCTTGGCTCGGTAAAGCGCCTCCTCCCCACACTACAGGCTGAGCTTAGAGACACAAAAGTACCACCCTGGAGGAAAGGCATGGAAAGCTTGACCAAGGCTGAAGGCAGCACTCCGATTACCCCTTTCCCCAAGAGGTTTCTTTAGCTGAAGTTGCTGACAAGGACCAGACTTGACACACCGCAATGGGTTTGTGGTTTTATTTTTTGGGTCCTCCGTCCTGCGTGGGACTCGGTAAGTGGGTGCTGCAGAGGCTCCGGCAAGGCATCAAAAACGCCTGCCCTGCACCCAAGGGTGGCGCAAGATCTCCTCCAGCTCTGGCCTGTCCTCAGGGTGCTTGGCCAAACACCACTGGATCAGATGTCGGCACTCTGGGGAGAGAAGCCAGAAAGCGCCGGTCACTGGCAGAAGTCTCCTGCCCAGCTGCCCCCGTCGCCTGCAGGGCCCGGGCCGCGCCGCGTGTGCTCAGGGCTGCGCCGGCCTCCCGACCGACTCTGCCCTGCGCGGGAGAGCGGCACGGCGGGGCACGGCCGCCTCCTTCGGCCGCCCGTGCCGCGCTGACCCCCTCGGCACGGGCCCCCTCCTGCGGCCGGCCCTTGAGGGCAGAACGACGTCCCGCGGAGCTGCGTGAGGGCCGCGCCGGGCTGCGCGCCGCCCTCTGCCAAAGCCCGCCTTCTTGAGGCCGGGTACCAACCTGGAGAGACCTGCTGCCAGAAGAAGAGCTGCCCCAGCACGATGTCATGGTCGTCCCTGAAGGGGAGGCTCCCGCAGACCATGACGTACAGCAGCACGCCCAGGGACCAGACGGTCGCCCCATGGCCGTGGTAGCAGCCAAGGCAGATCCACTCGGGCGGGCTGTACGCGTGCGTTCCTGGGGGAGACAGGCGGCGCTGTCCAGGCGCAGGCTGCAGCCTTCCAGAGCCTGGCGCCAGCCTCCTGGCTGAGGCAGGGGCTGCACCCGCGGCCACAGCTTCCCCCCCGAGGCCACCCCGCGTCCCCCAGCCAGCTGGCCAAAGGCAAGAAACCATTCTGCAAGGCAAAGAAGGCCAGCGGAGCAGCCCAGGCCCTTGTGGGCCTGCTGAGCCCAGGGGCCGGGAGCTGGCTTTTGCCGCCCCCCTCTGTCGGCAGGGCCGGCAGCCGGCTCCTGGGGCACGGCATCTGCCCCGTGCCAAAGGGCAGCCGGCTGAAGGTCGCAGCCCGCGGCCCAGGAGGGAACGGGGCCCTGCAGTGCCTGGCACCGAGAGCCGGACCCAGGCCATGGGCTCACCGGCAAACCGCGTGAAGGCCTGCTCCTGGAGGAAGGTGCCGCAACCGAAGTCGATGAGCTTCAGGTCGCCACTCTCCGGGGCCACGAGGAGGTTCTCCGGCTTGATGTCCCGGTGCAGGACGCCGCAGGCGGTGCAGTGCCGCACGGCCTCCAGCACCTGGTAGAAAAGCCAGCGCGCCATCTCCTCGCACAGGAACTCGTGCTCCTGCAGGAACTGCAGGAGATCCTGCGATGCCTCCGGACGCTCCATCACCAGCACAAAGCTGTCAGGCAGCTCAAACCAGTCGAGGAGCTGGATGATGTTGTGGCAGTCAGAGCCCACCTTCTCCATGAGCACGATCTCCATGGGCACGCAGGTGCCGTCGGGCTGTGAGGAGGAGAAAATCAGTGCCCCCAGCGGGCCTGGTGCTGCCCTGAGGCTGCGCCGCGCCCTGCCTGGGATGCCCCAGTGCCCCCTTGCGCAGCCTCCCTGGTGCTTGGGCTTCCTCCCGCCCAGGGGATGCTTGGGGGTGCCCCCTGCCCGGCCCCACCGCTGGCGTTTGGCATGCCCAGGCCCGCGATGCCGCGGCTCCCACGCTGCCCCCGCCGTCCGCCGCCTCCCACTCCCAATCGGCGCCCCGGGACTCTCCCTGCCCGCCCCGCACCGCTCTGTCCCGCTGGCCCCGCTCACTCACCAGCTCGACCCACTGCAGGACGCTCTCCCGGGCCACACGTTTGATGGCCACCTGCAAGCCATCGAGAGAGGAGGGCTGAGATCCAGCCCTGCCTCTCCCCACCGCTGCCCCTCCTCCCACGCCCGGCCATGTCGCGGCCACTCACCGGGCTCCCATCGGAGAGGCGGATGCCCGAGAAAACGGTGCCGAAGCCACTGCTGCCCAGCTGCGGGCCCAGCTGGTACAGCTCCTGCAGCTGCTTCTTTTGCCCTGCGGCCAAGAGCGAGCCATCAGCCTTGCGCCCAGGAACCCCCCGCAAGCGCCCGCCAGGGAAGCGGGCCTGGCCACCCCGGGCCACCTTGCTCTCACCTGCTTCCTGCTGCGCGCCGGGCAGTGGCCGCCGCCCGGCGGCCGACGGGCCGGCGAGCGGCAGAGCTGGGCCAGGGCCGCGCGCACAGGCGGCTGCAGGAGCCCCAGTGCAGCGGGGCAGGGCGGCACCGTCGCTGTCCCCGGCCTCATGGGCTGGACTCTGCTCTTGACGAGGGCCGGGGCTACAGCCCGAGGCTTCGCACAGGGGCGTCCCAGGAGCAGCTGCAAAGCAGACGGGCCTTTTTCAAGCCGTGCCATCAGAGGCACTGGAAACAGCCAGCGACTAGGCTGCTCTCAGGGGCCCTGGCCTGGCCTGGCCGCGCCCCTCAAGAGCCCCGGGGGAGCCTCAGACAGCTCCTCGGGAGATCTCACCTGCTATTAGAAAGCCCTTCCTGGCAGTCGAGGGCTGTCTTGGGGCAGCTTCCTGGAGATGGAGGAACCTCCTTGGTGTCTGGAGGCTCATCTCCACCACCAGGCTCGGGCTGTCGCCAGCTGGCACAACCGGCACAGCGTCCTGGCCGCTGTGGGATGACCACTGCCGGCTCCAGGACGCTTGCTGCTCCACCAGCTGCTCCTGAGACGGCTCCCCTGCATCGGGCTGGGCTCCCATTTGGACTTCTGGGCTTTCCCCTGCCACGTCAATGGTCAGGATTGGGCCCGTGTTGTTGAAGTCCGTGAGTCCAAGGGAGCTGGGAGACCTGTCCACGGGCTCTGCACCTTCTGCAGGCTGACAGGTCTCACTGAGCCTCTGCGAGGGGTGGAGGCTGTCAGAGATTGCAGAGGCTCCTGGCAGGATGCAGGGGCTCTGACAGCCTGAGGTTCCTGCATGGATGGCGGCTCCCCCCTGCTGTGCCATCCTTGCAGGCCTTGAGGCTCTCCCAGGGATGGAGAATCTTGCTGGGAGCAGCCTCTTGAAGGGATGGAGGCTTCTGGAGGAGCTGGACAAGCCACAGCAGGGCAGGTGGCCTCGCTGCAGCAGCTCCTCCAGTTCTTTCCACAACGCCTGCCACATCCCAGAGTAGAGCGGCGCCTGTGTCCCGTTGCCATCCCAGAGCAGCAGCATCAGTTCCTGCAGCTCCTGGGCCACTGCCACGCAGGGGCCGCAGCTGCAGGGGCTGCCCAGGGGGCTCGCGGGAGCACGTGGCCGCTTGCGAGGAGTCGCCCGAGGCCTGGGGAACCTGGGAGCCGCAAGGGCTCCTCGCGTCCTCCGTGAGCCTCTGGGCCGGGACCCGGGGCGCTTGCTCCTCTTCGCTGTCCTCTTCGCTGCCGCTCTCCGCCAGCTCCATGGTTGCCAGTGGCCAAAGGCCCACCAGACAGCCACAGCGGCCAGCAGCAGGACAAGCGCAGTCATCAGGACTCCACCGTCACCCATGGCTCCGGCACGTCCCATCGCGACTGCACTGGCAGCTGCGGGCGCTGGCCCGTCTTATATAGCGCCGGCCCGGTGATGTCACAGTGCTGCGGCCAGCACAGCCCTGGGACGTCACAGCCCTGCCTGACGCCAGCGCTCAGCCCCTTTGTGGCATCACAGCCCAGCCCGCCTCAGGGATCAGCAGAACCGGCAAATGGCTGAAGGTGGACATGGCCAGGGAAGGAAGAATGGGAGCTCAGCCTGTTGCAAGGAATCCTTCCCTGGAGACAGCGGCGCATCAGGAAGAGTGCTGCTGCCAGCAGCGTCAAGCCCACGGCTCCCAGGACGTTTCAGCGTTACCAGCTGGAAACACCCGTACTCTGTGCCTGAGAAGATCCTCCAGAGACAAAGGGAGCTGCAGTTCCTCTGTCTCTGGGGAGCTCTCCTGAACTGGCTGTCGAGGGCACCAAGAGTTTCTTGTTAGCAGCTCACTGACTTCTGCTGCGCCTCTGCTCGAAATAAATCGGGATTCGCCGAGGAGCGCTCATTGTGCTCCCACTGCTCTGCCTTGGACTGGGATTCGCTTTCTTTCTTCCCAATAGCTGGCACGTGTTGGGTTTGGATGGGAATGCTGTGCATCAAACAGGGGTGGTTTGGTTTCTGCTGAGCAGGGCTTGCCCTCTTCAAGGACTTTGCAGTGTCCCTTGGTACGCCAGTGCAGTGTTTTCCACTGGGAAGGGAGGGATGAGCGTTGAAGACAGAGGCACCTTAAACCAAAGAATGCACCTTAAACAGCTTTGCCGCGTCTCTGTCCTTGTTTGCGAGGTGACCATCCACATCCTGGAAGGGGACAATGTTATTTCTACAATGGTTTTTCTTTCCACTAATGTATTTAAAACCCCTCTTTTTATTGTGCCCCACATTTCTGGCCACCTTCATCTCCACCACACCAGCTTTCGCCACACCAAATTTCTCCCTACAGTGGCTAGAAGCATCTGCGTATTCTTCTCCTGACCTGGATTCCACGGGGCACACAGCTTCCTTTTCCATCCTCTTTCCCAGAGAAGATGCCTGTCCAGGCAAGCCAGCCTTCTGCCTCGCCTGCTTGGCTTCCCACATTTGGGCATCGCCTGCTCCTGTGCCCTTCGGAGGTGATGTTTCCAAAGCGACCAGCACTGATGGACCCCAGTACCTTCAAAAACATTTTCCCCGGGGACCTTGCTTGCAGTTCCCTGAGCAGCCTGAAGTCTGCTCTCCTCGTGCTCCGAGCTGAGGCTTTGATGGCCCTTTTCCTCTTGTCAGAGCTTTGAGGCTCCGTTTATTTGTGGTCGCTGTGGCCAAGACGGCCGCCAATCCCAGCTTGGCCCAGGGCAGGTGGGGCTCAGACGGCGGCCTGGCTCTAGGGGGGCTCAGCCGGAGAGTCCTGAGCTGTGGGGGCCTCCTCCCTTACTGGGAGGAGGCTCCCCAGGGAGGAAGAAGGCTCTGGCATGAGCCACGAGGCCTGGTGTGGCTGCCTCGGGAAGGGAAAGAAAGAGGAAGAGCTCATCGGGGCTCAGCTTGAAAAGACGTTCTGCTGCTTCTGGTTCTTCTTGGAGAGGAGACGTCTCTGTCCCTGAAACCCGACGACCCTTGGAATGCACACACGGACCCGTGTGTCACTTCAGGAGACACCAAGAAGCCCTGCCACTTTGAAAGGGCAGCTGTTGTTTCACTGTTGCAATTCTTGGCTCGGTAAAGCGCCTCCTCCCCACACTACAGGCTGAGCTTAGAGACACAAAAGTACCACCCTGGAGGAAAGGCATGGAAAGCTTGACCAAGGCTGAAGGCAGCACTCCGATTACCCCTTTCCCCAAGAGGTTTCTTTAGCTGAAGTTGCTGACAAGGACCAGACTTGACACACCGCAATGGGTTTGTGGTTTTATTTTTTGGGTCCTCCGTCCTGCGTGGGACTCGGTAAGTGGGTGCTGCAGAGGCTCCGGCAAGGCATCAAAAACGCCTGCCCTGCACCCAAGGGTGGCGCAAGATCTCCTCCAGCTCTGGCCTGTCCTCAGGGTGCTTGGCCAAACACCACTGGATCAGATGTCGGCACTCTGGGGAGAGAAGCCAGAAAGCGCCGGTCACTGGCAGAAGTCTCCTGCCCAGCTGCCCCCGTCGCCTGCAGGGCCCGGGCCGCGCCGCGTGTGCTCAGGGCTGCGCCGGCCTCCCGACCGACTCTGCCCTGCGCGGGAGAGCGGCACGGCGGGGCACGGCCGCCTCCTTCGGCCGCCCGTGCCGCGCTGACCCCCTCGGCACGGGCCCCCTCCTGCGGCCGGCCCTTGAGGGCAGAACGACGTCCCGCGGAGCTGCGTGAGGGCCGCGCCGGGCTGCGCGCCGCCCTCTGCCAAAGCCCGCCTTCTTGAGGCCGGGTACCAACCTGGAGAGACCTGCTGCCAGAAGAAGAGCTGCCCCAGCACGATGTCATGGTCGTCCCTGAAGGGGAGGCTCCCGCAGACCATGACGTACAGCAGCACGCCCAGGGACCAGACGGTCGCCCCATGGCCGTGGTAGCAGCCAAGGCAGATCCACTCGGGCGGGCTGTACGCGTGCGTTCCTGGGGGAGACAGGCGGCGCTGTCCAGGCGCAGGCTGCAGCCTTCCAGAGCCTGGCGCCAGCCTCCTGGCTGAGGCAGGGGCTGCACCCGCGGCCACAGCTTCCCCCCCGAGGCCACCCCGCGTCCCCCAGCCAGCTGGCCAAAGGCAAGAAACCATTCTGCAAGGCAAAGAAGGCCAGCGGAGCAGCCCAGGCCCTTGTGGGCCTGCTGAGCCCAGGGGCCGGGAGCTGGCTTTTGCCGCCCCCCTCTGTCGGCAGGGCCGGCAGCCGGCTCCTGGGGCACGGCATCTGCCCCGTGCCAAAGGGCAGCCGGCTGAAGGTCGCAGCCCGCGGCCCAGGAGGGAACGGGGCCCTGCAGTGCCTGGCACCGAGAGCCGGACCCAGGCCATGGGCTCACCGGCAAACCGCGTGAAGGCCTGCTCCTGGAGGAAGGTGCCGCAACCGAAGTCGATGAGCTTCAGGTCGCCACTCTCCGGGGCCACGAGGAGGTTCTCCGGCTTGATGTCCCGGTGCAGGACGCCGCAGGCGGTGCAGTGCCGCACGGCCTCCAGCACCTGGTAGAAAAGCCAGCGCGCCATCTCCTCGCACAGGAACTCGTGCTCCTGCAGGAACTGCAGGAGATCCTGCGATGCCTCCGGACGCTCCATCACCAGCACAAAGCTGTCAGGCAGCTCAAACCAGTCGAGGAGCTGGATGATGTTGTGGCAGTCAGAGCCCACCTTCTCCATGAGCACGATCTCCATGGGCACGCAGGTGCCGTCGGGCTGTGAGGAGGAGAAAATCAGTGCCCCCAGCGGGCCTGGTGCTGCCCTGAGGCTGCGCCGCGCCCTGCCTGGGATGCCCCAGTGCCCCCTTGCGCAGCCTCCCTGGTGCTTGGGCTTCCTCCCGCCCAGGGGATGCTTGGGGGTGCCCCCTGCCCGGCCCCACCGCTGGCGTTTGGCATGCCCAGGCCCGCAATGCCGCGGCTCCCACGCTGCCCCCGCCGTCCGCCGCCTCCCACTCCCAATCGGCGCCCCGGGACTCTCCCTGCCCGCCCCGCACCGCTCTGTCCCGCTGGCCCCGCTCACTCACCAGCTCGACCCACTGCAGGACGCTCTCCCGGGCCACACGTTTGATGGCCACCTGCAAGCCATCGAGAGAGGAGGGCTGAGATCCAGCCCTGCCTCTCCCCACCGCTGCCCCTCCTCCCACGCCCGGCCATGTCGCGGCCACTCACTGGGCTCCCATCGGAGAGGCGGATGCCCGAGAAAACGGTGCCGAAGCCACCGCTGCCCAGCTGCGGGCCCAGCTGGTACAGCTCCTGCAGCTGCTTCTTTTGCCCTGCGGCCAAGAGCGAGCCATCAGCCTTGCGCCCAGGAACCCCCCGCAAGCGCCCGCCAGGGAAGCGGGCCTGGCCACCCCGGGCCACCTTGCTCTCACCTGCTTCCTGCTGCGCGCCGGGCAGTGGCCGCCGCCCGGCGGCCGACGGGCCGGCGAGCGGCAGAGCTGGGCCAGGGCCGCGCGCACAGGCGGCTGCAGGAGCCCCAGTGCAGCGGGGCAGGGCGGCACCGTCGCTGTCCCCGGCCTCATGGGCTGGACTCTGCTCTTGACGAGGGCCGGGGCTACAGCCCGAGGCTTCGCACAGGGGCGTCCCAGGAGCAGCTGCAAAGCAGACGGGCCTTTTTCAAGCCGTGCCATCAGAGGCACTGGAAACAGCCAGCGACTAGGCTGCTCTCAGGGGCCCTGGCCTGGCCTGGCCGCGCCCCTCAAGAGCCCCGGGGGAGCCTCAGACAGCTCCTCGGGAGATCTCACCTGCTATTAGAAAGCCCTTCCTGGCAGTCGAGGGCTGTCTTGGGGCAGCTTCCTGGAGATGGAGGAACCTCCTTGGTGTCTGGAGGCTCATCTCCACCACCAGGCTCGGGCTGTCGCCAGCTGGCACAACCGGCACAGCGTCCTGGCCGCTGTGGGATGACCACTGCCGGCTCCAGGACGCTTGCTGCTCCACCAGCTGCTCCTGAGACGGCTCCCCTGCATCGGGCTGGGCTCCCATTTGGACTTCTGGGCTTTCCCCTGCCACGTCAATGGTCAGGATTGGGCCCGTGTTGTTGAAGTCCGTGAGTCCAAGGGAGCTGGGAGACCTGTCCACGGGCTCTGCACCTTCTGCAGGCTGACAGGTCTCACTGAGCCTCTGCGAGGGGTGGAGGCTGTCAGAGATTGCAGAGGCTCCTGGCAGGATGCAGGGGCTCTGACAGCCTGAGGTTCCTGCATGGATGGCGGCTCCCCCCTGCTGTGCCATCCTTGCAGGCCTTGAGGCTCTCCCAGGGATGGAGAATCTTGCTGGGAGCAGCCTCTTGAAGGGATGGAGGCTTCTGGAGGAGCTGGACAAGCCACAGCAGGGCAGGTGGCCTCGCTGCAGCAGCTCCTCCAGTTCTTTCCACAACGCCTGCCACATCCCAGAGTAGAGCGGCGCCTGTGTCCCGTTGCCATCCCAGAGCAGCAGCATCAGTTCCTGCAGCTCCTGGGCCACTGCCACGCAGGGGCCGCAGCTGCAGGGGCTGCCCAGGGGGCTCGCGGGAGCACGTGGCCGCTTGCGAGGAGTCGCCCGAGGCCTGGGGAACCTGGGAGCCGCAAGGGCTCCTCGCGTCCTCCGTGAGCCTCTGGGCCGGGACCCGGGGCGCTTGCTCCTCTTCGCTGTCCTCTTCGCTGCCGCTCTCCGCCAGCTCCATGGTTGCCAGTGGCCAAAGGCCCACCAGACAGCCACAGCGGCCAGCAGCAGGACAAGCGCAGTCATCAGGACTCCACCGTCACCCATGGCTCCGGCACGTCCCATCGCGACTGCACTGGCAGCTGCGGGCGCTGGCCCGTCTTATATAGCGCCGGCCCGGTGATGTCACAGTGCTGCGGCCAGCACAGCCCTGGGACGTCACAGCCCTGCCTGACGCCAGCGCTCAGCCCCTTTGTGGCATCACAGCCCAGCCCGCCTCAGGGATCAGCAGAACCGGCAAATGGCTGAAGGTGGACATGGCCAGGGAAGGAAGAATGGGAGCTCAGCCTGTTGCAAGGAATCCTTCCCTGGAGACAGCGGCGCATCAGGAAGAGTGCTGCTGCCAGCAGCGTCAAGCCCACGGCTCCCAGGACGTTTCAGCGTTACCAGCTGGAAACACCCGTACTCTGTGCCTGAGAAGATCCTCCAGAGACAAAGGGAGCTGCAGTTCCTCTGTCTCTGGGGAGCTCTCCTGAACTGGCTGTCGAGGGCACCAAGAGTTTCTTGTTAGCAGCTCACTGACTTCTGCTGCGCCTCTGCTCGAAATAAATCGGGATTCGCCGAGGAGCGCTCATTGTGCTCCCACTGCTCTGCCTTGGACTGGGATTCGCTTTCTTTCTTCCCAATAGCTGGCACGTGTTGGGTTTGGATGGGAATGCTGTGCATCAAACAGGGGTGGTTTGGTTTCTGCTGAGCAGGGCTTGCCCTCTTCAAGGACTTTGCAGTGTCCCTTGGTACGCCAGTGCAGTGTTTTCCACTGGGAAGGGAGGGATGAGCGTTGAAGACAGAGGCACCTTAAACCAAAGAATGCACCTTAAACAGCTTTGCCGCGTCTCTGTCCTTGTTTGCGAGGTGACCATCCACATCCTGGAAGGGGACAATGTTATTTCTACAATGGTTTTTCTTTCCACTAATGTATTTAAAACCCCTCTTTTTATTGTGCCCCACATTTCTGGCCACCTTCATCTCCACCACACCAGCTTTCGCCACACCAAATTTCTCCCTACAGTGGCTAGAAGCATCTGCGTATTCTTCTCCTGACCTGGATTCCACGGGGCACACAGCTTCCTTTTCCATCCTCTTTCCCAGAGAAGATGCCTGTCCAGGCAAGCCAGCCTTCTGCCTCGCCTGCTTGGCTTCCCACATTTGGGCATCGCCTGCTCCTGTGCCCTTCGGAGGTGATGTTTCCAAAGCGACCAGCACTGATGGACCCCAGTACCTTCAAAAACATTTTCCCCGGGGACCTTGCTTGCAGTTCCCTGAGCAGCCTGAAGTCTGCTCTCCTCGTGCTCCGAGCTGAGGCTTTGATGGCCCTTTTCCTCTTGTCAGAGCTTTGAGGCTCCGTTTATTTGTGGTCGCTGTGGCCAAGACGGCCGCCAATCCCAGCTTGGCCCAGGGCAGGTGGGGCTCAGACGGCGGCCTGGCTCTAGGGGGGCTCAGCCGGAGAGTCCTGAGCTGTGGGGGCCTCCTCCCTTACTGGGAGGAGGCTCCCCAGGGAGGAAGAAGGCTCTGGCATGAGCCACGAGGCCTGGTGTGGCTGCCTCGGGAAGGGAAAGAAAGAGGAAGAGCTCATCGGGGCTCAGCTTGAAAAGACGTTCTGCTGCTTCTGGTTCTTCTTGGAGAGGAGACGTCTCTGTCCCTGAAACCCGACGACCCTTGGAATGCACACACGGACCCGTGTGTCACTTCAGGAGACACCAAGAAGCCCTGCCACTTTGAAAGGGCAGCTGTTGTTTCACTGTTGCAATTCTTGGCTCGGTAAAGCGCCTCCTCCCCACACTACAGGCTGAGCTTAGAGACACAAAAGTACCACCCTGGAGGAAAGGCATGGAAAGCTTGACCAAGGCTGAAGGCAGCACTCCGATTACCCCTTTCCCCAAGAGGTTTCTTTAGCTGAAGTTGCTGACAAGGACCAGACTTGACACACCGCAATGGGTTTGTGGTTTTATTTTTTGGGTCCTCCGTCCTGCGTGGGACTCGGTAAGTGGGTGCTGCAGAGGCTCCGGCAAGGCATCAAAAACGCCTGCCCTGCACCCAAGGGTGGCGCAAGATCTCCTCCAGCTCTGGCCTGTCCTCAGGGTGCTTGGCCAAACACCACTGGATCAGATGTCGGCACTCTGGGGAGAGAAGCCAGAAAGCGCCGGTCACTGGCAGAAGTCTCCTGCCCAGCTGCCCCCGTCGCCTGCAGGGCCCGGGCCGCGCCGCGTGTGCTCAGGGCTGCGCCGGCCTCCCGACCGACTCTGCCCTGCGCGGGAGAGCGGCACGGCGGGGCACGGCCGCCTCCTTCGGCCGCCCGTGCCGCGCTGACCCCCTCGGCACGGGCCCCCTCCTGCGGCCGGCCCTTGAGGGCAGAACGACGTCCCGCGGAGCTGCGTGAGGGCCGCGCCGGGCTGCGCGCCGCCCTCTGCCAAAGCCCGCCTTCTTGAGGCCGGGTACCAACCTGGAGAGACCTGCTGCCAGAAGAAGAGCTGCCCCAGCACGATGTCATGGTCGTCCCTGAAGGGGAGGCTCCCGCAGACCATGACGTACAGCAGCACGCCCAGGGACCAGACGGTCGCCCCATGGCCGTGGTAGCAGCCAAGGCAGATCCACTCGGGCGGGCTGTACGCGTGCGTTCCTGGGGGAGACAGGCGGCGCTGTCCAGGCGCAGGCTGCAGCCTTCCAGAGCCTGGCGCCAGCCTCCTGGCTGAGGCAGGGGCTGCACCCGCGGCCACAGCTTCCCCCCCGAGGCCACCCCGCGTCCCCCAGCCAGCTGGCCAAAGGCAAGAAACCATTCTGCAAGGCAAAGAAGGCCAGCGGAGCAGCCCAGGCCCTTGTGGGCCTGCTGAGCCCAGGGGCCGGGAGCTGGCTTTTGCCGCCCCCCTCTGTCGGCAGGGCCGGCAGCCGGCTCCTGGGGCACGGCATCTGCCCCGTGCCAAAGGGCAGCCGGCTGAAGGTCGCAGCCCGCGGCCCAGGAGGGAACGGGGCCCTGCAGTGCCTGGCACCGAGAGCCGGACCCAGGCCATGGGCTCACCGGCAAACCGCGTGAAGGCCTGCTCCTGGAGGAAGGTGCCGCAACCGAAGTCGATGAGCTTCAGGTCGCCACTCTCCGGGGCCACGAGGAGGTTCTCCGGCTTGATGTCCCGGTGCAGGACGCCGCAGGCGGTGCAGTGCCGCACGGCCTCCAGCACCTGGTAGAAAAGCCAGCGCGCCATCTCCTCGCACAGGAACTCGTGCTCCTGCAGGAACTGCAGGAGATCCTGCGATGCCTCCGGACGCTCCATCACCAGCACAAAGCTGTCAGGCAGCTCAAACCAGTCGAGGAGCTGGATGATGTTGTGGCAGTCAGAGCCCACCTTCTCCATGAGCACGATCTCCATGGGCACGCAGGTGCCGTCGGGCTGTGAGGAGGAGAAAATCAGTGCCCCCAGCGGGCCTGGTGCTGCCCTGAGGCTGCGCCGCGCCCTGCCTGGGATGCCCCAGTGCCCCCTTGCGCAGCCTCCCTGGTGCTTGGGCTTCCTCCCGCCCAGGGGATGCTTGGGGGTGCCCCCTGCCCGGCCCCACCGCTGGCGTTTGGCATGCCCAGGCCCGCGATGCCGCGGCTCCCACGCTGCCCCCGCCCTCCGCCGCCTCCCACTCCCAATCGGCGCCCCGGGACTCTCCCTGCCCGCCCCGCACCGCTCTGTCCCGCTGGCCCCGCTCACTCACCAGCTCGACCCACTGCAGGACGCTCTCCCGGGCCACACGTTTGATGGCCACCTGCAAGCCATCGAGAGAGGAGGGCTGAGATCCAGCCCTGCCTCTCCCCACCGCTGCCCCTCCTCCCACGCCCGGCCATGTCGCGGCCACTCACCGGGCTCCCATCGGAGAGGCGGATGCCCGAGAAAACGGTGCCGAAGCCACCGCTGCCCAGCTGCGGGCCCAGCTGGTACAGCTCCTGCAGCTGCTTCTTTTGCCCTGCGGCCAAGAGCGAGCCATCAGCCTTGCGCCCAGGAACCCCCCGCAAGCGCCCGCCAGGGAAGCGGGCCTGGCCACCCCGGGCCACCTTGCTCTCACCTGCTTCCTGCTGCGCGCCGGGCAGTGGCCGCCGCCCGGCGGCCGACGGGCCGGCGAGCGGCAGAGCTGGGCCAGGGCCGCGCGCACAGGCGGCTGCAGGAGCCCCAGTGCAGCGGGGCAGGGCGGCACCGTCGCTGTCCCCGGCCTCATGGGCTGGACTCTGCTCTTGACGAGGGCCGGGGCTACAGCCCGAGGCTTCGCACAGGGGCGTCCCAGGAGCAGCTGCAAAGCAGACGGGCCTTTTTCAAGCCGTGCCATCAGAGGCACTGGAAACAGCCAGCGACTAGGCTGCTCTCAGGGGCCCTGGCCTGGCCTGGCCGCGCCCCTCAAGAGCCCCGGGGGAGCCTCAGACAGCTCCTCGGGAGATCTCACCTGCTATTAGAAAGCCCTTCCTGGCAGTCGAGGGCTGTCTTGGGGCAGCTTCCTGGAGATGGAGGAACCTCCTTGGTGTCTGGAGGCTCATCTCCACCACCAGGCTCGGGCTGTCGCCAGCTGGCACAACCGGCACAGCGTCCTGGCCGCTGTGGGATGACCACTGCCGGCTCCAGGACGCTTGCTGCTCCACCAGCTGCTCCTGAGACGGCTCCCCTGCATCGGGCTGGGCTCCCATTTGGACTTCTGGGCTTTCCCCTGCCACGTCAATGGTCAGGATTGGGCCCGTGTTGTTGAAGTCCGTGAGTCCAAGGGAGCTGGGAGACCTGTCCACGGGCTCTGCACCTTCTGCAGGCTGACAGGTCTCACTGAGCCTCTGCGAGGGGTGGAGGCTGTCAGAGATTGCAGAGGCTCCTGGCAGGATGCAGGGGCTCTGACAGCCTGAGGTTCCTGCATGGATGGCGGCTCCCCCCTGCTGTGCCATCCTTGCAGGCCTTGAGGCTCTCCCAGGGATGGAGAATCTTGCTGGGAGCAGCCTCTTGAAGGGATGGAGGCTTCTGGAGGAGCTGGACAAGCCACAGCAGGGCAGGTGGCCTCGCTGCAGCAGCTCCTCCAGTTCTTTCCACAACGCCTGCCACATCCCAGAGTAGAGCGGCGCCTGTGTCCCGTTGCCATCCCAGAGCAGCAGCATCAGTTCCTGCAGCTCCTGGGCCACTGCCACGCAGGGGCCGCAGCTGCAGGGGCTGCCCAGGGGGCTCGCGGGAGCACGTGGCCGCTTGCGAGGAGTCGCCCGAGGCCTGGGGAACCTGGGAGCCGCAAGGGCTCCTCGCGTCCTCCGTGAGCCTCTGGGCCGGGACCCGGGGCGCTTGCTCCTCTTCGCTGTCCTCTTCGCTGCCGCTCTCCGCCAGCTCCATGGTTGCCAGTGGCCAAAGGCCCACCAGACAGCCACAGCGGCCAGCAGCAGGACAAGCGCAGTCATCAGGACTCCACCGTCACCCATGGCTCCGGCACGTCCCATCGCGACTGCACTGGCAGCTGCGGGCGCTGGCCCGTCTTATATAGCGCCGGCCCGGTGATGTCACAGTGCTGCGGCCAGCACAGCCCTGGGACGTCACAGCCCTGCCTGACGCCAGCGCTCAGCCCCTTTGTGGCATCACAGCCCAGCCCGCCTCAGGGATCAGCAGAACCGGCAAATGGCTGAAGGTGGACATGGCCAGGGAAGGAAGAATGGGAGCTCAGCCTGTTGCAAGGAATCCTTCCCTGGAGACAGCGGCGCATCAGGAAGAGTGCTGCTGCCAGCAGCGTCAAGCCCACGGCTCCCAGGACGTTTCAGCGTTACCAGCTGGAAACACCCGTACTCTGTGCCTGAGAAGATCCTCCAGAGACAAAGGGAGCTGCAGTTCCTCTGTCTCTGGGGAGCTCTCCTGAACTGGCTGTCGAGGGCACCAAGAGTTTCTTGTTAGCAGCTCACTGACTTCTGCTGCGCCTCTGCTCGAAATAAATTGGGATTCGCCGAGGAGCGCTCATTGTGCTCCCACTGCTCTGCCTTGGACTGGGATTCGCTTTCTTTCTTCCCAATAGCTGGCACGTGTTGGGTTTGGATGGGAATGCTGTGCATCAAACAGGGGTGGTTTGGTTTCTGCTGAGCAGGGCTTGCCCTCTTCAAGGACTTTGCAGTGTCCCTTGGTACGCCAGTGCAGTGTTTTCCACTGGGAAGGGAGGGATGAGCGTTGAAGACAGAGGCACCTTAAACCAAAGAATGCACCTTAAACAGCTTTGCCGCGTCTCTGTCCTTGTTTGCGAGGTGACCATCCACATCCTGGAAGGGGACAATGTTATTTCTACAATGGTTTTTCTTTCCACTAATGTATTTAAAACCCCTCTTTATATTGTGCCCCACATTTCTGGCCACCTTCATCTCCACCACACCAGCTTTCGCCACACCAAATTTCTCCCTACAGTGGCTAGAAGCATCTGCGTATTCTTCTCCTGACCTGGATTCCACGGGGCACACAGCTTCCTTTTCCATCCTCTTTCCCAGAGAAGATGCCTGTCCAGGCAAGCCAGCCTTCTGCCTCGCCTGCTTGGCTTCCCACATTTGGGCATCGCCTGCTCCTGTGCCCTTCGGAGGTGATGTTTCCAAAGCGACCAGCACTGATGGACCCCAGTACCTTCAAAAACATTTTCCCCGGGGACCTTGCTTGCAGTTCCCTGAGCAGCCTGAAGTCTGCTCTCCTCGTGCTCCGAGCTGAGGCTTTGATGGCCCTTTTCCTCTTGTCAGAGCTTTGAGGCTCCGTTTATTTGTGGTCGCTGTGGCCAAGACGGCCGCCAATCCCAGCTTGGCCCAGGGCAGGTGGGGCTCAGACGGCGGCCTGGCTCTAGGGGGGCTCAGCCGGAGAGTCCTGAGCTGTGGGGGCCTCCTCCCTTACTGGGAGGAGGCTCCCCAGGGAGGAAGAAGGCTCTGGCATGAGCCACGAGGCCTGGTGTGGCTGCCTCGGGAAGGGAAAGAAAGAGGAAGAGCTCATCGGGGCTCAGCTTGAAAAGACGTTCTGCTGCTTCTGGTTCTTCTTGGAGAGGAGACGTCTCTGTCCCTGAAACCCGACGACCCTTGGAATGCACACACGGACCCGTGTGTCACTTCAGGAGACACCAAGAAGCCCTGCCACTTTGAAAGGGCAGCTGTTGTTTCACTGTTGCAATTCTTGGCTCGGTAAAGCGCCTCCTCCCCACACTACAGGCTGAGCTTAGAGACACAAAAGTACCACCCTGGAGGAAAGGCATGGAAAGCTTGACCAAGGCTGAAGGCAGCACTCCGATTACCCCTTTCCCCAAGAGGTTTCTTTAGCTGAAGTTGCTGACAAGGACCAGACTTGACACACCGCAATGGGTTTGTGGTTTTATTTTTTGGGTCCTCCGTCCTGCGTGGGACTCGGTAAGTGGGTGCTGCAGAGGCTCCGGCAAGGCATCAAAAACGCCTGCCCTGCACCCAAGGGTGGCGCAAGATCTCCTCCAGCTCTGGCCTGTCCTCAGGGTGCTTGGCCAAACACCACTGGATCAGATGTCGGCACTCTGGGGAGAGAAGCCAGAAAGCGCCGGTCACTGGCAGAAGTCTCCTGCCCAGCTGCCCCCGTCGCCTGCAGGGCCCGGGCCGCGCCGCGTGTGCTCAGGGCTGCGCCGGCCTCCCGACCGACTCTGCCCTGCGCGGGAGAGCGGCACGGCGGGGCACGGCCGCCTCCTTCGGCCGCCCGTGCCGCGCTGACCCCCTCGGCACGGGCCCCCTCCTGCGGCCGGCCCTTGAGGGCAGAACGACGTCCCGCGGAGCTGCGTGAGGGCCGCGCCGGGCTGCGCGCCGCCCTCTGCCAAAGCCCGCCTTCTTGAGGCCGGGTACCAACCTGGAGAGACCTGCTGCCAGAAGAAGAGCTGCCCCAGCACGATGTCATGGTCGTCCCTGAAGGGGAGGCTCCCGCAGACCATGACGTACAGCAGCACGCCCAGGGACCAGACGGTCGCCCCATGGCCGTGGTAGCAGCCAAGGCAGATCCACTCGGGCGGGCTGTACGCGTGCGTTCCTAGGGGAGACAGGCGGCGCTGTCCAGGCGCAGGCTGCAGCCTTCCAGAGCCTGGCACCAGCCTCCTGGCTGAGGCAGGGGCTGCACCCGCAGCCACAGCTTCCCCCCCGAGGCCACCCCGCGTCCCCCAGCCAGCTGGCCAAAGGCAAGAAACCATTCTGCAAGGCAAAGAAGGCCAGCGGAGCAGCCCAGGCCCTTGTGGGCCTGCTGAGCCCAGGGGCCGGGAGCTGGCTTTTGCCGCCCCCCTCTGTCGGCAGGGCCGGCAGCCGGCTCCTGGGGCACGGCATCTGCCCCGTGCCAAAGGGCAGCCGGCTGAAGGTCGCAGCCCGCGGCCCAGGAGGGAACGGGGCCCTGCAGTGCCTGGCACCGAGAGCCGGACCCAGGCCATGGGCTCACCGGCAAACCGCGTGAAGGCCTGCTCCTGGAGGAAGGTGCCGCAACCGAAGTCGATGAGCTTCAGGTCGCCACTCTCCGGGGCCACGAGGAGGTTCTCCGGCTTGATGTCCCGGTGCAGGACGCCGCAGGCGGTGCAGTGCCGCACGGCCTCCAGCACCTGGTAGAAAAGCCAGCGCGCCATCTCCTCGCACAGGAACTCGTGCTCCTGCAGGAACTGCAGGAGATCCTGCGATGCCTCCGGACGCTCCATCACCAGCACAAAGCTGTCAGGCAGCTCAAACCAGTCGAGGAGCTGGATGATGTTGTGGCAGTCAGAGCCCACCTTCTCCATGAGCACGATCTCCATGGGCACGCAGGTGCCGTCGGGCTGTGAGGAGGAGAAAATCAGTGCCCCCAGCGGGCCTGGTGCTGCCCTGAGGCTGCGCCGCGCCCTGCCTGGGATGCCCCAGTGCCCCCTTGCGCAGCCTCCCTGGTGCTTGGGCTTCCTCCCGCCCAGGGGATGCTTGGGGGTGCCCCCTGCCCGGCCCCACCGCTGGCGTTTGGCATGCCCAGGCCCGCGATGCCGCGGCTCCCACGCTGCCCCCGCCGTCCGCCGCCTCCCACTCCCAATCGGCGCCCCGGGACTCTCCCTGCCCGCCCCGCACCGCTCTGTCCCGCTGGCCCCGCTCCCTCACCAGCTCGACCCACTGCAGGACGCTCTCCCGGGCCACACGTTTGATGGCCACCTGCAAGCCATCGAGAGAGGAGGGCTGAGATCCAGCCCTGCCTCTCCCCACCGCTGCCCCTCCTCCCACGCCCGGCCATGTCGCGGCCACTCACCGGGCTCCCATCGGAGAGGCGGATGCCCGAGAAAACGGTGCCGAAGCCACCGCTGCCCAGCTGCGGGCCCAGCTGGTACAGCTCCTGCAGCTGCTTCTTTTGCCCTGCGGCCAAGAGCGAGCCATCAGCCTTGCGCCCAGGAAGCCCCCGCAAGCGCCCGCCAGGGAAGCGGGCCTGGCCACCCCGGGCCACCTTGCTCTCACCTGCTTCCTGCTGCGCGCCGGGCAGTGGCCGCCGCCCGGCGGCCGACGGGCCGGCGAGCGGCAGAGCTGGGCCAGGGCCGCGCGCACAGGCGGCTGCAGGAGCCCCAGTGCAGCGGGGCAGGGCGGCACCGTCGCTGTCCCCGGCCTCATGGGCTGGACTCTGCTCTTGACGAGGGCCGGGGCTACAGCCCGAGGCTTCGCACAGGGGCGTCCCAGGAGCAGCTGCAAAGCAGACGGGCCTTTTTCAAGCCGTGCCATCAGAGGCACTGGAAACAGCCAGCGACTAGGCTGCTCTCAGGGGCCCTGGCCTGGCCTGGCCGCGCCCCTCAAGAGCCCCGGGGGAGCCTCAGACAGCTCCTCGGGAGATCTCACCTGCTATTAGAAAGCCCTTCCTGGCAGTCGAGGGCTGTCTTGGGGCAGCTTCCTGGAGATGGAGGAACCTCCTTGGTGTCTGGAGGCTCATCTCCACCACCAGGCTCGGGCTGTCGCCAGCTGGCACAACCGGCACAGCGTCCTGGCCGCTGTGGGATGACCACTGCCGGCTCCAGGACGCTTGCTGCTCCACCAGCTGCTCCTGAGACGGCTCCCCTGCATCGGGCTGGGCTCCCATTTGGACTTCTGGGCTTTCCCCTGCCACGTCAATGGTCAGGATTGGGCCCGTGTTGTTGAAGTCCGTGAGTCCAAGGGAGCTGGGAGACCTGTCCACGGGCTCTGCACCTTCTGCAGGCTGACAGGTCTCACTGAGCCTCTGCGAGGGGTGGAGGCTGTCAGAGATTGCAGAGGCTCCTGGCAGGATGCAGGGGCTCTGACAGCCTGAGGTTCCTGCATGGATGGCGGCTCCCCCCTGCTGTGCCATCCTTGCAGGCCTTGAGGCTCTCCCAGGGATGGAGAATCTTGCTGGGAGCAGCCTCTTGAAGGGATGGAGGCTTCTGGAGGAGCTGGACAAGCCACAGCAGGGCAGGTGGCCTCGCTGCAGCAGCTCCTCCAGTTCTTTCCACAACGCCTGCCACATCCCAGAGTAGAGCGGCGCCTGTGTCCCGTTGCCATCCCAGAGCAGCAGCATCAGTTCCTGCAGCTCCTGGGCCACTGCCACGCAGGGGCCGCAGCTGCAGGGGCTGCCCAGGGGGCTCGCGGGAGCACGTGGCCGCTTGCGAGGAGTCGCCCGAGGCCTGGGGAACCTGGGAGCCGCAAGGGCTCCTCGCGTCCTCCGTGAGCCTCTGGGCCGGGACCCGGGGCGCTTGCTCCTCTTCGCTGTCCTCTTCGCTGCCGCTCTCCGCCAGCTCCATGGTTGCCAGTGGCCAAAGGCCCACCAGACAGCCACAGCGGCCAGCAGCAGGACAAGCGCAGTCATCAGGACTCCACCGTCACCCATGGCTCCGGCACGTCCCATCGCGACTGCACTGGCAGCTGCGGGCGCTGGCCCGTCTTATATAGCGCCGGCCCGGTGATGTCACAGTGCTGCGGCCAGCACAGCCCTGGGACGTCACAGCCCTGCCTGACGCCAGCGCTCAGCCCCTTTGTGGCATCACAGCCCAGCCCGCCTCAGGGATCAGCAGAACCGGCAAATGGCTGAAGGTGGACATGGCCAGGGAAGGAAGAATGGGAGCTCAGCCTGTTGCAAGGAATCCTTCCCTGGAGACAGCGGCGCATCAGGAAGAGTGCTGCTGCCAGCAGCGTCAAGCCCACGGCTCCCAGGACGTTTCAGCGTTACCAGCTGGAAACACCCGTACTCTGTGCCTGAGAAGATCCTCCAGAGACAAAGGGAGCTGCAGTTCCTCTGTCTCTGGGGAGCTCTCCTGAACTGGCTGTCGAGGGCACCAAGAGTTTCTTGTTAGCAGCTCACTGACTTCTGCTGCGCCTCTGCTCGAAATAAATCGGGATTCGCCGAGGAGCGCTCATTGTGCTCCCACTGCTCTGCCTTGGACTGGGATTCGCTTTCTTTCTTCCCAATAGCTGGCACGTGTTGGGTTTGGATGGGAATGCTGTGCATCAAACAGGGGTGGTTTGGTTTCTGCTGAGCAGGGCTTGCCCTCTTCAAGGACTTTGCAGTGTCCCTTGGTACGCCAGTGCAGTGTTTTCCACTGGGAAGGGAGGGATGAGCGTTGAAGACAGAGGCACCTTAAACCAAAGAATGCACCTTAAACAGCTTTGCCGCGTCTCTGTCCTTGTTTGCGAGGTGACCATCCACATCCTGGAAGGGGACAATGTTATTTCTACAATGGTTTTTCTTTCCACTAATGTATTTAAAACCCCTCTTTTTATTGTGCCCCACATTTCTGGCCACCTTCATCTCCACCACACCAGCTTTCGCCACACCAAATTTCTCCCTACAGTGGCTAGAAGCATCTGCGTATTCTTCTCCTGACCTGGATTCCACGGGGCACACAGCTTCCTTTTCCATCCTCTTTCCCAGAGAAGATGCCTGTCCAGGCAAGCCAGCCTTCTGCCTCGCCTGCTTGGCTTCCCACATTTGGGCATCGCTTGCTCCTGTGCCCTTCGGAGGTGATGTTTCCAAAGCGACCAGCACTGATGGAGCCCAGTACCTTCAAAAACATTTTCCCCGGGGACCTTGCTTGCAGTTCCCTGAGCAGCCTGAAGTCTGCTCTCCTCGTGCTCCGAGCTGAGGCTTTGATGGCCCTTTTCCTCTTGTCAGAGCTTTGAGGCTCCGTTTATTTGTGGTCGCTGTGGCCAAGACGGCCGCCAATCCCAGCTTGGCCCAGGGCAGGTGGGGCTCAGACGGCGGCCTGGCTCTAGGGGGGCTCAGCCGGAGAGTCCTGAGCTGTGGGGGCCTCCTCCCTTACTGGGAGGAGGCTCCCCAGGGAGGAAGAAGGCTCTGGCATGAGCCACATGGCCCCTCACCAAGGTACAGCAGCGAGGGACGTGTCTGTGGCGGATGCTCTCTGGAACAGGCTGTGGGTGTGTAGTGTGGAGTTGAGCTCAGAGAAGGTGTTCCCCCACTCAGCAGGCAGAAAGTCCCTGGCACACAGCAGGAGCCATGTTTCAGGGCCCCAGCCACAGCCCTTCCCTCATCAGTGCCCCCAATTCAAAATGTGTGGGTTAGATGGTGGGTGCTGCTGCCTATAATCTGTTCCCAACAAGCCTCTCATGTAGAAAAAGCAGGTTGTGTTAAAATTCAGGCAACGCAGTCTGACCCTCACTCAACACTCCCTACAGCTGGCTCAGCAAGAGAGGCAAGAAAGGCTCTTTTTGCAAGTTTTTATTCCAGTGAGGTAAGTCACATGAAGCTGAAGGGAACCGGCAAGGAAGAGGACCACCCCGTTTTGCAGGCAGTTTAAGTAGGGGAAGGGGTGGGGGGTGGAGCTAAGGGCTGGGCAGACAGGATTGGTGTCCAGGGGAAAGGGCGTAATCACCAGGGGTATCCAGCCAATGAGGAGCAGGGAAAGGACAAACCAGGGGAAGTCCATGGGGGAGTCTGTCTTTTACCCCCAGAAGTACTACTCTATGGTAGTTAGTCATGGCCATTGCCAGGGCAAAGGACTTGGGAATTGGTTGAGAGCAGAGAGTTCATGGGATGCTACACCCAGCCCCCCAGAAAGGTTGGTTATTCCCATGGGTGCTGCCAAGGACCCTTCCCGTGGGAACAGGGCTGGACACTCTAAAAAGTCTCCTGGGCCGCGGGCTGCGACCTTCAGCCGGCTGCCCTTTGGCACGGGGCAGATGCCGTGCCCCAGGAGCCGGCTGCCGGCCCTGCCGACAGAGGGGGGCGGCAAAAGCCAGCTCCCGGCCCCTGGGCTCAGCAGGCCCACAAGGGCCTGGGCTGCTCCGCTGGCCTTCTTTGCCTTGCAGAATGGTTTCTTGCCTTTGGCCAGCTGGCTGGGGGACGCGGGGTGGCCTCGGGGGGGAAGCTGTGGCCGCGGGTGCAGCCCCTGCCTCAGCCAGGAGGCTGGCGCCAGGCTCTGGAAGGCTGCAGCCTGCGCCTGGACAGCGCCGCCTGTCTCCCCCAGGAACGCACGCGTACAGCCCGCCCGAGTGGATCTGCCTTGGCTGCTACCACGGCCATGGGGCGACCGTCTGGTCCCTGGGCGTGCTGCTGTACGTCATGGTCTGCGGGAGCCTCCCCTTCAGGGACGACCATGACATCGTGCTGGGGCAGCTCTTCTTCTGGCAGCAGGTCTCTCCAGGTTGGTACCCGGCCTCAAGAAGGCGGGCTTTGGCAGAGGGCGGCGCGCAGCCCGGCGCGGCCCTCACGCAGCTCCGCGGGACGTCGTTCTGCCCTCAAGGGCCGGCCGCAGGAGGGGGCCCGTGCCGAGGGGGTCAGCGCGGCACGGGCGGCCGAAGGAGGCGGCCGTGCCCCGCCGTGCCGCTCTCCCGCGCAGGGCAGAGTCGGTCGGGAGGCCGGCGCAGCCCTGAGCACACGCGGCGCGGCCCGGGCCCTGCAGGCGACGGGGGCAGCTGGGCAGGAGACTTCTGCCAGTGACCGGCGCTTTCTGGCTTCTCTCCCCAGAGTGCCGACATCTGATCCAGTGGTGTTTGGCCAAGCACCCTGAGGACAGGCCAGAGCTGGAGGAGATCTTGCGCCACCCTTGGGTGCAGGGCAGGCGTTTTTGATGCCTTGCCGGAGCCTCTGCAGCACCCACTTACCGAGTCCCACGCAGGACGGAGGACCCAAAAAATAAAACCACAAACCCATTGCGGTGTGTCAAGTCTGGTCCTTGTCAGCAACTTCAGCTAAAGAAACCTCTTGGGGAAAGGGGTAATCGGAGTGCTGCCTTCAGCCTTGGTCAAGCTTTCCATGCCTTTCCTCCAGGGTGGTACTTTTGTGTCTCTAAGCTCAGCCTGTAGTGTGGGGAGGAGGCGCTTTACCGAGCCAAGAATTGCAACAGTGAAACAACAGCTGCCCTTTCAAAGTGGCAGGGCTTCTTGGTGTCTCCTGAAGTGACACACGGGTCCGTGTGTGCATTCCAAGGGTCGTCGGGTTTCAGGGACAGAGACGTCTCCTCTCCAAGAAGAACCAGAAGCAGCAGAACGTCTTTTCAAGCTGAGCCCCGATGAGCTCTTCCTCTTTCTTTCCCTTCCCGAGGCAGCCACACCAGGCCTCGTGGCTCATGCCAGAGCCTTCTTCCTCCCTGGGGAGCCTCCTCCCAGTAAGGGAGGAGGCCCCCACAGCTCAGGACTCTCCGGCTGAGCCCCCCTAGAGCCAGGCCGCCGTCTGAGCCCCACCTGCCCTGGGCCAAGCTGGGATTGGCGGCCGTCTTGGCCACAGCGACCACAAATAAACGGAGCCTCAAAGCTCTGACAAGAGGAAAAGGGCCATCAAAGCCTCAGCTCGGAGCACGAGGAGAGCAGACTTCAGGCTGCTCAGGGAACTGCAAGCAAGGTCCCCGGGGAAAATGTTTTTGAAGGTACTGGGGTCCATCAGTGCTGGTCGCTTTGGAAACATCACCTCCGAAGGGCACAGGAGCAGGCGATGCCCAAATGTGGGAAGCCAAGCAGGCGAGGCAGAAGGCTGGCTTGCCTGGACAGGCATCTTCTCTGGGAAAGAGGATGGAAAAGGAAGCTGTGTGCCCCGTGGAATCCAGGTCAGGAGAAGAATACGCAGATGCTTCTAGCCACTGTAGGGAGAAATTTGGTGTGGCGAAAGCTGGTGTGGTGGAGATGAAGGTGGCCAGAAATGTGGGGCACAATAAAAAGAGGGGTTTTAAATACATTAGTGGAAAGAAAAACCATTGTAGAAATAACATTGTCCCCTTCCAGGATGTGGATGGTCACCTCGCAAACAAGGACAGAGACGCGGCAAAGCTGTTTAAGGTGCATTCTTTGGTTTAAGGTGCCTCTGTCTTCAACGCTCATCCCTCCCTTCCCAGTGGAAAACACTGCACTGGCGTACCAAGGGACACTGCAAAGTCCTTGAAGAGGGCAAGCCCTGCTCAGCAGAAACCAAACCACCCCTGTTTGATGCACAGCATTCCCATCCAAACCCAACACGTGCCAGCTATTGGGAAGAAAGAAAGCGAATCCCAGTCCAAGGCAGAGCAGTGGGAGCACAATGAGCGCTCCTCGGCGAATCCCGATTTATTTCGAGCAGAGGCGCAGCAGAAGTCAGTGAGCTGCTAACAAGAAACTCTTGGTGCCCTCGACAGCCAGTTCAGGAGAGCTCCCCAGAGACAGAGGAACTGCAGCTCCCTTTGTCTCTGGAGGATCTTCTCAGGCACAGAGTACGGGTGTTTCCAGCTGGTAACGCTGAAACGTCCTGGGAGCCGTGGGCTTGACGCTGCTGGCAGCAGCACTCTTCCTGATGCGCCGCTGTCTCCAGGGAAGGATTCCTTGCAACAGGCTGAGCTCCCATTCTTCCTTCCCTGGCCATGTCCACCTTCAGCCATTTGCCGGTTCTGCTGATCCCTGAGGCGGGCTGGGCTGTGATGCCACAAAGGGGCTGAGCGCTGGCGTCAGGCAGGGCTGTGACGTCCCAGGGCTGTGCTGGCCGCAGCACTGTGACATCACCGGGCCGGCGCTATATAAGACGGGCCAGCGCCCGCAGCTGCCAGTGCAGTCGCGATGGGACGTGCCGGAGCCATGGGTGACGGTGGAGTCCTGATGACTGCGCTTGTCCTGCTGCTGGCCGCTGTGGCTGTCTGGTGGGCCTTTGGCCACTGGCAACCATGGAGCTGGCGGAGAGCGGCAGCGAAGAGGACAGCGAAGAGGAGCAAGCGCCCCGGGTCCCGGCCCAGAGGCTCACGGAGGACGCGAGGAGCCCTTGCGGCTCCCAGGTTCCCCAGGCCTCGGGCGACTCCTCGCAAGCGGCCACGTGCTCCCGCGAGCCCCCTGGGCAGCCCCTGCAGCTGCGGCCCCTGCGTGGCAGTGGCCCAGGAGCTGCAGGAACTGATGCTGCTGCTCTGGGATGGCAACAGGACACAGGCGCCGCTCTACTCTGGGATGTGGCAGGCGTTGTGGAAAGAACTGGAGGAGCTGCTGCAGCGAGGCCACCTGCCCTGCTGTGGCTTGTCCAGCTCCTCCAGAAGCCTCCATCCCTTCAAGAGGCTGCTCCCAGCAAGATTCTCCATCCCTGGGAGAGCCTCAAGGCCTGCAAGGATGGCACAGCAGGGGGGAGCCGCCATCCATGCAGGAACCTCAGGCTGTCAGAGCCCCTGCATCCTGCCAGGAGCCTCTGCAATCTCTGACAGCCTCCACCCCTCGCAGAGGCTCAGTGAGACCTGTCAGCCTGCAGAAGGTGCAGAGCCCGTGGACAGGTCTCCCAGCTCCCTTGGACTCACGGACTTCAACAACACGGGCCCAATCCTGACCATTGACGTGGCAGGGGAAAGCCCAGAAGTCCAAATGGGAGCCCAGCCCGATGCAGGGGAGCCGTCTCAGGAGCAGCTGGTGGAGCAGCAAGCGTCCTGGAGCCGGCAGTGGTCATCCCACAGCGGCCAGGACGCTGTGCCGGTTGTGCCAGCTGGCGACAGCCCGAGCCTGGTGGTGGAGATGAGCCTCCAGACACCAAGGAGGTTCCTCCATCTCCAGGAAGCTGCCCCAAGACAGCCCTCGACTGCCAGGAAGGGCTTTCTAATAGCAGGTGAGATCTCCCGAGGAGCTGTCTGAGGCTCCCCCGGGGCTCTTGAGGGGCGCGGCCAGGCCAGGCCAGGGCCCCTGAGAGCAGCCTAGTCGCTGGCTGTTTCCAGTGCCTCTGATGGCACGGCTTGAAAAAGGCCCGTCTGCTTTGCAGCTGCTCCTGGGACGCCCCTGTGCGAAGCCTCGGGCTGTAGCCCCGGCCCTCGTCAAGAGCAGAGTCCAGCCCATGAGGCCGGGGACAGCGACGGTGCCGCCCTGCCCCGCTGCACTGGGGCTCCTGCAGCCGCCTGTGCGCGCGGCCCTGGCCCAGCTCTGCCGCTCGCCGGCCCGTCGGCCGCCGGGCGGCGGCCACTGCCCGGCGCGCAGCAGGAAGCAGGTGAGAGCAAGGTGGCCCGGGGTGGCCAGGCCCGCTTCCCTGGCGGGCGCTTGCGGGGGGTTCCTGGGCGCAAGGCTGATGGCTCGCTCTTGGCCGCAGGGCAAAAGAAGCAGCTGCAGGAGCTGTACCAGCTGGGCCCGCAGCTGGGCAGCGGTGGCTTCGGCACCGTTTTCTCGGGCATCCGCCTCTCCGATGGGAGCCCGGTGAGTGGCCGCGACATGGCCGGGCGTGGGAGGAGGGGCAGCGGTGGGGAGAGGCAGGGCTGGATCTCAGCCCTCCTCTCTCGATGGCTTGCAGGTGGCCATCAAACGTGTGGCCCGGGAGAGCGTCCTGCAGTGGGTCGAGCTGGTGAGTGAGCGGGGCCAGCGGGACAGAGCGGTGCGGGGCGGGCAGGGAGAGTCCCGGGGCGCCGATTGGGAGTGGGAGGCGGCGGACGGCGGGGGCAGCGTGGGAGCCGCGGCATCGCGGGCCTGGGCATGCCAAACGCCAGCGGTGGGGCCGGGCAGGGGGCACCCCCAAGCATCCCCTGGGCGGGAGGAAGCCCAAGCACCAGGGAGGCTGCGCAAGGGGGCACTGGGGCATCCCAGGCAGGGCGCGGCGCAGCCTCAGGGCAGCACCAGGCCCGCTGGGGGCACTGATTTTCTCCTCCTCACAGCCCGACGGCACCTGCGTGCCCATGGAGATCGTGCTCATGGAGAAGGTGGGCTCTGACTGCCACAACATCATCCAGCTCCTCGACTGGTTTGAGCTGCCTGACAGCTTTGTGCTGGTGATGGAGCGTCCGGAGGCATCGCAGGATCTCCTGCAGTTCCTGCAGGAGCACGAGTTCCTGTGCGAGGAGATGGCGCGCTGGCTTTTCTACCAGGTGCTGGAGGCCGTGCGGCACTGCACCGCCTGCGGCGTCCTGCACCGGGACATCAAGCCGGAGAACCTCCTCGTGGCCCCGGAGAGTGGCGACCTGAAGCTCATCGACTTCGGTTGCGGCACCTTCCTCCAGGAGCAGGCCTTCACGCGGTTTGCCGGTGAGCCCATGGCCTGGGTCCGGCTCTCGGTGCCAGGCACTGCAGGGCCCCGTTCCCTCCTGGGCCGCGGGCTGCGACCTTCAGCCGGCTGCCCTTTGGCACGGGGCAGATGCCGTGCCCCAGGAGCCGGCTGCCGGCCCTGCCGACAGAGGGGGGCGGCAAAAGCCAGCTCCCGGCCCCTGGGCTCAGCAGGCCCACAAGGGCCTGGGCTGCTCCGCTGGCCTTCTTTGCCTTGCAGAATGGTTTCTTGCCTTTGGCCAGCTGGCTGGGGGACGCGGGGTGGCCTCGGGGGGGAAGCTGTGGCTGCGGGTGCAGCCCCTGCCTCAGCCAGGAGGCTGGCGCCAGGCTCTGGAAGGCTGCAGCCTGCGCCTGGACAGCGCCGCCTGTCTCCCCTAGGAACGCACGCGTACAGCCCGCCCGAGTGGATCTGCCTTGGCTGCTACCACGGCCATGGGGCGACCGTCTGGTCCCTGGGCGTGCTGCTGTACGTCATGGTCTGCGGGAGCCTCCCCTTCAGGGACGACCATGACATCGTGCTGGGGCAGCTCTTCTTCTGGCAGCAGGTCTCTCCAGGTTGGTACCCGGCCTCAAGAAGGCGGGCTTTGGCAGAGGGCGGCGCGCAGCCCGGCGCGGCCCTCACGCAGCTCCGCGGGACGTCGTTCTGCCCTCAAGGGCCGGCCGCAGGAGGGGGCCCGTGCCGAGGGGGTCAGCGCGGCACGGGCGGCCGAAGGAGGCGGCCGTGCCCCGCCGTGCCGCTCTCCCGCGCAGGGCAGAGTCGGTCGGGAGGCCGGCGCAGCCCTGAGCACACGCGGCGCGGCCCGGGCCCTGCAGGCGACGGGGGCAGCTGGGCAGGAGACTTCTGCCAGTGACCGGCGCTTTCTGGCTTCTCTCCCCAGAGTGCCGACATCTGATCCAGTGGTGTTTGGCCAAGCACCCTGAGGACAGGCCAGAGCTGGAGGAGATCTTGCGCCACCCTTGGGTGCAGGGCAGGCGTTTTTGATGCCTTGCCGGAGCCTCTGCAGCACCCACTTACCGAGTCCCACGCAGGACGGAGGACCCAAAAAATAAAACCACAAACCCATTGCGGTGTGTCAAGTCTGGTCCTTGTCAGCAACTTCAGCTAAAGAAACCTCTTGGGGAAAGGGGTAATCGGAGTGCTGCCTTCAGCCTTGGTCAAGCTTTCCATGCCTTTCCTCCAGGGTGGTACTTTTGTGTCTCTAAGCTCAGCCTGTAGTGTGGGGAGGAGGCGCTTTACCGAGCCAAGAATTGCAACAGTGAAACAACAGCTGCCCTTTCAAAGTGGCAGGGCTTCTTGGTGTCTCCTGAAGTGACACACGGGTCCGTGTGTGCATTCCAAGGGTCGTCGGGTTTCAGGGACAGAGACGTCTCCTCTCCAAGAAGAACCAGAAGCAGCAGAACGTCTTTTCAAGCTGAGCCCCGATGAGCTCTTCCTCTTTCTTTCCCTTCCCGAGGCAGCCACACCAGGCCTCGTGGCTCATGCCAGAGCCTTCTTCCTCCCTGGGGAGCCTCCTCCCAGTAAGGGAGGAGGCCCCCACAGCTCAGGACTCTCCGGCTGAGCCCCCCTAGAGCCAGGCCGCCGTCTGAGCCCCACCTGCCCTGGGCCAAGCTGGGATTGGCGGCCGTCTTGGCCACAGCGACCACAAATAAACGGAGCCTCAAAGCTCTGACAAGAGGAAAAGGGCCATCAAAGCCTCAGCTCGGAGCACGAGGAGAGCAGACTTCAGGCTGCTCAGGGAACTGCAAGCAAGGTCCCCGGGGAAAATGTTTTTGAAGGTACTGGGGTCCATCAGTGCTGGTCGCTTTGGAAACATCACCTCCGAAGGGCACAGGAGCAGGCGATGCCCAAATGTGGGAAGCCAAGCAGGCGAGGCAGAAGGCTGGCTTGCCTGGACAGGCATCTTCTCTGGGAAAGAGGATGGAAAAGGAAGCTGTGTGCCCCGTGGAATCCAGGTCAGGAGAAGAATACGCAGATGCTTCTAGCCACTGTAGGGAGAAATTTGGTGTGGCGAAAGCTGGTGTGGTGGAGATGAAGGTGGCCAGAAATGTGGGGCACAATAAAAAGAGGGGTTTTAAATACATTAGTGGAAAGAAAAACCATTGTAGAAATAACATTGTCCCCTTCCAGGATGTGGATGGTCACCTCGCAAACAAGGACAGAGACGCGGCAAAGCTGTTTAAGGTGCATTCTTTGGTTTAAGGTGCCTCTGTCTTCAACGCTCATCCCTCCCTTCCCAGTGGAAAACACTGCACTGGCGTACCAAGGGACACTGCAAAGTCCTTGAAGAGGGCAAGCCCTGCTCAGCAGAAACCAAACCACCCCTGTTTGATGCACAGCATTCCCATCCAAACCCAACACGTGCCAGCTATTGGGAAGAAAGAAAGCGAATCCCAGTCCAAGGCAGAGCAGTGGGAGCACAATGAGCGCTCCTCGGCGAATCCCGATTTATTTCGAGCAGAGGCGCAGCAGAAGTCAGTGAGCTGCTAACAAGAAACTCTTGGTGCCCTCGACAGCCAGTTCAGGAGAGCTCCCCAGAGACAGAGGAACTGCAGCTCCCTTTGTCTCTGGAGGATCTTCTCAGGCACAGAGTACGGGTGTTTCCAGCTGGTAACGCTGAAACGTCCTGGGAGCCGTGGGCTTGACGCTGCTGGCAGCAGCACTCTTCCTGATGCGCCGCTGTCTCCAGGGAAGGATTCCTTGCAACAGGCTGAGCTCCCATTCTTCCTTCCCTGGCCATGTCCACCTTCAGCCATTTGCCGGTTCTGCTGATCCCTGAGGCGGGCTGGGCTGTGATGCCACAAAGGGGCTGAGCGCTGGCGTCAGGCAGGGCTGTGACGTCCCAGGGCTGTGCTGGCCGCAGCACTGTGACATCACCGGGCCGGCGCTATATAAGACGGGCCAGCGCCCGCAGCTGCCAGTGCAGTCGCGATGGGACGTGCCGGAGCCATGGGTGACGGTGGAGTCCTGATGACTGCGCTTGTCCTGCTGCTGGCCGCTGTGGCTGTCTGGTGGGCCTTTGGCCACTGGCAACCATGGAGCTGGCGGAGAGCGGCAGCGAAGAGGACAGCGAAGAGGAGCAAGCGCCCCGGGTCCCGGCCCAGAGGCTCACGGAGGACGCGAGGAGCCCTTGCGGCTCCCAGGTTCCCCAGGCCTCGGGCGACTCCTCGCAAGCGGCCACGTGCTCCCGCGAGCCCCCTGGGCAGCCCCTGCAGCTGCGGCCCCTGCGTGGCAGTGGCCCAGGAGCTGCAGGAACTGATGCTGCTGCTCTGGGATGGCAACGGGACACAGGCGCCGCTCTACTCTGGGATGTGGCAGGCGTTGTGGAAAGAACTGGAGGAGCTGCTGCAGCGAGGCCACCTGCCCTGCTGTGGCTTGTCCAGCTCCTCCAGAAGCCTCCATCCCTTCAAGAGGCTGCTCCCAGCAAGATTCTCCATCCCTGGGAGAGCCTCAAGGCCTGCAAGGATGGCACAGCAGGGGGGAGCCGCCATCCATGCAGGAACCTCAGGCTGTCAGAGCCCCTGCATCCTGCCAGGAGCCTCTGCAATCTCTGACAGCCTCCACCCCTCGCAGAGGCTCAGTGAGACCTGTCAGCCTGCAGAAGGTGCAGAGCCCGTGGACAGGTCTCCCAGCTCCCTTGGACTCACGGACTTCAACAACACGGGCCCAATCCTGACCATTGACGTGGCAGGGGAAAGCCCAGAAGTCCAAATGGGAGCCCAGCCCGATGCAGGGGAGCCGTCTCAGGAGCAGCTGGTGGAGCAGCAAGCGTCCTGGAGCCGGCAGTGGTCATCCCACAGCGGCCAGGACGCTGTGCCGGTTGTGCCAGCTGGCGACAGCCCGAGCCTGGTGGTGGAGATGAGCCTCCAGACACCAAGGAGGTTCCTCCATCTCCAGGAAGCTGCCCCAAGACAGCCCTCGACTGCCAGGAAGGGCTTTCTAATAGCAGGTGAGATCTCCCGAGGAGCTGTCTGAGGCTCCCCCGGGGCTCTTGAGGGGCGCGGCCAGGCCAGGCCAGGGCCCCTGAGAGCAGCCTAGTCGCTGGCTGTTTCCAGTGCCTCTGATGGCACGGCTTGAAAAAGGCCCGTCTGCTTTGCAGCTGCTCCTGGGACGCCCCTGTGCGAAGCCTCGGGCTGTAGCCCCGGCCCTCGTCAAGAGCAGAGTCCAGCCCATGAGGCCGGGGACAGCGACGGTGCCGCCCTGCCCCGCTGCACTGGGGCTCCTGCAGCCGCCTGTGCGCGCGGCCCTGGCCCAGCTCTGCCGCTCGCCGGCCCGTCGGCCGCCGGGCGGCGGCCACTGCCCGGCGCGCAGCAGGAAGCAGGTGAGAGCAAGGTGGCCCGGGGTGGCCAGGCCCGCTTCCCTGGCGGGCGCTTGCGGGGGGTTCCTGGGCGCAAGGCTGATGGCTCGCTCTTGGCCGCAGGGCAAAAGAAGCAGCTGCAGGAGCTGTACCAGCTGGGCCCGCAGCTGGGCAGCGGTGGCTTCGGCACCGTTTTCTCAGGCATCCGCCTCTCCGATGGGAGCCCGGTGAGTGGCCGCGACATGGCCGGGCGTGGGAGGAGGGGCAGCGGTGGGGAGAGGCAGGGCTGGATCTCAGCCCTCCTCTCTCGATGGCTTGCAGGTGGCCATCAAACGTGTGGCCCGGGAGAGCGTCCTGCAGTGGGTCGAGCTGGTGAGTGAGCGGGGCCAGCGGGACAGAGCGGTGCGGGGCGGGCAGGGAGAGTCCCGGGGCGCCGATTGGGAGTGGGAGGCGGCGGAGGGCGGGGGCAGCGTGGGAGCCGCGGCATCGCGGGCCTGGGCATGCCAAACGCCAGCGGTGGGGCCGGGCAGGGGGCACCCCCAAGCATCCCCTGGGCGGGAGGAAGCCCAAGCACCAGGGAGGCTGCGCAAGGGGGCACTGGGGCATCCCAGGCAGGGCGCGGCGCAGCCTCAGGGCAGCACCAGGCCCGCTGGGGGCACTGATTTTCTCCTCCTCACAGCCCGACGGCACCTGCGTGCCCATGGAGATCGTGCTCATGGAGAAGGTGGGCTCTGACTGCCACAACATCATCCAGCTCCTCGACTGGTTTGAGCTGCCTGACAGCTTTGTGCTGGTGATGGAGCGTCCGGAGGCATCGCAGGATCTCCTGCAGTTCCTGCAGGAGCACGAGTTCCTGTGCGAGGAGATGGCGCGCTGGCTTTTCTACCAGGTGCTGGAGGCCGTGCGGCACTGCACCGCCTGCGGCGTCCTGCACCGGGACATCAAGCCGGAGAACCTCCTCGTGGCCCCGGAGAGTGGCGACCTGAAGCTCATCGACTTCGGTTGCGGCACCTTCCTCCAGGAGCAGGCCTTCACGCGGTTTGCCGGTGAGCCCATGGCCTGGGTCCGGCTCTCGGTGCCAGGCACTGCAGGGCCCCGTTCCCTCCTGGGCCGCGGGCTGCGACCTTCAGCCGGCTGCCCTTTGGCACGGGGCAGATGCCGTGCCCCAGGAGCCGGCTGCCGGCCCTGCCGACAGAGGGGGGCGGCAAAAGCCAGCTCCCGGCCCCTGGGCTCAGCAGGCCCACAAGGGCCTGGGCTGCTCCGCTGGCCTTCTTTGCCTTGCAGAATGGTTTCTTGCCTTTGGCCAGCTGGCTGGGGGACGCGGGGTGGCCTCGGGGGGGAAGCTGTGGCCGCGGGTGCAGCCCCTGCCTCAGCCAGGAGGCTGGCGCCAGGCTCTGGAAGGCTGCAGCCTGCGCCTGGACAGCGCCGCCTGTCTCCCCCAGGAACGCACGCGTACAGCCCGCCCGAGTGGATCTGCCTTGGCTGCTACCACGGCCATGGGGCGACCGTCTGGTCCCTGGGCGTGCTGCTGTACGTCATGGTCTGCGGGAGCCTCCCCTTCAGGGACGACCATGACATCGTGCTGGGGCAGCTCTTCTTCTGGCAGCAGGTCTCTCCAGGTTGGTACCCGGCCTCAAGAAGGCGGGCTTTGGCAGAGGGCGGCGCGCAGCCCGGCGCGGCCCTCACGCAGCTCCGCGGGACGTCGTTCTGCCCTCAAGGGCCGGCCGCAGGAGGGGGCCCGTGCCGAGGGGGTCAGCGCGGCACGGGCGGCCGAAGGAGGCGGCCGTGCCCCGCCGTGCCGCTCTCCCGCGCAGGGCAGAGTCGGTCGGGAGGCCGGCGCAGCCCTGAGCACACGCGGCGCGGCCCGGGCCCTGCAGGCGACGGGGGCAGCTGGGCAGGAGACTTCTGCCAGTGACCGGCGCTTTCTGGCTTCTCTCCCCAGAGTGCCGACATCTGATCCAGTGGTGTTTGGCCAAGCACCCTGAGGACAGGCCAGAGCTGGAGGAGATCTTGCGCCACCCTTGGGTGCAGGGCAGGCGTTTTTGATGCCTTGCCGGAGCCTCTGCAGCACCCACTTACCGAGTCCCACGCAGGACGGAGGACCCAAAAAATAAAACCACAAACCCATTGCGGTGTGTCAAGTCTGGTCCTTGTCAGCAACTTCAGCTAAAGAAACCTCTTGGGGAAAGGGGTAATCGGAGTGCTGCCTTCAGCCTTGGTCAAGCTTTCCATGCCTTTCCTCCAGGGTGGTACTTTTGTGTCTCTAAGCTCAGCCTGTAGTGTGGGGAGGAGGCGCTTTACCGAGCCAAGAATTGCAACAGTGAAACAACAGCTGCCCTTTCAAAGTGGCAGGGCTTCTTGGCGTCTCCTGAAGTGACACACGGGTCCGTGTGTGCATTCCAAGGGTCGTCGGGTTTCAGGGACAGAGACGTCTCCTCTCCAAGAAGAACCAGAAGCAGCAGAACGTCTTTTCAAGCTGAGCCCCGATGAGCTCTTCCTCTTTCTTTCCCTTCCCGAGGCAGCCACACCAGGCCTCGTGGCTCATGCCAGAGCCTTCTTCCTCCCTGGGGAGCCTCCTCCCAGTAAGGGAGGAGGCCCCCACAGCTCAGGACTCTCCGGCTGAGCCCCCCTAGAGCCAGGCCGCCGTCTGAGCCCCACCTGCCCTGGGCCAAGCTGGGATTGGCGGCCGTCTTGGCCACAGCGACCACAAATAAACGGAGCCTCAAAGCTCTGACAAGAGGAAAAGGGCCATCAAAGCCTCAGCTCGGAGCACGAGGAGAGCAGACTTCAGGCTGCTCAGGGAACTGCAAGCAAGGTCCCCGGGGAAAATGTTTTTGAAGGTACTGGGGTCCATCAGTGCTGGTCGCTTTGGAAACATCACCTCCGAAGGGCACAGGAGCAAGCGATGCCCAAATGTGGGAAGCCAAGCAGGCGAGGCAGAAGGCTGGCTTGCCTGGACAGGCATCTTCTCTGGGAAAGAGGATGGAAAAGGAAGCTGTGTGCCCCGTGGAATCCAGGTCAGGAGAAGAATACGCAGATGCTTCTAGCCACTGTAGGGAGAAATTTGGTGTGGCGAAAGCTGGTGTGGTGGAGATGAAGGTGGCCAGAAATGTGGGGCACAATAAAAAGAGGGGTTTTAAATACATTAGTGGAAAGAAAAACCATTGTAGAAATAACATTGTCCCCTTCCAGGATGTGGATGGTCACCTCGCAAACAAGGACAGAGACGCGGCAAAGCTGTTTAAGGTGCATTCTTTGGTTTAAGGTGCCTCTGTCTTCAACGCTCATCCCTCCCTTCCCAGTGGAAAACACTGCACTGGCGTACCAAGGGACACTGCAAAGTCCTTGAAGAGGGCAAGCCCTGCTCAGCAGAAACCAAACCACCCCTGTTTGATGCACAGCATTCCCATCCAAACCCAACACGTGCCAGCTATTGGGAAGAAAGAAAGCGAATCCCAGTCCAAGGCAGAGCAGTGGGAGCACAATGAGCGCTCCTCGGCGAATCCCGATTTATTTCGAGCAGAGGCGCAGCAGAAGTCAGTGAGCTGCTAACAAGAAACTCTTGGTGCCCTCGACAGCCAGTTCAGGAGAGCTCCCCAGAGACAGAGGAACTGCAGCTCCCTTTGTCTCTGGAGGATCTTCTCAGGCACAGAGTACGGGTGTTTCCAGCTGGTAACGCTGAAACGTCCTGGGAGCCGTGGGCTTGACGCTGCTGGCAGCAGCACTCTTCCTGATGCGCCGCTGTCTCCAGGGAAGGATTCCTTGCAACAGGCTGAGCTCCCATTCTTCCTTCCCTGGCCATGTCCACCTTCAGCCATTTGCCGGTTCTGCTGATCCCTGAGGCGGGCTGGGCTGTGATGCCACAAAGGGGCTGAGCGCTGGCGTCAGGCAGGGCTGTGACGTCCCAGGGCTGTGCTGGCCGCAGCACTGTGACATCACCGGGCCGGCGCTATATAAGACGGGCCAGCGCCCGCAGCTGCCAGTGCAGTCGCGATGGGACGTGCCGGAGCCATGGGTGACGGTGGAGTCCTGATGACTGCGCTTGTCCTGCTGCTGGCCGCTGTGGCTGTCTGGTGGGCCTTTGGCCACTGGCAACCATGGAGCTGGCGGAGAGCGGCAGCGAAGAGGACAGCGAAGAGGAGCAAGCGCCCCGGGTCCCGGCCCAGAGGCTCACGGAGGACGCGAGGAGCCCTTGCGGCTCCCAGGTTCCCCAGGCCTCGGGCGACTCCTCGCAAGCGGCCACGTGCTCCCGCGAGCCCCCTGGGCAGCCCCTGCAGCTGCGGCCCCTGCGTGGCAGTGGCCCAGGAGCTGCAGGAACTGATGCTGCTGCTCTGGGATGGCAACGGGACACAGGCGCCGCTCTACTCTGGGATGTGGCAGGCGTTGTGGAAAGAACTGGAGGAGCTGCTGCAGCGAGGCCACCTGCCCTGCTGTGGCTTGTCCAGCTCCTCCAGAAGCCTCCATCCCTTCAAGAGGCTGCTCCCAGCAAGATTCTCCATCCCTGGGAGAGCCTCAAGGCCTGCAAGGATGGCACAGCAGGGGGGAGCCGCCATCCATGCAGGAACCTCAGGCTGTCAGAGCCCCTGCATCCTGCCAGGAGCCTCTGCAATCTCTGACAGCCTCCACCCCTCGCAGAGGCTCAGTGAGACCTGTCAGCCTGCAGAAGGTGCAGAGCCCGTGGACAGGTCTCCCAGCTCCCTTGGACTCACGGACTTCAACAACACGGGCCCAATCCTGACCATTGACGTGGCAGGGGAAAGCCCAGAAGTCCAAATGGGAGCCCAGCCCGATGCAGGGGAGCCGTCTCAGGAGCAGCTGGTGGAGCAGCAAGCGTCCTGGAGCCGGCAGTGGTCATCCCACAGCGGCCAGGACGCTGTGCCGGTTGTGCCAGCTGGCGACAGCCCGAGCCTGGTGGTGGAGATGAGCCTCCAGACACCAAGGAGGTTCCTCCATCTCCAGGAAGCTGCCCCAAGACAGCCCTCGACTGCCAGGAAGGGCTTTCTAATAGCAGGTGAGATCTCCCGAGGAGCTGTCTGAGGCTCCCCCGGGGCTCTTGAGGGGCGCGGCCAGGCCAGGCCAGGGCCCCTGAGAGCAGCCTAGTCGCTGGCTGTTTCCAGTGCCTCTGATGGCACGGCTTGAAAAAGGCCCGTCTGCTTTGCAGCTGCTCCTGGGACGCCCCTGTGCGAAGCCTCGGGCTGTAGCCCCGGCCCTCGTCAAGAGCAGAGTCCAGCCCATGAGGCCGGGGACAGCGACGGTGCCGCCCTGCCCCGCTGCACTGGGGCTCCTGCAGCCGCCTGTGCGCGCGGCCCTGGCCCAGCTCTGCCGCTCGCCGGCCCGTCGGCCGCCGGGCGGCGGCCACTGCCCGGCGCGCAGCAGGAAGCAGGTGAGAGCAAGGTGGCCCGGGGTGGCCAGGCCCGCTTCCCTGGCGGGCGCTTGCGGGGGCTTCCTGGGCGCAAGGCTGATGGCTCGCTCTTGGCCGCAGGGCAAAAGAAGCAGCTGCAGGAGCTGTACCAGCTGGGCCCGCAGCTGGGCAGCGGTGGCTTCGGCACCGTTTTCTCGGGCATCCGCCTCTCCGATGGGAGCCCGGTGAGTGGCCGCGACATGGCCGGGCGTGGGAGGAGGGGCAGCGGTGGGGAGAGGCAGGGCTGGATCTCAGCCCTCCTCTCTCGATGGCTTGCAGGTGGCCATCAAACGTGTGGCCCGGGAGAGCGTCCTGCAGTGGGTCGAGCTGGTGAGGGAGCGGGGCCAGCGGGACAGAGCGGTGCGGGGCGGGCAGGGAGAGTCCCGGGGCGCCGATTGGGAGTGGGAGGCGGCGGAGGGCGGGGGCAGCGTGGGAGCCGCGGCATCGCGGGCCTGGGCATGCCAAACGCCAGCGGTGGGGCCGGGCAGGGGGCACCCCCAAGCATCCCCTGGGCGGGAGGAAGCCCAAGCACCAGGGAGGCTGCGCAAGGGGGCACTGGGGCATCCCAGGCAGGGCGCGGCGCAGCCTCAGGGCAGCACCAGGCCCGCTGGGGGCACTGATTTTCTCCTCCTCACAGCCCGACGGCACCTGCGTGCCCATGGAGATCGTGCTCATGGAGAAGGTGGGCTCTGACTGCCACAACATCATCCAGCTCCTCGACTGGTTTGAGCTGCCTGACAGCTTTGTGCTGGTGATGGAGCGTCCGGAGGCATCGCAGGATCTCCTGCAGTTCCTGCAGGAGCACGAGTTCCTGTGCGAGGAGATGGCGCGCTGGCTTTTCTACCAGGTGCTGGAGGCCGTGCGGCACTGCACCGCCTGCGGCGTCCTGCACCGGGACATCAAGCCGGAGAACCTCCTCGTGGCCCCGGAGAGTGGCGACCTGAAGCTCATCGACTTCGGTTGCGGCACCTTCCTCCAGGAGCAGGCCTTCACGCGGTTTGCCGGTGAGCCCATGGCCTGGGTCCGGCTCTCGGTGCCAGGCACTGCAGGGCCCCGTTCCCTCCTGGGCCGCGGGCTGCGACCTTCAGCCGGCTGCCCTTTGGCACGGGGCAGATGCCGTGCCCCAGGAGCCGGCTGCCGGCCCTGCCGACAGAGGGGGGCGGCAAAAGCCAGCTCCCGGCCCCTGGGCTCAGCAGGCCCACAAGGGCCTGGGCTGCTCCGCTGGCCTTCTTTGCCTTGCAGAATGGTTTCTTGCCTTTGGCCAGCTGGCTGGGGGACGCGGGGTGGCCTCGGGGGGGAAGCTGTGGCTGCGGGTGCAGCCCCTGCCTCAGCCAGGAGGCTGGCGCCAGGCTCTGGAAGGCTGCAGCCTGCGCCTGGACAGCGCCGCCTGTCTCCCCTAGGAACGCACGCGTACAGCCCGCCCGAGTGGATCTGCCTTGGCTGCTACCACGGCCATGGGGCGACCGTCTGGTCCCTGGGCGTGCTGCTGTACGTCATGGTCTGCGGGAGCCTCCCCTTCAGGGACGACCATGACATCGTGCTGGGGCAGCTCTTCTTCTGGCAGCAGGTCTCTCCAGGTTGGTACCCGGCCTCAAGAAGGCGGGCTTTGGCAGAGGGCGGCGCGCAGCCCGGCGCGGCCCTCACGCAGCTCCGCGGGACGTCGTTCTGCCCTCAAGGGCCGGCCGCAGGAGGGGGCCCGTGCCGAGGGGGTCAGCGCGGCACGGGCGGCCGAAGGAGGCGGCCGTGCCCCGCCGTGCCGCTCTCCCGCGCAGGGCAGAGTCGGTCGGGAGGCCGGCGCAGCCCTGAGCACACGCGGCGCGGCCCGGGCCCTGCAGGCGACGGGGGCAGCTGGGCAGGAGACTTCTGCCAGTGACCGGCGCTTTCTGGCTTCTCTCCCCAGAGTGCCGACATCTGATCCAGTGGTGTTTGGCCAAGCACCCTGAGGACAGGCCAGAGCTGGAGGAGATCTTGCGCCACCCTTGGGTGCAGGGCAGGCGTTTTTGATGCCTTGCCGGAGCCTCTGCAGCACCCACTTACCGAGTCCCACGCAGGACGGAGGACCCAAAAAATAAAACCACAAACCCATTGCGGTGTGTCAAGTCTGGTCCTTGTCAGCAACTTCAGCTAAAGAAACCTCTTGGGGAAAGGGGTAATCGGAGTGCTGCCTTCAGCCTTGGTCAAGCTTTCCATGCCTTTCCTCCAGGGTGGTACTTTTGTGTCTCTAAGCTCAGCCTGTAGTGTGGGGAGGAGGCGCTTTACCGAGCCAAGAATTGCAACAGTGAAACAACAGCTGCCCTTTCAAAGTGGCAGGGCTTCTTGGTGTCTCCTGAAGTGACACACGGGTCCGTGTGTGCATTCCAAGGGTCGTCGGGTTTCAGGGACAGAGACGTCTCCTCTCCAAGAAGAACCAGAAGCAGCAGAACGTCTTTTCAAGCTGAGCCCCGATGAGCTCTTCCTCTTTCTTTCCCTTCCCGAGGCAGCCACACCAGGCCTCGTGGCTCATGCCAGAGCCTTCTTCCTCCCTGGGGAGCCTCCTCCCAGTAAGGGAGGAGGCCCCCACAGCTCAGGACTCTCCGGCTGAGCCCCCCTAGAGCCAGGCCGCCGTCTGAGCCCCACCTGCCCTGGGCCAAGCTGGGATTGGCGGCCGTCTTGGCCACAGCGACCACAAATAAACGGAGCCTCAAAGCTCTGACAAGAGGAAAAGGGCCATCAAAGCCTCAGCTCGGAGCACGAGGAGAGCAGACTTCAGGCTGCTCAGGGAACTGCAAGCAAGGTCCCCGGGGAAAATGTTTTTGAAGGTACTGGGGTCCATCAGTGCTGGTCGCTTTGGAAACATCACCTCCGAAGGGCACAGGAGCAGGCGATGCCCAAATGTGGGAAGCCAAGCAGGCGAGGCAGAAGGCTGGCTTGCCTGGACAGGCATCTTCTCTGGGAAAGAGGATGGAAAAGGAAGCTGTGTGCCCCGTGGAATCCAGGTCAGGAGAAGAATACGCAGATGCTTCTAGCCACTGTAGGGAGAAATTTGGTGTGGCGAAAGCTGGTGTGGTGGAGATGAAGGTGGCCAGAAATGTGGGGCACAATATAAAGAGGGGTTTTAAATACATTAGTGGAAAGAAAAACCATTGTAGAAATAACATTGTCCCCTTCCAGGATGTGGATGGTCACCTCGCAAACAAGGACAGAGACGCGGCAAAGCTGTTTAAGGTGCATTCTTTGGTTTAAGGTGCCTCTGTCTTCAACGCTCATCCCTCCCTTCCCAGTGGAAAACACTGCACTGGCGTACCAAGGGACACTGCAAAGTCCTTGAAGAGGGCAAGCCCTGCTCAGCAGAAACCAAACCACCCCTGTTTGATGCACAGCATTCCCATCCAAACCCAACACGTGCCAGCTATTGGGAAGAAAGAAAGCGAATCCCAGTCCAAGGCAGAGCAGTGGGAGCACAATGAGCGCTCCTCGGCGAATCCCGATTTATTTCGAGCAGAGGCGCAGCAGAAGTCAGTGAGCTGCTAACAAGAAACTCTTGGTGCCCTCGACAGCCAGTTCAGGAGAGCTCCCCAGAGACAGAGGAACTGCAGCTCCCTTTGTCTCTGGAGGATCTTCTCAGGCACAGAGTACGGGTGTTTCCAGCTGGTAACGCTGAAACGTCCTGGGAGCCGTGGGCTTGACGCTGCTGGCAGCAGCACTCTTCCTGATGCGCCGCTGTCTCCAGGGAAGGATTCCTTGCAACAGGCTGAGCTCCCATTCTTCCTTCCCTGGCCATGTCCACCTTCAGCCATTTGCCGGTTCTGCTGATCCCTGAGGCGGGCTGGGCTGTGATGCCACAAAGGGGCTGAGCGCTGGCGTCAGGCAGGGCTGTGACGTCCCAGGGCTGTGCTGGCCGCAGCACTGTGACATCACCGGGCCGGCGCTATATAAGACGGGCCAGCGCCCGCAGCTGCCAGTGCAGTCGCGATGGGACGTGCCGGAGCCATGGGTGACGGTGGAGTCCTGATGACTGCGCTTGTCCTGCTGCTGGCCGCTGTGGCTGTCTGGTGGGCCTTTGGCCACTGGCAACCATGGAGCTGGCGGAGAGCGGCAGCGAAGAGGACAGCGAAGAGGAGCAAGCGCCCCGGGTCCCGGCCCAGAGGCTCACGGAGGACGCGAGGAGCCCTTGCGGCTCCCAGGTTCCCCAGGCCTCGGGCGACTCCTCGCAAGCGGCCACGTGCTCCCGCGAGCCCCCTGGGCAGCCCCTGCAGCTGCGGCCCCTGCGTGGCAGTGGCCCAGGAGCTGCAGGAACTGATGCTGCTGCTCTGGGATGGCAACGGGACACAGGCGCCGCTCTACTCTGGGATGTGGCAGGCGTTGTGGAAAGAACTGGAGGAGCTGCTGCAGCGAGGCCACCTGCCCTGCTGTGGCTTGTCCAGCTCCTCCAGAAGCCTCCATCCCTTCAAGAGGCTGCTCCCAGCAAGATTCTCCATCCCTGGGAGAGCCTCAAGGCCTGCAAGGATGGCACAGCAGGGGGGAGCCGCCATCCATGCAGGAACCTCAGGCTGTCAGAGCCCCTGCATCCTGCCAGGAGCCTCTGCAATCTCTGACAGCCTCCACCCCTCGCAGAGGCTCAGTGAGACCTGTCAGCCTGCAGAAGGTGCAGAGCCCGTGGACAGGTCTCCCAGCTCCCTTGGACTCACGGACTTCAACAACACGGGCCCAATCCTGACCATTGACGTGGCAGGGGAAAGCCCAGAAGTCCAAATGGGAGCCCAGCCCGATGCAGGGGAGCCGTCTCAGGAGCAGCTGGTGGAGCAGCAAGCGTCCTGGAGCCGGCAGTGGTCATCCCACAGCGGCCAGGACGCTGTGCCGGTTGTGCCAGCTGGCGACAGCCCGAGCCTGGTGGTGGAGATGAGCCTCCAGACACCAAGGAGGTTCCTCCATCTCCAGGAAGCTGCCCCAAGACAGCCCTCGACTGCCAGGAAGGGCTTTCTAATAGCAGGTGAGATCTCCCGAGGAGCTGTCTGAGGCTCCCCCGGGGCTCTTGAGGGGCGCGGCCAGGCCAGGCCAGGGCCCCTGAGAGCAGCCTAGTCGCTGGCTGTTTCCAGTGCCTCTGATGGCACGGCTTGAAAAAGGCCCGTCTGCTTTGCAGCTGCTCCTGGGACGCCCCTGTGCGAAGCCTCGGGCTGTAGCCCCGGCCCTCGTCAAGAGCAGAGTCCAGCCCATGAGGCCGGGGACAGCGACGGTGCCGCCCTGCCCCGCTGCACTGGGGCTCCTGCAGCCGCCTGTGCGCGCGGCCCTGGCCCAGCTCTGCCGCTCGCCGGCCCGTCGGCCGCCGGGCGGCGGCCACTGCCCGGCGCGCAGCAGGAAGCAGGTGAGAGCAAGGTGGCCCGGGGTGGCCAGGCCCGCTTCCCTGGCGGGCGCTTGCGGGGGCTTCCTGGGCGCAAGGCTGATGGCTCGCTCTTGGCCGCAGGGCAAAAGAAGCAGCTGCAGGAGCTGTACCAGCTGGGCCCGCAGCTGGGCAGCGGTGGCTTCGGCACCGTTTTCTCGGGCATCCGCCTCTCCGATGGGAGCCCGGTGAGTGGCCGCGACATGGCCGGGCGTGGGAGGAGGGGCAGCGGTGGGGAGAGGCAGGGCTGGATCTCAGCCCTCCTCTCTCGATGGCTTGCAGGTGGCCATCAAACGTGTGGCCCGGGAGAGCGTCCTGCAGTGGGTCGAGCTGGTGAGTGAGCGGGGCCAGCGGGACAGAGCGGTGCGGGGCGGGCAGGGAGAGTCCCGGGGCGCCGATTGGGAGTGGGAGGCGGCGGAGGGCGGGGGCAGCGTGGGAGCCGCGGCATCGCGGGCCTGGGCATGCCAAACGCCAGCGGTGGGGCCGGGCAGGGGGCACCCCCAAGCATCCCCTGGGCGGGAGGAAGCCCAAGCACCAGGGAGGCTGCGCAAGGGGGCACTGGGGCATCCCAGGCAGGGCGCGGCGCAGCCTCAGGGCAGCACCAGGCCCGCTGGGGGCACTGATTTTCTCCTCCTCACAGCCCGACGGCACCTGCGTGCCCATGGAGATCGTGCTCATGGAGAAGGTGGGCTCTGACTGCCACAACATCATCCAGCTCCTCGACTGGTTTGAGCTGCCTGACAGCTTTGTGCTGGTGATGGAGCGTCCGGAGGCATCGCAGGATCTCCTGCAGTTCCTGCAGGAGCACGAGTTCCTGTGCGAGGAGATGGCGCGCTGGCTTTTCTACCAGGTGCTGGAGGCCGTGCGGCACTGCACCGCCTGCGGCGTCCTGCACCGGGACATCAAGCCGGAGAACCTCCTCGTGGCCCCGGAGAGTGGCGACCTGAAGCTCATCGACTTCGGTTGCGGCACCTTCCTCCAGGAGCAGGCCTTCACGCGGTTTGCCGGTGAGCCCATGGCCTGGGTCCGGCTCTCGGTGCCAGGCACTGCAGGGCCCCGTTCCCTCCTGGGCCGCGGGCTGCGACCTTCAGCCGGCTGCCCTTTGGCACGGGGCAGATGCCGTGCCCCAGGAGCCGGCTGCCGGCCCTGCCGACAGAGGGGGGCGGCAAAAGCCAGCTCCCGGCCCCTGGGCTCAGCAGGCCCACAAGGGCCTGGGCTGCTCCGCTGGCCTTCTTTGCCTTGCAGAATGGTTTCTTGCCTTTGGCCAGCTGGCTGGGGGACGCGGGGTGGCCTCGGGGGGGAAGCTGTGGCCGCGGGTGCAGCCCCTGCCTCAGCCAGGAGGCTGGCGCCAGGCTCTGGAAGGCTGCAGCCTGCGCCTGGACAGCGCCGCCTGTCTCCCCTAGGAACGCACGCGTACAGCCCGCCCGAGTGGATCTGCCTTGGCTGCTACCACGGCCATGGGGCGACCGTCTGGTCCCTGGGCGTGCTGCTGTACGTCATGGTCTGCGGGAGCCTCCCCTTCAGGGACGACCATGACATCGTGCTGGGGCAGCTCTTCTTCTGGCAGCAGGTCTCTCCAGGTTGGTACCCGGCCTCAAGAAGGCGGGCTTTGGCAGAGGGCGGCGCGCAGCCCGGCGCGGCCCTCACGCAGCTCCGCGGGACGTCGTTCTGCCCTCAAGGGCCGGCCGCAGGAGGGGGCCCGTGCCGAGGGGGTCAGCGCGGCACGGGCGGCCGAAGGAGGCGGCCGTGCCCCGCCGTGCCGCTCTCCCGCGCAGGGCAGAGTCGGTCGGGAGGCCGGCGCAGCCCTGAGCACACGCGGCGCGGCCCGGGCCCTGCAGGCGACGGGGGCAGCTGGGCAGGAGACTTCTGCCAGTGACCGGCGCTTTCTGGCTTCTCTCCCCAGAGTGCCGACATCTGATCCAGTGGTGTTTGGCCAAGCACCCTGAGGACAGGCCAGAGCTGGAGGAGATCTTGCGCCACCCTTGGGTGCAGGGCAGGCGTTTTTGATGCCTTGCCGGAGCCTCTGCAGCACCCACTTACCGAGTCCCACGCAGGACGGAGGACCCAAAAAATAAAACCACAAACCCATTGCGGTGTGTCAAGTCTGGTCCTTGTCAGCAACTTCAGCTAAAGAAACCTCTTGGGGAAAGGGGTAATCGGAGTGCTGCCTTCAGCCTTGGTCAAGCTTTCCATGCCTTTCCTCCAGGGTGGTACTTTTGTGTCTCTAAGCTCAGCCTGTAGTGTGGGGAGGAGGCGCTTTACCGAGCCAAGAATTGCAACAGTGAAACAACAGCTGCCCTTTCAAAGTGGCAGGGCTTCTTGGTGTCTCCTGAAGTGACACACGGGTCCGTGTGTGCATTCCAAGGGTCGTCGGGTTTCAGGGACAGAGACGTCTCCTCTCCAAGAAGAACCAGAAGCAGCAGAACGTCTTTTCAAGCTGAGCCCCGATGAGCTCTTCCTCTTTCTTTCCCTTCCCGAGGCAGCCACACCAGGCCTCGTGGCTCATGCCAGAGCCTTCTTCCTCCCTGGGGAGCCTCCTCCCAGTAAGGGAGGAGGCCCCCACAGCTCAGGACTCTCCGGCTGAGCCCCCCTAGAGCCAGGCCGCCGTCTGAGCCCCACCTGCCCTGGGCCAAGCTGGGATTGGCGGCCGTCTTGGCCACAGCGACCACAAATAAACGGAGCCTCAAAGCTCTGACAAGAGGAAAAGGGCCATCAAAGCCTCAGCTCGGAGCACGAGGAGAGCAGACTTCAGGCTGCTCAGGGAACTGCAAGCAAGGTCCCCGGGGAAAATGTTTTTGAAGGTACTGGGGTCCATCAGTGCTGGTCGCTTTGGAAACATCACCTCCGAAGGGCACAGGAGCAGGCGATGCCCAAATGTGGGAAGCCAAGCAGGCGAGGCAGAAGGCTGGCTTGCCTGGACAGGCATCTTCTCTGGGAAAGAGGATGGAAAAGGAAGCTGTGTGCCCCGTGGAATCCAGGTCAGGAGAAGAATACGCAGATGCTTCTAGCCACTGTAGGGAGAAATTTGGTGTGGCGAAAGCTGGTGTGGTGGAGATGAAGGTGGCCAGAAATGTGGGGCACAATAAAAAGAGGGGTTTTAAATACATTAGTGGAAAGAAAAACCATTGTAGAAATAACATTGTCCCCTTCCAGGATGTGGATGGTCACCTCGCAAACAAGGACAGAGACGCGGCAAAGCTGTTTAAGGTGCATTCTTTGGTTTAAGGTGCCTCTGTCTTCAACGCTCATCCCTCCCTTCCCAGTGGAAAACACTGCACTGGCGTACCAAGGGACACTGCAAAGTCCTTGAAGAGGGCAAGCCCTGCTCAGCAGAAACCAAACCACCCCTGTTTGATGCACAGCATTCCCATCCAAACCCAACACGTGCCAGCTATTGGGAAGAAAGAAAGCGAATCCCAGTCCAAGGCAGAGCAGTGGGAGCACAATGAGCGCTCCTCGGCGAATCCCGATTTATTTCGAGCAGAGGCGCAGCAGAAGTCAGTGAGCTGCTAACAAGAAACTCTTGGTGCCCTCGACAGCCAGTTCAGGAGAGCTCCCCAGAGACAGAGGAACTGCAGCTCCCTTTGTCTCTGGAGGATCTTCTCAGGCACAGAGTACGGGTGTTTCCAGCTGGTAACGCTGAAACGTCCTGGGAGCCGTGGGCTTGACGCTGCTGGCAGCAGCACTCTTCCTGATGCGCCGCTGTCTCCAGGGAAGGATTCCTTGCAACAGGCTGAGCTCCCATTCTTCCTTCCCTGGCCATGTCCACCTTCAGCCATTTGCCGGTTCTGCTGATCCCTGAGGCGGGCTGGGCTGTGATGCCACAAAGGGGCTGAGCGCTGGCGTCAGGCAGGGCTGTGACGTCCCAGGGCTGTGCTGGCCGCAGCACTGTGACATCACCGGGCCGGCGCTATATAAGACGGGCCAGCGCCCGCAGCTGCCAGTGCAGTCGCGATGGGACGTGCCGGAGCCATGGGTGACGGTGGAGTCCTGATGACTGCGCTTGTCCTGCTGCTGGCCGCTGTGGCTGTCTGGTGGGCCTTTGGCCACTGGCAACCATGGAGCTGGCGGAGAGCGGCAGCGAAGAGGACAGCGAAGAGGAGCAAGCGCCCCGGGTCCCGGCCCAGAGGCTCACGGAGGACGCGAGGAGCCCTTGCGGCTCCCAGGTTCCCCAGGCCTCGGGCGACTCCTCGCAAGCGGCCACGTGCTCCCGCGAGCCCCCTGGGCAGCCCCTGCAGCTGCGGCCCCTGCGTGGCAGTGGCCCAGGAGCTGCAGGAACTGATGCTGCTGCTCTGGGATGGCAACGGGACACAGGCGCCGCTCTACTCTGGGATGTGGCAGGCGTTGTGGAAAGAACTGGAGGAGCTGCTGCAGCGAGGCCACCTGCCCTGCTGTGGCTTGTCCAGCTCCTCCAGAAGCCTCCATCCCTTCAAGAGGCTGCTCCCAGCAAGATTCTCCATCCCTGGGAGAGCCTCAAGGCCTGCAAGGATGGCACAGCAGGGGGGAGCCGCCATCCATGCAGGAACCTCAGGCTGTCAGAGCCCCTGCATCCTGCCAGGAGCCTCTGCAATCTCTGACAGCCTCCACCCCTCGCAGAGGCTCAGTGAGACCTGTCAGCCTGCAGAAGGTGCAGAGCCCGTGGACAGGTCTCCCAGCTCCCTTGGACTCACGGACTTCAACAACACGGGCCCAATCCTGACCATTGACGTGGCAGGGGAAAGCCCAGAAGTCCAAATGGGAGCCCAGCCCGATGCAGGGGAGCCGTCTCAGGAGCAGCTGGTGGAGCAGCAAGCGTCCTGGAGCCGGCAGTGGTCATCCCACAGCGGCCAGGACGCTGTGCCGGTTGTGCCAGCTGGCGACAGCCCGAGCCTGGTGGTGGAGATGAGCCTCCAGACACCAAGGAGGTTCCTCCATCTCCAGGAAGCTGCCCCAAGACAGCCCTCGACTGCCAGGAAGGGCTTTCTAATAGCAGGTGAGATCTCCCGAGGAGCTGTCTGAGGCTCCCCCGGGGCTCTTGAGGGGCGCGGCCAGGCCAGGCCAGGGCCCCTGAGAGCAGCCTAGTCGCTGGCTGTTTCCAGTGCCTCTGATGGCACGGCTTGAAAAAGGCCCGTCTGCTTTGCAGCTGCTCCTGGGACGCCCCTGTGCGAAGCCTCGGGCTGTAGCCCCGGCCCTCGTCAAGAGCAGAGTCCAGCCCATGAGGCCGGGGACAGCGACGGTGCCGCCCTGCCCCGCTGCACTGGGGCTCCTGCAGCCGCCTGTGCGCGCGGCCCTGGCCCAGCTCTGCCGCTCGCCGGCCCGTCGGCCGCCGGGCGGCGGCCACTGCCCGGCGCGCAGCAGGAAGCAGGTGAGAGCAAGGTGGCCCGGGGTGGCCAGGCCCGCTTCCCTGGCGGGCGCTTGCGGGGGCTTCCTGGGCGCAAGGCTGATGGCTCGCTCTTGGCCGCAGGGCAAAAGAAGCAGCTGCAGGAGCTGTACCAGCTGGGCCCGCAGCTGGGCAGCGGTGGCTTCGGCACCGTTTTCTCGGGCATCCGCCTCTCCGATGGGAGCCCGGTGAGTGGCCGCGACATGGCCGGGCGTGGGAGGAGGGGCAGCGGTGGGGAGAGGCAGGGCTGGATCTCAGCCCTCCTCTCTCGATGGCTTGCAGGTGGCCATCAAACGTGTGGCCCGGGAGAGCGTCCTGCAGTGGGTCGAGCTGGTGAGGGAGCGGGGCCAGCGGGACAGAGCGGTGCGGGGCGGGCAGGGAGAGTCCCGGGGCGCCGATTGGGAGTGGGAGGCGGCGGAGGGCGGGGGCAGCGTGGGAGCCACGGCATCGCGGGCCTGGGCATGCCAAACGCCAGCGGTGGGGCCGGGCAGGGGGCACCCCCAAGCATCCCCTGGGCGGGAGGAAGCCCAAGCACCAGGGAGGCTGCGCAAGGGGGCACTGGGGCATCCCAGGCAGGGCGCGGCGCAGCCTCAGGGCAGCACCAGGCCCGCTGGGGGCACTGATTTTCTCCTCCTCACAGCCCGACGGCACCTGCGTGCCCATGGAGATCGTGCTCATGGAGAAGGTGGGCTCTGACTGCCACAACATCATCCAGCTCCTCGACTGGTTTGAGCTGCCTGACAGCTTTGTGCTGGTGATGGAGCGTCCGGAGGCATCGCAGGATCTCCTGCAGTTCCTGCAGGAGCACGAGTTCCTGTGCGAGGAGATGGCGCGCTGGCTTTTCTACCAGGTGCTGGAGGCCGTGCGGCACTGCACCGCCTGCGGCGTCCTGCACCGGGACATCAAGCCGGAGAACCTCCTCGTGGCCCCGGAGAGTGGCGACCTGAAGCTCATCGACTTCGGTTGCGGCACCTTCCTCCAGGAGCAGGCCTTCACGCGGTTTGCCGGTGAGCCCATGGCCTGGGTCCGGCTCTCGGTGCCAGGCACTGCAGGGCCCCGTTCCCTCCTGGGCCGCGGGCTGCGACCTTCAGCCGGCTGCCCTTTGGCACGGGGCAGATGCCGTGCCCCAGGAGCCGGCTGCCGGCCCTGCCGACAGAGGGGGGCGGCAAAAGCCAGCTCCCGGCCCCTGGGCTCAGCAGGCCCACAAGGGCCTGGGCTGCTCCGCTGGCCTTCTTTGCCTTGCAGAATGGTTTCTTGCCTTTGGCCAGCTGGCTGGGGGACGCGGGGTGGCCTCGGGGGGGAAGCTGTGGCCGCGGGTGCAGCCCCTGCCTCAGCCAGGAGGCTGGTGCCAGGCTCTGGAAGGCTGCAGCCTGCGCCTGGACAGCGCCGCCTGTCTCCCCTAGGAACGCACGCGTACAGCCCGCCCGAGTGGATCTGCCTTGGCTGCTACCACGGCCATGGGGCGACCGTCTGGTCCCTGGGCGTGCTGCTGTACGTCATGGTCTGCGGGAGCCTCCCCTTCAGGGACGACCATGACATCGTGCTGGGGCAGCTCTTCTTCTGGCAGCAGGTCTCTCCAGGTTGGTACCCGGCCTCAAGAAGGCGGGCTTTGGCAGAGGGCGGCGCGCAGCCCGGCGCGGCCCTCACGCAGCTCCGCGGGACGTCGTTCTGCCCTCAAGGGCCGGCCGCAGGAGGGGGCCCGTGCCGAGGGGGTCAGCGCGGCACGGGCGGCCGAAGGAGGCGGCCGTGCCCCGCCGTGCCGCTCTCCCGCGCAGGGCAGAGTCGGTCGGGAGGCCGGCGCAGCCCTGAGCACACGCGGCGCGGCCCGGGCCCTGCAGGCGACAGGGGCAGCTGGGCAGGAGACTTCTGCCAGTGACCGGCGCTTTCTGGCTTCTCTCCCCAGAGTGCCGACATCTGATCCAGTGGTGTTTGGCCAAGCACCCTGAGGACAGGCCAGAGCTGGAGGAGATCTTGCGCCACCCTTGGGTGCAGGGCAGGCGTTTTTGATGCCTTGCCGGAGCCTCTGCAGCACCCACTTACCGAGTCCCACGCAGGACGGAGGACCCAAAAAATAAAACCACAAACCCATTGCGGTGTGTCAAGTCTGGTCCTTGTCAGCAACTTCAGCTAAAGAAACCTCTTGGGGAAAGGGGTAATCGGAGTGCTGCCTTCAGCCTTGGTCAAGCTTTCCATGCCTTTCCTCCAGGGTGGTACTTTTGTGTCTCTAAGCTCAGCCTGTAGTGTGGGGAGGAGGCGCTTTACCGAGCCAAGAATTGCAACAGTGAAACAACAGCTGCCCTTTCAAAGTGGCAGGGCTTCTTGGTGTCTCCTGAAGTGACACACGGGTCCGTGTGTGCATTCCAAGGGTCGTCGGGTTTCAGGGACAGAGACGTTCTGCTGCTCTCTTTCCAGAGCTCTGGGGAAAACCATAAGCTACAGAATTTCATTTCTAGTTGAGCTCTGCTGACCTCTTCCTCTTCTTCCCCTGAAATGGGAGGCAGAGCTGGGCGCTTGACCAAGTGGGTCTGCACCATCCTAAGTCATGTGCGTGGAGCTCACGGGAAATGTTGAGAGGCCGGAGTCACTCCCATGGTGCTGGTCTCATTTTACCCCCTAAAAGAAAACTGGACATGGCAATTGGTGCTATAATCTAGTTGAGGTGTTAGGGCATAGGTTGGACTTGATGATCTTCGAGGTCTCTTCCAACCTCATTATTCTTTGATTCTGTGAAAAATATCTTCCACTGCCTTAAAAACACCGATGGTGATGGAAAGTGCAGTAACCAGTCATAGGAAAGCACCCAGGTGCCTGGCTGTGGGCAGGTGCTATCTACTAAACCTGTGCCACCTTCTGCCTATTGCCCTGACCTCCCAAAGCAGGGTTTGGGAAATAAATGTGGGGATTTTTTTTCATAAATTTGCCTGCTCTTTCAGTTTTCTTCCCTTTTATGAGGCCTGCTGATGCTCTTGTGCCCTGAATGTCTCTCCCAGTCTCTACCTGAAGACCTGAGCTGAGCCGTGATCCTTCCAGCCAGGACCCCACTGTGACAGGATGGCAAAAGCTCTGTGTGTCAGTCATCGTCTGGAGTCTGAGCTGGGAGTGGTAGTTATCCCCTTTCCAATGACCTGTGAGTGGTGACTGCCAATTGTCCAAGTGCTGTGACACATTTCTTCCAGGAGCTACAAGGACTATTCTCTGTTCAAGGACTAATTGCAAGCTGTAATGTGAAACTAGTAGAATGAATATTCATGAACCTATTGTGCAATTCCATGCATATGTGTTAGAAGGAAGAATAGAAAAATATGGGGAGTTCTCAGGGGTGTGCATGTCTTTTGAAGGGGAATGATCCCCACATGCGTCCAGTGCTGCAATAAACATACCAGCTTTACAACTTTTACAAGTTTTAGAGTGCAGGAATATAAAAAAGGTCAAAGTCTTTAGAAATGCAGAAAAGCCCCAGAAAGTAGACATAAATCTAAGAAAGGCTGGGAGATTTCAAAACCTTATAATGGGAAGCTAGGAAGTTAAGAACCAAATGAATACATTTATATTTATCATAAAGAAGAAGAAAGAACAAGAACTTACTGATAGTTCAAGATGTGAAAAGTCCTAGATATATGCTTTGCAAAGATAGAAAAAGTTTCAATCTTAAATAATGAATTATTGTGTATTGTTTGAGGTTCATAGATGTCCTTTTGTTAATGTTAAACCCACGTGGGTCCTTTTCTTATTGGTTAGAGTATAATGACTTCACACCTTTTCTTTTACACTATTGGTTCAAAGAATATGTAGAAAAAGGCTTTGCATAAGCTGCCATCTTGTCTCTGATCTGGATTTGCATGGATGTTGTTATTTCTCTGTGTCTCTTGCTTTTTGCTTGTATGATACGGACAGATAAAAAATCGTAAGTCTGCAACCAGTCAGGGTCCCATCCCGTCTGGGAGACACAGACTGATCCGGCAGAGTATAGTTTGAATCTTTTTATCCGCAATTCAAATGCTAGATCGATGCAAAGAACTGGTAGAAGCAGGGTATGATGTTCGACAACCAGACAAAGAAAATGTGACTCTTCTTCACTGGGCAGCAATAAACAACAGACAGGAGCTGGTAAAGTAAGCTGGGAGTCCCTGTGACAGTAATACAGTGTATTCTGCCACTGTTACCTACAATCACTTTGTTGCTTTTGTACTTGAAAACAAAGGAATGTGCTGCTTGAGAAGAAAAGGGTAGAATTCAAATTTTAATGTACTTATCTTAGTGAAAATGTCACTGAAGTGTAAAGGTAGCCCATTTCTTTCTATGTGAAATCATGTAGTATATGAAGTCATTAGATTTTCCTGGGTTTGTTTCTGTAACAAAGATGAAAGCTGATTTTAGGAATACCTTGCTAATGACTCTAGTTTTTCTTCAACATTTTCTTGAAATAGCATTATTTACTGCTAAACCACTTTTGTCCATTTGCTTCTCCAGTGAAGTTTTTATTATGAGTCATTTGCTCCTTTAGCTATATTATCTTTAGTATAATGTTTTGCTATTTTATTGTGCCTGTTATTACCTTATTGTGTTATTATTACACAGATATTACATTTCCAAAGGTGCGGTAGTGGATCAGCTCGGTGGAGATTTGAATTCTACGCCCCTGCACTGGGCCATCAGGTAGTGCTGCTTGCAAGCCCTAACTGCAAATCTGTGGGTATTTACAGCTGTGGTAGCGTTTTCTGAGGTCCAGAGAACAAAGCACTGCTTGTCTGGAGAAAACATAATAAAAAAATAATTATTCCGGGAAAACTTCTCTGAGTGGGAAGTCTCCCGTTGGAAGATGAGTGCTTTCTTCTGGACTGTCAGTCTTTTGCCAGAGTCAGAGGCTTGGATGACTGCTCACAGGAGAAGTTACTCTAGAATAACCACCGTAGTCCTAATAAATGCTTTGCCTTAGGCTCATTTATTAGGCTGTATTTATTTAATATAATTTACTGAATAATGACATGAGAATCTGAAAGAAAACTGTTTTTTGTGAGGTCTCTATGAGAAGTATAAGGGCAATACTTTCATTAAAATATCCATTTTTAAAATAATCTCTATAGTTTCATTTCACACATCATTATAGACAAGGACCTTCCGAGGGGAAGGCAGCATCCAATGGAGATGTTCAGGGATGTGCAGATGCCAAAAGGGGCTCTAGGACAGATGGACATACTCTGGTGGGCTCAGCCTCCAGCAGTGGGGCAGGGAAAAAAAGGAAAAGGAAAAAAGGAAAAAAATCCACAGGGAAAAAAAAAAAAAAAAAAAAAAAAAAAAAACCAAAGGAAAAAAAGATAAGAAAGACTGAGAAGACCTGGAGAAGAAATCCAGGAAGCTGAATACAAACAAGAAGGAGGAAGAAGAGAGGGAGAAATGAGCCAGAGGACCAAAGCCCAGGATTGAGCAGTAATGCCCAACACAAGTGCTCAGCACCCTCTGCCTCGTGCCCAGTCAATCCCACTAGCAATCAGCCTCTCCTGACCAGCTTCCTCAGCTGTTAGACTCAGCAGGACATCCTGTGGTCTGGAATATCCCTCTGTGCAGTCTGGGTTGGCTTTCCTGGACATGTTCCCTCCAGGCTCTTTGTCACCTCCTCGAGGGCAGAGCATGGGACATGGAGTGGCTTCTAGGACCCTACAGAGTCCTTGAGGTGGACAAGCTGTGCTTAGCAACAACCAAACTCTCCATCTGTGATCCACAGCATTCCCATCCAGCATCCAAACCCAGCAGTGTGCCAGTTTCTGGGAAGAAAGGAATTCCAATCAAACCCAGAACAGTGGGAACACTCAGACAGTTCTCTGGGAAAATCCTGATTTATTCAACACCAATATTCCTAAGAAGATCTAACCTCCTTCCTTAAACAAATTCCTGGTAGGCAGAGGCCATCTCAACTGAGCTTCCTTGAGAGAAGGAACGTCCTTGGTTTCACATGGATCATCTCTGCTGCCAAGCATGGGGTGTTCCCCACTGGAACAGTCACAGCATTGTGGAAGCCATGGGCTGACAAAACTGATGGCACCAAGACACTGCTGGGGCATATGCCTCTAGGAATATCTAGAAGAGGGCTGGGCTCCCCTTTTTACTTTCAGGCATTTCCTGGCCAGCTGCATCTTCAGGGATAAGCAGGTCCTGCTGATACCCACGGCTCTGAGGGAGCAGGCACACCTTTTCAAAGGGCTTCCTCCCTCTGCAGTCCGGCAGCTCTCACTGAGGCACTGGGAGGGATGGAGGCTCTTGCCAGAAATATCCCAAGTCTCGAGATCTTCCACTTTCTGCTCCTGCACTGCTGATGGCAGACAATTCTCTGGAGGTGGGAACATCTGCCTTTGCTGCTGGAGGATCTTCTCTTGCACCACTTCTCTTGCTGAGCGTCTTCTTCTCTGGCACTGCCACAGCATCTGGGAACCATGGACTGGGAACTGGCAGCTCCAGGATACTTGATGCTGGGACACTTGCCTCTGGGAAAATCTTCTTGAAGAGAACTGGACTCCCCTTTTTACTTCTGGCCATCTGCATCTTCAAGGAGGAGCAGGTTCACTGACACCTGCAGCTCTGAGGGTGCAGGCACACCTGTCCAAAGGCTTTCCTTCCTCTGTGCTCCGGCAGCTCTCACTGAGGCTCTGGGTAGGTTGAAGTCTCCTGCCAGGAATATCTGAAGTTTGGAATCCATCCTCATTCGTCTTCTCCACTGCTGATGCCTGAGAGTGCCCTGGAGGTGGAAATATCTGCCTTTGGTCCTGGAGGATCTTTGTGCAGCACCACACCAAGGGTATTCTCCTGCGGCACTGCCACATCATTTTCAGGACCATGGACAGGGAACTGGCTCCTGGAAATTGCTGCTGTGCGTCTGGCTGCCGGAAACACTTTCTGCAATGGTCTTGGCCTCCATTTTTCCTTTCTGGATTTTTCTGCCAGCTGCATCCTCAGGGATGAGCAGGTTTTGCTGATACCCATGGCTCTGAGGGAAAAGGCAGTCCTGTCCAAAGGGCTTCCTCCATCTGCAGTCTGGCAGCTCTCAAAAGGGCTCTGGGAAGAGGGATGGAGACTCGTGCCACAGGCAACCAAACTGTGGAGATCTTCCTCTTCCTGCTCATGCACTGCTAATGCCAGACAATTTCCTGGAGATGGGAAGATCTGCCTTTGCTGCTGCAGGATCTTGCGCAGCAACACACCAAGGGTCTTCTCCTGTGGCATCACCACATAATTCTTAGAGCCATGGACTGGGAACTGGCAGCTCCAGGAGAATCGCTGCTGTGCTTATGGCTTCTGGGAGTGCCCTTCTGTTGCCTTTTTTTTTTTTTCTATATCCTGCTTAAATAAGAAAGTTTCCTAACTTGACTCCTCTCTGCCATCTGTGAATACATCAACTTTTCTGTAACTCTTTTACAGTGGACAAAAAATTCGTTCAAGCTCTTTCTGAAAACCTTAATTGTGACTATGCTTCATAATTCTTGCAACTCTTATTAGTTCATATCCTAGATTATACACCATCTTAGTCCAGGTTAGAATTTTTAAATATACATTATAATTCTTAATTTCCTCTAGCTACAAGATGCAATCACACATATTGTTAATTTTTTATTTTTGCAAAAAAAATGGGTAATTTTTTGTTTCATATTTTTCCCTTCTGAACTCATCTATTTCCTATTTTCACTTTCTCCACTCAGAAGACTTTTCCTATGATTTATGCTTGTAATGATTCTCCAATCACTCCATACTACTTTATAGAGATGTAGCTGTTTTAACATATACTTATTAGACATTTTTTAATTTATTTATACTATGGTAAGATGATAAAATTTGTATTTGCCATTACCTTGGAATGCACATTTTTTTTTTACAATTTTAAGGGAAAATATATTGAAAAAGTTTGGATAGCATAATTAAAAAAAAACAGTTTCCTTACCTGTGCAGTAGCCATAAAGTAGATCTGCATCCATCATCTAAAAATAAAGCAAGCTTTTGATTTGACACATACATTTAGACTTTTTGTCACGTATAAAAGAAAGTAGAAAAAATACGCTATGACAGTTTTATCTTCAACTGCACAGCACTTTAACCTTGAGTGAACACTGCATTATTGAAGAGAACCAGTTGAGGCAGTGCAGCTCTAGGTTAACACATTATCAGAACCTTAGACTGGTAATTAAAAGCAGAAAATAGTTTGGCTGCCTCTGTGAGGCAACAGCACATTCTCCTGCTGTCATTCCCTCTGTCAGAGCAAAACTGGAACCAAGCAATCCCATTCCATCACGACCACCCTTATGCTGCAAAGGTGGAGCCCTGATCTCAGAAATGCCATTTGTGGCAGAGGTTTTCCATGTGTGAAGGCATCCTCCCTTCCCAGAGGTATTGCAAGTTCTCCTCTCCTCACTCCATTCCATCCATAAATTGAACACTGACTATCCAGAAATGTTATACACTACAACACTGGGATGTATTTTTTTTTCTTTAGGTAGATCTAAAGCAAGCTGGAAGTCGTTCAGCCTCTTGTACCCTCTTCAAGTGAGCATTTGTAACTTTTCTTCCTAGAATAATCCAACCAAACTACTTGGTTACTCCTTGTCCTAGATTGCAAGGTAATGTGTGTATTCTATTTGCCAGCTGTTAGAGGTATGGCAGTTACCTTCTGTGAACTGGGTAGTTTTCTTTATCTCTTCCACAAATAAATCCTCCCTCTGGGGAGACATCTGCTGTTAATGAGCCATTGAGTGTCACTGCATGACTGATAAAATTACATCATGCCACTGGGAGATGCTCCGCCCAGGAGGAGGAGCCAAGCATTCCTAACTGGATCTAATCTGATATTTTGGGACACCAGGGCAGCCTTTTTCCCACTGGATTCCCAGAGGAGGAGCTTTCTTCTCCACTGGATTCCCAGAGGAAGACCAGGCCCATCTACACCACTACTGGGCCTTCACAGGAAAACTCCACCCTTCTACAAGATCCCTGCTCCAACAAAATCACAGCTGTCACTGCAGGAGGACTGCAGCCACCATTGAATGGGACTGCTGCCACCACCCTGACCCACGGGGTGTCAGGTTGTATTCTGACTCTGTCAGTGTTGTTGGTTTTCTTTTTTTTTTTTTTGTTGATGTTTGTACTATTACATCTGTATTTTTTAGTTTTCCTAGTAAAGAACGGTTATTCCTATTCCCATATCTTTGCCTGAGAGCCTTGTAATTTCAAAATTATAATAATTTGGAAGGAGGGGGTTTATATTTTCCATTTCAGGGGAGGCTTCTGCCTTCTTTAGCAGACACCTGTCTTTTCAAACCAAGACACTGCTCCAAGTAGTTACTGGAAGATTTTACTGTGCTTTCCCATTATGCTTTATTTAACCCAAATTAAATAAGTACTATTTTGCAAATATTGAAACTTCTATATTTGAAGTTCCCAACATACTACAGAGATTAGATAGGTGATTTTCAAACTTTAAAGGTGATATTGACCACAGAATATCAATAAATAGGAAATATCAGGACAAAAGTTTATCCAATACACACCTTCAAAAATCCACAATTTTTTAATTTTTTTTTTTTTTTTTTCTGGAAGAAACAAATTTAACAGCACTGCCATGCATCCAACAAAGTGACCCAGGCATGAAGATGAGCAAGAAGCTGATGATCCTTTAGATTCCAGTTTTCAAGGGTGACATTAGTGGGACACTGCTCACACAGTGCTTATGTTAGGATGAAGTTTACAGAATAGATTAAAGTGTTTTATAAATTGGTCTTGAAGGGGCAATTTCTTGCACAAAACATCCAAGATTTCTCAGGGAACAGAAGGGGTCACACTGTGCTGTGCAAGGCTACCATGATTTAAGAGTCCAGATTATTTTGCAATATTTAAATAACCTTGGCATTAACAGCAAAAGAACAGAGCAATTTCCAAGGCTGCATAAGAAAAGGATGTGTGTAGATTCAACTCTGAAACAAAGCCTAGCTACAAGATACATTTGTTTTCTAGGTTTGCAGAGAGTCTTTTTCTCCTGCCCAAACCATCCTCTCCAGGATGACTGCAACAAAACCAAAATACACACTCGCCAACACAACTCAGCCAAACCTGCCAGGAAGATCAATGCATTCAGCTGCTTCTACAAAACATCAATTTACACTTTTCTACTTTAAAAACTAACCGTATATTTATATGCAATAATTTTTTTAAAAGTGGTTATATTCAATAATTAAAAAAAAAAGCTTAAACATAATACCAAGCTTGTCACAAGCTGCATAGGTCATACTATGATCCCTCTTTATTTGGTTCACCTTGGAAGACAGAATTCCAAGGAGCTCTTGAAATTCAGTTTTTTTAAGAGCTCCTTTTATACCCTTTAGTCACTCTGAAAGATAACCATGTAACAAGAAAAGAAATAGCTGAAGGAAAATTAGCAGTATTTTATTTGTCCTGAATCTAAGAATTTAGAACCTTAAATTTTTACAAACATGATTTTATACAAACTATAGGGAATTAAGTTTTCCATCCCCAGTGAAGAAATGGATGTGGCCTTATCCATGGCTGCAGTACCTCCAAGGCTGTAACTGCTCTGCCAGGGGTTCATCCATGGCCATGGCTCTGAGGTGCTCCAGCACGACCCCATGCACAGGCACTGATGTTTCAAGGGCTACCTGCTAAGCATGGCCTTATTCACAGCCACAGTAGCTTCAGGTTTATCCTTGGGCCACAATCCCTTCTTGGGCAAGGACATAACCACGGCCACAGATGCTCTGAGAGGTTCTTGCTCTGCCATGGGCTCATTCCTAGCCACTGATGCCTGCGGGTGTCCTGCTCCTGTCTGGGCTTATCCACAGGTTACAGCTCCCTTGACTGGAGCTCACACTGGAGTTCCAGCAGCACAGAAACAGCAGCGATGCCCTGGCCACCTGCCAGCCCAGGTGTGCCACCATGGCTGTCATCCATGTCCCCAGGTACAGCACAGGGAGAGGAGAAGCACTACAGCCAGCAGCAAAATCAAAATGAAACCTTTAATGAGACCCACGGCAAGCACAGGAGCCTGATGACTCAACAGCACCCACAGCTATAAATCCAATCCAGCACATTACAGCCAAAGCTGCTCTTATCTCAAACCCTTCAAGCTCCATATCAGGCACCAAAAAGGACTGTCATGGTTTAACCCCAGCTGGCAACTCAGCCCCACACAGCTGGCTTGCTCACTCCCCCACAGTGGGATGGGGGAAGGAATCAGGAAAGGGAGAGTACTCACGGGTTGAGATAAACACTGTTTAATAGGTAAAGGAAAAACTACATGCCAACAAAGCAAAATAAGGGATCTACTCCCCACCTGCCACCTGCAGGCAAATGTTCAGCCATCTCTGGGAAAGCAGGGCTCCATCACATGTAATGGTGACTTGGAATGACAAATATCATCACTCCTGACATCCCCCACTTCTTTGTTCCTCCAGCTTTATATGCTGAGCATGACGCCATATGGTCTTGGATATTCCGTGGGTCAGCTGGGATCAGCTGTCTTGCCTGTGTCCCCTCCCAGCTTCTTGTGCTCACGCAGCCCACTCCCTGGTGAGTGGGGTGAGATGCAAAAAAGGCCTTGATGCTGTCTAAACACTGCTCAGGAACAGTGAAAACATCCCTGTGTTATCTACACTGTCTCAGCTCAAATCCAAAACTATGCCCATACCAGCTACTAAGAAAAAAAGTACTCCAACCCAAGCAGCTCAGCTCAGTAGTTTCACAAAGTCTGGTTTCAGTAGCAAAATAAAACTCAGTTGGTCAAGTTCTCTATTGTCAGGTGCTGAAAATTGCACTAATTTATAAGTTTTCACTTTTGTTTTAGATTATAACAGTTATTTCAAACCAGCTTCTTCAGTTCAGTATTTCCACCGTTCATCTTTTGGCAAGCAATCAACAATCAAACCTCCTTTGCAGCTGTTCTTAATTGTAGGTTCTGATGGCCACAAGCAGCTGCAACAGAAAACTTCTTTCCTAAAGAGATGACAGAACTCTTTTCTTCTCTCCTGAAGCACTGCAAACTGCTTCTAGAACCCTGCTACCATCAAGGGTAAGGCCGCCTCCCAGCTTTGGGATTTCTCAGGAGTCTCAACACATGCATCTTTTCTTAAACTCCAAGTTATCTTGGAAATGGGGTGATTCAGAGGGGTATTCCAATTAAAAGAGTCTTCTAAAAAAAGGGGGCAGTTCAGTGTCTCACTTCAGTTACTTTAAACATGGCATGCTTGCATGTTTCTTCTTTCTTCTTTCCCCTGCATCCTGTGTTAGCCTTAAAATATCCTGGGTAGGAGCCGGTAGGGCACTGCAGCAGTGTAGCGCTTCCAGTCCTTCCCGTACTTGCTGCTGCAACGGTGCTCGTCCCTAATGCAGCGGTGGGTGAGCAGAATGGTCATGTAAACAATGTAGAAGTAAGGCAGCATGTGCTCAAAGCCACAAGCCAGGCAATAGGCCAGCGAGCCCATCAGGTCTCCTGTGTAGTTGAAATGACGTGCCCAGCCCCAAAATCCCGAGGTCATCAGCTTGCTGTAGTACTTGGTGCCATCCACAGACGTGTAGGAGCACTCGATGTACTCCGGCTTCTTCCCCCAGATCCTGCAGTTGCCATTGGTGCGACGGAACAGGTCCTTCTGGTGGTTGGTCATTCTGAAGATGTAATAACCCAGAAAGCCCAACGTCAAGACCCCTACAGCATGAGCTGTGCACAGCTGGACAGGATGGTAAACCAAGTAGAGACCCTGGGGAGCACAAAAACAATCAGCCATTTACTTCCGACAGAGGCTCAGCATGCCAGACCAATTTCTTGACTACTGTGATCCACAACAGACCAGAAGAAGGGAGTAGAACAATCTACTGCAATAGTAAAACTGCACAAAACCTTCAGAAAACTCTGCATCCTAGAGTTTCTTTTTCTCTTTCTCTCTCCAAAATTGCACTCCTTCATGAAACAAGAAGAGAGAAGTTGCAAGGATGCAAACTGGACAGAAGGAAAAACCCAAGGAACAAAATCCAAACAAAACACCGCTAACCAAAAGACCCTCAACAAGCAGGAGTAAAAAGAAAGAAAACTGAAAGGATTTAGAAAAGTATGCAGCCACAATCATCAATGACAGAAACAGGCACAAAAGAAGGGCAGGAGAGGTAAAGATGTCAAATCCATGCAGCGACAGGAAGCCTTCCTATAGGAGAATTGTTACAAAGAATGTTGCAATAATTTCTCAACAGTGGGACTACATAGAAACATTTCAGGTACAAATTAAACTGCTAGAAAGAATGTTTCTGGAAAGTTTCATTCCTGTTAGCCCAAATACACAGTGTACACATTTTTACCTGCAAAGTATAGAGGTAAGGCAACCAAACACAGTCTCCCCAGCCCAAATACCATCCAAAATGATCATGGCAGATATCAATGGTTTTCAAGTACCAGGCTTCATTCCAAAAGAAGTCCAGAACATAAATACCCTGCAACAGAATAATTTCACATTAATTACGGAGCACTGTCACCAGTTACCTGTTTAACAGCATCAGCCTAATGTCTGTGCTGCCTTGTGATATAATATCAAAATTCATTGGTGTTTTCATGTTAGCACTTCAAAACCAGACATTTCTGAACACGGTTAAGAAGAACTATGATAGAAATACAACCGAATACCTGGATACACAATATCTATCTCTCTAGACAGATAAAGCAATAGGATGACTTAAGGCAAGTGTACAACTCAAGGACAAACACCTGGGAAGTGAACTCACAACTGACCCTGATCTCTCTTCAGCTTAGAGTCACAGGGTTACAAAGAGGAGGGATAGAGCTTCTATTGAGCAGGTTTCCATTTACACAGATCAGGGAATAAATGCAAAGAAGTTCCATCACTGAATGAGCTTGTTTCAGGCCAGGAAAAAATGCTTCAGTTTCATTTCCATGGAAGGAGATTTTTTCTTACTTTCATACTAGCTTATTTCCAAACTCATTTCTTAATTTCCTTCTCAGAATTTACCTGGAGGACATTGACAAGGATCATGGAGTTTGTCACTTCACCGTACAGCTCCTGTTGTTTGGCAGCAAAGGAAAGGTTGATTAGAGTCCAGGCCACAATCCCAGGGCGCCCATTGAAGAACAGCTTGAAATCAAACCACTTCCCTATTCGAGGGTTAAATTCAATCCCCATCATGTAGTCATAAAAGAAGTTGCCAGTGAATTTGCTGTAAAAAAAAATTAGAAATGCACACATTTATATACAAATATAGGTAATTGCTACTCTGACTACACAATTCAGTTTTAATTGATGTAGTGATAATAAAAATCATAAAACCATGTAACGTTGTGCAAGGCAACACAAACTGACCCGACCAAAGTGTTACGTTAATAGACATAAACTGTAGAATTTCAGAGGTGCCTGAGTTTACTCTTGGTAACACTTCTGAACAGTCTAACTATTTTTAGGATGAGTGTATCTGTGACACTGAGGCTGCCAAACACATGGTGTGCAGCATGAAACACAGGAGATCGTGCTGGTGAAGCAAAGAATCACTGCCATACACTGGCCTAGCTCTCTGTGCCAGTGAAATATACTCTGTCATACAATTTATATATCTGATTTTTATTTAACAATTTTAATCTCTGATACCTAGTATTCTCTCACTACTAAAATCCACATACCAGTCTTTTGCATTGGTAGGGAAAAAGTAGCCTTTGATCATTGCAAAGGTGGACACTGCATATCCCAAGATATTGGCACACCACAGGAGAGGAATCCAGTTGTCAAAAATGATGCTAGGTGAGAAGAAGTGGAAGTAAGAAGCATTTGCAAACCAAAGCACATGGGTAATGATCCAGGCCTGAAGTCCATTGATTTCATATTTATTCATGACACCTAAAATGTGAAGAAAAAATTGAGTGTTAGTGACCCTGCATTAATACAGCTTTTAATTAATATGGGTATGCACAGAATACACAGAAGCTCAATCAAGTGCTCATGAAATGACCTCTCTCTCCTCATCTCCCAATTAAATACCATGAGGCAATTTTCTGAAAGTTCCATTAGATTCTGCTGTACCCATTAGGCTTTCTTAGGCTGAGTTTTTCTCCTCACAAAACTGATTTTAGGCTTTCCCCACAACTGACTAGAGTAACAAGCCACCAGTAACAGTTCACATCACACATTTTGTCCAAGTCCCTTTGGTTAATGGAGCTTGAGCAGATAAAACTATCTTGTCAAATACCAGCAATAGTCCACTGACAATTTTAAGTGCCACAACTATCAACCAGTACTTTTCCATTGCTGGTGTGGTGCCTACCAGATCAACAATTTTATTAATCATAGGAGATAGAAATGCTATAACTTATTCTAAAAGATGACCTAGATTGCTTTCTAGTTTTATTTGAACTGAACATGTAAGGAAGGCGAGAGCATTTATGTCCATGTTCCCTCTGGTTACACATGGGTTATTAAAGACTCTAAGAACAGAAATGCTATAATTTCAGAAGACTGCATGGTGTGCATGTATTCCAAGGAAGACCTTACCAGCAGGGGTGACAGCACCTTCTTGTACACCTCCCACATATCCAGGGAGAAATTTATGGCAGAAATCAGGAATGGACACGTACAAAAACACCTAAAAGGGAGAGAATGCATTCACAGTAAATACAAACAAGACAAAACCCCTCAAAACACTACCCCTTACATACATATACAAAATATAATATTTCTCTTAAGTTTCTAGTAAGTATTGGGTAGGCCAAAATGGCAATATTTAGCTGTTGTGATTTTAGTCTAGGAATACATCTAAGCTATTATGCAGCTCTAAAGATGTATTGCATGTAAGGCTGTCATCCTTTTTTGGTGGGGAGGCAGGACAGTTGGTAACTACATTCAGATCCTCGTCCTTTTATTTTGTTTTATTTCTCATGTATTAATTTAAAACAAATGGGTATTGTTATATAGGTGATTTTTCTTAAAAACCTCATTAAGGAATATGTCACACAAGAAATATTTCTGTATATTCCCATTATACTTCTTTTCCAAGTACATAGGCTTCATTTGGATTCCAAAACACCTTGGAAATTTTGACACACCAAAGAGTAAATTCCAGTGCAACATTCAACCATCCTTTGTGCAAAAGGATTCATCCAACAGCTGTGGAGGAAACCAGACACTGCATCCAGATCATAACTCAATAATGTACCTGGAAAGCGACCCAAAGGGAATAAATGGCACCAGCCCTATAGGTCAGCATGGGAGTCCTGTTCCAGATGTCAGACAGATGCTTATTCCCTGTCAGCAAGTCCAGGAGTGGATTAGTCAGAGAGCACTGGTACTGGGCACAGGACATGATGAAGTAATACACAATCAGTGGTGCAAACATCAGCAGGAAAAGGATGCTTGCCAGGGAAAACCAGTCCACCTCCCTGAAATCCAAAACAGAGCATTTTGTTTCCCCAGGTTTCAGGCAGATGAGTTATATTAGACAATTTTTTCAGTGCACCTTCTAGACTTAACTGGATGAAAACTGAAAATGCGTTCAGGGCACAGACATGTCTGGGGGTCAAACAGCCATAAAAAGCTCAGCACAGAACATACTTTGCCACAAACTGCTCTAAAACTTTGCTAGTTGATCAGAGCAAGAGATTAGGTAAAATATCCTCTCCAAAAACCAGATTATTATTACAGACTTCATGTTTTTTGATGGCTCTAACTGGTGGAGTATTCAGTTGGAAGTGATAATGGAATCCCAAGAACATTATACAAGGCTTGGAAACTTGGAAAAGACAGACCTTGGACAACCATATGTTGAATTTTCTGTGCCACTGTTGCTGTTCCCAGCTGCAGTACAATGCCCTACTAATACCTGCCCAACTCTTTGGGAACTGGGGCATGAGTCATAAGTCTTGCAACAGCAGGACTTGTCAGCTGGGAATGCCACAGATGCCAGAATGTCTGTTTTCCGAACCTCCGAAATATTTATTTCCTTGAAGGAACCAGAAATGTTACCAATTTTTATGATTTACTTTCCTTTTTTTGCAAGGAGTGTGTTTTAACCCAGAACATCTGGAAAACTCTCTGCCTTAAAAAACTTGAAGAACTCTTCTTCAGCACCTGTTATTACAGCAAATTACCCATGAGCTTTCCAGAGCAGGGCAACACAAAAATGTGTTATTAACAGAGGGAAGTTTAAAAGGAATACAGCACCTCTAAGAGTAAGAATGAATAAATTAGAAATACAAGGACTACTTAGGGTCATTGGCTTCTCTCACCATGCTCTTCCCCACTGGCCTTGAGATGCTTTAGTATCATTTTGCATGTTCTGGTGTTTTCTTTCTACAGCAAGTTTTTTCTCCTGATGGGCTACCATGATGTCCTGTAGGAAAGGAAATATGAATCCTATTACTCCGGCTAGTTCTTAATAATTCTCATGCCTCTACAAGAGAATCACAAATAAAAGTTACTAAAATCTATTATATAGACTTCAGACCACACAAAATGTAGGGGTGGAGGACAGGAAGCAAAAATTTTTCACCAATTAATTCCCTATGAACTTGCATTCAGCAAAACATAATCAAAACACTGATATCAAAGTAATCCATTAAACTTCTTGCTAACTGGAAATTTCTTTTAAGATGCATAGATAATAAATCACTCATTACTTAAATGTAGATGTAAAAGGAAAAAAAAAATGTTTCACCACGTTGTCCTAAGCCTTTGTAACTTAACAGCTTTTTTAATTTGAAAAATTGCTACTGCTGTAACATTATCAGTACGGGACCTTGTCAACTGGATACTTTTGCTCAGAGTCCTTGCTCCATATATGTCGTTTACACCATAGAAAACAAGATCTAAGTAAAAAATCAGTGGGAATGGAGAATGATTTACCCAGCACCACCTAACTCTATGGAACATGCACTGTAGCTTTCTTTCGTTCTGATCAAACACTTCTTATGCTAAAGAAAATCATCCTATAATCGGAGCTATGGACTGACGTCCCGGCTCCGTGTGCCTCACCACAGTGAACCCGATCCATTATCTGGACATGGATTGAGCCTGGCCATACCCTCTGCATCCTCCTCCTCTTGGGCAGCCTGTTCCAACGCCTGACCACACCAACAGTGAAAAAAAAAATTCTCTCGCATCTAATCCGAATCTCCACTACCTCACCTTTAGGCCTTTTCCTTTAGTCCTCCCCCCCAGGCTTCTTTTCAGAAGCGATGTGAAGGGAAGGCGGCTCGTCGTTCCCCTTTGCCCACACGGCTGGCTCCCTCCCAGGCCCGACCCCCGACACGGTAAGGAAGGAACGCACTCACCTAGGGGGCCGGGGCCGCTCTCTCACCGGGGATCACTGTCCGGGGATCACTGTCCGGGGATCACTGTCACACCGCTCCCCGCAGCCACCCCGGCCGCCGCCGCTCCGCCTCTGCCGCACCTGCGGCCCCTCAGGCGGCATCGGCCTCCCCCCCGCCCCACGGCCTCAGCCAATCCCCGCCGCGCCCCGCCCACCCCGCGGCTCCCCATTGGTGGCGCGGGCTCGTCCCATGGGCCGAGGAGCGCGAGGGGCGCGGGCTCCGCCCCCTGCCCCGGGACCTGCGCTCCGCCGGGAACGCGGGGCGGGAGGCGCTGGGGCCACCGGGCAGGCGGGAGCGCTGGATAAACCGCAGCGTACTGGTGGAGCGGGAATGGTGTCCAAGGAAATTGGTTACACCTGCACTTGGGTCGCAACATGGAGCCCCTAAGCCAAACTGGGCCGCCTTGAGTCGTTATTAAACTCTCCACGTTCCACTGTTCTGTGCAATTTCCAATGGTCCCGCAGAAAAAGACCTGGGGGTGCTAGCCGAGAGCTTCTGAACACGAGCCCAGGTATGCCCAGGTGGCCAAGAAGGACAATGGCATCCTGGCATGTGTCAGCAGTAGTGTGGCTAGCAGGACCAGGGCAGTGACCGTCCCCCTGTTCTGGGCATTGCTGAGGCCCCGCCTTGAATTGTGGGGTCAGTTTTGGGCACCTTAATCCAAGACATTAAGTTGCTGCAGTGTGTCCAGAAAAGGCAATGGATCTGGGGGGAGGAGGGGGGATGGAGGTCTCAGCCTGGAGACAAGGAGGCTCAGGGAGGGGATCTTACATTCTAAAACTCCCTGAAGGGAGGCTGTAGCCTGTGCACCCTTCTCCCAAATGACAAGTGACAAGAGAAGAGGAAACGGCCTCAAATTGCGCCAAGGCTCGACATTAAAAGGTTCCTTCATGGAAAGTGTTGGCAGGCATTGGAACAGACTGCCCAGGGTGGTGGTGGAGTCACCATTGCTGGAGGTAAAAGCCGTGTGTATGTGGCGCTTGGGGACATGCTTTAGTGGTGTGCTTGGCAGTGCTGGATTTGTGGTTGGGCTCAGTGATCTTACAGGTCTTTTCCAATTTAAATGATTCTGATTCTAGTACAGAAGGAAGTTAGAATTCCGTGTGTAAGGCGGCTCATGGCAGCCAAATATGTGACAAGGGACATAAGAGAGGAGATTGGACTTTGAAGAAGTCAGCCTCTATGGGGTCAGCACCCTGAGAGCTGTCGGGATGATGCTGAAATGAGAACAACACACAGAAGGTTGCACCCTGTTCCAGTTTATTCAGCACCTGCACTCTGAACTCGGTTTGAGGGACACTTCTTAAAAAAAGCTCAGGGCTAAGAAACGGGTTAAGGCTGACATTCCCGTTGTTCAGGCCTCTGGGAGATAAAACTGCGGGAAGTGCGTAAGGGTGTGCAGCAGCGCACGGCACCGGAGGAGCCACAGCGCGGGCGGACACCGGGTCTGGATGGAGCCGGTGCTTGAAGCACTGACGGTCCAGGTGCTGCTGCCGGGGCCACAGGAGGGACCGCGAGGAGTGGCCGGAGGAGGGGCTGGGAGGAGGGACCGAGAGGAAGGGCTGGGAGGAGCGGCCGGGAGGAGGGAACGGCAGTCCCAGCCCGGCGCCGCCCCGGAAGCAGCGGGGAAGGCGGCGGGGCCGCCATGGGCCGGGCAGTGACCGTGGCCACCTGCGCCCTTAACCAGTGGGCTCTGGACTTTGAAGGCAACCTGGAGAGGATTCTCAGAAGTGAGTGGCTGCTGCCGCCGAGACAGCTGGCTGCCCCCGGCCATCAGGAAGCCTCTTCCGCTCCCTCCTTGTCTCCCTCCTTCCCTCCTGCCGCGGGCGGGGCAGCGCAGACCGTGCCTGTTTCACGCACTGCGCTCCCAACACTCTTCCAGGTATCGACATCGCCAAGAGCAAAGGAGCCCGGTACCGCCTTGGGCCAGAGCTCGAAATCTGGTAAGGGCGCTTTGCTGACGCTGGGTTTGGTGCGATTCCAGTTAAGTGTGGAAGAGCAGTCAGGAAGAACATCAGCCCCGTGGTGCTGCAGTGCCCAGAGCCGTATTTACAGCATGCCGCCGTCGGTGCAAAGAAAAGCACTGTAGTTGCGAGCACAGGATTGGGTCTCTTGTCTTGGAAACCTGACTGGTAACGATAATTTTTAACCTATTTCAGTGAGTTTTCCTTCAGGGGAACTGTAGTGCTTTGATTTCTGCCTGGGCCCAGGCTGCTGTCCTGTAAGGAATATCATGGGGTGATACAGAATGCTGCAGAGTTTTAAATGCTGTAAATAGGGATCGTGTTGACAGCACTGCTTCTTCATTGTCTATATAAATTATCTGTGCGGGTGAAATGCCTGTGGGTCTGAAGTAGTTTTGGTTCCTTGGGTCTAGTGCTGATTTTTGATTTCTCTTTGTTTCTATACACAGTGGTTATGGCTGCTCAGATCACTATTATGAATCAGACACACTCTTGCATTCGTTTCAAGTTCTGGAAAAGCTCTTGGAGTCTCCAGCTACTCAAGATATTATCTGTGATGTGGGAATGTAAGTTTTTTTTTTTTGGTTTTTTTTTTTTTTTTTTTTTTTTTTTTGTTTTTTTTTTTTGTAAACCTGTGATAAAGGGATAAGTCCTTAGGGAATGCTGCTTGTGCCATGCTCTGGATAGCGAGGGCTCTGCACCAAACTGTCAAATGTATCTTAGGAACTGCACTGCTTTTCCCCTTTTAATTACCTTGACCAGGACTGCAACGTGCAGAATGCTTTCTGAAAGATAATCCTTCCAAAGATTGCTGATGGCTGAGCCCTTTGAGAGAGAAATAGGATAATTACAGTTATATATTGGAAACCTTAATGTCTGATACTTATTGCCACAGGTCAGACTTTGTGTGAGGTGTAACTCAAAGGGCTTTATAAATTGACTGTCTTGTGGGAATGTGAGGGCTGCTTTCACTGACAGACATCTTAAAGAACATAAGTGTATGTGAAACTCACTGAAGCCATTGTCGGATGGAAGTGTGATAAATTATATCTGTAAAATTAATGTGTTAGTATTGATATAATTGTGTAAAGCTAGTTTGATTTTGAACTGGGTTGGCTGTCAGGAGGTCACATTTGATTAAATAACCTGGCACAGCCATGGGGAATCTTCTGATGTGCTCATATTACTAAGGCTCAGGAAGTAATTGATATATCTGAGATTGACACCACAGTCAGTAACTCAGATTTTTTTAAAAATGCTACTTTAACTAAAAAATGAGAAGCTAAAACTTCATATATTGTTTTGCTTGATTTCCTCTAGTGAGGTCTTACAAATAGTTTTTGCAGTAAAGTAGATTCTGTAGCTTTTTATAATTTCGTTTAGTGACTGTAGTCACTGCAGGTATTGGTTCTTATTTTCACAGGCCTGTTCTGCACAGAAATGTTCGCTACAATTGTCGAGTGATCTTTTTAAATAAGTAAGTAGTTCTTGATGTCTTTTGTGAGATAACACATTATCTTTTCAGACACCAGTTCAGCCTTCAAGTAAGATTCTTCAGTGCTACTTAGAATGATGGATTTATCTTCCTATTTGCTAATTTTGAAAGAGACAACTAAGGTTTCTCATGATCTATTTTTTCTTTTCTGATTTGTGGAAACTAAATTCCCACTGCTTTCTGGAAGACTTCCAAAAAAACCCTTGAGTCTGCAAGAAACTTTGAAAATGTTACATTATAATAGAAAAAAAAAAGTTGTTCTTAATCAGTGTTCATGTATAGGCTTGTTTGGCTGTACATCATGTGTTAACTCAGTTTTTTCTGTTTTGTTTTATTTAAGGAAGATTCTTCTGATCAGACCAAAAATATCACTGGCAAATGCAGGAAACTACAGGGAACTTAGATGGTTCACCCCATGGAGCAAAGCAAGGTATGCTGGCAACTCTAAGAATTGTGTTAAAAAACACAGCTTGCCGTTTGCAGCCACAGCAACAGGGTTGAAATATCCAGAGCAAATCCTCATTGGCTGCTACAGGGAGAGCAGCAGGACAGAGTCAGCCAAGCTACATGGTTGTAGGAAGCTTATTGAGCAGTCAAACTGAATTGTTGAGCTGGAAGAAAAAATGGGGCTGCTTGATCCTACAGAAAGTGTAAAGTGTCATTTTCCTGGTGTGTGCTTTCTAAGAACAGTCAGCTCAGGACTGGAAGGGGCTGTGTTTATGTCTTGATTGCTGCATCCCAGTACTGCACTGGCAAACACTGAAATGGATGAGCTCTGTCAGACCTTCAACGACTGCAGTGAATGAAAGGTGCCTTCCTTATGATGCTGCAGAACACGTCTGGCACTCATGTCTGATGCTGTGCACTCATCTTGTAGTCAGGGAATGTTTCCAGCTTGAGGGCCTCAGCAAAGCACTTCTGGTCCCTCCTCTGCGCCCCAGTTGGTTCTGAGCTGCTCGTGTAGTAGCCCTGCAAAAAGAGAAACTTCCTCCTGGCATTTGTCTTGCATGGTGTGTGCTCTTTGTTAGGTCTGCTTTCTAGCCAGCATGGGGCATTGCTTACCTTGCCTTTCTGAAGCACAGATGTTGCTATCTTAAAATGTTAGCATTTCTGATTAATTCCACAGAAAATATGAATTGTTTTTTCACTTTTTAAACACATACAGCCCTGTACAACTTCATGGTTTCTTTAACCAGTGTTAGAAGGTGAGATGAGAACCAGTTTTTATGCTGTGATTTATGTAATGATGTATTCACAATCTATAAACTTGATTTAGGCATGTGGAGGAATATTTTCTGCCCAGGATTATTCAGGAAGTGACTGGACAGGTAAGCTGTTTTTTTTTTTTTTTTGTTTGTTTGTTTGTTGTTGTTTTTTTGGTTTTTTTTTGTTTGTTTTTTTTAATTTAGCATCTTCCAGCTTCAGCAATTAAAAACTGTAGTCTCCAAAATTTTGCTGCCAGCCATGATGTGGATTCATATGTTTCAGGGTGGTTCTAAGTTGCATTAAATGGGAGCATAATTTAACATTATTTAAGTTAGTATGTGGCAGCAAAGCATGTAAATTTTAAATCTGCCCCAGTTATTTGTACATATGAACCTTGATTGCCATATTTTACACAATTTTGGTACTGAGTTTATCTGTGCTTGAGACTAGAATTGAGTATGTGTTTTTAAGTTAAAAAATTAAATTAAAAATCATTTAAACCGAATTAGTTCAGAAGCATCTAAAATTTATGTTAGTTCCCACTAAAGCATGAGTGTGATTTCTAGCAACAGGCAGTCTCTGTTTTGTAGATTGTTTAATTCCTGTCCTTAAGCAAAACACTGGATCTGAATACTACTGAAATTAAAACATGAAATTTCAATCAGTCCAGAAATTTGCATTTCAGAATTTATTTATTTATTTATTTTTAGTCTGACTTGGTATAAAATGAAAGAAGGTATAATGTGATTGATATTGTGTCACTAATTTCACATAAGTAAGCATTCAATTGTTATATTTTCTTAAGATTTGTAGTTAAGTTTTTGAATTGAACAGCTTATTCTACTGCATATGTGTAAGAATGTTCTTGTTTTTCCTCAGGAAACTGTTCCTTTCGGGGATGCAGTGCTAGCAACCAAAGATACCTGCCTAGGGGCAGAAATATGTGAAGAACTCTGGGCACCAAACAGGTAAAGGAGAAGAGGAAATAAATGTAATCTAAAACATACACTGGAGCTGCCTGAAATAAATGTTTGGAGAGATCTGCTTATTATTCTTCTGTGTAATTTATCTTTCAGAAAGTGCTAGTAAGATAAAATATAATTAGGAGCAATAAATACATCATGGGAAAGACCTCATTAGGCTAGGTGCAGGATGGCAAAGAAATGTTGGTTGTTAAAATAAATCAACTTGAAACAAGAAGGAAGGGGAGAAGTACCAAAAAGAAGCAGAATGAAAAGAGTGACCTAAGGAGATAAATGACAAGTAACTCTCGTGCTCACATTCCTGATACTTTTCCAAATCTCCAAGTTACATTAAATTCCTTGTAACTGCAGAAGATTGTGGTGTGTTGAAGATGTGATTTTTTTTTTTTTTTAGTATTTCTTTCTTATGACATTGGAAAAAGGAAAAAAAAGCAGTAAAATCTTCTCCTTGTGGTTCTGTTTTTGGATTTACTAAGAGACAAGGAAAATGGGAAAATGACTTTGCAGTGTATATCCATGTTGCCCTTTCAGACCAAGATTGTTATTCTCTCTTTCTTTGAGACCTGGAATTGTATTGAGTATAAGGCATTTTATTTAGAACAGACTGAGCAAAAGCCCTCCTGACCTCTGCAGCCACTGCTGGTCTTTGACAGAAGAGTTGGGCAATGCAAGAAAAGAGATATTTTTGAAAGCCCTATCCTTGTTTGAGCTAAGACATGCAGAAAACTGACAGTGACATAGATGTTTCTGTTTGTTAGTGATTTTTAATGACATTTTCAGTTTTCACAGCACAGTAGTGATTTATTTTTGTGCCTTTTGCCTTGGCAGCCCTCACATTGAGATGGGACTTGATGGTGTGGAAATTTTCACCAACTCTTCCGGGAGTCACCACGTGCTGCGGAAGGCTCACGCCCGGGTGGATCTGGTGAATTCTGCCACAGCAAAGGTGTGGAAAGTTCTGTTTGTTTGAAAAATGAGAAGACATTTATTATTTGGTCTGTAATCCTATCTAACAGTGATGGGAACAAAAATAAAGCAATGAGTGCACATTATACTGTGAAAAAGATGCTTTGTCATTGTAATTTAACATGCTTTCTTATATTTAACAGTATCTGCTTACTCCTCTGATATCCAAACACAGCTTCTGTCATCAGCTTCCTGCTTTTCCCAACCTCAATTTGAACTCAGAATTTCAATTTAGAAGTGCAGCTCTCTCTCTTTGGGTTGAGGGAATGACTTTTGCTACTAATAGAGACTCCTGTCAAGAGAGAATCCCAGCCATAAATCATTCTCAGTGTAAAGGGAGAGGAAATTTGTAAGAAGGGCAGGAGCAGAGAAACAACATTTTGATTTTTAATATCCTGTCAGGTGCTACATTCTGAACAGCTTTTTTTTTTTTTCTCTTCCCTGCATGTTTATTTCCCTGGCAGAATGGTGGAATATATATTTTAGCAAATCAGAAAGGCTGTGATGGTGATCGTCTGTATTATGATGGCTGTGCCATGATTTCCATGAATGGAGAAACTGTTGCACAAGGATCCCAGTTCTCACTCGATGATGTGGTATGTATTCACCCCATAGCTGCTAGGACACTTATGGTCAACACTTCCCAGACATTCCAGATCTAGGTCCACACCTCTAGACTAAAAAGGGTGTATTTTAATTATGCTATTCAACTAGATCTGAGTGTTTCCCTAGTCAGATTACCTACAGGAGCTCTCCTGCTTTTGTGAGGAAGGAAGAACTGTCACAGTGGAAGAACTTCAAGAAAACATTTTTGTATACAATCACCATGAGGAGGAGAGACCCTGTTAATTGAGATTCCCTTATTTAAAGGAAGAAAGGGCAAAAACTGCAATGTTCTAATTATGACCCAATTTTGTGGACACAAGGTTTCAAGGTTTTTTTCACTTTGATTTCAGAAAATAGTAGATTTGTCATCTAGCTTTCCTCAAGTTATGTGCAAGCTCGATCTCTTTCCCCAGTAATGTTTCTTGCCTTTTCCTTTGCCACAGCTGATGCTGAATCTTTTGCCAAGCATTATTTATCTGTTGGTGTAGAGTGATCTAATGTTGAAAGCCTTTCCACAGGAGGTGCTGGTTGCCACTCTGGACCTGGAGGATGTTCGAAGTTACAGAGCAGAGATTTCATCTCGTAACTTGGCGGTAAGAACTCTTTGTGTTTGTAAACTGTGCCAAGTTCGAATAGTTATTGGATGTAAGAAGTATTTGCATGTCTTGATTTTCACAGTAGCTTAGAGAGCTGATTTTTTTTAAACTATGTTAAAATTGGTGTCTTCTGAATTCTTCTGTACTATTACTTAGGCAAGTAAAGTGAATCCTTATCCCAGGATAAAAGTGAACTTTGCTCTGAGCTGTCCTGATGATTTAGCTGTTCCTACTTGTATGCCAATCCAGTGGAGACACCACAGTCCTGAGGAGGAGATCAGGTAATCAAATGCTGAATCTGTTGCTTGAAAATTATTTTGATTGAAACTCAAAGAACAGCATAAACATAAGATGTTGTTCAGATTTAAGTAAAGGAAATCTCTCATTGGAAGACCACAGTAAATATGTTGACTTGCTTAGATGTTATTCCCTAATCTTTTTAGAACAATCATGTTCTGTAATTTCAGCCTTGGACCTGCATGTTGGCTCTGGGACTATTTAAGGCGCAGCAAACAGGTAAGAACAACTGGGTTTGTTTTTCCTTGGCATACACAGCTACTTTTGTGCCACAGGAACAATCCAAATTGTTTTCCTGTGCTGCTGGTAACACAAACTGATGTTAGTCCAAGGTGCAGAGTTTGAATTTTTCACTGGTAGCTCAGTCAGACTTAAAAACTGTATTCCAAGTGTGACTTCAGTATGCTCTGTGCACCCTTCCCTTAGGAGTTGTGCTTTCTTGAGTGCAGCAGAGCAACATGAAGTAGTCATTCAGTGTAATAGTAAAGTATATATGAAAAATGTAATCCATTTTATTAGCATTTCTGTCTTACTAGAGGGCAAAGACAACTGGAATTTTTTCTCGCCAAAGGGTTTTACACTGACTACTTGTTTGATTATCCAGTTGATGAGAGTTTCAGAGGATTTGCTCTGGGTGGTTTGTTCTGTTTTTCCCCAGTAGAACATAAACCTTGAACAATATAAAGCCTTGAACAATGCCTGTCATTCTTCTATAGGAGTGTGTTTCTGAGTGGTACAATACGTATTTTTTTTCTAATTTTGCTATGTGGAATCTCTTCCTTGCTTTGTTTTTAAGGCAGGGTTTCTCCTACCTCTGAGTGGTGGAATTGACAGCTCTGCTACAGCTTGCATAGTGTATTCCATGTGTCACCAGGTTTGCCTGGCAGTCAAGAATGGCAGTAAGTAGGTCTATGTGTCTGGCCAGCTGTGTTTACTAATGGTTATGGATAAGTTAATATTAGTGGGGTGCAGTAGCTGCAAGAGCTTATTAATGGCAGACCCTTTTTGTGTTGTTCTAATGAAGTCCTTTGTATCTCTTCAGAAATTCCAGTGAAAATGTGTGTCCAGATTCAGAATCTCTGAATTGGCATAATAGTTTCCATTTTGTGTTTAAGAATTGGATGTGGAACTCAGACTAATTTTCTGTGTAGACTATTGTTCAAATGTCGGCTGATGTAGTCTTCAGTTTATTCTGAGAATTTTTCTCTTCTATTAAAAGCAGCACTACAAAGCATAGTTAGGAATGGTTTAAGTTCTTTAAGTTCTGGCTTTAAGCAGACTTCACGCTTTTAGCTAAGTCTTTGTACATACTGGATCATGTTTTCTATGAAAATTCTTCAGTAGATCAAAAGGATTTGAAATTTCTGTGCTCAAAATCAGTAATTCTTTTATTTGATAGATGAAAATTTTTTTGGGAAGTTAGATGTAGTTGTCTTATTTGTCATGGGCACTGTAAAGCTTAATTGGAATACAAAGGATGTACAAGATATTTGCATATCCTGCAAAGGGAGGAGCACAATAATTTCCACTCCTGTTCTGTTTCTTCTGCTCTGCCCTCAGATGCAGATGTGCTGGCTGATGCACGCAGGATTGTGAATGATGAGACCTACATCCCTGAGGATCCTCGGGAATTCTGCAAGCGTGTCTTCACCACGTGCTACATGGCTAGTGAGAACTCCTCCCAGGATACCTGCAACAGGGCCAAACTGCTGGCTGAGCAAATAGGCAGGTACAAGCTCAGAAGTGGTGGGAAAAAACATCATGTTCTGGCAAAGACTTGCATCTAAAACGTTCAAACTCAAGAAGGGGAGAAAAATAAGAGAGGAATAGGAGGTGGGTTAAGTAGGAATGCTACAGATATTACTAAAGTGTTAAAGTGAGGCAAAGGACATGGCATTTTGGAAACAGACTATGAAAAGTGTTATTCTTTCCTAAGTTTCTTCCTACCAGGTCTGGGATTTTAGCAGCTTTAAAACCTCATTTGATGGGTGGGTTTTTGGTGTTTTTTTCTATTTTATATAGTCATATTGTGCTGACTGAGTCACTTGTGCTTGAATTCTTCTCAGCTACCACATCAACCTGAACATAGATGCGGCTGTGAAAGCTGTTGTGGGGGTCTTCAGTGTGGTGACAGGCCGAACTCCCCGGTTTTCTGTCTATGGAGGGAGCAGCAGAGAGAGCCTGGCACTCCAGAATGTGCAGGTGTGTGTCCTGTAGGCTGAATCAGGTCACACTCTTCTGGTTCTGTGGGTTTTGGTTTGATTTTTTTGGTTTTCCAACCTAACCAGCAACTCTGCTTTAGTTCCAAGTGTTGGTTATCCTGTTTGATAGTTTCTGTAAATGTGAGGACTTGATCTTTCTTTCTCTGTTACTGGAGAAATCCAGCTGTTTGCTCTGGAAGCAAACATTGAATTCCTTGTCAGCTTTCTGGTAACAGGAGAGGTTTAAGTCACAGGGGAGTGTGGATATTTGCTTAACATCACCCACAATTGCTGCTGGAGCTGGAGGCTGGATCCCAGGTTGGTTTGGCATTGCTGCCATCCTTAGAAAAAGCTGAGTTTCAGAATGGGGACAAAAGCAAAGTAAACTTTTTACAAATGTTTTCTATTAGTTTAGAGGGATTTATTTACACAATAAAAAGATATGGTTTATCTGCATGCTTCATCCATCATGAATCCTTGTTAGTGCTCTCAGAGGTAGCAAATGGCAACTACTCCCCAGTTTGCAGCTGGCCAGGAGAAACTTCTTCAGTCTGTGGCAGTAGCAGATACTGAACCTGGATTTCCTGAGTGTGTTCAGCAATTTCTCCAAAAGACTATCCTTCTTGTAGTCATGCTTAGCCTGCCCGCATTTTGTTCTTTGTGAGCTTGTTTAGACAATTGATTAATAGAAGTGCCTGGGGAGAAATCACTCTGCTATGTAAATTTTGCTTTCCTTTTCATTTTGCTTTGCAGGCTAGAATAAGAATGGTCCTTGCCTACCTGTTTGCTCAGCTGACGCTGTGGGCTCGTGGGATGCCAGGGGGACTGCTGGTGCTGGGATCAGCCAATGTGGATGAAAGGTTGGTGAAAATTGGGAATCCAAACCCACATGGAACAGGTCACTGTAATTTCCTGCAACTCTACCAAATATCACTGTAGATTATGACTCAGAAGAGGTAACAACCTAAGAATGCTCTGGTAACAGTGAAATAAATGAAAATAGTTAAATCAGCTTGAATGGGAAATGGTGTATTTTTCAGAGGTTTAGCCCAAAGTATTGCTATAGCTTTCCCATAAAATGCTGTTGCCAGTAGAGCTTACTTGTGCATTCACTAGGCTAACTTCCCAATTTGTTGAATTTTCAATTACTGCATTAAGAATGAAGATGTGAACTTTGAGCTGAAAAAGCAGACCTTAAAATCTGGAGTACTGTTACTAGAGCTGGTATTTGAAGATTAAAGCAATCCCTGTAAGACTGTGGGAGTGGTAACCTCTAAAGCTGTGAGCTATGTGCTGGTTGTGTGGGTGTTTTGAGATTTATTGTTTTAATTAGTCAGCACAGTATTTTAATTGTTTTGCACATATTGGCTCAGCATGGGCAGTTTTGCAGTGCTTTATGATTGCTTAAAGTATCATCTTCTGGAAATTTCAGGGCTTTAGGAGAACCCTGCTGCAGTTAAACATGTTGCCCTTTAGGTATAAATATGTTACTAATCTGCAGTCTGTTTCTCCCTTTTTCATGCTACATGTAAATTCTCTATAGTGTCAAGGACTATAATGCTGCAGTTACATTATTATTAACTATTGCTGTATAAAATTTCCTGTTTTGCACAGTCTCCGTGGTTACTTGACCAAGTACGACTGCTCCAGTGCTGATATCAACCCCATTGGTGGCATCAGCAAGACTGATTTGAAGAACTTCATTCAGTACTGCATTGAAAATTTCCAGCTCACGGCCCTCAGGAGGTGAGCAGTGATTGAGTGACTGTTTGTTCATTCCCTGGAGGAACGGTCTGAGCCAGGTACTTCATTTTTGGGATGAAGTGCTGTTTTAACAAACCAACACTAATAAGACTGCATGGTATCCATGTTCTTCCTTTTTCCTCTCCCTCACAGTATCATGTCAGCTCCACCCACTGCAGAGTTGGAGCCACTGGTGGATGGACAAGTGGCTCAAACTGATGAGGTAATAATGGGCACTGCCTTTAAAATGCTTTAAGCCTTACAAATCTGGGGTTTGTCCCATAGGTGTTGTATGTAACCATGCTTACTGACAGGCATGTTATAAACATTCTTAAAGCTGCCAACAAGGCATTAGTTCCTCACACTTGCCCTGTGTTGACAATAGTTTCCAAAACAGCAAATTAACATTTTTGAATTATTTTAGATTTTTGGACACTTAGAAGGATGGGTGTTGTAAAATGCCATTTGTTTTATGGTTTTTTTAGTATCAAAAGAAAGTCAGGGCCTTGCTGCTATGAAAATGACTGGTGGCAAAGCACTCTTCTCCCCACATCCTTTCTTTGCTATACCTTTGGAAAGGAGAGGACTGATAAAACTACCTCTGTGACCTCCAATCTCCCAATTCAGAGAGATTGCAGTGGTTTTTTTTATTTCTGCTCATAGTATTACTATGTCTTTTTGACATTGACAATTTCATTTCGGTGTTTCTTTGATTTAACTGGGTTATTTTAATTGCTCCATGAAAGTATTCATTAAAATTTGCACAGTTAAGATTTTCTTTGACGTTCTGTGTGTCTGTTTTCAGGCAGATATGGGGATGACATATGCAGAGCTCTCAGTCTATGGGAAATTAAGGAAAATTGCAAAGGCTGGACCATACAGTATGTTCTGTAAGCTGATTAATATGTGGCAGGAAATTTGTACTCCAAGAGAGGTAATATACCAAATAGAAAAAAATATCAAATAGTTCAATGCTTTTGCCAAAATAAAGTATATTTGGAGAAAGGGTCCTTTTAACTGAAAGTAATAGTTTCATTATTTTGTGTTTAGAGATTATTTTACAGGTGCAGCAGAATATGCTGGAGAAGCTGGTCTGCATCTCTTAAATGGAGCTTGCTGTCTTGTGCTGCAAATTGTTAGAACAATTGTTAATTGGGTAATTTGAAAACAATTACTTTAGAATTATACCTCAGGGAAGATTTTTCTCTAAAATACAGATGACCAACCACTCTTGAAGCCTTTTGTTATGTGTTCTGAGACAAAAAATGGCTCTTGCTTTGAAAGAATATTTAGACTGTGTCAAGGTAGAAAACAGTCTCCAAAATACTGTGCTCGTCTCAATTTTTAAATTAAAATACTAAGCAAATTCATCTGGTTAAAAGCTACGTTCTTTGTACACCAGGTGGCATTCAAGGTTAAGCATTTCTTCAGGATGTATTCAGTCAACAGGCACAAAATGACCACCCTCACTCCTTCCTACCACGCTGAAAACTACAGTCCAGATGACAACCGCTTTGACCTGAGGCCTTTCCTCTACAACACCTCATGGTCCTGGCAGTTCAGGTGCATAGACAAAGAGGTAAATGCCTTCTGCTTCTGGAATGATTTTGTATTTAAATTAATCAAAGTGGGTCAAGCCTGGTTCCAGTGAATTTCCAGTAAAAGACAACTAACATTTAGGGTAGCAGTTATTACAGAAATAACTGGGATTGTTCTTTTCACATAACTGTGAGGTTAAATCCCCTGATTTCAGTGTAGGCTGTTTAGGTTCTTTCTTTGTCATACTGCTATGAAAACAAGAACAAGAAAAAATAAAAGATTTGGTGTACTGAGGACAGAAAGTAATAGGTGTACCCAGACTCATGAAGTCCTGTGCTAATGGGAGAAACAAGCTTTTGTAATTTGGTTTCAGTTCAGGACCTGTCTGAAAGGATCTGCTTAATTGCAGATCTTTACCTACATCAGCATGGGGAAAGCCAGTGTAAGAGGCAGCAATTCACTGTGAGTGCTTCTCCCATCTGCTTCTGCAACAATTCATTTTTTGAATCTCAAGCTAGCTGACTCACAAATTCATGTTTGCTCAAACACAGCAGCAGTAATGGTACCATGCTCAGTTTGAGCACTGAGATGGAGAGGGGCCCAGGCGATTATTGGAACCATGCTTAACTTTTTATAGTTTTTAGCCAGCCCTTCAAACGTATTTTTAATGCCTCTTTTATGGCACAAATTCTGGGGTGAAGAATTTTAGCACCTTGAAGTTTTTTCTGCCAGAGATTTTTTTTTCTGCCAGTTGCTTTTAAGAATATGTTTATACATGTAATAAAATACTAATTCCTTCACCTGTGAAATGCCAGACATGTTGTAATAGTATTTTACTACCTTGAAACCTGGGATAAAAGCTACCATGTGCAGAACTTTATTGTAAAGTATGTATAGTGGGGGATTTTTTACATCATATTGGACTTTTTTCCACTGAAGTCCAGGACAAAAGTTATTTTGGTCTCAGTGGGAGTCAGGCAAAATGTTTTTGTAGGGTCTGGACCAAAATGCCAAAATGTAATTATTTTATGCTTACAGTAAATGTGATTAAGATCTTTTAATGATGCAGATATTGTTAAATTCTCTAACTAGATTTGTATGCAGTTGTGCTCTGAAAGGGTAGTGGCCATTGCAGCTTATTCCTGGAAACCAGGAGGCAAGTTTGGGGAAGTTTTTATTGTGTAGATAAGAGTAACCTAAACTGATAACTCCTGCAGCTCTTTGCAAGACTGGAAAATAATAACTTACAGTGGTTTGAGTCAAATCTGCCCTATTCAAGAAAAGGAATACAGGAAGAGTTTCCTCTTACTGCAGGTGTTCAGCACAATTGTAATTCTGAAGAGAATCACTCTAGGACAGTGTCCCACTGATGATTCTGGTCCTGGGATTCAATCTGTGCTTAAGATTTTTCTGGCATAGTAACAGGACTGTGAAAATATGGCATAAACTTGACATAAAACCCACCTTTAGTAAGGTAATGCCAGGTTTTCCTGTAGGAGAGTAATGTTACAGCTCAAGCTCATTTGTGAATGGAAACAATTTGGAGTGCTAATGATAGAGTAATCTGTTGGATTTGTAGAAAGTACTTTTCTGCTTTGGATGTTTGTAGTGTAGTCAAGTCAGTTTAGTGCAAAATTCCCTTTGCATTTGCTACAGAAGGAACAGGGGTAAAAAGAATTTAAGATCATAGCATTTGCTGGGAATTACCAAATTTGCTCTTGGAGTCTTTATGCCATTCAGCTCTACCTGGCCGAAGGGGTTTGGAACAACCCTAGGAACTCTGGCAGCACTGTAGCTTCTGCCTTGGAGCTGTGTCTGAAGTAAAGGATTTGTGGTCAGAGCACAAATGCTAGGTGCCAAAATATTCACTGTGATTTTAATAGCTGCCATAATTCGAAGGAACTGTGATGCAGCTCAGAAGAAAGCTGGCACATCTACCTGCAAGTATGAGATATCTGCAGGCCATCTTCTGTTTTTTGCAGTGTTATACCACAAGATTAGCTGCATTTGGTCAAACCAAAAGATTTATCCACTTCATAAAAACCTGATCTTTGTGTGTCTCTTTTACAACCAGTAGGAGATGTTCATGGAAGAACCTATTTTTGCTACTGAATTGGTTTATTTTTTTACTTGCAGGTATCCAAGCTAGAAAAAGAGGAAGGAATTTCTGTAGTTGAAGATGTGGACTGACTTCCTGTCTTGTTTAACTGTGGTAATTAATTTGCCAAACAGAATGTTCAAAACTGGATTATACTGTGATAATGAGCAGGGGTGACCTACTTAACAGTTCCTGAGCTGACCGTTGTAATAAATTTTTTTAATTGACTCCCTATTTTACACACAATATACTTAAACTGTAGTTTGGCTAAGAGATCATTTATTAAGGATTTTCTTCAATTTCTTGAGTTAATTACATTAATTTAAAATATTTGGATAATCGTAAATAAACCCAGGATAGTCTTTTGTTTGGTTCTGATAATTTGGATATGACTTCTGAGTAACACCCAGCTGAATGTGTAAAATTTTAACAGTTCTGGCATGTGCCATTGAGGGGGAAAAACTCACCTTACTTTGAAATAAACTTGTAATTTTGTCATGCTAATTGACTCAGTTCTTACTCTGCATGTTTTTTTATTTACCTGGCACTGGCTTTGTAGACTGGTCCAGTGTTTTGAGTGGCCACAAAGTCAAACTTGGCAAGGTATTGGAAGCACGTCTGTCTTGAAGCAGATGGGAAATCTTCATGTTAGTGGGGTCAGATTTAGAATTCAGCTTCTTGTTTCGTTGAATATTGCAGAATGAAGTATAAAACCAGTGTCCTCTGAGCTCAATTAGAGCGTTACCCACATCCCACCTACAGTTTGCAAAAACTTAATTTTTAACTTCATGGAGCAATAAAAAAGGAGCAATAAAAAAGGATAGGCTTATTTCTTTGTCTAGTTCTATATTACAAAATTGTATAAAGACATGAAAGCCAATGTTATAAAGTGTCATTACTAATATCCTTTAAAACTGATTATTCTATTCTTTTAACCACATTAGCAACATAAGCAGAATCTGTAATTAAATTAAAAAGTTGTGTAAAGAGCTGAAAAGCCCGAACCACAGCGGCAAGTTCAACAATTTGAGGAGATCCTTCTATTATTTGGACATCTGATTCCTAAGCTTTAGTTGTTTGGTTCAACCAAGTTAGACTGATTTGTGATTTTTGCCAGATCCATCAGTAAAGAGAGTTATTGCATTTAAAGGTTCTTCTCTTAGTATAGGTTTCTCTCTAAAACTTAATTTTGCCTGCAATAAATTGTGAGCTGGGTAATAAACAGACCAAATACTGCATATATATTTATATATTTTATATATTTATAATGCATATTGCAAATCATCAGAATTTTGCATTGCCCAATCAAGATAATCTTTTTTCAATGGTAAATAGATAACTGCAAATTCTTGACCTGCTAAACTTAACAATCTTGTTCTGGCCTTAATTACAATTTGTGCTATCATCTCTAAAACTGTAAAAATAGTCTTTGGAAATCTGTAGGGAAGAAAAACCCCCATTCTATTATCAACAAAGGATCTCTCTCAGAAGGGTCCCATTGAAAGATGAAACCATAAAGTCACATTTTTTAAAGAAGCAAGTCCATGACCCGAGGAGGTCATGAAGCAACCTCCAGGAGTCCGGTGTCTTCTTGTGGATGATGAATACTGGTGAATTCCAGGGACTGTTTGTGGGTGGGATGTGATCTTGCTGTAATTGTTCCTTTACCAATTTTTTAAGGATATTTAATTTTTTCTCTGTTAAAGGCCATTGATCAATCCATATAGGATAATCAGTTTCCCAGTTCAGCTTTAAAGTGGCAGGTTTTGACATGGTTCCATCACAGGGCCACTTCCAGTTTTGCTCCCCATTGGGACAGGACGTCTCTCCCCCAGATGGTGAGAGGCTTCTGAACAACAAAAGGACACACTGTCACTGTCTTTCCTTCAGGACCTGTAATGTTAATCATAGCTGCACTTTGCAGACACTCAGTAGCACCTCCAGTCCCTGTGAGGGAACCTGAAGGAGTTCCTGAAAATCTGTGAGAAATTACAGTGACATCTGCATCAGTATCTGACATACCTATAATACAAATTGTTTTACCACAATGAGTCAGGCTACAAGTCAGTTTTGGTTGGCTGTGGTCCAAACATTGCACCCAAAAGACCTCAGGACCTGAGGTACCAAATGGCACAGACACAACTGAATTCTCTGGAAAGTTGTTTTGCTTTAGTGTATTCATGGGTAAAAGAAATGCAATAGCTATAGGTGTTTTTGGTAGAATTACCATAGGAATGTTGTGCAAGAGCTAAAATTACTAGCTCTTCATTACAATTTACTGAAACAACAACTGGAAGGACTGAAAGTCCCAAAATTTTGTTGATGGCTTTGCCTAGAATAAAAAAATCTTGTCTTTGTTGAAAAAAAAATTATAATTCCGGTAGAAATGCTTTCATAACAAAAATTATTTAAAAGGTGTGTCAGTTTTGAGGAGGCCGACTCGAACCTTGTACCTGAGGGTATTGAGCTGGGACCATTTGAGGAATGGTTGACTGAGGGATAAATGACTGGGGTACCAATACCATTTGACTGTAAGGAGGTACCACTACTTGTGTCAAAGCCTGGTGGTAATCCGCGCTCTTTTTTGAGTTTAATGACAAAGGTTTGTCATTGATATCAAATTGAGAGTGACAGTACTTAGCAAGATGCTTCCCTTTCCGACATTGAGGGCAAATAGAAAGTTGTTTAGATTGGATTGTTTTTGTAGGACAATCCTTTTTCATGTGTCCTGGTTTACCACAAGCAAAGCAATAAGCCTTTTTATCAGAGTCCAACTGTACAGTACCAACAGATTTTTCAAAAATTTTTGTGTTTCTAGGGCTTTTTTGACCTTTTCCATTTGTTATCCCAAATTTTCTCCCAAAGCTTTTGCCAAATTATCTCCCAATGTTTTTCCTAACTTTTCTTGAGATTCTGCAATCTGCTTTCCAAAAGCATTAACTTGCACATTAACAAGATGTTGTGGAGAGGTGAGCTTACTGCAAGCTGTTAGCATCTGTGTTACAGTTGGAGGCTGATCAGGTAAAGTTGAAACAATTGTTTTACATTCTTCTTATAAGTTCTTTGATATCATGGTGAGAAGGAGTTTTGTATTGTGGATTTACATCATTACGACAAAGGCAAGGAAGAGTTCATTTGAATCCAAATTTTTTCTCTAAAAAAAGCAGGGGATGCCCAAAGGAGGCTGTGAACCTGTGGGAAGCCCATGCTGGAGCAGGGTCCTGTGGAGAGGGGGAGCCCATGCTGGAGCAGAGTCCTGTGGAGAGGGGGAGCCCATGCTGGAGCAGGTATCCCGGTAGGACTTGTGGCACTGCAGGAAACCCACAATCGGTTGTTCCTGAAGAACTGCAGCCCGTGGGAAGGACTTGTGTTGGAAAAGTTTGTGTTCTCTGTGGGAGGGAAACCCCATGCTGAAGGAGGGGAAGGACTCATTGCCCTGAGGAGGAAGCAGTGGCAGAAGCAACAAAAACTGACCATAACACCATGCCCTGCCTCACTACACCACTGAAGGAGAGGGGTAGAAAATCAGGAATAAATTTAGCCCAGGAAGGAGGGAGGGCTGGGTTGTCGTTAGGACTTGCTTTATTTATCATTATCCTGTTATAATTGGTAATAAATTCAAATAATTTTGCTATGTAGATTCTGTTTTGCCTATGGTGGTATTCAGTGAGTGACCTCTCCCTGCCCTTATTTCATATTTTCTCTCCATATCCAGTTCAGGAGGGGAGTGTCATGGATAGAGTTTGTTAAAGTGGTTACTTAATACTGTTCTTAATACTGTACCAATGCTAGCTCACACTTATCTGTTTTCTATACATCTCAGGAGTTGGACCAGCTGTCCCCGGGGTTTAATGTTAAAGTTGATAAGTTGATGTAAAAGTTATGACTTACCTGTTTTATCTTCCTGTATTTTGAAACCCAGATCCTTGTAACCCTCTCCCTCGCGTCGGGTACTCCTGCCGCTGCTCCCCGAGGAGATTTCCGGGTGCCCAAGATGCCTAGCAGTGAGTGCATATTAAATACCATACCGTCAGAATTGACTAAATCTGAAATATCCCTAGAGAGCGAGCCCAGAACTACAAATTACCGGTGCCCATGGGTCGGGGACAGTTCCTGGTAGAAGAAGGAGGGCATAAAAGCATTCTGAGTTAGCCACTGTAACTTAGAAGAAACCTGAAGAGGATCACCCTCTAAGACTGCGAGCCGATCGGAGAGTCTCGGACGTGTTCCGAAGAAGGCGGAGACTTCCGACCCTGCCGGTAGCCGACAGGATCGAGGCCCTTCCTCCGTTCACCAGCTCGAGGGAGCAGCGGTGGCGTCGCGAACCCCGAGCCCCCTACCCCTTAAGCTGAAATCTCTTAATAAAGGCATATTTGATTGGAGCACAAGGTCTCCTAGGCCCATTTATTCCAACTGGGGGCTCGTCCGGGATTCGCCATGCCCACGAAGGACGAAGAGGACTGGCCATCCACTCCAGACTTCGGGGGACTTGCTGGCCACGCCCGGACGACGAGATCTCCTTAAGGGAGGAGCCAGCGAGAATACGGAGCGTCGGAGCGGTAAGCCCCTCCGGCGGCGGGACACGGGAGGCGTGCGAGTGTGAGTGAGACGGGGGCCGGCAGCTCGGACCCCCGAAGCGATTGGGGACCCCCTAGTACCGCAGTTCCGGACTCCCGCGAGGGGGCCGTCCGGGAACGGGGGGAAGCGAGTGGAGGCCCGAACAGGGCCCGGTGAAGCGCAAGAGGTGTCCCCCTTCGGGGTCAAATAAGAGGGTTCCCCTGAAAAAGGTTGTGGGGTGAAGGGAGGGATGTCCTAGGCCCCTCTAGGACCGAGCCCCACAGGAGGCGCGGGGAGGGAAGAGAGAGCGTGAGGGCTCCGATAGGGACTTGACCCGTGAAGGGGTTGCAGGGAGGGAGCGAGGACGCGAGTGCTTCCGTTAGGACCCGGCCTCTAGGTAGGGACCCGGCAGTGCCGGAAGGGGTGAGCGCTGCCCCGCTGGGACCGGGAGTCGGGTTTCCTGGAGAAGGGAGAGTTGAGGACCGGGGGAGGGAGTAGCCCGCCAGGACCCCGTTTCAAGGCTTTCCCGCCCTAGGTGTGACCGCTGGGACCCAGCAGGGACGCGCTGGGAGGTACCCTAGGTTTTTCCCTTTTTTTGTTGTTGTTCTCTTAGGGCAGTTTTCTCTCACAGGGGAGGCCCACTCCCTAAGAAGGAAAACTGCTATTAGGAGAGATCTCAGGAACTTTTGTTGGCAGGTTTGTGTTTAAAAAGATTGTAAGGTTGGTGTTGCCTGTCATTAGCTTTCATTTGGGTAGAGGCAAGGTACGTTTTTTTGTGTGTGTATAAAATGGGACAGTGTACCAGCATTAGGAGCACTCGGGAGAGAAGGAGAAGGAAGGAGAAAAGCATTCCCCCAAACAGCCCCCTTGGGAGAATGTTAGATATGTGGGATGAGGATGAGTTGACCCGAGGATTGGACAAGATTAGAATGGTTCAGCTGTGTGTAGAGGTATGGCCGCGACTGGGAATAGAGTGGCCGTGGTTTGGTTCAGAGGATGAGTGGATGTGCTCCCAATTAATACAGAGTTTGTACGATCAGACAGAGCGGAACGAGGAACAGCTTACTTATGCTGCATGTTGGGGAAAAGGGAGGCTTAGGAATAAGCCGGTTAGAGTTTGTAGACTAAAGGAAAAGAAGCGGGAGACTGGGGAGGAGAAAGAGGAAAATAGTAGACCTTGGGATCCTCTTGACCATCTGCCACCTCCCCTGTATCCGGTAACTCCCCCAGAGATCCGAAACCCTATTCCTTTACCCCCTCTGCCTAACCGAAACCCTATTCCCTTACCCCCTCTGCCTAACCTTGCCCCTGAGCTTAACCCACCTCATCGGCCCCTTGACTCCCAGACTTCTGTCCCTGTACCCTCTCCTCTTCCTCCAGAACCCCTTAACCCAACTCTATTACCCCTCAATCCTGCGACCCCTATTCCCCAGGTACGTACCCCTAACACGTCTGCCACACGCCGACCCAGTAGTCTTCCACATAACCCTGTGGCTAACCTCTCCCCGAGAATTACAGAACAGGAGGAACACTTAGAACATCCCTTAGCGAATATTGCCACTCCCCTATTTAGTTCACCCGCGCCAGGAGTAGTTCCCAGGCCCCCACCTCAGTGGGAAAGAAACCCCCATCAGGTGGAAGACCAGGTTGAAGTGGAAACCCCGCAGATAGAAAGTATAGAAATGGGTGGAGAGGATGGACCATATCGGAATACACGCTCTAGGGTTGGACAGGCTAGCCGGTTGTTTCCGTTGAGGGAGGTACCCATGGGAGGAATGGCGGGCGGAGTAGGGTACATTAATGCTCCCCTCACTTCCTCGGAGGTGAGAGGATTTAAAAAGGAGATGAACAATTTGATAGAGGACCCCGTGGGAGTCTCACAGCATGTGGACCAATTTTTAGGACCTAACATCTACACTTGGGGGGAGCTCAACTCGATCTTGAAGATATTGTTTAGCCCAGAGGAGGTCCGATTGGTTCGAGCAGCAGCCATAAGGATATGGGAGAGAGAGAATCAGGCGGGGATCCCTGGGGAGCGTAAGTTACCTTTAGCGGACCCAGGATGGAACCCTAACCGGCCCCAAGGGAGAAGGGATATGGAAGAGTATAGAACCTTGATTATAAGGGGAATGAAAGAAGCGGTACCGAAGGGGACTAACTCCAAATTGGCCTTCGACTGCTGCCAAGACAAAGAGGAAACCCCTGCCGCCTGGCTGGGAAGGTTGAAAAGGAATTTTCAACAGTATTCCAACATAGACCCTGAGAGCCAGGAAGGACAGGTGTTGCTCGAAGTACAGTTTGTATCGAAAGCATGGCCGGATATCCGTAGGAAATTAGAAAAGATGGACGATTGGCAAGAGAGGGATATGAATGAATTATTGAAGGAGGCTTTAAAGGTGTATTTAAGAAGAGAGGAAGAGAAGGCAAAGAGTAAGGCAAGGGTAATGGTGGCCATTGCAAGAGAGAGCCTGGAATCGGAGAAGGGAGCAGCAGTTAGACCGAAAAATGGTGTAGTTTCTGGTTATGCGAAGGGATTGAACAGGGATATCCCAACTCCCCAAGGGAAGCAGAAAGTAAGAAGGACTGAAGGGGCGAGATGTTTCTATTGTGGCGAGGTAGGCCATTTCAAGAGGAATTGCCCGAAGGCTTCTAGGGACGAGGCCATCATGCGGGAACAAGAAGCCTTGGAGAGAATTTTGCGGGGGGAGGATTAGGGGTGTCGGGGGCTCTTTGTTTTAGGGGACTATGTATTCCATCAATTAGAGCCCTTGATAACTTTAGAGGTAGGTCCCCCAACACCAAGAATTAGATTTCTAGTAGATACTGGTGCAGATAGATCAAGCATCAATATAATTCCATCAGGCGTAGAGGCGGGAGGAAAGAAGTGCGAGATTGTGGGAGCAGAAGGGAAGCCTTTCTTTGCGGTAGTATTAGAGGGGGTGTCAGTGAGTGGAAACTCTTGGACCAGACAAGTAGATTTAGTCTACTTGCCTGACCTAGACACCAACTTACTAGGCCGAGACCTACAAGTACAGCTGGGATTGGGAGTGATACCCCAAGAGGGAAGGATGGTAGTGAAGATGTTGTGGCTGACTGAGACAGACTCAAAGGATATTGATCCCAGAGTATGGGCGGAACCAGGGAAGTACGGGAGGCTAGACATCCCCCCTTTGAAGGCAGAAATTACTGAGGGACCGCCCATACAGGTTAAGCAATACCCTTTGTCGGCAGAAAGTCGGAAGGGACTAGAACCGATCATCCAATCATTAATGAAGGAGGGAGTCCTAGAAGTATGCATGTCCCCCCACAATACTCCCGTATTGGCGGTAAAGAAGGCTGGAGGAAAGTACCGTTTAGTACAAGATCTCCAGGAAGTAAATAAGAGAACTGTGGCCAAACACCCCACAGTCCCGGATCCTTATACTTTATTAAGCCGAATTCCTCCCAACCATGCCTGGTTTACCACAATTGATCTGAAAGACGCATTCTGGGCCTGCCCTTTGGCAGAAGAGAGCCGAGATTGGTTCGCATTCCATTGGGAAAGCCCAGATGGGAATCGACGCATGCAACTAAGGTGGACCAGGCTGCCCCAAGGGTACTGCGAATCACCCAATCTATTTGGGCAGGTATTAGAAAAGGTACTAGAGACCTTCACCCCAGAGGGAGACGTACAGATATTACAGTACGTAGATGACATCTTGGTCTCGGGGAAGGACGAGGGATCTGTCCGAAGCACTAGTTTGAAATTGTTAAATTATTTAGGAACTATTGGGCTGAAAGCATCAAAGGATAAACTTCAATTCGTTGAGCAGCAGGTGACATACCTCGGACATATAATTGGACCAGGATATAAACGATTGACACCAGAAAGGATCTCGGGTATAGTTAACATTTCGGCCCCAAAGACTAAAAGAGATGTCCGTAAAATCATAGGCCTATTTGGATACTGCAAATTTTGGATAGAGAATTATACCCAGAGAGTTAAATTTCTGTATGAAAAACTAGTGCTTCCAGATCCGGTAGGATGGACACAGAGAGATGACGAGAGGCTAGTCGAGTTGAAAAACGCATTGGTCACCGCTCCTGTCTTAGGGTTACCCGATTTGGAAAAGGAATTTCACCTGTTCATCAATGCAGATGAGGGAGTCACCTATGGAGTATTAGCACAAGAGTGGGCGGGATGTAAGAAGCCTGTGGCATATCTATCAAAAATTTTAGACCCAGTAGCCAGAGGCTGGCCAACCTGCTTGCAGGCGGTAGCGGCGGCGGCTATCCTGGGGGAGGAAGCCAAGAAACTGACATTCCATGGGAAGATAAAAATGCATTCCCCTCACGATATAAAGGCGATACTCTCCCAAGGGGCACATAAATGGCTCTCGCATTCACGAATTTTGAAATACGAGATCATGCTCATGGAGGCAGATAACTTAGAATTAGTAACAGCAAAATTGGTGAATCCTGCCCAGTTTTTATCCGGGGAGCCAGCCCCAGATGTAGAACACCTGTGCGTAGAGGCCGTAAGCTTACAGACGAAGGTGAGGATAGATCTAAAGGAAACACCCTTAAGTTACGGTGATGCTTATTTCTGCGACGGGTCGTCTAGAGTAGTAGAGGGAAAAAGGAAGTCGGGGTATGCGGTGGTGAAAGTGGCAGAGAATGGGAATATGGAGGTAGTAGAGAAGAAAAAATTGCCAGCATCGTGGTCCGCCCAAGTGTGTGAACTGTACGCATTGAAACGAGGGTTAGAACTGCTCGAGCATAAGAGTGGGACAATATACACGGATTCGAGGTATGCTTTCGGGGTGGCACATACGTTTGGAAAAATCTGGGAAGAGAGAGGTTATCTAAATTCAAAAGGGAAGGATTTAGCACACCGGGAACTGATAAAGGAGATCTTAGAAGCCTTGTTACTACCAGAGGAAGTTGCCATCGTGCATGTGAGGGGTCACCAGAGGGGAGACACGTTGGTCGCTAGGGGAAATCGAGCAGCAGACACAGCAGCTAAAGAGGCTGCCCAAGCCTGAGAAGAATCAGGGGGGATCTTTACATTAAAGGGAACCTCTACGAATGAGGAGGGAAGCCCCAAAGGGGGAGGGATGGTGCTCTTGGATGACCAGGATAAAAAGGCTATCCAAGAACTAGAGCTTCAACAAAATTCTAGAGGGGAATGGGAACTCCCGGATGGGAGGAAGTTTTTATGCAAGGCTCTAGCGAGAAACATCATAACTGAATTACACCGTCTCACCCATTGGGGGGTGCAAGGGCTCTGCGACCACTTTTTAAGAGAATATGTGTGTGCAGGGGTGTATGACATCGCAAAAGCGGTGACAAAAGGGTGCGTGGTATGCCAACGAGTAGATCAAAAAGTCATGAGGAAACCTTTGCCAGGTGGGGGAAAGCTGGCAGAAAGACCGTTCCAGAGAATCCAAATTGATTTCACAGATATGCCACTGGCAAGGGGGTTCAAACACTTACTAGTAATAGTAGACCACCTGACCCACTGGCCGGAGGCATTCCCCACCCGAAATGAGACATCGGGAACAGTGGTAAAAATATTATTAGAAGAGATTATTCCCAGGTACGGGATAATAAATACCATAGACTCAGACAGAGGCCCCCATTTTACAGCCAAGGTTTTGCAGGACATCATAAGGGCCTTAGGGGTCCATTGGAGGTTGCACACCCCATGGCACCCCCAAAGTTCAGGGCGAGTCGAAAGAATGAACAGAAGTATAAAGACCACTATTACTAAGCTAATGTTAGAGACGAAGATGGATTGGGTAAAATGCCTACCCCTTGCACTGCTAAGAATAAGAACGAGACCCAGGGCGGATGTAGGAGTGTCCCCATATGAAATGCTGTTTGGTTTACCATTCCTTATTTCTCCGTATAGTACGGGGCAGTACGTAGAAGGGGAAGAGGTCACCCAACAATACCTGAGAACAATAGTGGAGACCCTTGGAAAACTCCGGAAACGGGGGTATCTTCCCCAAACTCCCCCTCTAGAGGTGAATGTGCACAACATTAACCCCGGAGATTGGGTCCTAATAAAAACTTGGACACATACTCCCCTTACACCCCGATTTGAAGGACCATATCAAGTGCTGTTAACCACCCATACAGCGGTCTGGACACAGGAAAAGGGGTGGACCCATATTAACAGAGTGAAAGGACCTGTGACACCACCAGGAGGAGACCGAGATCCCAATGTTCCCACAGACACCTCTGCAGCCTGGACAGCTACACCGATCCAGGATTTGAAGATAAAACTAAGGAAAGTTCCCAGAAACTAACCCTGGTATCAGACTGTTCCCTGGATTGTTAACCTAGCAGGAAGTTATACCAGTTCTGTAAGAGTTCTGTTAATAAGTTATAGTTACGCGGTTACGTAGTATTATTATCTTTCGTCGGGCAGAGATCCGCTTAGAGAGTAAAATTTAGGATAAAGGGAAGGAAGGGAGGGTGCAGAACGAGGCCAGGAAAATGGGCACCCTGAGACAAAGAGGAGGCGGCTCAAAGGAGGCAAGACCGGGGGAGGCCAGAAGAGAGAGAAAGGCTCCTACCGGACTCCGGAGAGCGAGAGTTCTATCTCCGAGAAAGGTTGTGGTAGCAGTCGTTATGATCTTGAGCCTTGCAGGGGGCAAAGAAGTAGACCCCTGTGTAAAATGCTATCACCCCATATACGACGGAGAGAACGTGGAATCTCTAGTTCGGGTGCATACCAACCTGAGCCCCGTATGCTATAATAGTTCCCAATTGGATGTATGCCGGGAGGGAGGAAAAACTTATTGGATGACTAGAAACATTGCCTCTTTTAGGCAGAGACTCCTAGGGAACTGCCCTATGAAAGATACTTGGTTATGCTTTGAAAAGAAAGAAGAAGGAGTATCAAGTGGAATAGATACGATAAAAGAAAAGAGAGTCGAGATGGAGACTGGAAATAAAGACTGGGGAAGCCTGGGAGGGAAGAACCTATTTATAGACCTGATGGAGAGGATTAGCAAAGAATTGAACGTAACAGACTGTTGGATTTGTGGGGGTACACTAATGACAGACGTGTGGCCATGGGAAGGGGTGAGTTTGGGACCTAAAGAAGTATTAGAGGTACAGCAAATGAAAGAAGGTCAGAGTAAGTTAGAAAAGAGAAGGAAAGAGAAGTGGGAGTTGAAAGCAGAAGTTATCGGGGAAGAATGTATCTTGAGAACTGGAGAAAAATTTCATACCCCTGTAGGAAAATTGGCTTGTAAAAGATATCTGGTTACCAAGGGGACCCCCTTCTTCACTCGGTGGGTACCCCAAGAACCAAATAGATACTGGACTAGAAACAAAAAGGAGAGGGGATGCATTTACAACGAGAGGAGCAACCTTTATGAATGCGCAGAAGAGAGAGCAAATCCTTTCAAAGAAATAAGATCTATAGCTAAATTTTGGGATCTCCCTCATGAGGTTAAGGGAGAATTTTGGGAAGCCCCAGAAGATTTATTTTGGATTTGTGGGAGGGCGGCGTATACCCACCTTCCCGGAGATTGGAAGGGGAGTTGTACAGTAGGGGCCATAAAACCTAGCTTCTTTCTACTACCCAAGGGAGCGGGCCAAAATCTGGGAGTTTCTGTTTATGACGATCTAAAGAAACTAAATCGAAAGAAAAAGAGGAGTATGATTGAAGTAGGGGGCACCCAAAAGTGGAAGGGACAAGTGTGGACCCCAGATGAGATTATAAAGACCTATGGACCGGCCACCTGGGCCCAAGACGGATCATGGGGCTACCGGACTCCAATATACATGTTAAATAGGATCATCAGGTTGCAAGCAGTCCTGGAAACAGTATCTAACAGAACAGCTTTAGCCTTCGACTATGTCAGTGAGCAGTTATCTCAGACTCGAACAGTAGTCTACCAGATAAGATTGGCAGTAGACTACCTCCTGGCAGATGAAGGAGGGATCTGTGGCAAGTTTAACACCATGGAATGCTGTTTAGAAATCAATGACCGAAGTGAGGTAATCAGGAACATATCACAAGAAATAAGGAAGATTGCACGTGTAGGAACACAGGAATGGTCCTCTCTCTTAGAAACAGACTGGTGGGATAGCTTCTGGGGATGGAAAGGTGCGTGGTGGAAGAAAGTGGTTGTTATTGGGATAATGGGACTAGCGGGACTACTGTTTCTTCCTTGTATCATCCCCTGCTTAACCCGGTTGATTATATCAATAATCCAGTCCAGTCATTCGGTTCCCACAGAGAGTGCTAAAACCATGAAATTAGAAGATGCGGAAAGAAAAGAGGCCAGGAAACTGTATGCCAAATATAAGAAATGGGGAAAGCTATACGAAAGAGAACTAGATACAGTTGGTTGATGCGGGCTGAAGCCCAGTCAAAGAGAAAGAGGGGGGAGTTGTCATGGATAGAGTTTGTTAAAGTGGTTACTTAATACTGTTCTTAATACTGTACCAATGCTAGCTCACACTTATCTGTTTTCTATACATCTCAGGAGTTGGACCAGCTGTCCCCGGGGTTTAATGTTAAAGTTGATAAGTTGATGTAAAAATTATGACTTACCTGTTTTATCTTCCTGTATTTTGAAACCCAGATCCTTGTAACCCTCTCCCTCGCGTCGGGTACTCCTGCCGCTGCTCCCCGAGGAGATTTCCGGGTGCCCAAGATGCCTAGCAGTGAGTGCATATTAAATACCATACCGTCGGAATTGACTAAATCTGAAATATCCCTAGAGAGCGAGCCCAGAACTACAAATTACCGGTGCCCATGGGTCGGGGACAGTTCCTGGTAGAAGAAGGAGGGCATAAAAGCATTCCGAGTTAGCCACTGTAACTTAGAAGAAACCTGAAGAGGATCACCCTCTAAGACTGCGAGCCGATCGGAGAGTCTCGGACGTGTTCCGAAGAAGGCGGAGACTTCCGACCCTGCCGGTAGCCGACAGGATCGAGGCCCTTCCTCCGTTCGCCGGCTCGAGGGAGCAGCGGTGGCGTCGCGAACCCCGAGCCCCCTACCCCTTAAGCTGAAATCTCTCAATAAAGGCATATTTGATTGGAGCACAAGGTCTCCTAGGCCCATTTATTCCAGGGAGTGATGGAGCAGACCAGGTCAATCCGTTGCACAACCATTATGGTAAAGATATCATCAAAGAGTTTTTGTTTTTATCTTCAGCTGGGTCTTACCCTGACTTATTTGGAAGTCAGTGTTGCAGATGAAAGCAAAAGCTACCCCATTGCTATTTATCGAACATATATAAAATTATACATGTTCCTCTCAGAGTTAAATCAAGGTGGCCCTTAGAGACCAATCAACTTTTTGTCATTTGGCTGAATTTGACACATCATGACTATGAGCTTGTTGTTATCCCTACATACCACCAGCTGCCTGAAAGAGAGCTGGCCTATCACAACACCAGTGTCCACAGTGAACATTGCTCCCTGGTCCATGATTTTATTTGCAATTCAACTAGTTCTTACAATTAAGAGTCACCTTATAACAGTCTTGACTAGTAAATGTGTAAAATATTCACTGAAGAGCACCCTGTCTGGTAAACAACATGTAGCTTTCAATTAAAGGGCAAAGGACAGGTCTACTTTTACTTCCCAAGCTGAAATACTAAAATGAGGGATTGATAGACTCTTGTGTTCATCATTATGCTGCCACAGATCCCAGTATGCAGCAGAAAAGCGTTGGCAAATTGTCCTGACACCTCTTGAAATTGCAGCTGTATGAAACTGACCAGTGGAAGGGCGTGTGAAGGGGACTGTGAGAAAAGTGGGCAAGTAGCACAAGTGAAGCATCGTTTAACAGTGAAAGCAACACGAGTAAAGTTCACGGCTCCTTATGGAATGCCTAGGTGATTAAATACAAATTAAGTACTTTCTGCGACCAGGGATGTAAATGGTTATTTAGGACTGTGATATATGTGGGAAGCTGCCCTGAGGCACCCAGCTAGGAGCCTGCAACTAGCCTGAGGCAAAAAAGATGCAACTCCTTATCAGGGATGTATTTTTTAATCCACAAATGACGCGTGGGATGTGAAAACCCGACGCTATTCTCCCACACACCCCACCCGCTCCAGCAGCCAGGGGTGGGCGGGAAATGGCGCCCAGGGGGGCGAAGGCCGGGGCAGCGCCGCGTCCGGCGGGAGGAGCCCGGCGGGGCCGCAGATCCCGCTCTCCTTCGCAGCCGGTCACATGCGGCGGGCGGAGCCGTCCGGGGCGGGCCGAGCCCCGCTCCCGCCCCACCCCCGGTCCCCTCCCTCCCGGCCCGTCCTGCCCCATCGCAGCCCGGCGGCAGCGCGGTCGGTGGTGCCGATGGAGGCCGGCACTGAGGAGGAGCCGCTGCTGCCCCCGCGGCGCTGGCGGGCGGGCCGGGGGTTGTGGCGGGAGCGCGGCGGTGCCCGCTCGGCCGGCGAGGACGGTGAGTGCCCGGGGCGGGCGGTGCCCGGGGTGCTGGAGCGGGCGGAGCTCTCGCCTTTCCCGCAGAGCTGGGGCGCTCCCGGGAGCGGGAGGAGCGGGGGGGGGGGCAGGAAGCTCCCCGGGCTGCTGCGGGGCTCGGCGGGGCTCGGCCGCCCTGCCCCGGCTGCTCCCGGCAGCTCCGGCGGGGACGGCTCTGGGGGAGCCGCTAGCGCTGGGTTCAGGGGCGAGCCTTACACTGCTGCTACAGTCTCAGGCTTCTTTAGTTCCTTATGTAATTTTAGGGTTTTCCTCTAAAGTGCTGACAAGGTTTTCTCGAACCCGGTGGCTGTCGTAGGTCTGACATCTCAATTCCCCCAGGATGGAATCCTTTAGAGATCTCAGGTTCTCTCTTTTCGGGATATTGCATCACCTAAGGGAGTCTTCGCTTTTTGTTGCTCTTTCGTGCAGTTCCAGAAGTGCAGCGGGGTCTCGGATGGATTCTGTGTGCCCAAAGCGAGCAGTGCTTTAATCATCACTTGTGACTAAGTGTCACTTGCTGTGACTAAGAGTTGCAGAATAAGTTGGATATCCATGGTAGAATGCATGGATAAATTGCTATAGTAAACATTTTTGGCTAATTTCCCTGTTTTATTTTTATACTATGAACAGTCACTTAGATTCTGCCCTTCCAAAATCCTTGGCATCAACATTAGTGGCTTGCTGTGTGCTTCAAGTACCTAAAGCTTTTGCTGTCCTTGCAATCCTTTTAGCTAATGGTTCCTTTAAGCAACTTTTTTTTTTAAGCAACTAGTGTGAGATGTCATAAAAAAAAGAATGTCTTTACTGCGTGAACCTGGCTTGTCTCCTGTTTATGCTCAGATCTTTCTTGTGCCATGGTTCGTATCAGGATCACTAAAAACTGTGTTGCTGACACTCAGATAAAGGGTGACATTTAAAAACAGTTTGCAGTCTTTGTAGGAAATTGGTGCTGCTGAATCATGTGGAACATAAAATTGTCTGCGACTCTGATCAGTGGTGTTTTTGGCATTGCTTGGTGTGTGGAGGAGGGCACTGTGCTGCTGCTGGGATGGACTCTTTCCTGTTGTATCCCGGGTCGTGATTGCTGTCTCCTGGGTGGAGATGGTATGAAGTGCTCCTTGGGACTGTTCCCCTCTATGGGAAGGCTACACTAGCATATCTTTTTCATATCTGGAGTCCCCCTCAGTTTTTTATCTCCTTTTTTATTTTTCCTTCCTTATTTTGACCTTAACTACCCTTTTTTTCTCTTTTTGGCTTAATTGCCAGGTTAGTTCCTGAAAGGTCTTACTTCAAGTAAACACGAGTGGCTGCCCTTTATTTTTTATGTGTCTATCTTCACACAGACTTCTTAATTATGGGCTTTGAAAAGTGTCATAGTAACTAATTTAGTGGTATTTTATTTCAAATTGTGTTCTTTCACCCCTTGGTGTGTCTTGAGCTCTGATCTGTTTGGTATGGTAATAGTAACTCTCAGAATGAATTTAAAAAGCACTTAATTTAGTTCTCATATGACTGGAGATTCCTGTTGGTTTTGGAACAGGAATCTTGTTGGAGGAACAAGATCACTCTAGACCGCAGTATCTTTATTAAACAAAAACAAAAATTGCTATAATAGTAGTACCTGATTTTCCTGGCTTTGCTTGTCTGTACACTCTGTCAAAGAACAATTTGAATCTCAGTTATTTTGCCTGTTAGGACTTGTCTCTGTGTAGTTTTGCGATACTTCACTACAGTGTAATCTGGCTACTTAAACCTTTAACAAAACACAGAAAGGTGCATGATGTTTTTGATATTATTATTACTTATTTAATGTAATGCACAGTGCTGCTGAGAGTAGATGTGGCAGGAACTCTTTTCGTGTGTGTACAGTGCCCTTTGCGTGAGAATCATGATTGTGCGCCTTCTGTTAACTGATAAGGGGTTTTATCCAAAGTTTATTTATCCAAAATACAGCAAGTGATTTTTATTTATTTTTTACTTCATAGGTGCTGGAGCTGATAATGACCTTTATATAAACCAAGCCATAGTATTTATTGAAGATGCAATACAAGTAAGTAACAATTTTTTTGTTAGCTGTTATGCTTCCCATGCTGGATGTTTGTGACACACTCTACCAGTTTTTAAGTTCTTCTGTGTTCAGGCAACGTTTGTAAACCACCATCTCAATTCACAAAACAAAATCAGAATTCCAAATTCCTGTGGTATGCAAGTCTCAGTGAACTTCTGCCTAGGAGAAATATATTTTTCCCCACAAAGAAGTAATCTCTTTAAGGGTTTCAGAAGGCATGCTGTTTTGTGGAGTGATTTTCGTGGTGTTTTTTTTGTTTGTATATTTGTTTGGGTTGGTTTGATTGTGGGTGTTTTGCTAGTGACTAACCTACTGCTAAGAAAAACTATTTGAGCAAACCCTGTACTTTGCCTCTCAATCTGGCTACTTGCACATCTTAAGAGCTGGTAAAAGCTCAAGAGTTTAAGGCTGGCTTCAAGTGTGAAGCTGGAACTCTTCAGCTGAACTTGGTGCCTTTGGAAGTCTTGATTCCCTCTTTGTCTCTCCTTTACTGGCCATTACTGCAGGTTCCTAGATCCTGTGTTCTCCCAGGCAGAGGGAATGCTGAAGGGTAGTTCTTGAGCTCTCTTGCTGCATCTAGATGGCTTTTGGTTGGGAGGTTTCTGGGGGACAGATGTATTTAAGGTGTGGCCACCTTTCTGGAAGCATCCACTCAGCGGGGACAGAGTGACAACAGCCCAGGAGCTGTCACAGAGGAGGGACATATTTTGGGGATTCCTTAAGAATCACAGGCACTTCCTGATCTGGAAGCATATTTTATTCATAGATAAAGGTTGCAGTCTCTTCTATTCAGAATTAATTTGTTTGCATCTTATGACCTGTTGGAAGAGAAAGACAAAAGAAGATCCATGAGTGGAATGAATGTTGGAGAGGGGAGTTCAGTGGGTGGACCATTTTGGCGAGTACATAGAATAGTCAGCGAATTATTACAAATGCTGTTATTTGAAATGATGACAGTACTTGCTTGAGATGACTGGCACACAGTTTAAGTATCTGAGCAGCTCTGTGGTCTTGAGATAGCAGAACTTCTTTACAATCTTGCCCTTTTCATATATGTAGAGTACCTCTGTGGTCATGGGTGACCAGATACTTTAATAATTAATAATATGTACTAATTTGGTTAGCTTTGGTCACTTGATCTTTGCTTTTGAGACAGACTGAATGTAATGTTTGAATTAGCCTTTTTGCTTTCTGCCTTCAGTACCGATCTATAAATCACCGTGTGGACTCCAAATCCCTGTGGCTTTATCGATGGTACTATTCCAGGACTTGCCAGTGGTAAGAGCTTGGTTATTCTCTTTGCTTTTTTGTTTAGGAGTTAGTGTTCCTGAAAAACTACTCTTCCTCTTTCTTACTTGTTAGATAATTAGGTAATTGTGTTTTTACCTTTATAAGAACTTATCCTGGGAAGCAAGTAAGTTCTTACGACCACATGTGAACACGATAGATGTGGAAAGCAGAAAATTTTATGGAAGTATGATGACGTAGATGGGTCTTTGGAAACAGCCACAGGACTGTTGCATGAGTGGACTAATTAGCATGATTTAAAGCACTGTGCCTTTAGAGTTTTCAAAGTGTCTGTTTCTAAACATGTTGGATACCAGCAAGATTGTTTGCTGCTGTTAGTTTCAAAAGGACACCACCTCAGGTTATTTGGTGGTCAGCAGTTACATCTCCAGTGCAGGCAACAACATGCTAGTCAAGTGCTGCCTTGTGGTCTAACCCATTTGAGTGAAATATGGTATCATAAAGCTTGGTTTACTTCAAAGAAAATTGCTTTACTGTAAGTATTTTGTTATTATTTTGACTCATTTAGTGTCTGTTTTATGGGGTTTGTTTTGGGGTGGTGGTTTTTTGTACATTTTTTAAATGGTTTTGTTGGTTTTATTTTTGATTTAATCTCTGTCCAAACAGGATTTTGAGCTTAACCATTACTGTAATCTTGGCTTTGGCTTTCATTGAAGAGCCTTCCTCACTCACTGTTACGTCGGATGTGCGGTACCGCCTTCCCAGCTGGAATCCTCCCTGTGGCTTCACGGAGAGCATGGAGCTGCTCTGCTTCCTGGTGTTTGTGGTTGATGTGTCTGTGAAGGTGAGCATCTCCTTCATCTGGTACTGAATGAAGCAGGAGGTGTGTGGTAGAATTGTTTTTCAAATCTTGAGTTTGCAGGATAAAATTGCCTTTCTTTATCAGAGCCTCATTTCAGGAGAAATTAGCAAGTGTATATTTAAGACATTTATTCCATTTTTTTAAACCTAATTTTCCTAATTGAGTGAAATAAATTTTGCTGAGTGTGCAAGTATTTTGGCTTAGCTGCTTGTATTAGGCTATAAAATCAGGGTATATAATAAATATGTGTCAGTTCATTTACACAAAATAAAAGTTCTCAGAAACTGGCCTTTCTTTGGATACTTATTTCTGGAAAATCCCTTTTTTTGTTTATTAAGTGGAGAATTTTCTTGCATTCAAAGGATTTCTCTCATGTGGCCTTTGTGCACCTTTTACTTTTGCTGACCTTTATTTAGTTCTTGTAGAAAAAAATATCTCAACATATTTTTGTTTGGATTTTGGGGAGCTTTTTAAGAGCACTAATGTAAAATTGCAGATACTTGGAAAAAATTGGTGCTGACTTATTAGGGTATTGGATTTTATTATTAAAGTAAGTTATGATTATTCTTTTTTTTTTTTCCTTGTCCAGAGTTACTTAATTGGATGGAAAGAATTTTGGAAAAATAAATGGCTAATGGCATATATACTGACATTAATTGTTTCCCTTGCTGATTGGATTGTGTCACTGAGTTTTTTCTGCAAAGAGGTAAGAACAGCTTTACTTTGGTCTTTCATAGCTGGATAATTCGCTGAAGCACAGAAGAAGTTTGGTGTAATGTAGCTTAGCAAGGAATGTTGTTTGATTCTTAATGTAAATTTTGTGTTTGTTGGTAAAATTAAATAGCCCTCATTGCTTTAGTTTGCCAGCAGTTGAAGAGTGCAGGGAAAACTCATTGCCTGGCACCAATTTTGTTGTGCAATTGGAGAATTATATGCTTAACTTGACTGAATGGCAAAGCCTCTGTAGTAAAGTATAAGAAAAAGGTAATCAGGTAGTTTCACACCTGCTTTCCAACCTGAAGGTGTGCTGTGTTCAAAACAGTTGTGTCCTGAGAGGAGCATCAGGTTTGGAAATGGTTCTAGAAGTGCTATCCTTGATGTAATACTGCACTTTCCCAATTGGTTTTGTCTGCCACAGATTTACATTAAATTAGTTGTTGTGCATTTGCAATCCTTGTTAAGAAAACACTAACGTGGTAAAAATACTGGGAAGTGAGTGAGACACATGATCTTAAAATGCGAAATCTTTAGGTGTGATAGTGGAGAACAGGAGTCTCCCAACACAAAGCAGAAGGAGCAGTCAAACCGCTGGGATGGATGAACAAGAGCATTGAAATAAAGAAAGTGATTTTTATGGGTTTTTTTTTGCTGCTAAATGTGGCCCACAGAAGGCTGATCCTAAAATGCATGATGCTGAAACACTTGAAGTAGCAAATAAGTGACAGGAATAACTTGAAGGCTTGCAAATGTCTTGACTAAAAGAATCAAAAAGATTATTTACTGCAGTGTTGGGGGGAAAAAAAAAGCACTTACAGCTTGAGTCTTGTCAGAGACAGAAATTGCTAAGTAATTAGCAGGCCCTTTAGTTATAAAGCAGTCTGAAAATTGAAGTTAAGCACTTATTTTTAGAATATACATTTGTTTTTATGGAAAGTAGCTCTCTATTAATCCCTTTCTTGAAACGGAGCTTGGCAGAAAATACAAAATGCCATCTCTTGCAAGACTGTTACATCTACTGAGCAGTAAAGTTAGATTGTTTCCAATTAATGGCCTGATGAGACTATTGAAATGTCAATGTGTGTTTTTAAAGCAATCTCTCCTCATTTTAATGAGGTGTGGAATCTTTTTTGGTGTTTTATGAGCTCAGAAGAACAGAGCTCAGTTCTTTTTCTGTTCCACTGTTGGCTTAGTTGATGTGTGTATCCAGTGCTTTCTGACAAACTTGTGTTCAAAGTATTTGAGCTGCCAGTCTTGCAGGACTTAGTGTCTAATCTGTTGTTTTTTGCAGAGTGTGAGAATAAGAAGAATCCTTCGCCCGTTCTTTCTCCTCCAGAATTCTTCTATGATGAAGAAAACGTTAAAAAGTATCAACAGCACATTGCCTGAAATGATGAGGTGGGTTATAGCACAGAAAACATCCTTTCACAGGATGGCTGGTAGCAGGCAGGTTGTTATCCTTTGAGTTCTGGTGTGGGGCATCTGAGCAGCTTCCTCCTGGATCAGGTAGCGAAGTGTTCAGTGAGATCAGGTCACAGAGGGTCAAGATTGTGGTAACTTTTTGATTCCCCTTAGTCTGTACAGGATCTCTAGATTTTGACGTGACTGTGTGTGTGACATAGGTTTTTTAATGCTAGTTGAATGGGAGGTTTTGATTCTGCTTTTCTAAGCCCTTTTGTAAGGGAAGAACTGAGGCACATAAGTCTGATTTTTAGTTTGTATCAAAACTCACATCTCCTCCTGTAATCTCCATATAACTTCTTAAAAACACCCCTTGTTTTCTTTATATGGCATAATTTTACATTTTCAGCAGAGGATATTAAGAATAAGAAAGTTACTGTTAATACTTTGATATATTTGCTTTCCAACAGTGTTCTTCTACTACTGGCTGTTCACCTGTCTCTCTTCACCATGTTTGCCATGCTGCTCTTTGCTCGAACAAAGGTAATCAATTCTCTGGCTGTTTTGGTAGCTCTGGGTGCCTTTTTTCTGTGCTTGCACAGCTGCTTCTTGTCTAGTTTTATATTCAGACTAGTGAAACTTGTTTTCCCTGAAAAAGGTCATGTTGTCAGACGTGCTGAGATGAGTTTGAAGTCCATTTGGAGAGCTCTAACGTGTGTAGTATCATGTATGCAGGAGACTTCCTTATACATTTACCCAGTTTGATCCCTTGAGTTACTTTCTCTGCCTTTGTTGAAACCCTCTGTGCTGTTCTGTCTCCAAATCTCTTATCACTCTTTCATTTATATTATCGCTCATTTATTTTTTTTCTCTTCTCTATCTAGCTTTTTGCTAACTTTAGTTTCTTCTGTGTTTTCTCACCTTTCAATACTGGTATTCCTACCAGGCCATGCCCTGGTAGGTTTTTGCCTGTACTAGTTTTGGTTTCTGATCCCTTCGGGTTTTCCTCTCGTTTTTCTCTTCCTGCTTCTGAAAAGTAAAATTGAAATTTTGTGGTTAAAATAATTTTTGTGTTTTGGTAACCTTGATATGTTCCTTCTCTTCTAGACTTCCTGTATCTTAATTTATCACACTCAAATTATTTGGGGTTTTTTTCATTCTTACTTTTTAAGGCCTTCTGTAAATATATTGCTGTAAACACAGAAATTTCTTGCATACTTCTCCCAGTAATTTTGGTCTTGTCCTTAATCTCAGTTTTGCAGCTTCATTTCTGCTGTAATTTGCACTTGTGCCAGCTTCTAGTCTTCCTCATGATCTGCAAATTCCCTGAATTCCCATGATACAGAACCTTTGGAATTAGAAGCAGAGGCCTGTTTTCCCACTGTTAGTTGCCTTCTGGACCTTTGTATTATCTCTGTTTGTTGCATCTAATTTCAGCTATGAGCTTTCCCAGCAGATGTATATTTATAGCTTGTATATCTAAACCAATCACTTGTGTGTACATTGAGGCAAAAAATAACAAATTAGAGAGTGGACTTTGCTATTTTGGTGTGCTGCTCTGACATCCATACAAACTAATTTTATCTAACATGGCAAAATACTGCAGGCAAATTCTAAAAGTAGGTTTATTAATTAAATTCATGACTCTTTGCATTGTCTTGTGTATGTCCTCTAGGGTTACATATTCCAGTCTTTGCAGCAGATTCAAGAGCTGTTTGTCCTGTGCTGCCTGACTCATGTTTGTGTTGTTTGCACTCCGCATCTTTTTTTATCTGTCTCTTCTTGACCTCCAGAAGAAAAATATATGTGGAGGATTCAAGGATCCAAGATCAGCCTCCCAGTGTGTTTTTGATGAAGGTTCTGAGTCCCATACTGTCAGTTTGTGGCATGATTGTTCTTCCTGGGTCTGAGGTGCTAACAAGACATAACTTCATGTAGACCTTCCTGTTCTTGTGTTTTTTAATTGCTGTTAATAAGTGATGTGATTGCTCTGTATTCATGCACATTCTCTTAATTTTTATGTTTGGCTTCTGCTTTTTCCACAGGGTAGATTTGATTAAGATTTGATTTCTTGTGTGTAAGAAATTGATTGTTTGCTGATGTTAATTGTTAAAAAAAAAAATTTAAACTTTTTTCCCCCTTCCTGGTATTTCTCTTAACAATGAACACATCTTTGCCTAGGATAACCAGCAGGATAAGGAGTGGGTGGTGTATTTCCGGAACCTGCCGGATTCCCTGACGTCACTGCTGGTCCTGCTGACTACTGCAAATAATCCTGATGGTGAGCAGTCTTTCAGAAATAGCTCTTGTCTCTCTTTTTGAAGAACAACAGAGTAAGATTGCTCTGTTCAGACTACTGTAACCATTCTTTCAGCTGCTGGTTCTTAGTACAGCCAGAGGAAGGTTGTGTAAAGGTTTTTCATGCCTTTAGTAACTTGATTCTTACCTTTCTGTGGTGTAATTATGTATGCCACTCTAAAATCCAGCTGTATGAGAGCTTTTACCAATTACCAAAAGTTCATAGAGGTCTCTACTGTGCATCTGAAGCATTAAAATATTATTTCCTATTTTTGTTAAATTTGATACAGTGATGATACCTGCATATTCTAAGAATCGAGCATATTCAATCTTCTTCATTCTCTTCACTGTATTAGGTAAGTTACCTCTTGTCTTCAATGCACTTCAACTTTGATACTTGTGCATACCATCTACTGCGTTTTATTTTTCTGGGAAAGTTTAATCATGAATTTCTCACTTTTGTGATTCTTCCAGTTATTGCAAAGTGTCTGTGAGATCATTTTCATGGAAGGTACTTATGGTTTGGAATTTCTTGGTAACTTGTCACAGAGGAATGGATACATTACAGTATATTCAAACATTAAAAACATTTTGGAAATCAAACACAAGAAAATGAACCCTCTTTAAGTTTTACATTTGATTTACTGCGTACATTGAAACATCTTTGAGAAACAGATATTTTTCAGTAAATTTTACTGCCTCTTTTTCTCCAACAGGCAACTTGTTTTTGATGAATTTGCTCACAGCAATAATATACAACCAGTTTCGAGGGTATCTTCTGGTGAGTAAAGCAATCCTAATTTCTGTGTTCTGCCATAACCTTGAACCTTTGAAGAATTAAGTTTCATCTGTGTATTAAAGGAGCCCTCCCACTCTGGTTGCAGATATAGTTTTAAGGTACTAAATGTTCTTTGATGCAGATACTTTTCCCTTTATGTGGTGTTACAGCTTGATCCTCTCTGGTCACAAAATTACCTGCTTGCATATTTCCAAGTATGCTGTGGATTTGCAATTTTGAGTATTGTAGGGGAAAAAAAAGGCACTGTTGTATGACTGAACAAGGACAAGTGGCTGAATAACTTAAACTGTGTGAAGGAAATCTGCTGTTTATATAGCTGTTGTTGCAAATCATAGAATATTAAGGGATTGGAAGGGACCTTAGAGATCATTCATGGTCAGGGACACCTCCCACTAGACCAGGCCTTACCCAGACTGGTCCAGTAGCTTTTCTAGTAGAGTTCGAGAGAGAAGGTGAAATTTGTTGGATAATAAGCCCAAGGCACTATTACTCAGAATGAATGGCCCCCACCCTCTTGTGGCAGAGGAGTGTGTAAACAGACTGGATGCAGAAAGGATTTTTGGTAATCCTTTCTTCCTCCTCTGTTTCATCTCTTCTTTCTCAATTTTCCTCTTTCTTACATGATAGCATGACATAATCTGACTACTAATAAAGTAACTGAGTTTGAAAGTGATTACTGTAATTAAAAAAAAACATGAAAAAGCATAGCTCTGGATTTGTGCTTTTAGGCAAGAAGCTGGAGTAGGACAAGCTCTCTAACTCTTCTCTTTGCATGCTAGTATGAATTTCTGTGCATGCTTGAGCTTTGCTGTTGCCAGTGTCTCTGGAAGAGGCATATGCCTGTGCGCTCCAGAATTGAAAATAAACCATAACCTGCATGTTTACTTGAATTCCAGGGACTTGTTTTCTTACTTGCTTCCTTCCTCCTTGTACACAGAGTTCTTGGAAGGAGTGAGGCCTAGGGCACTCTCCTGTTCTGATCTCTAATCACAAATCTGGGATGTGTGCCCAAGGACCAGTATATTATTTAGCCATAGGACACAGTAGTGCCTGAAGTGTGAGTAAATTGTTTCCTCTGTGGTGTTTTTACTGCTCAGAAATCAGTTCAGTCCTCCCTCCTCAGGAGGCGGCTGGGAATCCGGGCTGCGTTTGAGGTGCTGTCTTCCCTGAAAGAGACTCCTGCTAGTGCTCAACAGTAAGTGAAGGATCTTGAAACAGTAGATTATCTAGGGGAAAAAAAAAAAAAAAAAAAAAAAAGTTTTGGTCATCTTGTTTTGTTTTAATATATTTACTGAGGTTCCATTCTTGAAAATGGCAGTTTGTTGTTCATCTCATTTATTTATTTTTTCTGTAACTGGATGTTCATAACACACTGTTTGTGACTCTTACAGGGTCTGTTTCCTTTTTTCCTACTTCTAATTTCATTTGCTTTTCAAAACAAGGAAGAGGCAGGAACACATTTGGAACAGCTCATTTTGCCATCTATGAAGTTATCTGTAGCAGGGCCCATTCTGTTTTCATTTAAATAGGTCCTGTGTCAGTGTTGGGGCCTTACTACAGGTGCTGCAGAAAGCTGAGATGGATTCTCGCTGCAAGCAAGCCATCATGAGAGTAAGAACTGTATTTTCTTAGCCTTTATGTTGGTGACTATCAATCCTGATTAGCAAATCCAGAGATCTGCTCTCTGTTGCAGCATTCCTTGGATCATAACAGAATAGTGGCAATACTACATGGGACTAAAATTTAAGTTAGTCAAAAGAGCTTGTGATCCCAGAGAGGGAAAATAGAAAATGCCAGACATGTCCTCCAGTCACTTGGCAGTGTTGTGTTAAAGCAGAGCAGTATTGAACCTTACTCAAACAGCTTGAATTACGTCTTTATTCCTAGATTTCCAAGGTAGTCTGAGGGGTTTTGGCAAACTTTGCAGATGTTCTTATTGTAGATGTTGATCTGAATGTTTCTCTTTCATGTGAAGTCACTCAAAATGTGCTCCTGTGACCAGCTGTCAGCTGCCCAATTCCAGAAACTCTTTGAAGAACTAGACAAAGATGCCATTAAGCAAGTATGTATGTGATCATAATTTATAAAGCATCAGAAGTTTTCTGGCCTTGTGCAAAAAGAAGTGAGAGTAATCTAGTATAAAGTGTATAAACAAACTTTGCAACATGTGAACACAAAAGTGTGATCACATGGCATTGATTTTTAAGTTTTTTGTGAGCAGCTTTTATAGCCACAGACAAAATTGCTCTGGGGACTTTTACAGCATTAGTTTGGGATTGCTAGGTGGTGTTAAATGTACAAAATACATCTTTGTTTATTCTATCAGCATTTGAAAGTGAGTTGTTCAGGCAAAATAGCTCAAAGTCTTTTTCCTCCAATCCCTGAATGACAAACAAAATGTGGATTCTCTCAGTGTTCAGATGAAAATGGGCAGAAAGCAGTTTTCTCCACTTGGAGAGAGAGAAAGAAAAAACAAAACACTAAATTATTTGAGGGTTAGGAAATGTTGTCTTCTATATTTGCATGTATCTAAGACTTCTGAATTAAATATTGGAAAATGGGGAAGGGATGTATACAAATAGTAGCTTGGTGTTTAGTTTATCTGCTTGGGGCATGGGAGAGAGGTTGGATTATCTTCCTTCTTTGCCATTCCCTTATGTTGTGCCATAATCAGAAATGGTCTCTTGCTGTTAAATAGCCACAGCTGGAAAACATTTTCTTGATGAAATGTCAAAATTAGCCTGTGGCCCTGAAGATTTGCTTTGAAACTGTCTGGGGTTTTTTTAATTGAAATGGGGTGTGTTTTTAAAATTATTGTATTATTTTAAAAATGCTTATGCTTTGTGACTCAGCAAATCCTTTGTGTTCTTTTCAGCACCCTCCCAGTCCAGAGTACCAATTCCATTTTATGCAGAAAATGCAGTTTGCCTTTGGCCATCCCTACTTTGGCTACTTGGGGAATGTGATAGCCCTGGCAAACATTATTTCTATTTGTGTAAGTAAAGGTTTTTTTGTTGTGGGGCAGTGGTTTTCTTTCTTTTTCTTTCTGTCATTATTTTTTTGGTTTTTCTCTGCTACAAAATTAATTTCTGCCTTTGTTCTTTAATTTTCTTTAAAGAACTGCTTTTTCTAGTAGTTGGGTTTTTGGCATGTTTTAGTCATGTGAAGTGTTAAGAGGGAATACTTGCAGTTAAAATGTATTTTGAGCTGCTTGAAAAGGTCTATGCAAAACATGAAAGACTGTTCTTGTGCTTAAAAATCTGTTTAATGTAGCAGTAAAACAGTAGATTGATAAAATATTTTTTGTTTAAGGTGGTTTTGGTGATGGATGCAGATAAGCAGCCGTCTGAAAGAGATGACTTCTTCCTGGGGGTAAGATGCAACAATATTACGTGCAGTTATTGCTGTTCCCTGAGATGCCAGGAATTCTAATGGTTGTTTTTCTTTTGGGGGGTGAAGGCTATCAACTGCTTCTTCATCCTGTACTATCTGCTGGAAATGTTGCTGAAAATTTTAGCAATGGGCTTGAAAAGATACTTGTCATACCCAAGCAATAGATTTGATGGACTTCTGACTGTAATTTTGCTGGTAAGTGCTTTGTTAGATTACACATTCTTAGATTTGTTGGCTAGGGATGTTAGAGAACTACAAAGCTGGTGGGATTGCTTTTTTTCAACACTGATCTTCTGAGCTGAGCAACATGAGCCAGTGTTGTGAGTTTCTGTGGCTGGAAAGTTTATATGGTGGCACATAGTTCTCTTAGGGTCTGTGTTCTGAAGATAGGCTTATATAAATCCATGGAAAAGGTGCTTTTCTGATAAGAAACCTTTTAAATTTTATTTGGAAAAAAATTCAGCTCCTGGAAAAATTACATGAGGCATTTTGTTTCATAGTTTAAAACCACTTTTCTCTTTAAATTTAAAAAAAATTGTTGGACTATTATAATAATTATCAGGTCAAAACCTGACACCCCTGTGGCAGATGAGGTCAAATTCATGGTTAATGGTATTCACTGTATATCCTTTTATGAGTTACTATTGGATGCTCTATGTACATTTGGTCAGTTTGGAGAATAACTAAGCAAATATGACAATTCAGAGCTTTAAAGTGAATTGAATTAGTGGCTTAAAGCTCTTGAAAATGTTTCTTGTCAAGAAGCTTACATAATGTCTGGAACACAGATTTATAAAGTAAAGTTTTGACTTTTTTGTTTTGGTTTTGTTTTGTTTTTTCTTTCTTAACTGAAGATTCTGGAGATTGCAACTTTTGCTGTGTATGGATTTCCTCACCCTGGCTGGTGAGTAACCTCTGTGACCTGCTGTCCTTTGCTCAGTGGCTGGGGTGGATCAGGGGACCACACACATTGTCATGTATACATATATTGTCATGATGCTGTGATTGTCAGCCCAGTCTTTAATTTACCAAATTTGGTAGAATTTCGCACCCTTGTAGTCACTAGAGGCCATGCAATATGGATAAGTGAAATAATTTTTTTTTCCTAGTGTTTTAGAGTTCTGTGTAGCTCTTCTGAGATGGATGCATTTGTTTAAATTTTAATCTGATTTAAAATAATATCTTGGCAGGTGTGTGCTTACCAGGGGTGTAGGAGTGGGAATTTGGTACTGCATAGACAACCTAATGTTTCAGTATCAGGTTGTCCATAAATCCAGTTATATGAACTCCCAAACAGCTGATGAAACCTCTTCAACCGTGTATGTAGATTGAAGGCTGAGGTTTTTCTCATGCTATAAAATGTAGTAAGAAAATTCCCATGGACTTAACACTTTTTGTTGGTATTGTAATAGCAAGCAGGGTTTTTTTTTATTTTCTTAAGTTCAAACAGCTTTTGGATAACTATCCTGATTTCTTTTTTGTTGTTAAAAACATAAAAATCATTGCTTAAGATTTGAAAACTGTCTCCACAAGAAGAGAGGAAAGCAAAGGAATTCTGGAAGATTTCCTGAATCTTCACAAGTGATACATAACACATTCTGTTACTTTGTGTCTTCATACAAGCTCACACTTAAGACACTGGCACTCCCTGATTTTTCAGGATATTTTTTTATGTTGCCGTCAAGAAGTTCTCTTAATTTACACTAGAATATCTGAAGAGAATTAAACAAGTCAGACCTTATGGTTTTAGAAGGGGTTATATTTGAATATTATTCCTATCACCTTGAAGTGATAGTTGCCAGAAGAGTAATTGCTACAGACTAATTTTGTTAATTATTGATGTTATCATTATGTTTGTGTTTAATTCTGCCCTTTAATTCTTAAATGTAGGCAATTGCTTGCTCTATCATCTTGGAGCACCAGTAATTCTTGTTAGGTCTTTGTGTCAGTCACTGCAAGCAGGTTACAACCCAGATGAGTCACTCTGAGTCCTGATGTGTGCTGCTGTCACCTCCACAGACCAAGCAACTGCCACCTTCACAGCAGGACAATGATGTTGCTGTTGTCTAGACTGTGCCTTCTGTGCAGTGTTATCTTAAATAATTTCTTTCATTATTGGGGATGAATATATTGGAGGTACAAATCACAATTTAGCATTAGTGTTACCAAGTCATTGGCAGCTTTAGATCCCCACCACCTATCCTCTTTTCCACCCAAGAAGCATTCAGCATGCTCATGTAAAAGCCAGAATTCAGGCCTGGGTTTTGAAGTTATGCCCATGTCCCATGGAATGTTAACACATAAGGAAGAAGGTTGACAAGACAGTCCTTTAACCTAGTGCTGTTTTCAAAGCCCTTCTTCAGCCAGGCATGCCCTGAAGGATTAATGCTCATCTTTGTGCTAGTTCCTGAAGTATCTCCCTCTAGCAGTCCTTCTGATGCACTTTGTTTTCTGAAAGGACCCTCTTTGGTGCCTCCTCCCCAGCAGAAGGCACAAACGTGCACTTCAAAGAGCTCTCTGTACATATTTAAGAGCCCAGGCTAAAGGGATTCCTTCCTTCAGTTATTAGTTTACTATAGCTTAGATTCCTGCTAAGTAAATCCATGTATTTACCTGTAGCCCAGTAGATTTAACTGTATTGTTCTGTCATGGGCTGTTCCTCTGATTTGTGACTTTTTCCGCCCTTCGTAGGAGGCCTGAGTTCATGGGCTTGTTGTCCCTGTGGGATATGGTGCGGCTGGTGAACATGTTAATTGTCTTCAGGTTCCTGCGGATTATCCCCAACATGAAGGTGATTGCTCTTCCCTCCACAACTTGTGTTTCTTTGTTGGTCAAGCTATAAATTTTGTTAGAGCCTTTCAGGGTAGGTTGCAATTCTCTTGCACATGAGTGGAATAGCTCAGCTCTAACTGTCCTGACTTTTGCACAGCCCCTCACAGAATCACTTACTCTTGCCTGCTCCCTCACCAGAGAAAACCAGCTCAAATTCTCTTGATGTGATTCTTTGTCCTTGTAGTAAAAATTTGATATGGATCGGAAAGGTGATGAATGTCATTGGTACAAAATTCTGCTCTGTTTTAGTTCATGGCTTTGGTTGTTACTACGCTGCTGGATCTGGTGAAAAACTTAAGAGCCTTTGCAGGAATCCTTGTGGTAAGTAAGATGCAAGATTGTAATTTCCTTTGTTATAGTCTAATAAGTGTATGTCACCAACGAAGTTAACAGAGTTAAGGTTCTTGTACAGTCACCATGAGAAGTAACATTTCACCTTAACCTGCCAGTTCTTCTCCAGGGCCTGTCTTGGAAAGATGCAATAAACTGCTGGTTTGTGATGGCCAGCACACAGTGGCAGTGCCTCCTTTAGGAGGAGTATCTTTAAAAGATTAATTAAAACTTCCTTTGAGTGTCTGCCTCAGCTTGGGTAGTGTGGATTCAAATTAAAAATTAATCCATGCTAAAAGTAGACCAGTTTCCCTTACCCTGTTTTCCATATGTGAAATTAAATAGCAAAACAAATATAAAATTGTTTTTGGCTGAGAAGGTCTTGAGATGGCATGTTTGGACATGATTTTTTAAGAACCTCTGCCATCCTGTTTTAGGTGTGCCTGTGTAGAACATAGACTCAACAAATGCGATTAAAGGGTGGATCACTATGTATGATGTCCATTACATAAATTCTCCCAACTCTTGAGTTTCTGGCTTTGCAACCAAGTCTTCCTGGTAGGGCAAAGAAGTGCCTGGGTAGGTTTGGTTTTGCTGTTGTTCTTGAGTTTTTGTAGGGTACCTTAATTTGAATGGTTAAAGATCAATGATTTGTTGTTCTAGTCTATATACCTAGTGTGCAATTTACCCAGAATGTCTATTTTTGTCATTAATAATCTCTGCTTTTATCTGTAGAGGATAGGCCTTAAATTGGCTTGTGTTGCACTTCGAAATAAAGATATTGGTTGGGAAAAATCTAAGGTGCTAAAAATCTTGTTGTGCTGTACAAGTCACACTTCTGAGACAAGTCTGCCACAGTGTTTGCCTCTTCCATTAATTCAATTTGCTTTTACCTGAGATTACATGGAACCTCTCACTGAGCTTCTGCTGTAGTAAAATCTCCATGCCAACTGATGCAAAATATATTTCCTAATGTTAGCCTGGAACACATATGCAGATAAAATAATGTAACTGATTAGTTAATTTCTCAGGTAGTGAGTGTTTTAAATATATCTTTTTTCAAAGAATAAAATTAATTTTATTGCCAAGCCAGATACCCCGTCTTCTGGCAGGCTGTGAAATGTCAGCTTCAGCTTACTCCAGTGATGTTTAAAATTTGTAGGCCAGGGCAGCTCTTTTCTATTCCTTCCAGGTTTCCCATTCTCGGGTTTGTTTTGTAGCAAAATACAAAAAACCCCAAAAACAAACAAACAAACAAAAAAACCTCACACCAGACTTTTTGTTTGAAGACTCAGCTTGCTTCAAGCTTTCCTGGGATAAATGGCTCCTTCTCAGAGAAGCAAAGCAAAACTGTGGGTTATTTCTAAAACAATCTTTTTAGGATAAAAATTGCAATATCACCTAGGCAACTGCTAAAGACTGAAAAGTGTCTTTTTAAAAAGAAGTTTGCCTTTCTAACAATTAGAAGACAGAAGTTCCCAAATCCTTTGTGTTATTCAAAACTTTATTTTTAGACTAATTAGCATTTTTAAGGAAGTTGCTGATGGAATATAAAATAATGACATAGTTTTGTCTTTAGTAAGGTAAGCTTACTAAAAGTTTATTTTCATTGACTCTAGCAGAAAACTCCTCAGATATTTGGGTTGTTCTTTGTAAATACTGGTACTGAGCTTTGGTTTTAAGTTGCTATTCTGCTATTTTTATAGTTAAATATCAGCATTCTGCAACAGAGAAGTAAAATAGATGGTAAAATTATTTAATGCATTTTAATAACTGAAAATTAGGTAGAATATTAAAAAGTAAGAGCCAGCAGTTGAGAAGTATTTTCACTTTAAAAGCTTCAGGCACTGTTCTTGATGCAATTACCTCAACTGTGGTACTAATATAAATTCTGTGTTAATTGCATTTTGCCTTCTTATTTTGTGACAGAAATATTCAAAGCTAATAGTTGGTTGTGTTCCTTCCAGGTGGTTTTCTATGCATTTGCTATAACTGGCATAATGCTATTTAAGGGTGCTGTTGTTCCCTTGGGAAATACCAGGTAAGATTCTAAACTTCACTGCTCAGAAAGAATCTGTTTTTCAAAAGCATTTGCACCTTTTTACCTCTGAGCTGTTTGTGGTTGGTTTTGTTGGTTTTTTTTTTCCTTTCATTCTTGGAGCCACCCTACTTTTACTGTTAAATCACACAGCTTCGTTATCTGTTACTCCTGTTTCTTCTTGCTGCATTGAAATTGCAGGAATGCTTGTCTGTAGCTTGGAATTTTACCCTGCTTTATCTGAAATATGTTTTTGAACTGTTTCACTTGTTTTCTGCCTGTATGAGATAATCTAACTTTCTACAAGGGGCTCAGAAGAATTCTAAAGCAAAGTTTACAGGGAGCTGTGCTCACATCAGCCTGTAATCTCTTGCAGTGCTGTCAACACCACACATGACAATGGCACTCTGCAGTGTGGGACCTATGAACAGCTGGAATATTGGCCCAACAACTTTGATGACTTTGCTGTGAGTCTGATCATGGATTAAATCCCTCCTTCTTCCCCTCTCTCACCACAGATCTAAACCTCATTTTCTGAGGTTTAGATCTGTGGTACAGCCACTTAAATGCTGTTCTGCTCCTGTTATTTAGGCAGCAGTGGTGACCCTCTGGGATGTGATGGTGGTGAACAACTGGCAAGTCTTTTTGGATGCATTTTCAAGATATTCAAGTCCGTAAGTACTCGAATATCTGTAGTAATACTGAAGAAGTCCCATATAAATCCAGCTTATAATGTACTTGAGCAAGAAGTATACACATAGCACAGTTCCTACCATCTGCTTAGAACGGTGCTGCTTACCTTTCTTTTGGACCAATTCCAATATATAGGAAATAAATCTAATGCTTCTGTATTTTCTATGTGGATGAACAATTCTTTCTTGACTTAAAACCTTGGACATATCTTTCATTTGTATTTACTGACTTCATGGGGAATGTTTGAATGAACTGGATAGCGCCTAGGTTGAGATGTTCCAGTGACCCTTGGTTAGTTAACCCAGGGAGTGAGTCTGTTCAGCTAACTTAATGAAAAGTAAACATTTTTTATTTTTAATTTTTTTTATTCTGGCCCCCTTTTCCATTAAGAAAGTAGTAGTATTATATTTCAATAAAAAAAAGTGATTTCATGGTGCTCTGCTCAGGCTGAGGTTATTTATTGCCTCCTTTATGTATTGTCTGTTCATATGATCTGCAGGTGGGCAAAGATATATTTTGTAGCCTGGTGGTTGATCTCCTCTGTCATCTGGGTTAATCTCTTCGTGGCTTTACTTCTGGAGGTAAGGAAGTGTGTTTATTTGGTGTGAGATCCTGAAAATGGGTTCTAATTTGTGCAGAAAATGAAAAGAACCCAGAAAACTTTATGTTGGGTTTGTGTGTGTGTTTACTTTACCTTTCTTGCTGCCCTATGTCCGAGGAGCTGAGGAATTGTTTTCTTTTTCCTAGAGAATTGTATGTTTTGTTTGCAATTTTGTCACAAAACTGGTTGTGTCTCATTGGGTATGTACAATTTCATTGTAACACTCTCCTTATTATAAAGATGAGATATACTTAAAGTATTATAAAATTGCTTGTCTCTTATACATTACCATTTCAATTCAGCATTAGTTATTCAAGCTTCAGGCTTTTTTGCATTTTAATTTGTCAGCAAATGAAGTGAGCAATTTAAATTTAAGATTTTTATTTTATTTGGTTCTCCTGTGTTTCTTCCCACCCCAATTTGAATTACCACCATTGTTCAGTGCTACTCTAGAGAATTGAATTTTACGTATTTTCTAGAGATAATATTCTAGAGTTTTTCAGAGAAACTGTGGGAGTGCAGTTGCCTGAGCAATGCCATGAAGAATGTGTGGTTCTGCTAGTTACTCATGGCATTCCTGGCATACTCATGCTCATTCCTGCAAATCCAAATTTCTAATGGAGAAGGGAATGCTAATCATAACCACCTCCTCCAGGTTCACCATTGTAGACTTCTTCTGTAGATAGTGGAGGGAACTGAGAGCCTGTAGAGGGCACTTCACCCCATCTCAAACCATGTGAAAGTTTCTTTTGGAGGTGTTCTTGACATTGCTGAGTGTACTGAGAATTAAAATTTACTACAGTAGGAAGAGGGGCAAACTTTTGGTCTAGAACATCTTCTACCTGCTTGTTTCTGCAGGGCTGTGGCCAAATGTTGCTGTCAGAGCCAAGATGCAGCATTCCATAGCAGGAGAGCAGGATGACGCTATTTTTCTATTTTTCTCTTTTTTTTTTTTTTTTTTTTTTTTTTTTTGGGTGGTTTTTTTGGTCTTTTTTTTTTTTTTTTTTTTTTTTTTTTTTTTTTTTTTTTTTTTTTTTGACTGAGCTGTGTGCATACTCCCTAGATATTCAGCTGTCAGAGTTATACAAAATGGGTAAGGGAACATGGCAAAACCTGGATTAGCAGTATGTTTATATGTTGTTGGGTTTTTAAAGATTAAGAAATTCAAATCAGGTGAAATCTTCTGGGTAGTTCACATGGTTGTCTTGGGGAGGCAGTCCTAGCTAGGAGCTGAAGCAGGGCTGTCTTCTGCTCTGCTCTTCTGTCAGTTTGTGATGAGAAAGTTATTTCATTGCTGAACAAAGGCCTGAGTAAAGTAGTGACCTGCAGCAAGTAAATAAGCTGATGCCTAAATGAATCAGTTTTCTCAGTGTAAAATCAAACCTCACTGCCCCCCCCCAAACCTTATCTCCAAACATAGTGATCAGATATAACCTCTTTTCTGGTGCTATCAGAAGAAGCCTTTATATCTTTTGCTGTTCCTTTTACATTTCAGAACTTTATTCACAAGTGGGACCGTCGCTGCCAGCGAGAGTCTCTTTCAGATATTGAATACCAGAGGACAGTTGAACTCATGTTCAGGTGAGTTGGGCTGGACTTGATAATCAATGTAGGGTTTTTTTCTTTATCTGTTTTAAAGAATGTGTGCTGGCTGCAAGGTGTCTTCTGTTTCCTCCCTCTGAAGCAAACTGTTTCATCTGTTAGTTGGAGAAATACAGCAAGTGCTTTAGTTAGGCCTGCTTTAAGCTGACTTGGTAGCCTAAACTTTATATACTTTGTGCTCATGGTAGGATGGGAGACGAGGTGCTGGGGGTGAGGGGAACAACTGCAGAGGGAGGAAAAAACAAGGGAAAGAAGAAAAGGGAAGATGAGGGAAGTGATGCATGTTCTTGGCTTATTATGAAATTGTGGGTGGTGAGTTAATACTTGATGGTCGTGCATTAGTGGAGCTTGTGGTGCATGTTGGATACTCAATAGTAGCATTGGGAGCATGTTCTCATTTGGGAGTTTTGTTCAGGAAAACAAATCCACTGACCTTCAGTTGTATTGTACTGTGTGCAGGAAATTGCTTCCCTGCTTCTTATGGGAAAACAGCTGCTGGTTTCCATGACACATCTGTAGAGGATGGATCACTTGCAACTAGATGCATCTTTAGGGAGCATCAGCTTATTGTAATTTTAATTCCTTGTTTCATTCCTGAAACAAGCACACGTTTAATCTCTGTATGAGCATTGCAAAAACAAATGCTGGGAAGCTCCCTTTGGCTGCCCCTAACAACTCATGCTTTTTCTTTGTAGAGATGTTTTGGAAGAACCTACAGAGGAGGAGTTGATGGAAAAACTGCACCAGCACCCACACCTGCACTTATGTAGGTGACTGGTGGGAAGGACTGATTTATTTAGACCTCTGTTTTCTTGAGGTTGTCAGCTGGAAGAAACTGAATGGATTTTCTGTGAGATGCTGTTAGGAGAGGGACTTGTAGGACACTACGTGAGGTTTTGCTTGGGAATTCTCTGAAGAAAGGTTTTTTTATTTTGGGTTCATATCTTTTTTTGAAAAAGATTTGAATCCTGCTAACTTGATTTTAAGTTGCAATTTTAGGAGTATTGCAGCTGTTATTTTTATAGGGTGTTGATATCAGTTTTATTTACTTTTTTTAATAGGGAAAGTCTCTTTAAAATGACAGTGCACTTTAAAACATGAACTTTATAACCACTAAGCCTACTACTTTTTTCATCACAAGAAGATGAAGCTGCCTTTTTTGGCAGGCGAGTGTGGCAAGGGCTGTGCCCTGCAATTCATGAATGGATTAGGCAGGACCAGAACAAAATCCTTAATCTTCTTGTACTGAGAGCTGTATCGCTGTTTTTATTGTAATGTGACACCAGCATATCTTAGCAAATTTTCAGGAGTTAATCATGTTGGAGCACAATCAATTCCAGCTTAGTAACAGGGACTGCCTGCTTTGCACATCCTCTGTTTTTCTTTGCTTTCCATGGGGATATTCATGTTAGCTGTGCCATTCAGGTCACTGAGAGCAGTTAGAGCCTGGACTGGAGCAATTGCACTCATGGTTTTCAATGTGGTAAAACTAAGCTCTCTTTCAGAGACAATATTCTCATGTTGCTCTTTACTGAACCTCTTCCTTTTACTTTCTTCCAAGTCCTGTTCTACACTGTGTTGTATTCCATGAAAAAGCTAAGGGGAATCAGCTTTGGCTGGAATGTTGTACCATGATCACTGGAGTCGCCCACTCAAAGGGGGAAGGGGGAAAAATGTTGAATGGGATAAATAGGATAATCAAAGTGCTTAACAGTTGAAATTTTAATTTGAACCTGTGGGAATTGAAGGTGCTCAACCAGTATTGCAGGATCACATTATTTTATGGCTTAATAACCACATGCTGTGTACCACTAACTTTCACCAGGGTAAAACTTTTTGGGTAAATAAGTTTCTCAACAAATCCAAAGTGGAGGATTCACAGTAAGCTGTGTCCACATGCTTTTTTGTTATCCCTTAGTGTTCCTCTAAAAAGGGATTTGTGCTTGAATCTCTTGCCACATAACTAGTAAACTGCTATGAAGAATAGAGTCTACCACAAATACTGTTTTTATATGTAAAAATGAAACTGCCCTTATGGGCAATGCCTTCTCATTGAGACACTTTTCACCAAAATAGACATTATTGTGGTCATCTCTGTATTGACAAAAGCTTGGGGGAGGTAATTAGCTACTATTTATAAGCCTTGATTCTTTTTCTAGTTAAAAAATGTTTTACAGAAGTGCCAAGCAGTCATCCTCTGCACCTTTCCTTATCTTTTTTCATCATTTGCCATTTTTCTCTGTCCTGCATGAAAGAGAGCAAAATATCCAGGATGATGGTGCTGATTTTTTTTTTTTTTTGAGGTCAAAACCATATTTTTGCCTTGTTGTCTCGCTGCTCAGAAATTACTTAATGATCCTTGTCTGTTTCTTTACCTTTCTGCTTGTATTTCCTTTGTGCTGTGGAGCAAAATATATTGTAGCTTTCATATGTGTAGGACAAATGTGAGCTGAGTTCTGAGCTACTCCTGCAGTTTTTCTTTGCTGCTGTAATCCTGCCTCTTAAGCCATGCCCTTGTCTGTGTGCAGTCTCTTGTCTCTGTTCCAGATTAAGGCACCCAGTAACTCACTTGCACTCTTTCAGTGGCATCATCATGCTTATTTTCAGTCATGCATTTAAACCACTCAACATGGCAAGCTGATAAAGGCATCAGCACATGGTTTTCCTAGTTTTGAGTTTGTTCTGTTCAGTATGGCTTCATGTCAGGATGGTCCCATTCCTTCTAGCGTGATGTATAGTCACTGCCACCAATGTATTGGGACTTATTACACAGTAGTTAAACACTCTTATTTTACCTTTTTATTGAAAAAAACATTATTTTTGTTTTCCACTTTTCTGAATACTTGAAGTAGCTTTGCCTTGCCAAAAAGAAAGTGTCCGGTTCTTATCAGCCTACAGGTTTATTATTTTTCCTGGCCTCTTAAGGTTCTATGGGGTTTTGTGGTTGATTTTTTTTTGTTTGTTTTTTTTTGCCATTACATTGCAACATCACACTACAATCTACCAAAGCAACACAAATCGGTGTGGGATTACCATTAACATCACAACTGTCTCCATTATGCCACCTTTACATCTGGACAAATGTGGAGAATGCGTTCTGAAGGGAATAGGCTGTCTTGCTCTTGTTTCACACTTGTGTAATTGACTGAAAGTGTAACTAGAATTTAATACAAAATTGTGCTACCTAATGTCACTTCAACTGGAAGATGTAAATGACCACAAATCTTATGCAATAAATCATGGAAATTAATGTATGTCATTAGGTAAAATTTGAGGTTTGCATTATTAAAAAAAGTTTTTTCTTCTTAAACCATGAAAATAATTGGGGTGTTGAAATTATTCTTGTGGTTTGTTTTTGCCTTTCTCTTGCTACTGATTTCTGCAGTGCTGGACATTTATGTTCCCATCGTTTTTGCCTCTTAAAGGCTGGGCCCATGGAGGAGGTTATGTGCAAGTGGGATATAAGTGCTTGGTTTCAAAATGCAGACCTAAAGGACACTGCTGTGTTATTTTCCAATTCTGGAGGCACATAGCATCCTCTGTAGGTACTTGGCACACCCAGTTTTAAGGTGAAACCTCATTGGAACAGAGCGTTGATGGTTTTGAGCAGGTTGATTTTCATTTGCATTTCCATTTCTACACACCAGGTATTCCTTCTTCTCTCTTTTCCTCAAGAGACTGGTGGAAAAGCATTCTCATAGCATTTCAGCTGGGGCAGATTGCGCATGTAATTTAGCAGAGTCCATGGTATTCTTTGGTGGCATGTTCTGGTTTAGAAGATGGTGGGGTTTTATTAAGGACAGAACAAAATCTGTTCTGGAACAGGGTGATGTCTCTGGCAATGATTGTTGCAGATGCTTAGGTGGAACATGTGAAAACCAAAGCAAAGAGAAGATCATCTTGTGTTATTAAATCAGAATCAGATTTTTCTAGCTTCTGAAGGAAGACCTTAATCACCTAATTAGGGCTAATTTGAGATTCCTCATGTATTTTTTTTTCCTTCTTGATTTGCTATGAATTTTTATTGCTTAAAGATTTAGGAGTGGAGGGAGAGGAAGGATTCAACTGAAATGTTCTTGATTCTTTTAGTAATAATACAGAAATACAGTGATGAACCTTACAGGCACACTCAGCTATGAGCTTGACACATTTTGGGGAACATTGCTTTGCATCCTTCCAACACTTCTTAAAGTGCAGAAAAAAATAAAAACAAATAAAAGGACATAGCTAGAAGAAAAAAGAGGGCCTATAGGAAAATGGTGCAGGGTATAGATTAATTACCTTCACCTCGTGTTTCAGAGCTATGTCTTACCATGATAGATGGTTTATCTTTTCACCTGCATGTATAACAGGAGTAATACAGGGTGTTACCCCAGCTTTTGTAGATTAACATTGTGCTTTCATCAGATCCAGTCATTCCAGTGCTCTGTCTTGGGGTTTTATTGAAAACAAAATAAAAATAGCTGTTTGACTATATTGTCTATGTAGGTATTAATGATTTTTTCCTTCCACAAGATTTTTGTCTAATTAAAAGTGTATATAACTCTTGGGAGCTTTCCAGAAATCAGCTGGTTTTGACTTAATCTGAAGTTGTTATAAACATGCAGAACCATTTGTTTTCTGAATTCCAGGTAGGAATAAATTGCGGTTCAAGGGTGGAGGGATAAAATTGGCTTTGTAGTCCATCTCTAAGCAATACACTCTATTTGACACTGTTTCAAAATCACCTTGATAAACTGGGGGAAAGCACCAAAATTAGTGAAGTAAAATTTGAGATAAATATGCACTGTTACAATTTACCAATACATGGCAGGGAAAAAGTAGTATTAGGAGACAAATACTATGGAGCTGATTGTGTACTGCAAATTGAATGAGCTAACAGCATCTGAAAGAGATCAAAAGATAATTGCTTTGCAGTAATTTGTAATAGTACTTCCCTTTGTATCTCTCTCTGTCCATTTTGGGCCCTGCATTTTAAAATAAATAGCTGGGGGAAAGTGTTCATTACAAGACAATAACAGAGGTCTTATGACATATGAAAGGTGTGAGTTTAGAAGAACTTTAGAGTAAAGAATTTGTTCAGATCAACAAGAGACAGGCAAATACTTTTAAAAACAGTACTCAAATATGTAAATGGCTGAGAGGAGTGAAGTGTTGATGCTATGTAATCGCTGTGTGCTGGATTTGAGGCTGCTCCCTAGCTCTGAGCACTGTATCTGGGAGGGAGCAGACTCTTCTTTGTTCAAGAGCTGTTTCAGGAGGGATTTGACAGTCACCTGCTACAGCTTTGGATATTTGTGAAGCTGCCCCGTGGTGGTGGCTCAGCTGCTCCCTGAGATCCTGTCCCGCCCACCTCTCTCTGCTTTCACTGGGAAGAATTCCTGTGGCTGTAACAAACCTAGCTTTTGTTGTTACAGCGTGTTCTGCTGGATCCAGCTAATGGCTTACAAATGTTTACAGTATGCAAGTGTTGTACAAAGAGGGATAGCAAAAGCAATATTTTGCTCCTTCAGCTTCCCATTATACACAGGAAGGTGAGCTTGAGTTGTGTGTGCTGTCTTGCTGATACTTGACCTTCCACTAGCTCCCCATAGTTCTCCATGCAATTCACTCTGCTGGGTTCCCTTTAATCTCATTTCTAAATCCTTCAGCTTTTTCGGCAAGAGGGCATTTGTTGCCCTTCTCCCAGTTTGTGTTGGCTCACTGACAAGCCAAGTAGGTCGGATAGCTTCATTTTTCCCTTGATGAGGACACTTAGTTCGGGCATTCTGCTCTGCCTGCTACCACATGTCACAAAATGCATGACATTCATACCTCTCACACTTCAGCTTTTCTTTCAAACTTGGCTTGGTGAGTGAATTCAAAAGTTAATACCAGGGGACTGATGCAGCATAAATCCTAGGAACAACTAGAAAACCTTACAAAAAGCAAAGATGTAGTAATTAACCTTAATATTACAGAACCTTACCTTACCAAAGGTAATGATGATTAAAAATTAATTTTGTTAATTGAAATAGGTCTGATGTTTCCCTGGATCCAAGGCAGAGTAGAATCTGAAGCCTTTCTTGATTTCTTTTCTGCACCTTCCAGACATACAATCTCTTTTTTTAAAAGATAAAATAGATCATGAAGTATCTAAGTGATGAAGATAAGGTCCTGGGAAGTCTATTTCTTATTCAGGAATAAACACCATATCTTCAGACTTCCTTAATCTTAAAGTTCATATTTAATTATGAACTAAAAACCTCTTCTATATTTGTAGAGCTACAATTTTACCAGCATAAAGTGAAAGAAGATGGTCAGAAAAAAAAACAAACCCTCAAGACTGAGCTGGCGTTTTTCAAATACTAAATACATGGGGATATGTGCAGCAAGCCACTGGAAGAGCCACCTATCATTATGTCCCACAGAGACTATGAGAAGAACTTCAACACTGTATAAAATGGAGTCACAAGGCATAATAAATGCTTTTCAAAAGTATCTTACTTAACTAAAATTGTTGCGGTCCTCGAGGAAAAACTGTGGTGTGCATTAACCTCTGTCATCTATGAACTTGTTTGCCCAAGGAAGCAAAAGGATATTTTTGTCATAAACAATGTATGTTACCCACTATAAGAGAAAACCTAAATATTGCTTTTGATGTGGAATTCCAGCCATTGATGTTTATTTGCGTTATTTTCTTATCTAGTCCTATACTTAAATTTTTCCGCAGTAATTGTATGAAAGAATGGTTCACTGATGCTGAATTTCTTAACTGTACGCCAGAGGCAATTGTAGCTTGTCCTTTAATGCTAGAAATTCCTTGTAACAGTGTCAGTCATCTTTTTCCCATTAACCAGTGGAGCAGGTGTTGTCTTTGTTCTGTGCAGAGACTTTCATGGACCCCATCACTGCAGTGAGTGCCTCCCAAGCACTCTTCTGAAAACATCCTGCTGGGATAGGAAAATATTGCTATCCTTATTTTGTAGATGATCAGCTGAGATATTTGGTGATCTGCCCACAGCTGAGCTTGAAATCCATGGGAGAGTTAAGAATAAAACCTGCAGTCCCTCCTCACTGCCTTTGCTAACACACAATGCTGCCTTTTTTTTTTTTTTTTTTTGCACCAGCTGTGAGCTTCAGTTGCATGTTTAGAAGATGATGTTGACTTTTCCACATTAATTGGTTTATAATTTTGTTGCTGCCTATTCTTGTATATAACTTTTTTATCTTGCTTAAAAGTTAAAAAAAATCCTGGAACCTCTAAACTTCTAAATCTACTTATTTCCTATCTTATCCAAAGAGGAGGGAGGACTATTGCTGGTTTGCCATCTTATTTATAAATATTTAGTAGGGATGAGCTGAGGCTGGTACATGTGCTGGAAGTTTGGTAAGTGTAAGTGAACTGATAGATTCTAGTTATTAAGTCACTACTTCAGCTGTACAAACTAGAGGAAAAATACATGATGACCATCCTAAGCAACAGCTTCAGCCTTCTGTCAGACCTGAAACACACTTCAAAAATGCTTTTAGCCTCATCTTCCTTTGTACTTCTTCTATTTTGTTCCTGGAGGTGAGTAAACAGTCTTTTTCAGCTCTAGTGTGTGTTTGCAGCATCATACTGAATGTGGAAAACTACCCAGAAGGCCAATTGCCCTGCACAGTCTCATTGGCAAAGGATCATGAGCATTTAAGAGGGTGGAGATTCATGTCAAAATAGAAAATTGAGTGCATTTTTAAGAGCAAGTTCTGCTGTGAAGCAGGTGTGTGAAATGCGACCTCTAATACAACCACAGGTTGCTGGGCTGGATGCAGAAATTACAATTGAATTGTAAGGACTGTGTTACACATTAGGCAAGACCAGAAGGGATTTTGATTTTTATGCTTAAAATTAGGGTTATTGTGTAGGTTTCTGGCTAGAAGCAGACTGGATTTGTTAGCTCCCAGGAAAGAACTGCTGTTTTGTGTCTGCTGCAAAACTAACACTATAGCATTGAGCTGGGTGGTAGTGGTGTAACAATGGCCTTGTACAAGGAGCATCCTTCTAAGGTGAGCTGGGTAGCCAGTCTGGCCCCTACTGTGTTATTATGTTAGGTCTCCTTGCCTTTAGGAGTGAATTGGTTCCTCACATGACGTGCTGAGCTGCTGACAGTGCTTTTTTTTTTTTTTTAATAAGTACTGCTCTTAGAAAGCAAAACTTTAGTCTTCAATGTGTCTTCTCATACCTGTTTAATACCAGTGAGAATAATCTTGTATTTCACCAAAGCTACAAGTGTTCAGTTCCTGGCATCCTCGATAATTGGTGGTTTCTCTGAAAAGACTTGGACAATTGCAATAGGAAAATGCCTCCAAAGAAGTTCCCTGTGAAATCAAAGGTGAAGGTGTTAAAGCCAGACAGTAAAACTTAGATCAAAGTAGCCAGCAGAAGGGGCCACAGAGGAACAGGTTGTCCTTTAAGCTTCACTGTGTTGTGTGAGGTGTCATCCCTCTCTTTCTGTAATCAGATTTCATGAAGAAAGCAAAGCTATTCTTTCGTGATGTAATTCAATCAAAGCCCTCAGCTAGATGATTAGCAGGAAAAGCATCTATCTTCCCTGCTTTAGGTTTGAAGATAGTCCCCAGTCTTTGATAGGAGTTGGTTAATCCATAATCCAAGCATGGGCCCACAGCAACACCTGCCACGCAGGTGAGCTTTTAATCTTGTTAATATACAAATATAATACAGATTTTTGTATTAACCTCACACACATACACACCCAATAGTAAATATCATGAGTAGGAAAATTTAATAAAATGAGATTATAAATGTCTAATGGACTTTTTGTTGGACAATAAAGTTGCCCACATGTTGTAATTGAGGTCTGAAGTTAACTTGCTTGCTGAGGCCTCTTTAGGGTAGATTACACAGACTAAGAGAGCATGTGAAAAAATCTTTTTCATGCTCTGCTTTTCTTCCTGTTTAGCCTTCCCTCCTTCACTCTGTCTTGGGTTGGTGCCCACTGTAATATCTACTGCCATCAAATTCAGCTCTTTAAAATTAGACACATGTTTGAAACATCTGCTTATTTGAGACCCTCCACAGTGACTATTAACTTTTGCCTCTGACATTTTCTAAAGCCCTTGGTTCTTTTCTCATCTCCTGAGTGACCCTGATGCAGTCCTCTGGAGATCTGTAAAGCAGGATCCTCTACTTCCTAACTGTGTAGACATTGGAAAGTGAGATATGAGGAAAGTTTGGGTTCAGGCTTAAATATACTGAAGCTCACATGTATTGTATAGGTGGGCCTTGTGAACTATATGTTCATGTGTGTTGTTTCTGATCTGCACAAAGAGGCGCTACGTGGCTTTTCACCAGACACTCAGGACGAGGTGTCTGGGGGAGGACCACATCTAGCTCATTAAATGAGGAAAAGCTGAATTATATCCTAATGCCACACAGATAAGATGGAGGTTTGGATTGAAAGGTTTGTGACCTGTCAGTGCATGTCTGAATCCCACTTGTGGCGATGTTCAGACTTAAGTAGAATATGTGTTAAATATTGCCATTTGAGCTGGGCTTACCAGCGGGTTAATGGGACAGAGCCTTCTGACCAGCAAAGGCTGCTTTGCCATTTATGCTTCAGGTCATTTTACACGGTTGCTGTCACAGTCCTTCTGACTGTACAATATCTTCTTTTTCTACTTAATTGTGATGTAGGAGTGAATACTTCCATGCAAGGTAGTGGTAGGTCAGACACAATGCTCTCAAAATAATTTTGGAAGAATTTTAAAAAAAAATGGATTATCTGACCTGTCACAGAAGGCACAGAATCTGCTCTGTAGGCTCCTTGGGACAGAAATCCTCTCTCTGGAAATTGAGATAGATAAAGAGAAGAAACACTTTCCAGGGAAGAAACTGAGCCAAAATTACTTGGAGTAAAAAAAATTCTCCTAGGACTGGGGACTGAACCCCATTTGCCACTCTGTTACCTTTCTCCTCAGTAAATTTGACCTAAAGTTGTAATTTTGGTCCTTCTCAAAACACATTATAATTTGCTACTCTGATGGTGTATTTTTTTCCAGCAGTTCTCCATCTTTTTTGTACAGACTGGTTGGTGTTTCATCACAGTTGCTGTCCTCTTTGTGATCTGTTGGCAGTGCTTAAGAAGGAAATTGTGCAGGACTCATCTGCAGAGCTTCCCAGTCACAGACCAGTGTTTCATGGGAGCAACAAACAGGGGAGGTCAGGAGTTTTCCTTTCAGGTACTACAAAATCGCTTTGAGATGCCACCAACTAAAAAGATGAAAATCTCTAATGAAGAGATAAAGATTTTATTTGTTTTATTTTTTATTTTTAAGAGTTTTTTAATGTACTTTCCTTTTTTTGGACATGAGAGGTTTTTCTAACTCTTTAGCTGTGTTTTTAGCCAGCAGAGGGAGTTCAAGCCTCTATTTTACACTGACCGTGCAGGCTGGGCTGTGTGATCAGCACTTCTGGATGCACTTAATGGAACATTCTCAGCATGTTAACTAAGAGCTTAACTAAGTGCTGGGGCCTGAATCAAGGGGGTTGGGATACAATCAGATTTTGGTTTTTAAAGGCAAAACATAAGGTATGTTTTGAGGCAGTGAATTATCAGTAATACACATCTGTTTGTACCAAGATGTTTGTATCTGTAACACTTCTGCAATGTACTTGGAGTATGAAAATGTAAGGGTAAGAAAGTGGCACTTCTTATAAAGTGCCAAATCCAGGGTTTGTTTTTTTTTTGTCTCATAGATAAATACCATTAACTGTTAATGAGCCTCAAAACAATCTCTGATCTTTGAGAATCCCAGAGAGCAGCAGTAGACAGAATGTTTTGGAAAAAACTTCTATCTTTTAATGCAGTGATCAAATATTCTTGTAGATGCTTATTGGGAAAGAAGTTAGTTCTTCCTTCCTTCAGGTTTTTAATGTATCTATAGATGTTCTGGTAGGAGGAACATCCTGCTACATTTTGTGTGCCAAAACAAGAATAGTAATGAAATAGATGAAAATAAACCAAGCACTGTTGGGCTTCCTTTAAACCTGTAATTGTTGTTCCTCTGTGACAATAAATTCTTAACTGAGCATTCACCCCTGAGCAGTCAGGGTCTTTTATATCAGCTCAAGCTGATAACTGAAAATGTAAACTACATTTTAAAGTAATTCATTGTATACTCTGGGCTGACAAATGTTAAATTACTCTAATTTGAGCAGATGCACATGTTGTTGCCCTAGAATTCTGGACAGGTTCTTCAGAACTGAGCAGCTTGTTCTTGTGTGCAAATACATATTGACAAAAATTACTTGCCTAGTTTTTTGGATTTCCTTAAACTGGCACTATACAAATGTCTATTTTTACTGCACAGAAAGCTGAAGTGTTCATATTTTTGAGTACTTAATTATAGGTGGGGTGAACCTCAAGACCCACATTACAGCATTTCCCCTTTTTCACTTAAACCTGACGGGTTATCGCTTGTGTTTATACAGCATTGCAAACTAAATTTGGACATAGTAGTAAGGACTAAAACAAATTGTGCTTTGTCAGGAGGGCGAAGAAAGGAACTGAGCAGTGAAAACAGTGCGGGGAGTCGGCGTGTCTGGCATTGACACAGTGCTGCAAAATCAACGCTTTGATGGCCTATAAAGCATAATAACAGCTGTGTGAAAGGTTTGCTGTGCTTAGCTGGAATTATCTCTTGTGCACAGGAAAGTACATTGTAAACCAGTAAAAATTAACTGCCACAGCACAATGATGGTTTTGTGACTGGGAATTCAGATAAAGTTTTGCTGCTGTTGGCGGAATGATGAAAAGGACTGGGGTCATTTGTATACAGGTGAGGAGAGGTGGTGATGTCCTGTGTTCCCCAGAGGCCAAGGCACCACAGGTATGCAAAGTGCTCCAGCTCTAAGTGCTGCCTTTAATTTAACCTGATTTTTTTTAACCTGATTGTAGAGTAGGAGAAAAGGGTCTTGGGAAGGGAACAATCCCAGGAAGTGTCATTGGGTGGCAGCAGAGCATTTACCACTTGCCATGGCATCCCAGCAAAATAAAGCCGGAAAGAACTGCAGTTCTGCATGTTTGTGACAGAGGTAACTGCAGATGAGATCTCAGAATAGTATTTATGGTGAGGCAGCCTTTTGTGTTTGAGACACAAGATTTCTCTCCAAAAGTGTGTTTGCATGTGTCTATGTTTCTGTGTATATATGTAAAATATATATATTTATATATAAACATGCATATGCATGCAAACATAAAAGCTATGTCTCTGCAGGTGAGGTTTGCTCTGTGGTATTGAGTGAGGAGCTTTAATGTGATGACTGCAACTACCAGCTCCCAAATTAGATCCTATATCCCTGGCACACCGAGCTTGTTCCCAAGAGATACATCTTAGAACTGGTGTGAAAAAAAGCATGTAAAAGTTCTTAATTTTTCTACTGGAAAGAATCAAGTGGGTCTGTGAATGTTGCCAGAAAAAGTGATATTTCTGCTACAGAAAACCAAAAATTACTAATAAAAACTATGACAAACAGGACAGTATTTGTTATCCTTTTAGGAAGATGCTAACCTCTCCATATTTATTCTTCAGCTTGAGTATTTGGCCTTTTTCGATAATGTAGATAGTGCTTGAAAGGCTTTGAAAATCTGTTCTATATTTGGATCTAGGAGCGAAGAGTGTTTTGGGTTTGGTGAAGAGATAGAGCATTTCATTTTCTTTGTTTTGTGTTTTCCTTTAACACCTCACCATGTAGCTCACACAAAGGATTGTGTCATGGCCTTAAGGAGAACACAAACTACAGTAGGCATACATACAAATGTGCCTGTTTTCCTTTATAGACTTACCTCTTTGTTTGCTAGCTTTTTAAAAATTGTTTGTGAGTTTTTTTGCTATTGTAAGTAAATCTCTTACCTTCCAACTGCCCATTCTGCTGTCACCACCATGGAAATGCCATCAATCTCCTACTTTATGGGCAATGTTGCTGCAAATGTGGAAACTCAGTGACTGGAAGGAATTTAACATCTTTCTTTTGCTACTTTTCCTGGGAATAAGAAATTTAAAACTGTCCCTATGGACTTCCTTCAGGCCTCAGGGACAGGCTGGCTTTGGGAATTGTTTGTCCCTGAAATAGGGAGGGACCTCTGTGGATCACTGCTCCTACTAAGCACTGAATGTCGGGTACCAGTCCTTATAGTCTGGCCTGAAGATCTTGCCTTAGTAATGCTGAGGTTTTTCTGAACTACACTGATTTCTGTTGGGTTCAATCCTAAGGCCCACAATCCACAGAAACAAGAACAAGAGCTGCCCTGTTTTGAAGCTCTTACTGAGCTCGTGATTCAGTGCCTGGTTCTGTGTCTCCAAAAGTTATGATCTTGCATGAATAAGAGGCAGCATTTTCTGGATCCCAGCTCCCTGGGAGCCCTAAACCCCTGTTTACTGGTGACATATGGCCTCTTCAAAGAATAAAGGCTTCTGGCTCCTGCAGAGCTTAATAAAGCCTATTTTGATACCACATGTGAATACTATTGGGAACTCTCTGAAGAAAGGTATCTCTAAAATTATGTTGATATTTTGATTGTACAGATTACTGCAAGAGGTTCTCAACTGATGTGTCAACTTCTAGTGACTAAGACATCAGATGTCCCTTGTCTTGAAAAGCTTGGAAAATTAGGCAAGAATCAGTGTGAGAAAAGAAACCTGTTCTGCCATAGGAAGGTTCCTTGTATTTGGACTGAATGTCATGAGATTATTACATTAGGTCATCTTGGTTCTATCTGCAGTGATTTAACTACAGTGAATTGACTTAATTCCTGAATTTTTCTCTTTTTAGTTGAAGTAATTCCCTTGTTAGTTGTTGCACCCACACGGCTCTGGGATTGTCTTTATTTGCCTATAGATGGGTGAAATGTCCCCTTATGCAGTGTTCCATTATTTGCTTCCATGCTTTGTGTACCTTTTGCAGAACTTTAAGGTGGTAGACAGGAAATGACAGGAATTGTGGTATTGAAGGTCAAATGTACAAACTCTTAGGATACCCCAATTTGGCACTCGTATCTAACCTAGGAATGCAGTCATCAGTGACAATGTGATGGTAGAAATAACATCTGAGCTTTTTATCTGTAGGGAATTGATTAGAAGCTACTTTGGGATTATGGAGGAAAATGTTGGTGACTCATGGGAATGTTCTTATTTTTTTCATTTACAGTACATGTAGCAGAATTCTCTTACTTTCTTTTGGACAAAGACATTGCTTGAGAAAAGAGGCTTATACTGGAAAAACCTATTTTATTAGAGAAATCCATTATGCCTGTTCTAATACTGAAGTTCCATGTTCTGTTCAAGGCTCTGTGCTGCTTCTGTCTCTTTGAGGAGTCAGCTCTCTAAATCTCAGCTTTATAACCCTTAGTTAATTAATAGTTCTTTGGAACACACCGCCTCTGGCTTTCATTTTCTTCACATTCAAGGATTTGCCAACCTGACTACAGAAAAATCATGGTGCCTGTTGTCCTGTGCCTATTTTGCATGCTGACAATGGGAAAACTTGCTTTTCCCCACAAGTTTGCAATGACATCCTCATCTTCTTTAGAGAATACTTCAAGAGGATAGACACCATTTCCTCCCAGTTCAACTTCCGTGTGACAAAGATACTCAATAGTTTCCAGTGGATGGAGAAGGGCAGTTCGCAGGCTGATAATTCTGCATGTACCTGTTTCAAAGGATGTAGCTTAGGGCAAATCTCCAAGAGGCATAAAACCATCATGTTAACAAAATAACACAAGGATCTGTAAGGTCAGCTCTGACTGTAGAGCCCTTACAGCCTCAGTGACTGCAACCAAAAGCCTTTCCTGTTAGTAACACTGGCAGGAATTTCAGGAGGTGTCTTTGGATCTGCTGTGGATTTGGCAAAAGTGCATCCAAACCTCACATGTTTAAAAGGTTGAATTTTGGGCTCAATGGCTTGCCCATTTTAATGAAAGTTTGTTTTAACTAGAAAGCTTCAGACTGTGTAATTAGGAAAGACCCTACATAAATTCTTGAGCAAACAAAGAGGAGAGAAGGTACCACCATTGTGAAGGAGGGCACCTGAAATCATCAAAACCTTCAGTGCATTTTTGGGACACTTTGTTACAAATTAGGGGTTTACCCCCTTTTCCAGTGTACCACAGACCTCTGGAATTTCATGTGGCCCTATATGAAAGGAAATAATTCTGTATTTTTCATGAAATAGTGTTTCAATAATTGTCTGTTTCCCTCAATTCACCAGCAGAGGGCTGAAGGATTGATCACCTACTTAATTTAGCTTGAATTCACAGCTAAAGTACTCAAACTATGCTGCTCCTGCCACAAACCGGAGTTTGTCACTCTGTGCTATCTAAATGCATGTTATGGGCTGCAGACCTTGCTGAGCCTGGAGGTCCATCCTCTCCAGAGATGAGTAATTCACAGCAAAATTGAGTTCACAGCAAAATTGTCAGATGTCTCTTCTCAAGGAAGTGTGTCATTTTGAAGCATTACTGTTTTACTGCAGAGCTGCCAAGTGGATGCCTTTCTGGAATGTGCAGTTTTGAGCTTTTTAGATCTGCCTGATGGTTTCTGGTCTGTGTGAGGTTTCTGTCTGATGATTAGATAAGGTGGCTGTAATGGCCCATCTTGATCTGAAACTCATATCTCCACAGAAGCCTTGGCTGACTGCTCAGTACACCTTCAGGAAAGTTCTCCCACTCGCCTTGTTGCATGCCCTGCTGAGTTGGGTTTGTATTCTGAGAACATAGCCAAAGGTGGAAACCTGAGCTTCATGGGAAAGAAAATAGATCCTTTTGGCATGTCAGAATGGGTTAGTTCTTGCAATAACCCCATGCTTTCCCCTTATGGGAAGACTGAGATTCTGAATTCCCACTTCCTTAGGAGTGGTAGAAATTCAGCTCCTACTCTGCAGAATTTGTGATTAAGTTGCCTTTGCACTGTTCTGCAGAAGAGTGAATTATTTCTTCATTCTAACTCCACTTAAAGGTCTGAAAGATTTCTTCCAGTTTCAGTGGCCTTTGGTCAGGCCTGGGATGTGTTCTGTAAACAACAGGGACTGTCACCTTGGTTTAATATTTCAGAGATGCATAGAATAAATGTAATTCCATTTCATGCTATAGAAATTGTTTAAAATACATATTTTTCAAAAGAACTGGTGACTTAGGTTCTGTAATGTCTGGCATATTTCTTATGTGCTTTCTGGGATTCCTTTTGCAAAGATGGAAAAATATGATTGATATCACTCTGCAGAGCATTTACCTAGGGCAAAGGCAGTCTCTTTTTATTCTCAGTTTCTTACAGTAGTGCCTTGAGGCTGGTTAAGATCCAGCTTGTGGTATGTGAGTACACAGAAGAGTAACTAATCCCTGTCATAAAGAAACTTTAACCTAAAAAGGCAGCATGAGGAGAGGGGCATAGAGAGAAGTAAAGATATAATAAAATAACATTAATTCCAGTGTTTTGTTTTCCTGTTGAGATAAGGTGTGTTCTGGGGGAAACTAAGAGGATTGGTGGAGGAAAGGAGCTGGCTGAACTTTCACAGGAGGTAAAGGATGTTGGAAGGAAGCTGGGGTAAAAGACTGAGAAAGGTGGCTCTTAACTGGATGCACAGGGATGAGTCAGAGCCTCTGGATGAGCCATGGCTCGGGAATTATTTCCTTCCTGTTGAGAAGCATATTTTACACATATATTTATGTCGAGCGCAGACATCTGTATAAGCTTCACTTGTGGTTTCTCAGGAAGAATACCTGTTTGAATATTTAGCAACATTCTTATCACTAGGTTTTGATGCAAAGGTTATAACGCCTCTTCAGGTTTTCTCTGTTCCACAGACCATAGCAACAACTCTGGATTCTGAGATCCCCAAATCCTTTTTAAAGCTGTATGCATTTTGAGTTTCTTTTCAGACATGAGCTATTTCCTGCACAAGGGTCACCATTCAGAAATTAATTTGAGGTGGGTGAGGATTGTTGTTTTCAGTATATCAAGTGTTATCATCTAACCCCAACATTTTGATTAATCTCCTATTCATTTATTGGTGGGGAAAAAAGAACAGGAAAGTTGGGAGCTGCCCTGATTTTTAAAACCCAAAGCACACAAAAGCCTGTTCCCTTTGCAGTAGCATCTCTGCTGAAGTGCTCAGAAAAAAAGTGAGGGGTGAAACCACTAGCTTTCATTTCTTCTGTCTTGAAGCTTGGAGATGGGTTTGGAGAAGGTTTTTTTTTTTTTTTCAGTAATCTAGGAAAGTTGATTATTGTTAATAATGCTACCTCTAATGTTTCATTGTAATCTTATTTTAAGGGAATGTTCGGGCATTAAGCATTTTTCCCACAGCAATGAAACAATGTACCTTTCCCTGCCAAAGATCACATTCGCTTATATCCTCTTCATTCCTGTAGCTGGAAGGTGAAGCTTGGAATTTTTCCAGTAGCCTGGCTGCCAATTTGCCATCATTGATCATTATCAGGAGCCATTTGGCTGAGATGTCTCAGGTATAGCAAAGCATGTTCTTGCAGTGTGTGATGTATTTATTATCTGGATCAGGTCTTGTACTGATTTTTGGAAGGCTTTTCCACTCGATACCTGGCTGTAGTTTGCTAAGAGGTGGTTCCTATGAAATAATTAAGTCCTAGTGCAATGATTGGTTAGGGGGATGTGTGTGATGAAGCACAAAGAGTTTGCTGGTACCCACACCATAAGGAGACCTAATTCAATCCCTTGGCACTCTGTGGAAGTTCAGCTGTTGAATTAAATGAGAGGAGGTGCCTGCCCAGTGCTCTTCTGACTTAATAATCAGTTCTGTGCCCCCAGAATGTTGCAATGTCTGTTAAGAAAGTGATGGGATTGTGTCATTCACATAGATTTGGTATAATCCTCAGTTAAGTAGAAATAAAAAAAAAAAAGGGAGGGAGGTGAGGGTGGAAGAAAGGAAAACTTATCAGCAGCTCTAACTTCAGCTGCTGAAAGAAATCAGATTTTTGTCATGTGAAGGTACCTGACAGTATTTACTGCTTTAGGGTTTACCAGTAAGTGACACTGCAAGAGCTCATCACATTTTGATAATACACAAAATGCTGTAAGTGCTTTGCATGCTGATTTATTTCTAAACCCAAAATTTCATCCCAAGTGGGATTTAATTTTTTTTTCTGTGACAGCTAAGCACTTAGACTCTGCATCATGCTTTTCATCAGTGCCTTGTTTTAGCAGTGTAGCTATTAAGCTGAGATACAGGAACAGAAAGTTTTAAAAATTCAGTTGATCTTAGTACTTTGTGACCCATGTAGTGATGATTGTTGCATGCATTTTTGAGTTTTTCAATTCTGTGTTATTAGCATTACATATGAGAAATTGTGTAAAGATCATTTTTATTGAAAGTAAAATAAAAACTGGAAATTTTTCTGTTAGTCTAAGGTTTTATAACAAGTTGTTTATTCAAAGTATGAATTCAGAGACAGATTTGTCTTGTACTTTAATAATAGCCTCAGAATACTGCTAATAAATGCTGGAGAACTTGTCAATGCTCAAACAAGCTTGAAGGTATTTGAATTATTTGCCAGACTTGGCCTTTACACTGATGGAGTTTGGGCTAGAATGTATGTTCTAGATGGCTGATCAGTTAGTATTGGGTGCCAAGCAGCTATTCTTAGTTTTTGTAGTTGTCTATGCTTCTTTAACATTTTCATAAGCTATTAATCATTTTTAACCCTTTATAAACCATTCATAAATGTACCCTGAATAAAAAAGTGTGACCATTCAGGATTTTTTTTCTCAAGTTTAATATTAAAGGCAAGTCCAAGGTCAAGATGGGCACAGGGAGGCTTTAGGGAGCTGATGTAGTTTTTATTTTGGCCAGTCAGCTGAGGAAGCATGTGGAACTAAAATTAGTAAAGTGTGAGCAGTGAAGAAAGTTCACACGGTGTAATATGCTGTGGGCTAGGTATTAATGTTGATTTACCCAATCTGTTAATGGCATGGTCTGTCTAGACCTTTGGAACATTCCTCAGCTCCTTATTTAATGTAGGAGGAATCATTTCTGAAATTAGCATATAAATTGTCCAGAGTCAGCAGCCCTTTGAAGCAGTGCTCTACCCCTGTGTCATGGCACTGTTCTGAAAAAAAAGAAGTTTCCCAGTCAGGCACGTTCTCATGAAGAAGCTCTTGACTTTGCATTGCATGCTGAAAAAATGCATAAATCTGAGAAAGTTCATTAAGTTTAAAATGGGGAAATGGTCAGGATTTGATTTGGGTAAGTTGTATTTATTTAGTCACGTTAACAGGGGGAAGTGGATTATGATAAGGAAACACCTGGCAAGGTCTGTCCATGTAGGTTTACGTGTATGTAGTTGAAACAAGGCTTTTCTGACTTTGACATCATTTTTTTTTCCTTTCCTTGGTCTTCCACATGACTTGTATCAAGCCGTGCTATAAGGTGCACTCATCCCAGGGCTCACTCTGACTGGCACTTGGGTGAGAACAAGTCTGCTCCTGGTACCTGGCACAGGGATGCTGCCAAAATAAGGTGCCAGGAAGCTGATGGAGGCAAAGCCTCTTCCCTGGCTTTTGTTCTTTTGTTGCACCTTCTGAAATCCTGTACTTACCCCTTTCCACTTTAGTTGCCAAGAGTAACATGCAGCGCTGCCTTCTAGGTTATAATTTTCAAGGGAAGATAATAAAACATGCATTCAGCCTGGGAAATCCTGCAGGAGCTAGGAACTTGCTTTTTAGAAAGAGTAGGTGTAGCCAGAGATGAAAAATAAAATGTCAATATGACGTGGAAGGTTTATTTGGCATGAATCTGAGATGACCACACTGAGCAGTGAAGCCAATAAAATCTTTGTACTAGGAAATCATGTGTTCTGAACATGCCATGCACTTTACAGAAGAACTATTCCAGGAATGTTGCTTGAGAGTTTTATATGTTTATTTGGTACTTATTTTTCGTCTCCCTTGCTCCAAAAGCCAGGTGCTTTAATCACAATGAAATTCACTGCCCAAGTCATGGAAGAAAAAAAAATGGAAAATAGTGCAATTATAGCAAGTCCTAAAAATGATTTAAAATAACATTTTTATATGCAACTGAATAATAATTTAAAGTTGGAGTATTCCTTACCTCCCCAGGGTTAAATAGTGAATTTCTTACCAAAAATGCCTTATTAAAAAGCTTTTTTCCATTCCAGAAAAGTATGGCTTTTGGTCAGGAAAGCCTCCAAGATGCTGGATCTTAAATTTGTTATGGTCCCAGTGTCCATGCTGTATGTTGCCCTAGTATTCTGAAGGAAATGTGTATCAGAGGAGAGGGGGAGATAAGTAAGGTTTTTTTTCCTGATTGAATAGTGAAGAACTGTTCAAGAAGGTAAAAAAGTCCAACAAAACAACAAAAATCAGCTCCCTCAAAACAATTAAAAAAAATTTATTTTAAAAAAGCAGAACTCATGTGGGTAAACACAGGCCTACTGATAGATACATACTACGTGCAGCCAGCAGGGTTTGTGTTCTGTGCTAGGACAGGGAGGCCTTGGCTGGTGTCTGTGGGCCCTGAGCAGGACACAAACCAAAAATCACAGTACAAGGTGACAGGCAGAGGGCATGGCTTGAGGGGGACCACGGGGGTCGTGGCCTGTGGATGTTCCAGGTGGGGTGGGATGGGCACGTGGAGCCTTCCCTCCAGAGCGAGCGATAGCAGCTATTTTGTAGTGTGAGCTTAGCAACTCGAGGCTTGCGTGTATTTCACAAGCTTCAGGGTGTCTGACCCAAAAATAACCATGCTCAAAGGTGTCAGAATGTACCAGAAGAACCAGTGCAGGCTCGCGGGGGTAGTGCTTTGGGACAGGCAGGGATTTGGGGAGGTGCTCTGTGACATCTCAACGCACTTCTCTGCTGTAGCTCCTGGGAGCTGCCTCTGCCAAGCTTGGGGTGGTAGCTGTGCTTTTGACAGGTACCTCTGAGGGACCGGACTTGGGAGTATTTAAATAAATTTGTGCCCAAGTAAGCCCCAATTCTGTGACACAAAAATGTGGTGTTTGTTGGGCACAGTGTCACATTCTTATGGTCTGCGTTTCCTCTATGGTCCCCAGAGGAAAAAGGGTTTTGAGTTTTCTTATCTATGCTCCTCTGATATTTTGTAGCTTGTGGTAAAGGGCGTATACTTGTTTTTATGTTTTCCCCTAAAAATATTTCTGCTTCAGTGGCACTTTAAATGTTTGAAGGGTTTCTCCCTCCCTTATTACTCAATTTAATTGGAATTATGGTGCCTATCAAAAAGTATTACTGCAAGGTGACCTGGAAATAATAATTTCCTTTCATCTATACCAAACATTTGTAGATCATTAAAATGTCACAAATAAAAAGAGTCTTAGTCACAAATAAATGGTTTTATATGAGCACAGTAAAATATGAGATTTCATTATATACAAAAGGGCTATGTTTTGTATTCCTTGTTCACAGAGGAATCCTCCAACACATGTGGAATGCATGGCAGGATGTAGGACCCTCTAAGGGCTGTATGTGAAGGGAAAGAGGAGGGGAGAGAGGAAAAAAAAAAAAACCAAAAATAAAGAAGGCACGATGGTTTTGAGGAAACGACCCCTTTCAGTAACAAATGGAGCATGTGCTCTGGGTGTGCAGGAGGATTTATGCAAGGATCTCACTCTGCATGTGCGCGCATTCCTCCGAATCAGACAGGTGTTAAAGTGAAATGGTGCCCAGGGGACGCAGCACCCTCCCATGCTATCAGCAGCCCGAGCACATGACGGATCCAAAGGCAGCCAAGCACAACTGCTGAGGGCTTTGCCAAGGGGTTTAGATGCCAAATGCTGAGAGAGAGTATCCTTGCCAGCTTGGCACCTTTAGGCCATGTGGCTGCTGCTGGCATGGAGTTGTTGTTGTAATGTGCTGGGAAGACTGGAACCAGAAACTGTCTTAATAGTTCTGTGTGAATGAAGCTCTCTTATTGTTGTGAATATAAAATATTAATTACCTTACAAATGTGTTTGAGTAGCTGTACATGACTTTGGCACCTAGCCAGACTGGCAATGGTGAAATCAGAGGATTGCCTCCTGGCAGCCAAATTTATTTATCCCCCTGCCCCTCCTCAGCATCACACTGGAAATAAGAGGGGAACTATTTGAAAACAGTTGACATGTGGGGGAAGATGTTCATTGGCTCCTGGGATTTGGATCAGTCCCTGAGCTGATGCCTGAAGAGTGGATTTAACCCGTGCTATAATCTTCTGGCACCTGTTACAGTTTTTGGCAGTGGCACAGGACAGCTTTGATTGCACTGAGACTGGAGTAGTGAACATATGCCTAATGCCCATCCCAGAAAGAGTGACTTAGTGCCCTTAATGCCTTTCCTATTGTTTTGTTTTCCACTTTCTCTTCTCTTATTCATCAAGCTGCTGTTAATAGTTATCATTACATGCAGGCAAGCACCCACCAGCATCTTCAAACAAATCAAGGATAAAGCAAGAGGCAAACAGGAGCAGGGAGAGTTCTGTCTTATCAGAATCCAGCTACCTTCTGCATTTGATTTTCAGTTGTTTGTCTGGCCCTGAATCTTTTAAGAAGTATGGTATTAAGGACTCCAGGAAAAAATATACATACGACAGTGTCTGAGATGTAATCAGAAGAAGAGTATTTGGTTTTCTAAACATGTTAATTGAAATAACCACATATGTGTCTTCAGGAAGAGAATTCAGAGGACCCATGAAAGGAAGTCTCTGCCTCTGTGTCTCTGTACTGATTGTACATCTGTAAATGGCTGTCATCCAGCAAAGCTCTTAAGTGCATGCTTAGCTCCAGCACAGCTTGGCTACAGCATTGTTGCTAGCTTTGGCATGTTTGGGGCATTCACATGACTGGTGAGAGGCATGTGCTCATGTGCCCTTCTGGGTAACTAACTCTTCCTTGTGTCTGACAGGCCTGTGGCCATGAGCATGGGTCCAGTGTCCAGTTCCCGTAGAAGGTATTGAAGATGGCAATAGGGTTGCACTTCATCTGCAGCTCCATGGTTTTTATCCTTCTCTTGGACATCACTGGAATACAGAGGTACAGAGTGCTGAAAAATGGTCTGAAGCCTGCCAGCAATGCATGTAACTTTACCTTGCTTGGTGCCTGTGCAGAATTTAGTAGTGTTTGTTTAAAGTGACTCCATACAAATTTGTGGCAAAGACTGAGAGCACAGAGGAAAAATGTCACACTCAGATATCAAACAGTTAATTAAAATCCACTCTGCTGCATCACAGTTGTGGGTGTTTGTACAGAGGGATAGCTCAAGGGGTGCATGTGTTAAAATTTGTCACTGTGTTTGGTGCCTTGTGAAAAGTCAATCTTGAGAGCTGGGGTGATTGATTAGGTTTGAAGAGAAAGTCCTTGTATACTTATGGTGGTTCTCGGAATTACAACATGGCTTGTTTATCTAGGGAGCCAAGAGAAGGCCTTGGGCTTCTTATCTACCCACAGATAAACACTGGTAAAGGCTTTTGCATTATAATAAATGCAGATGATTTAATTAAATATAATCCAACCACTCACTGAGTACCTCTGAGTACATCTCATTAAGTACCTTTGTCAAGATACCTGATTTAGGGGGGAAAATATAAAGGGAAAGGAAAAATTCCATCAGTAACAAACAATTGTACCCATAACATGCAACTCATACAGTAAAGTCCAAGCAAGCAAACTCAGTGAAATATTCTTGTGTCTGCAGTTCATAGTCCACTCAGATATTTTCCAGACTATCATCTGCATCAGAAATTTGTTGGACAAATAACTCTGATTCTCTCCAGTAGCTTCTTGGTATGCCTGAGGTGGAATTTCAAAAGAGGAATAGCTGGCAAGTTGTGTTTTGTTTTTACCTTCACCAAAGCCTGTTTGAATTACAGGGATCATAGTGCATCTCTGGCTGTTGGAACCTGCACTCATTTGTTTTAAAAAAGTGCATTTTTTGGGGATCAAAAAAAAAACTGATGGGGAGAAGCTATCCTGTTGTGGGCAAGTTCTTATCTGGTTCATTGCAATAATTGAAAATGACTTTTTAAATGGTCTAAAGAAGTTTACTTATGACTAAGACCCAAATTTCTTGGGGGAAAGAAAAAAAAAAGCAAATATGAGAAATATTTTACAATATCTTTGTCCAGCTTGTTGCCCCCGGAGGAGGAAGTGAGATATTGAGAAAGCAGCACATGTGACAGATGCTGCTCAAGATGCTCAGCACATTACTTAAAGATGCTCTGTGACCATCATGTTGTGAGTACTAAAAGAATGTGACTGGGATGGAACAGTCCACATTTACTGTAACCACATCTGTAGCCTCGCCACTCTCACGTGATGGCCAACAAATTCCTGCCAGTTCCTGGAGTATTCCTAAACACATCTGGGCAGTGCAAAGCAGCACTGGGTTGGGGAGCCCTCTGGTTACCTCCAAGTGAGCTGGCATGTCTGTAGCAGTTTGCCACACAGGGACAGCAGCATCGGTGCCAGAAACAGTAAAGCTCTGTTACTGCCATACATAGTTAATTAGCTCGGGTGTCACAGCAAGCAAACACGGCTATATTGCTCCTGGTTCTGCAGCAAAGTTAATTGAGAATGGCTTGGGGATCTTTGCCCCAATGTGTGGTGCAGACATACCCAGGAATGCACTCCTATTGTTGACTGAATACTGTATTTTCACATAAATGTGGCAGGAATATAATTGCAGGGTGGAAAGAGAAGGCCAATATACATTCGCTTCACTTTAGAAACCAAATTAAACCTTTGACTTAACTCACTTCTATACCAGCTCCCTGCAGGCATTTCTACAGGCTTCATTAGAGCCAACCTAGAGGCCATGGAAAAGGTCTTACAAAAGACTAGCCAGGAAGCCAGTCACAGACCCAGATCCTGCTGCTACAGAACACAATCTGCCTCTTGGCACCTCAGGCTTGCAGCTGCCAGGCACTCTCCTTATGTGGTCACTGGTGTTGGCTCGGAGGCTGGGGCAGATAGATGAGGAGGGCTGAAGGGGAAACACATTCATCACTGCCAGCAGCGAGTGGAGGCAGTGCCAAGTCACTATGTAACCAGGCACATGTGCCAATTTGCTCAGTAATTGGATTGCTATTTGAAAAATTAAAGTGGTGTCTAGAAAATTCTAACCTCTGCATTTATGAAGTATGAAGTTCACGACTGAGAGGCTGAACAGGAAGAGTGGAGGGGATCAAGCAGAGGTGTTTAAGGAGAGCAAATGTAGGAAGTAATTTGATTACTTTCCAAAGTGTTACAGCAGCTTCAGAAGCAGCCTGTCAGTACCAGAGAGACAAAGAGCAAGACACAGTGCAGTGGAAAGCTGTGACATTATGGACAAGCCGTAACCTATTGCTGACTACGGAAAATCAGTGAAGACTTGTCAGCTGAAAGCCATTTTTATAAAGAAAACATCAGTGGAAGGCAAGGCTTGATATACTTCTGTAACTAATTTTTTTCCTAAAAAGAAAAAAGGGGATTATTTTATATTTTCAGGGTTTTCTCAGAGCCTGTGAATTGTTGCTTCTGTCTACAGAATGTCTATACATTGCTCTCAAATACATTTGGTGAACAAATTCCATTAATCATAAATGATAATGAATTATACAGCTAAAGGGAGAAATTGTGATTCAAAAATACACTTCTGCCATGAATTATTTCTGCTCTCATAGCACTCAAATTCAGACTTTGCTTTGACTCCAGCAGAAGCACAATTACATCCAAAAATATAGTTACACAAGTAGTCCTTCAGGCATTTCAGTATTCTTTTTAGTTGAGCTCACTGGCCACCCTTATTCATCTGAAAACTTTGAGCATATGGGGATGATGGGTTATAAATTGTTCCTAAGATAATATTTGTAGTTTAAAGTATAGTCCAGTTGCTAGTAGGTGTATAAAAGTGGTGCCTGTATTCTTCATCACTGTTAAGCGGAAACTCAAGCTGGAAGCTCTGTATTTAAAATAATAAAAAAAGTAAAAATCTATGGACTCATACTGAGGAAGAGCTATTTGGAACCCCTATGAAATGTCTGATTATTTCTCATGGACTCAGACCTGGTAGAATGAGGTTAACACATGTCAGAGTGAAGGCTAAGGAATTTTTGAGTCACACTTCTGCCCCTAGATGGAGTATTCTGCACACTGGGTTGTTTTTTCAATATATATTTTGGGAGAATGGAGCTGTGTTAGAAGACTTGAAATGCCTCTTGTACTGAATTCCCTTTACAGTGTATCAAGTGCTGCCCGTTGGGGCTAGACTAACTGGGTCCCAGAGACCATTTAGAAGAGAAAAATCATAATAAGGTTTGTTTGTATAATTGATTGAACACTATAAAGGCCACTGCACTTTCTTAGTGTCTCCTATTTGTCGGTGATAGATATGTGTGTTAAAATGCAAGAAGTCTATGCTTTACAAAGTGGCACTAATTACTATGAAACATCTGATATTTGCAGCTTGCAGTGCTGGATGTTTCTGTGATTTTCATGGTACTGCCTTCTATGAGTATGCTGTGAATGCCATGGTAACCTTAGCTGCTTGTAAAACATTTTAATAGTGACCACTGTAATATAGTGGTTGTGTGCAAACAGCATGCACCACTGCTTCGGAGGTGTTTGGAACACTTTGTTTTGGTCACAATTGGAGTAAAATGTTGCCAGACTTCAAGAACTGAATCCTAAACTTGCCAAACAGGGAGCTCAAAGTAAGGTCTCCTGTTCTCCAGCTCCTGTCTTTGATCATCTCTGGAGTTTCATTGATATGTTCCTGCCCAGCACTCACATGCTTAGTGAACCATGGCTCCAGAAAACTCAAGTTGCTTGGGAAAAGCACTTGGCTGCAGGCACTGGATTTGAAGGGGGTGGGTGTCAGATTAGAAGCCAGCTTTTGAAAAACCTCACTTGTTTTGTGTGTGAGTGAGAATTCAGCTGCAGGCTCCTAGCTCAGGTATGTTCTCATGTGGTCTTCTGGTTTAGCCCACTCTTAACAGGAGGGAGCAGCTGTAAAGTTTGTCCTTGGGAGCTGAATTCCTGCAGAATCCGGGATTTTCGTTTGGACCTTTTTAGATATGATGTAAATGCCAGCAGCTTCCTAACAACTGTTCTTGAAGTTCAGAGCAGAATTTAGAGCAGACCCTTGTGAGTTAGGGAATTGCACAAGATATCCCTTCTCAGAAGGGAAAGAAAAGGCCCAACAAAACCTTAGCCATCTGACTGGAGTCCTGAGAAATGCTTTCCAGCTTTCAAAGAAAGAAAGGGTCTTAATTCAGATTTGCCAGAATCGTCTAATTAGTCCCTTTAATGCCATGCACCTTATAGTCTGTGCCACCGGATTCGTCCTATAAATGAGACGATGGGCTAATTCATCTTGGCAGCAGTAAACAGACCTTGTGATTGTCCTCCTTACAAACACCGGCCTGATTTTAGGAAAATGCTTTGACCAAGCCTGTGTCCCTGCTCCCTCCCCCACGACGCCCCCTCTTTTTCTGAGCGCTGCCTGTGCTTCTTGCCCTCCTTCTTCCCCAGCACCCCAGCCCAGCCCTTCTCACACACAGTGACATACCTCACACATTTGCCACTGCTAACAACAACCTGTCAACTCTTTCTTTGCACCGTGCTAGGCGCCTTTTGTTTCTGCAGCCCAGCAAGCCTTGCAGCTGTTGTCCGAGGCCTGCTCCGACAGCCTGTGATCAGTCAGCTGCAAAATCCTCCCTGAACAACTCGGTATTCACAGCTCTAATCGGGCCAGCGGACTGTTTCCTCCTCTCTCGCAGTAAATCTTTATCACTTGCGCTCTGCTCGTCAGTTCGTGGCGCCAGCTCTTTGGGCTGGCTGCTCGATCCCTTTCCCATACTCTGCTGGGCTGTGTGCTCTGAATGCTAACTCCAGCCTTGCTTAGACTCAGGGCTTGCCTCAGTGCTGCAATCCACATGTTGAGAAGGTCTGAATTCCAGCTCCCCCCACCTCTCGGTTTTTAAGCTGGATGTGCGTTAGGTTTGTATCACTCCAAAGGTGAAGCTATCAAAGGCTCCCTCCCTCCTTCCCCTCCCTCAGCCCATTTCATACTTTGTCCATATAAGTTAGTTATGTGATTATCTCTCTGTTTCCTCCCAGCAGACTTGTCGTGCTTCTATTTAAGAGCTGTCTTTGGGGAGGAGATGAGGGTGAGCTGCCCAGCCTGGGGAAGCTGCTGATGGCAAGGGAAAGCCTGGGGGAACTGGCACAAACCTTAATTTGATCGCATGCCCAGGGCTATTAACCCTCCTCCTAATGGTCCCCCCACAGAGGAGTCGGAAACACGTTTCCCCCCATCCTGTTCCTGACTTGATGCCATCACGGTCTTTTAAAAGATTTACATCAAAGATATTGAATTGTGAAGCAGATTTCTAGGAAAAAAAAAAGAGGATCAGAGTTTGCTTCCTTAGTATCCTCAGCTGAGCTGAGGAGAGCCCTTGGAGAGTTTAGGGTGGAGGTTTCTGTCAACGTGGAGTTCCTGAAGATTTATTCTGCTGGACCTGAAAGCACAACTTTATCTGTGCCTGTTGCCTCTTAGGATACAGTGTGTAAACTCCTTCTGCCTCCTTTGGGAAAACATTGTGGGTTTTATTTCCCTGTATTTGGGCCTGGGATTGTAGATGACAGTCTAGTTAAACCTCAATTAAACAGCACATTTTGCAAGGAGACTCAGCTAGCTCTCAGTAAAGCTTGGTGGAGACCATTTTTTAAAAATATAAATTATTCAGAAGAGTTATTTCAGTTTATAAGGAACCTGGGAAACTTTTGTCTGAGCACTTGCATGAGGGACAAAAACTGGTGAGTTTTAATCTTCTCTCTGAAAGGGAGTCCATCTTTGGCACTGAAAAACCCATTTCTGTTTCTTCATCAGTTTTCCCCCCCTTTAAGTCTTTGTTTTAGCCGTTCCAGGTGTGTGCATGTGCACGTGTAAGCAAGGGTGAAAATTAACCAAATACAGAAAGTCCTTCAAGAATACAACATGAACTGGCTTTAAAAATGTTGTTTCTCTTAGCTTTATGAGGCAGCTGTAAAATGAAGCAGCTTGGAAAATCTGGGTTAATTTCTATTCAGACTTCCTACGCCTCAGTTTGTCATCAGTACAGTATTTGCTTGGTCAAAGATAAGCACGTGGTTATGGGATTCTTATAATTTTGGCATTGGTGGTCAGTTTGAGTCTGTAGAGAGATGCCACCCTAATAGGACTCTGTTGGCTCCCACTGATGCTTCCAGGTGGGACATGTTTTATCTCTGTGTAAACAAACAGACCTGTAAATACGCTTTAGGATTCATTTGGGAAAATGGCACGGATTTTGCTGGTATTTGCCACCAAAGTGCCCTTCTTGGTGTGTTCTCTAGTGAATGTGTGTGAACAGGATCTGAATATTGGCTCTTTTTCTGTAGGCTGTCCCCAAGGGCAGCAGTAGAAATACCATCTTCAATACTATGGAGCATCCTACAAAAAAGCTGATTGTACCAGTTCATAGAATGGAATCATAAAGTAGATTGCAAGAGACTTTTAAAGCCATTTTTTTCCTATCAAATAGGAAGCTACTGGACATAGTTCTTTTATTATGTGATTGACTTCTATTTTGCGGAACACTGGTGCTTCACCATGCCTGGGGAGAGCAGGATGGGCAATCCACCTGCTGTCCCCTGCACAAAAAGCAGTTGATTTTAAATTGTTCCGAAAGAACTTGATATCCTTTAAACATCCTTGTATATCCTAATTTTTTATTTATTTATTTACTTTTCAGAAAACTTATTGGTAGCTAGAATTTCCATGTTGCCTGATAAGGTGGAAGGAAATATTTTGGCTTTAAACTACAGTGGAAGATTCTGGGAGTCTGAATTGAAAGAGAATGGATGAAGGAGAGAAGACTTTCTCAAAATTATTATTATTTTTTAAAAATGAAAACAACTCAAACCACAAAATACAAACAATATTTTGAATCTCTTCATGCAGAAGTAAGCAAGGATGTACACAGCTCGTCTCAACTTTCCATAGTAGGTTGCCACTGTCCACATGTCCTGGTTCTCCTCACCTACTGATGTTTGTGCCCTGAAGTGAGGGGTTTTTTTGAAGGATGCAGCTGGTGCTCGCCTTGGTATGGTTGTAATTCTGTGGTGGTTGGTGATGTGGGCTTAGAATGGTTAATTGGGAAAATGTCTGGAAGTTGTGACATGAAGGTTTTATCTGTTCTTTTCCTCAGAGCTTTGTACCAGAGGGGAAGACTCACAGGAGGCAAATATTCCTAATGGGGGAACGTATTGCTGTTTTGAGAGGTAAGTTCAATCCTCATTTTTACCTAGACCATGATGAAAGCTCTGTACCTTTTTCTGTTGGGTGGCTGCTAGAAGAGGGCTTGTTCATGGCTCTGGGATAAACAGGAATTTGAGAACAGCTTGTCTATTCCCTGTTCCAGATTGAAACTGGACTTGACTCACTTTTCCTGATGCATCTGGATGCATATATTGGATCAGGATATTTTATTGCTCTGCTTCTTTATTTTTAAGGAGCAATGTCAACTGTTTTTTCCTAGCTTCTCCCATATCTGTCTTCTAAGAAAATCTCAGTTGCCAACAGCTTTCTGTTTGAATTTTTTTACAGAGTTGTTGATGGTATGCTTGCACAGTAATTCCATTTGAAAATAGTCTTTTAGACTAGGAATTTTCTTGTCTGATTTTCCTCAGACTTTCCAGAAAAATTCTACCTTGACATAAAGTTTGCACCTGTGGAAGTTCAAGGAAATATGTTTAGCTTTTGCTTTGTGAGGGAGGGATTCTGCCAAAATTGAGTTTCTGATGAAAGACTAGTGTAAGCATGGATAGACTGCTTCCTTCATTACTAGGTAATATTAATGTATAATCAGTCTCATCAAGAAAAAATATGAATGAATGGATTTTATATTCTTTATAAAAATGATTTTTTTGTTTCTTCTTTGGCTACTCAGGGTAAAATATTTACAACTAACCTATCATGTTTAATTTTGTGAGTCACTTTTAGTGTGCATATTTCCTGTACATCTTGAACAAAACCATGCAAAAGATGAGCAGGGAATAAGGGGAAAAATTATAAATGGATCCATGTGACTGCCTCCTCTACAGACATTTTTTTATCCTCTTACTTGAGAAGTTAAGAGGGAATGCAGGGCCGTGCAGTTTTTGTTAAAGCTGATGGAATATCTTTCTCCCTCTGGGTATCTCTTTAATCAATGTTTCTTTATACCATTAGGCCATCTCCTCTTTTTTCATGGCTTTTTTTTTTAATTCTGAAGAAGCCTTGTTTTGTACATTTCCGTACATCTTGACGTTTATTCAAAGAATTATGGCCTGATCACTTCCTTTCTTTTCCTCAAAATTTCTGTCATTTATCTATTTTAAGTGCCAGAGCACAAAGATAACCCCATCATAGTTCTCTCATTTTCCCCAGCAGTTCCCCCCTCCCCCCCCACTCCCTCCCTGCAATGAAAAAATGAAAGATCTCATGGTCTTACAGATTTTCTTTATGCTTATTTTGGCCTACTTGCAACCCAAATACATCATCACGCTATAAGACGGCTCTCTAAGGCTCTTGGATCAATTAAAGGTAGCCCTATTCATTGCCAGTACAAACCTTTGCCTATTAACTCTTTCAAAGGGCATTTGTCATCACAAAAAGCTATGGATGCCGTCTGGGTAAAAAAGGTATTGTTTAAAGGCTGCTGATTAAAAAAAGGTATTGTTTTAAGGCTGCTGAATATCTTAATTAGTTGTAATCAGAGAGAAGCTTGTGTCTGTAAAGTGATACAGTTACCTTTCACCTACTTGCTTTATTTTCTGAGTTTTTTTTTTTTTTTTTAATCTCAGATGTACCTCAAGCATGCTGTTTTCAGGGTACAAGAGGATTGCACTTGCTGATCAAGCTGCAACTTATGACATTATTTAGTAAAGCCAAATATTTGTTGTGGTAACCCAGAATGCATCTCCTTGGCCAGCGATCAGCCAAGAGCGAGTCAGCGGGGAAGCATTGCTCCTTGCCAGCAGCCATCCTCCATCTCTTCCCTCAGAAATCCTGGGTCTGTATCCTGGAAATGCAGAAATCCACCCCAAATCTTCAAGCACTTGCACATGTGCTCAGATCAAGCCCACGAATCGTCCATTAATGCAGAGTGTACACAGCCCTGTTTGGCAGGTCAAGGTAGAACAAGGTAATATTTTTTTAGACCAGTAGTTCATTTGCCACAATTGTTGTCTCAAATGACTTGAAACAGTTTATTAACATGCTCTAAACCTCTGGGAAAATGTCCTTTTCTGCTGTTCCCTGAATCAAAACTTTTCTTGCAGTACTTAATCATAAAAATTTGGTTTTTATTCAAGAAGACCCTTTTAAAATGAAAATCAGCACTTTTCTTTGGTATTCATGCAAAGTTTTGTTTGTGCTTATTGCTTTCTTGGTTTATTTTTCTGAGAAAACAGCATAGTTTATATCTAATTTAAAATATTTTGTGCAAATCAAACATTTTTTTAATGTGCATTTGATGGAGGCGTTAAGATACAGACAGAACCCTTCCAGTCACATGGATTGATGGCACAGCAATGGCTTTCATCATCTGACCCTCACTCTCTGGAGGTGCAATTCCAGAAAAGAGGATTTGGGAATATATGGTTTTCTTTCCATATTTTGCAAATATCTTCTTACAGGGAGGAGGAAACACTTTACAAAAAAATAAGTGTAAGTCACACTTTATAAAACATGTGCTTTTGTGCTTTAATAAAATACTAGATACAGTGGTGATAATAAATAGTATTTAATTTGTTTCATCATGGGAAAGGGAGGTGATGGTGTCTTACTAGGGACTCCCCCTTTTCTGGGACAAAAATTCTTTAGAAAATACCTGGTATACCAACCATGGATATGAAATGGCTCATACAGTTTGGTCATTTGGAAAGCAGGGCAGTGCTATGGCTGGGAACCACCAGGCAAATGAATCCCCAACACTCACACTTAGCTGGTGGCTCGCTTGATGAATTTTGTTACAGGAAATGCCTGCATGCACAGATTCTCAGGGGAATATGGCAGAGTCATGTAAATGCAAGTGGTATTGTCCTCAGTCTCTTATTTTCCAATGAATAAGTGTAGTGGACAATGTGTGGCTTGAAGTGATAATATGTTTATGATTTAGCTAATTTTTTCAGAAGCCAAGATGGTATCTGCACTTCTATCACAGGAAGATTTTTCTCTATCTGTGTAGATCCTGCATGAAGTACTTCTTGTGAGTATTTTATCTCCTTTTAAAAAATTTATTGTTACAAAAATGCTTCAAAAAATTAGTTCTGTCTCCAAATTACTGTACAGTAAGAGCCTAATATAATCTCCATTTCACAGATGAGGAAAACCAGCCTGAAAAAGATTAAAATTCCAATTCAAGGAGAGGCAGAAGCTGAAGCACATCTTTTAATGTTCCTGTGATTTTGGCATAAGCTATTATGAAGAGTTTCTCTGGGATGCTGTCAGAGGTGAAAAGAGCAAATGCTCTGAGTTGCAGACAGTACCTCAGCCACAGTACTGCAAGTTTTCCTTGTTATACTTGATAAAAAATATGATGCAATGGGATTGTCATAGAGGAGAGAGATTTATTTTTGTAGTTAGTTATTCAATATTTACACTATGGTAATGAACCTCATTTTAGCATGGAGGTCCATTAATTTCTAACCTTTTCTTTCAGCTTTGTAGATTTTCACAGAAGTGTGTAGCATTTTTTCTTTGGTCAGGTGCCTCGGAAATAAAGTCGGAGAAAGAAATCTGCACATTTCTCCCATGGCTGTGATAAGCATATGTATTTATATAGAATGGCATTGTGTGTCATGCTCTATGTAACATTTTTAGGTGTCTGTACAAGTAGGACATTTATGAAGTGTGACTCATTTTTCCTTCTCCACACTGTTCCAGTGGAAGAGCTCAGACTGCGATGAGAAAAAGTAGTACACATTATTAAGAATTCTGATAAAGTAGGCTGAATAAATTTGTTTTCTTTGTGAGCCTTAATCCTGTGTTGTATTGGCTTCTTGGACATGGCTAATTTATTTGGAATTCCATTCTGTTCCCAACAGCATTCCTGATTAGCAGTTTGATCACCCGGAGCAAAGTTACATACCAGCTTTCAACTCTTGTAATCTAGCAGTGTAATTTTTTCAAATGGACTCTTTTCTTTCCTTCTTTGCCCCAGCTCCCCTTCTTTTTGTGTGCAAAGAGACTTTGAAAGTAAGCAGGATAACCTGTTAGTAGAATGAAAAACTTCTTCAAAACACAATGTAGTTTGCTGAAAGCCCGACTTTCATTTTTGAATAGAAAAAATTATGTTTGGAGCAGTGTCAGTGCAGCATGTGAAATGTTTGCCTTCCCTCACTTATAAAGGGTAACAGTTCTTTTCAATAACTGCATTTTATGAGTGGGGTGATATAATCTTCAAGTGGTTTCCAAGGTCTGTAGTTTGCCAAAGCACATTTTGCTTATAGTTAGTTTTAGAAAGTTTGAATTTTTCTTTAGTTGTTAAGTTTGTCACATGGTGGACCTTGTAGGAAAATGGCAGCTGTGTCATTGTTTGCTTCTATCTTTATTGGCTTGTGCAGTCAAAACAAAGGATGTCCAGGACACCCAAATTTAATTGTAAACCAGAGGCAGGTTTGGGTCTGAGCTCTTTTTGGTACAGCATAGGCAGAGCGTAATCCAAGTGATCTGGTCTGCCAAAGACATGGAGTTGCAGATGAGAGGGAAGTGAGTTTTCCATCCTGTGACATTTCTGAAAGTCCCAGTCTGGTTTGTGCACAGTGAAAAGGAAACAAGGATCTTAAGTGAAGGGAGGCTTGGGAATAGCCCAGAGACAGGTGACCACAGCACTCGTCAAAAGGCTCAAACTGTGGTTTTATGCATGAGTGCCTTGACTGCATAATGTTTGAAGACTGTGATCTGTCTGGTTTGTACTGATCTTGAATTGTAGGGCTCTGAAAAGCAGCTCTTGGCAAATACGTTGTCGAAACTGAAGCATGTTATGCCAGTTTTCTGTGTTTGAAAAACTGGCATTTTGTTGAAACATTGTTTTGTCAAAAATAGTATTCATTGAATTCTCTGCTGTATTGATGTGAATTCTATTAATTCAGTGGGGAAAAAAATCTACTGATGGAAGGAGAGCACCAGAAGAGGTTGGTTTAGGGCTGGATCATTGTGCCTGGTCAAATTTGGTGATAATTCCTTAATTTCTTCAGCAAAAAAACCCTGAGGTTCTTTCTACCTCAAAAATTAGACATCTACCTGAGTGTGAAAACTTAGCAAATTGTGTATGGTCTCTCTGATCACTAAGGAGATAATAATTACTTGATAACAAGCTGCTCTGAACTTTATAATGTAAATCTTAAATATGTATCTCTGGTTTTTTTTCTGTTGAATCACAAAGTATTTTTGTATTTTTATATTTGTTCACAATTAGGTGGACATTTTGGGCATTGCTAATCTTTTAATTGATTGGTGCCATTAAGTATCATGGCCTGTATGTGATCTATTTTGCTACTGCTGGGTCATTCCTAGTACAAAATTCCCATAAATGAAAGGGAACCAAGATGTCTCCTGCTGACCATTGCCCCATCCAGCAGCACATGGAAGTGGTCATGGAATGACAGCAGAGGTCTCATCAAGTCTTTTTGGAAATACAGATGGCTTTGTGTAATCACTTTTAAGACTGATTTATAAGGTTTTGTTTAATTTCCTTCTAGTCCTTTCCCTTCACTTTTATTACTGTTTCCTGCGATTTGTGCTCTTTTGTTGCATTTAAATCCCACTTTTGACACTTGAGAATGAGCTGAGGTTTTACTAATACTTCTGGTTTTAAGGAGGCTGAAGTTAGTCTTAAGGGATGAAACATGTAATAAATGAAGTATCTTCTGTCTGTTCTTGTTGTTCTTGATCATGGAAATGGGCATACCGAGCTGATTGCAGTGGGAGGTGTGTGTTTGCTGGGGATTTTCCAGGAGAAAACCCGTGGGGCAGGTGTTGACTTTGCTTTGACTCAACGCAGGATTTAATGATCTTGATATGTGCATGTTATCACAACTTAGGTGGAGCAATAATTGACTCCGAATGTCAGATTTTGTCCTCTAAAGCGGTGACTTCTTGATCTGACCCTTTTTAAGTGGTATTTTGTTTCCAGTGTGATGTAGAATGCTTGCTCAGGAGGTTCCACATACGTAACCTAGAGCAAGGTGCCTTTTTGACTCTGATAACTGTAGAAGGAACGTGATTCTGACAGATAAGTGCTGGTCTTGATTTTTTCCTTTTTTTTTTTTAACAAAGAACTCAGAACTTCTTATTAGCCTTGCCAACACCTGCAACTCTTTGCTGCTTCCTTTGGTAGATATCCTGACTTTTGAGTGTGTGGAAAATGCAGTAAGTCAAATATCCTACTTTTTAACTCTAATTTACTTATATTTTGGGATATACTTCAAAATGATGATAACAGTGGGTGTTTTAGGATTATTGTTGTATTGTCTGCTTTGCTGCTTGTAAGTTTATTTGGTATTTTAAAATTTTGAGAATGTAGTGATATTTTAGGAGATTGCTTTATAAGAGAATCGGAAAATGAGATGAAATCTGTGAAATCTGTTGCCTTACATTTTAAAAGTCAACAAGACTGTGTAATATGTACTTTTTTCCCCGTAAACTACCCTTCAATGGGCATTTACCAGAACAATTAATTATGTGACAATTTAAAAGCAAAATATGAACTTTGTCTTGGGAATAGTTTCACATTAGAGGATTTTAATAAATATTTCTAGCGGAATAGGATAGTAATATTGGTTGTGTGATGAAAACATATGTTAGTAATAAAATATCACCTGTCAGAAATACTGTTCTATCATGTCATTATTCCCTAGAGAGATGACTAGTTGAAAAATGATTTTTAACAAAATAAACTCTGAACAGAGAGGATGCTTTTATGGGTGATACAGCACACATTCTTCAAAAAAGGCACATCGTCAAAAATGGTGCCAGGCATTAGGAACATCTCTTGTGTGAAAAAGTAAGTTTGGGAAAATCCAAATAATAATTCTCAATGTATAGGCTTTACATAATGCTTTTCCTCACTTGCTCTCAAAATAATTTGCAAAGAGGGGAAGAACAACTACCCATGTTAAACTGCATTTTCTAAAACTCAGCCACACCAGTTTTCATCTGGCATTTAAATTCACCTTGCTCATGATGTGCTGTTATTTTTCTGGGGGAGGAAATCTGTCCCAAGGAGTGAAATCCAAGCAGGAAAGCACTGTCCTTCCATTTTGGGCAGCATTCTTGTGTGTGAATGCAAGCGGGGTGTCAGGCTGCCAGCCATGGCATGTGGAGCCAGGGAGCTGCCATTGCCTGGGCAGCCGGCGTAGAAGCTGCCCCGGCTTTGTGTCAGTCTGTCTCGGGCACATCCCGGTGCCAGGCGCCAGGGATGTGCTGCCTCTGTTCCAGTTTTGACACCTGGCCAGGGATGTGCTGCCTCTGTTCCAGCTTTGACACCTCACAGGGACCGCTGGAGCCGCTGGAGCTGAGAACCACTTGTGAGTCCAGGCAGGAGGAGGCACCTGTTCCCTTGGCACTGGAATGAGCCCCCAGTTCATCCCTGGAATGTGCCCTTAAGTAGCCACCGGGCTCCTCAGCACTAGCAGAGTGAGCTGGAGCTCGTGGCCAAGGCATGGGATGTGCTGGATTACAGCTAATGCTGAAATCAGTGGTTTCCAGCAATGCTGCTGGGGCACAGACAGCTGTGTTGCACCACGCTGGAGGAAGAGGGTTGTCACAAAAGATGCACTTTCCTTGCAGCCATCCAGATACTGCTTCTCTAAAAAAAATTCAGATATTGTCGCCTCAACCAGTAATTAATTGTACAGCTACGAAATGAGCCAGTTGCTCAAGTGAGTGCATACTGTGGAGTCCCTGTCTTGCAGGGATTGTGTTGCAGCAGAGAGAGCCACTGAACAGTTTGTCAGACTGCTTTTCCTGCTGAAATCCCTTTCAGATGAGATGATGATTTCCTTTCTTCTCATCTGTGTGGGTGTAGGTCTCTTAAAAGAAAAGAACAGGTTAGAGAAGCAGCTGTCAGGAATGATGTAATTGATTTTGCTTTAGGGCAAGCTGGTAGACCTTTTGGGCCCCTTTTAGCCTTTTTCCTGTAGCTGTAGGTGACCCTAGTAACATATACATGTGTATTTATCTGTTCTCTCCAGCCTGCTGCATTTTTTCAGCAAAGTCTTTGCTAGCTGAAAGGAACAGTCCCTTTAAACTCATCAGCTTTTGGAATCTGTAGGTATAAAAAGACATTGTTTGGTGTGCCTCCTCAAAGATTCCTCCTTAATCCTGATTTTGTGTACTCATCCTTTGGTTGAGCCTTCCTGTCCAGAGGAATTTGAGTTGATTCCCATTCCTTCACAATTGCACGTAGGGCAATATGTCAGACTTTCTTGCCTTTTAAGCAATCTGATCAGTTCTGACACTTTCCACCTCCATTAAGGAATCCATGTGGTAGTTGAGAACACCCATTAGTGTGAACAAACTTCTGAAACCCCTGAAAGTATTTGCTTTGCTCTGCCATTTAACTGTTTACAAAGCCCAGGGCTTTGCTTCTGATACACATTCAATAAAAGGGAACAGAGTATTTTATTTATTTTTTAAAAAAACTGCAGTGTAAATGTGGTTCTGTTGGCTGTGTAGTAGGCAACATGTTGACTTTCATGATGTTACCCCAATCAAGGACAAATTTGACCACAAAGTGATACTCTGAGATGATACTGACAGTCAGTATTTTGGTATGACATTTGGTTTAAAGCAGAATTTTTAAAAATCAAGGAAGCAGCTCTGACACAGGGCTATTGCTTGAACCATATCCAAGTCATTTCACTTACTGCTGATCCTCCCCAATTTTGCCTTCATAACTCCACGTGTCCAGGCCCAGGCAAGGAATTGCTTAAACATCAATAAAAGTTCCTTGTTTTCTTCTGAACTGGATCCTGGAGTTTGTGCTAGTTCTAATGAGGACTTGGCATCTCCAAGGACCTCAAAGTATTAGTGTACCCTGAATTTAAGGGAAGAAGAATGTAGAATTCCCAAAGCCTTATGTCTCTGAATCAGGCTTTAATTTCTTTTTAGACAGAAAGTGCGGGAAAGGAACTTGCTAGTTAGTAAGTCTGAAAAGATTTTAACAGTTCCAGTAATTACTCATTTCATCAATCCATCTATATTTAAAGTGAGCTAAACTGAGTTCTTTCCTATAGTGTCTACTTCAAATAATGCTGCTTTACATTTGGAGAGCCAAATAAGGAAACATAGCATAATCTTACAGGAGTTTCATTCCCTTTCAGTTTGCATGGCTCAGACTTGCTGTAATAAGAGCACTTCTTTCTATGAAACCTTTTTACATATTGGACTAAACAAACTATCTCCTAAAGAAAGTAGGAGCATTTTTTTTGTGTTTGTGTGTGTGTGCTTTGCTCTAGCCTTGGCTGTTGAGGACATTTCTGCATTTGTCTATGTGCTAAATGAGCGATGCATTTTGGACAGCTTCTGTGTTCTGATTTGGTTTTTTGTGCTTTTTTGTCTCCCCCTCTTCCCCCTCCCCTTCTTCCCCTTTTCATTTGTCTAGGGGAAAAAAAAAAGCTCCTCCAGTGTTGTTTCCTGCAAAGACCATTCGTAAGAGCTCGTTGGACAGCACAGGACTCTTAAAGTGATAGCTAATTGAAAGAAAGGCCCTGATTGTCTTGAGGGAGCTGGAAAGTGCTGCGTGTGCTGCTGAAAGGGACTAGGGAGAAGGTGCCTAGTTTCGCTGAGCAGCTGCTGCTGGAGATATTTGGAGATTACATCAGCATTGGAAAAGAGGGGCCAAAAAAAAAAAAAGTCCAACTTCACAGAGACGGAGTTTATGGAGGTTTTTTTCTTCCTTCCAAAGGTCTTCTGACAATACTGTCATTGTCAATATAAGAGTTGTTAATTCTTTATGAATAGCACATGGGGCCTCTTGACTAAATAGTACGTTACATGTCCCAAATCTGTCAGCTGGACTCTTCTCTCACATGCTAGTGAGATCACTTTGATTGGAATGTTAGAGGAATTGCTGGGCTGGCCGTGCAGAACTGAATACTGCATTATATAATTAGATCTCCCAGATTATATTTTTTTCACATTATCTCATTATTCTAGCTTAAATATGGAATCAGTCCTTTTGATGGTTTTACTTGTTGTAATTATATTAATACGATTCATTTTGTGGTCCTGTCTTAGTGCTTATATAGATTATAAACTGTCCCAAAGGTTTCCTGACACAAAAAAAGAGGACTAAGAGACTTCAAAAGGCTTGTTCAGATTTGAATTGACAATGGGGAGAGCTGGGTAAGGTAAATGGAGCTAGAGCACCTTTTACCTTGGGATCTGATGAGAGAGAAATGACCTGTTGAGACTGCAGCCGAGTGAAGATCCTTCAGAAAGCCTCACGCTGACAGAGGGGAAGGAATGACAACTGATTGAGTCAAATGGCTTTCTATCCAACTTGGGCATGAATTTGCTGTTGGGAACAGACTTGTGGACTTCTGCCAATTAAATGATGTGGACAAGCTGGAAGGAGCCCTCTTACTGCCCAGTCCAAGAGCGCTCAGTGTCCACACGCCACGCTGTGGGCTGGCAGGAGTGGATTTTTACCTGGCTGGTTGATTTGTTGCCAAATCCCTCATGGCTCTTCCCAGCCAGTCAGGTCTGAAACTGACTGAATGATTTCAGCTGACCATAACCTGCCAAATACTCACATTTCTTAGCAAGTGATGTGTATGAGTACCAGTACAAGGTTGATACCATGGGAATAATCTGTTCCATGCAAGACAGATTTGCGTCTCAGAGATTGTCTGGTGGACTCTGGCTGTGCTTCAGCACCAACAATGGGTGGGGTGATAACACGAGTGAGTTTTGATACCAAAGCCCTGCAAGTGACCTTCATGTCTAGCCTGAAACAAGCACCCTACCACGACGCTGGAGGATTTGACTACTTGCCCAAGGACAAAGGGACTTGGGATTTCTTGGTTAACTTACCTGGCAAAAGGAAGTAATTTTTTTCAAATGAACTGTCTTCTTTAAAATAGGTGTTGTAATAAGTCAAACAACCTAAATCTTACTGCAATTCAGTGTAATACTGTCTTCTAAGAACTGAATTTTTCTAGAGTAAAGGTAGGAAAATTGTATTACCTTGCCCTAGAAATGCACTATCCTTGGCCTAGTCACTCTTTAAAAATTTTTTTTTTTAAATCCTTTTTTTTTGTTTGATCATTTTCTATCTCATGTAAAAGTGAAGGTTACCACTTCATATACTTATTTCTATATCTCTTGGTAGCTCACATGATGGTATCAGAGTTCAGCTAGGTAAAAGCCCACAGTATTCCCATACAGAGTTTCTGGCCCATTCATGACTCACACACTCCTACAGGCTTGTCATTAGTAACTGCTCATCAGCCCTTGTAATTTTGTCTTTTAGAGCCTCCTAAAAATCAGACATGAGAGCTGGTATGTGCTTAGGCAGTGGAGCAGGGTAAATGTCAGGTCAGTTGATTTCAGCCTCAGATTTTATTTATGGTGGATGACCAATCTACAAAACAACCTGTAATGCTTGAAGGTGCATGTCATGGGCTTGAAATCCTGCAAGACAACAATAAATTATATGTAGATGTGACTAACCCCTTGTTTGTTTCTCTGATTCTTAATTTTAATGATAGTTCTGTCCTTTTTTTGTTTCCCCAACACCAGCAAACCACAAAGGGAAGGTGAAATGTTGTCTACTTGATGTGCAGATACCTTTTATAACGATTAACTGGAAAAATAGCGACAGTGATCCATTTTTCTTCTTTCAGTTAATCATCGCTATTCTGAGCTGTTGTGTGCAAAACAAAACTTGTGGAGAAATTGATAGTGCCTTTAAGAAACAAGTATTCTAATTCTTTATTTCAGTCCTATTGAAATTGCATTTGACAGTGTACTGTTTGTATTAATTGTTTAAAAGTGTGAAGGTAATGAGAAGCCATACAGGTGAAGTTGTGGTTTGCTGCCTTTAACATTTGGGGATATTGGAACTGATACCACTGTGGAATTCACAACTTTTATTTTTTTTATCCCTGCAGGGCAACGTTTCAAGTTTTCCCTGTAAATCAGAGCTTGTGGTCTTGTTACAGACCATACCCAATGGACTGGATCTGTTGGTATTTATGTATCTAAACATTTGATTTGGACCTCACTTGAGTCATGTGAGTTGCACTCTGATTATAAGACTGGTCTGGCCAAATATTATTTGGCATAATATTGCTCTATGTCCTACAATGGTAAAACTGGCTGCAACCCCAAGCAGTTTATTAGAACGTCCATGTTTTGAGGCACATTTAATTAATTTAATAATCATAAAAATTTTGACTGAAGAGTTAATTTAGGTCTTGTTGCCTACTAAACTCCTTATGCATTCAAAGCAGTTTTAATAGCAATTTGGTTAATTTCTCATTGCATTCATATAGTTGTTTCCCATCCTGCAGGGTGTGGGAAGTCATCCTGTTTATCCTGCATTACAAAATTAGGACTGTCACACTTTCAGGAGTGCAAAATGTAAAGGAGATTGAGATCTTCCTCTTTATCCCCATAGGTCTTTTCCCTCTCTCTTTTCATGGAGATAAGAAAAATCTAAGCCCTTTAAATGTGGTATGATGTGAAAGTATCCACTGGTATTTCCTGGTATTTCCTATGGAGCACTGTACTGACATTTAGATACTTAAAAGATATTTATACTCTGTTGATTTTTTTTTGCATTTAAGGATGTATTTAAAAATAAACAAGTGCTTAATATCAGTTTTGAGCTGTGGACAGAGTGAATGATGATTACAGGGTGGAGCCTCCTTTCAAGACATGAAACAAAGGTATGTGTAAAGAAGGAGAAAAATAAGAGTGAAATACTGTGATATTAAAATCCTTGCTAATGTAAAATTATTTGTATTTTTATATATTGATTAAAATGTACTGTATATAGATATATTTGGTATGTTTATATTAATTTATATAATTAATTAATATTAATGATGTAAATTATTATATCATTACCAAATTACCATGTAACCTACTGAGAAGAAACCAGAAACCCCACTCTTTGCCTGAAGACATTGTGCAGAACCTCTAAGATGGGGGATATATATATATATATATATATATATATATATATATATGTATATGTATATGAATATATAGATTAAATAGAGCCTATTTCACATCTAAATCAAAAATAAAACTGTATGATGTATGGACGCAGAACTGGTCTGTGTTAGGACTGTGCTAATTTATTTATGTAATTTACCTTTTTTGTGGTACCAATGGTACCAATAAAACCAAATTTACTCCCAAAACAAATAGACATTTTCAAGTTCTACAACTGATACTTCTTTTTTCCCCCCTTTTTTTTTTAAACCAGGGATAAAACATCTTTCTGATCTGTAAAATCTCAATTGATTGTAAATATCCCAATCATCTGCAAATGCAATTCCCATCCCACATCATGTAATGTGCAAGAAGTTGGCATTTTACGGACTGCATTATGGTATGGAGAACTAATTACAGCAAGCTCACGGTCATCTGAGCATGTAATTATGTTTATTGATTAAAATAATGCCACGATTTCACTTTGCAGTGTCATTACACTGGTACCCACTTAAACAATTCCTGTCAAACCATGTAAACCAGAGCACTGAAGAACTCCCTTAAACGGATCTGGCGATGCAACAGGTGGCCTAATTACTTTAGGTAGGTCCATCACAGCCAAATTCAGGGAGGAGAAACTGAAGACACCAGTAGGGCCATGACTGACTCTCACAGAGAGAATCTGGACAGCTGGGGGCCTGGTCACCAGCTGTTTGCAATGAATTGCCACCCCATAAACTGGGGCTTGGGGGAAATCTTGCGACGTGCGCTCGTGTTCTGTGTCACGGCCCTGGAGAGTGGGGAAGTGTTGTGAGGGTCTCCCTGTCAGGATTCATGTAGGCACCAGATTGTTGGACAATTAAATGGCAGAAGTCCTGTCTTGGTTGGTTAGCAAGGACACGGAATTACTCCAGAAATGCAGTTGGGTTCTGCTTGATTGTCACCAAAGCGAGTGACCTGATAGGGTGGCCCTTTCACTGCAGGCAGGGCTTGTAACAGCATCTACTGCTAAGGCTGCCAGGCACTTGCAGCCCTTAAGGCCTATTTTCAGCTGTTCACAACTTTGTCAAAGTAGCTTTTCATACTAAATTTTTCCATGTTTCATTTGGTGTCTGCCTCTGTCTGAATTCTCTTCAGAAGGTTTCAGCCAGAACAGTTTAATATCTTCCAAGAACAAGACTCGAAAAAAATACATTGTTTTTCCCATGCTACAAAAATATTGGAATTTTTTTTTCTGAAAAGATGTAGTTGTCCCACTCTGGGAGATAATTTTTTCTCAGCCTTGTCAGGGAAATGTAACTCTTGTTCACATCAAGAAAATTCTGTAGCTACCTACCACAGATTCAAGGGGTACAAGATCAGATATTGATGTGGGGAAATGAGGATAAGGAAACTGATGGGGAAAAAAAGAAATTACGGTGAGGTTTTAGCTAAAGAGGATAAGTGGGATAAGTTAATGAAAGGCAAGCTGGACTGCACCATGTAGGAGAGAGACTTGGCTCCAGGAGTGAGTGAGAGTGGAGACACTGATGAAATTAGAATGGTTTGGACTATCAGCAGACAGGACAAAAGTGGAGTTGGAAATATATGACCTACAACATTCTATGACTTGGGAGACTAAGACTTATTTAGCAAACTGCTTTGAACTTGGAATAAAGAGTCCAGGGAAATGTCAAAGGGATAAGAACTGGATAAAACGTTTGCTGGATCACTATCCCTTTAGAATATTGGTATAAATCCTGGAACCTAAGTATCATCCTTTTTTTGGCTGTTAGCAAATTTCTGGTTTTGCTGCTGGAACATTGTATGCTGAGCATCTACTGGGCTGTATTAACAGGATGTGACAAAGTTGAGCACTGACATTAAGAAAGTAATAGAGTTAAGGATTTATATGCAATTTTTGCTCTGTTCCCTGAGTATTGTGACAGCTTCTTTGCTCATTTGTTGCACAGGAAGAAGTGGTCTGGGACTGAAGCTTGCATGAGCAATTCTTTGAATATCCCAGAAACAGTGTAGTCTATGAAATGCAGAGCTCTAGGAAGACTCAAGTTTTGAGTGTAATGATGAGGAAATGAATTCTTTGTCGGTCATTGAATTCCAAGTGAAAACACTTAGAGATACTTATTCTTTACTTTGTGGCCGTTTACCTGAAGATCCTGGGCCTAATTTGCTTATTTGATAACTTGCTATTTGCCTTTGCCAATCACCATAAACTCCAGATTGTCAGTTTAACAAATAAATTAGTACCAGTTTAACAAACTAACTGGGTCCTGTATTTAAAGGAATACTTGAACCTAGGTCTAGAGCGCGCGAGTTTAAATCCATTTCCTGACTGCCTCCCCTTTGAGAATTGGCAGCCTTAAAACTCTTCATCCAAGTTTCTAACTGATACTTATGAGGTGGAGAGTCCTTATTTTGGTCTTTCAAGAATACCTTTTTCTTTGCCATAGATTTTTAAAAAATTCCATATAGTTGGTGCTCTTTTCTGGGAATTATTACCAAATCATAAAATCTAGAATTAGTTGTTTCTCCTCTCTAGTCATTGTATGAAGACAAACTCTTGGAAGAAGACTTCATCAAGGGTTATTAAGTTTAGGAAATCATTGTGCTACAGAGTGCTGAGAGCTGAAAAGGGTATTAAAGAAGCATCACCAAATACTTGTCCTATTCTTAGTCTCTTTGAAGACATCCCCTGTCATTATGATGGGAAAGGGTGCAGAGTTAGCTGATTCTGCAGGGTTCTTCTCTACTGGTCTGGGACACAGTATTTATCTTTTCATTTGAAAAATAAGAATCTGTCCATGATGATATTTAGAATAGATCACTGGGACAAATGTTTTGAGAGGGTTGGAAGAATTGGCTTCAACTGTCTGTGTCCTGGACAAAGCAGTGCTCTACCGAAAGGATGGAGAGGAGGATGGCAGGGAGCGCTGGGAGCTGCCTGCAGACACGTGACTTCCACACTGTCTTTGCTAATCCCAGAGCAGGTACTTCCAGGAGCATCCCTGGTGGTGAGATATCTGGTTTTGTGTCTTGCTCCCTTGTCTCTTTCCTTAGATGTGCTTTCCTTGGCAGGTGCCTCAGCCTGAACACAGTGACTTCCAGATTTTCATTCCCTGCAAAATGTCTCCCACCACGCCTATGTTTAAAAGGGCACAGGATCCAGCCAGCTAATTTGTTCCTAGGCAGTTAAACTACTTCACTTGAGCTCCAGACCCTGGAGTAGATTTAACACACTATGTTAAAGAATATGTGAGCAGTGCTGTGTACAGGGACAGATCTGTATCTGCCTTAGAGCGATAATCTAATTGGAGGTAGTCCTTTGTGTAACCCTGTTAACATTTTAGACTATTCTGGGAAACCCCATGTCCCAAGTACTATGGAATGTAGTTAGGGAAAACAGTGTTTTCTCAAATATTTCAGATGTGGAATATTTATTTTGTAGCCAGAGAAACTTGTTACCAAGCAACTGACCTTGAGTAAGATCCACTGCCAACTTGAAAAAAAAGGAAAAAAAAACCTGCTTACCTCTCCTCAGGCTGCATGTGAGAATTACAATGCAAGGAGGAGAAATTTATTACAAAATAAACATCTGACAGGATTCATCGTTAGTGGTCTCAGATCAGTCAGGTCTTTTCATCTGCCCCTGAGTAATATAATTGACAGAAGAAGTCACTAGTGAAGGTATTGGTGCAGGAAAACCAGTCATTTCAAATCCATCCCATTTTGAAGAGTGTGTTTTCAAAGCCCTGGATAATGGGGTTTGATTGTGCATTCTTTGCTGGTCCAAAACCAGGCAAGGATGCAACTTGGAATTCTGCTCAGATTATTTTATTGACTGAATATATTTGCTTGAGCAGGCTTCCAGAGGCTCAGGTATTATTTATTTATAGAATTCAGGTACCCAAGCTGTTTTTTAGAAGGAGCTAAAGATGCTCAGCTTGCACACAGTAGATGAAGCCCAAAATGGGACATAAATTGCTTTGAAGGAAACTTGGACCAATGTGGAGTAAGTGCTCCACACAAGCAAAGCATTCCCTACTGCACAGATCTGTTGAACGGGGAGTGTCTGATTGGGGGGCTCTTGGTAAACAAAGCTGCCCATTTCACTAGATGCATCTGGAGCAAAAAGTCTTTCTGGATGAATTCTGATGTCATGGAGATTCATTCCCTGCAGTGGGAAGGGCTATGATCAGTGCTTCCACCTCTGCTTCCGGACTTTACCAGCCATAGTAATGGGGAGAATGTTCATTAACTGCACTTTTCAAAGGTAAGTGGCCTGTTTTTCCACAAGTGGGCAGAATAGAAAATGCCACCTGCCTGGAAAAAGAGGAAGAGGAGAACATTAATGTTGCTTGATACAAGAATCAGGCTTGTAGCAAAGTCTTATGGGCAGTGAGTCGCAAAAATCTAAAAAGAGCTGTGAATTTGGAGGGTTTTAGAGCAGTCTCAGTGATGTTTCAGAACTTTTCACAGGATATCTGAGCACTGTTTCTCAAAGCATGGATCTTCAGGGGTTTCCCAGAGACACCCAGGAAGCCCCTGTTTATCTGTTTATCCAGTGTGTCTTGGTTTATCTGCTCTTTGTTGTGTGGACAGTGCACTTCATGCTTCACTGCCTACTCTGGAGATGCTGCTTGGGTTTTTCTCCTAGGAGAGGTCAGATGTCAAATTCTTTCTGTTTCCAAGCACAATAGGAGCTGCTGCTCAGCTTCCCAAAGCTTCCTCTCCAACCTTGGCTCTTTCCATGTTGTCCCCCTCCTTCAGAATAATGCCTGTCAGTTGACCTCATTTAGCAGTCAAGGCTCCACATGGTGGCATCACCTGTTCTGCAGCTTGGTCTTCAACTGCTGGTGGAGCTTGTGTGCACACATGGTGGCTTGGTCAGCTTCAGTGACCACAGATGATTTTAAAATTGCAGTGTGGCATCAGGCATTTTCACAGCTCCTGGGAATTGACTGGAAAGTTCAAGTGGTGGATTACTTAAAAATAATAAAAAAAAGCTATTTCAAATATATTTCCATCACGCAAGAGTAAGACAGGAAAAGATTTACTGGACATGAAGATAAAGATGCTTACCAATTTTCTGGTGTGCTTGGGGGAATTAGTCTCCCCCTAATTCTACTCATGGCATTTTTCTCTAGCTAAAGTATGTGTAACTTCTATGCTGATTGGTTTGAGATTTTTATTAACATAGTTGTATTTTGGAAAAAAATTTGAGGTTTCAGGCTGGATTCCAAAAATGTAGAGTTAATCAAAGTGTTGATCTCTACCTTAAAACCAGATAAATTTACCTTTGGCGCAAAATAGTGCATGATTATTAGTGATGAATTGAGTTTCTATCATCTACATGTTAGAGTAATATTATTAACAATAAAATAAACTCTACAGATAATGTACACTGAAGTGTATAACCTTTTTGATATAATTATATGTAGAAATGGATATGTTCTGAGCAATCTGTGTCTCTATCAGTGTCTCCAGATCAAGACTGTAAAGACATGTTTGGGAAGTAAAAGAATTTTTTTTTCTCATAAATATTAACATTTTTTCAGCAGAACTGGAGTCATGGTTCTTTCCAAGTTCTCTCTCAGCCCACTACCTGGGAATTTTGTCTCCCAGAAATTCCACACTGGCTAGGATCAATGCTGCTTGTGTTGTGTGTGAAAGGGAGAAACATTTCCTGGATGTATTTGTTTCCCTGTCTTCAGATCACCCTGATTTAATTTATAGGAGAGCTGGAAATCCTGGCAATTCTTACTCAACTCATATCTCACTGCATTCCATAGGCGAGCAAAGTTACTAAAATATGTGGTCTCCTCAGTTGTCAGTTACTTCTCAATATTTACTTCCACCAGTGGAAAGCATAATTTTTTTGTTTGTTTGTTGTTTTTGTTTTGTTTTGTAGTACAGGGGATATAATTTCTCAGATTTAGTAAAGTATTGACATGCCTATGGTTTGTACTAAGTATCAGTATTTCAGCTTAGCCATTTAGCACCTTGACATCAACAGAGTGGATGCCACTTTGCACTTGGTATCCATTAATTAATGAACCTGCTTTCTCCTTTTGCATATAATTAAAAATTAAATGAATGCTAAAGAACACAAAATCTTTTTTTTTGATGACATGCGATTTCAGTTTATTTCCTGCAAACATTTTTTTTTTTTTTTTGAAATCACTAAGAATGGCAGAAATCTTTAAAATAATCTTCAGATTTTGCCCGCTTAAAGATCCAGTGTGGAAATACTGTTCTGTCACCTTGTTGGCATCACAGAGTAGTGTGAGGAGGGAGCAAAGGCAATAGGATCTGGTTTTGCTGTCCAGTCATAAACAAGGATAACAGCTGATGAAAGTATGACCCAGTCCAGTGCTTTGCCCAAATCCACGATCAGAATCACAGTTGCACGTTTGTTTTATTTTAACAGATAATTTTGAATATCAGATAGGACAAGTTTTTGTAAGGTTGGGAGCTGCACATTCCCTCTTTTGATCTCAACAGCTACTGCAAACAGTACCAGCTGAAGCTTTCCCAGGTCTAATACAGGCACAATGGCCGTGGTCCTTTGTGCATTATTTTGTTTGCAAACCCCATGTACCTTGTGCTCTCACTACGTGCAGTGGCTGCACAGAAGGTCCTCATTACTCATCATGGCTGGGGCTCCTGGCTGTGCTGTGGAAGGTTTTGCTCTAGATTTGCACCACAAACGTCACTCTGTGAGAGAGGCAATCTATTGTAAATGCAGGTGAACCTGGTGGGGAGAAATGATGATGTCTGACTCCAGCTCAGAAGGCTGAATGATTTCTTTGTTATAACTATACTATAATACATTAATATACTATTTAAAGAAGGTACTAAAACTACAAACTTACTTGTTCTAACTACCACATCTAACTCACTCACAACTCGTGACCCTCTTCTCGAGAGTCCAGACACAGGTGGACTTGATTGGCCATCAGGCTCAAACAATCCTCACCAGAATCCAATCAAGCAATCACCCCAGGTAAACAGTTCTCCAAACACATTCCACATGGGAAAAACAAGGAGCAGAAATAGAATTTTTTTCTATTTTTACAAATAGAAAGTTTTCTCTTTCTTCTCTCTGTGATCCTCTATGAAAAAAATCCTGAGAGAGAGAAGAATGTGCCTGCCACAGCAATCCTCTGCTGCCCCTCTCTTCCTGTGCTCCACAGGCTGCAAAACCTTAAGTGTGGTCAAAACATTCCAACAATGCCCGAAACCTGCGCCAGCTCTGAGCCCCTGACAGCTGATGGGAAGCAGAGCAGCTCTGAAGATGCTCTACTTTCCCCTGGGGTGTGACCTGGAGGAGCCTGGCAATGTGTACCTGCCCTGGCTCTACTCTGGGATATTTTTGTGTGGTTTGAATGCTGCTCAGAGCCTGGCTCAGTGGGTGTGTGCTGCCTGTGGCAAGGCTCATGTTTTCTGAGTGCTTTCTGAGTGCTGGATGCTCTTTACCTGTGACTGGGGCTGCAGTGGATATATGTATAAGCCACAGCTGGTAAACAGAAAAAATAGAAGCGAGTCAATTAGCAGAAATGTCTTTTCATGCTTCTCATGATTTGCAGTTGAATTTTATTTATTTGCAATAAAATGACTTGATGCACCTAATGCAAAACCAATATAAAATCATGTGTCTGCTGAAATGCTGCTTCTGCTTTTTCCAGGATCGGAAGGTACTGAAATATTTTTTATTTTTCACAAAAGATAGTGTTTGGGGGTAGTACTAGGTCATTGCCAGATACTTTTAGTTACTTTTTTTGGTTCCATTTTAACTTTTTCTGTCTGTCTTGAAAAAATGGGCTGTGCAGCCTTTGGTCACCTGTGGAATATTCAGAGCAAAGCGTAATATTCTGAGGCTCCACTTTCCCAAGGTTTCCTGAAGGAGTCTCTGTTTATCATTCAGCCTGCAGTGCCTGTATTGGGTTTCGCCAGGAATGTGGAAAGCTATATGGGAAAATCTGTCAGGCTGTGAAAAGGTCTCAGGCTTTGAAATTTTATGGAGCATGCTGGCTAATGCACATTCCATATTTCAGGGTGTCTAGCTCCCCTTGCTCTGGGTAAGGATGTGACATGGAATATATGGGCATGTTTTGTTACAAGCACTGCTGAGCTGATAAACAAGACCACAGAGCTGGGGAAGTACCAGAGAGGAAATCTCATGAAGGAATAAATTACAGTGACACCTACTAGTGTTGGTACAGCTAAAGGTCAGTCCCCATTTACAAAACATGAGCTCTATAATATGGCAAGGAACACTGGTGTAACTCCTTTTCCACCACAGCCTTCCGGTAAAATCCCAGTTTAGGAGTGGCACCCACGTTTTTCCTATAAACAAATATTGGAGAGACTAATCTACAGCTCAGAACTTTAGCTGCTGTAAATCAAAATCATGCTCATAAGAGGGTTTCCTTTCAGATATTTCAGCAGGACCTAAATTTGCAAATTACCAGGTGCAGTAAATGGGACTTGGATCAAATGCCCTGAGTTGTGCACGTGGCAAGTACAGTGTATATTTAGTATGCTTTGTAAAATAAAATAAAAAGAAAATTCTTTACCCTTTGCACACACAGTTTCAAGAGTCTAAAAATGTGGATTGTACTGAAGAGACTTTCCCCCCTGGTTTTTAACTTCAACATGCCTTGTAAGGTTACCTGTGAACTGTGGTATGATAACTTAAAAATAAGACAAACAAATCAAAATCTTGGGAAATGGAAGGAGCTTCCAAATTAAAAAGCTGCAATGAAAAACATTTAAACACTTTATTATTTTCCCCTCTCTGCTGAATGTACTCGCCAAGCAAATCAACCCTCTTGACTACCTCTTAAAAAAGGTGGGATGTTAAGAAAAAATCTGTTGGTGTGTGGTTGACAGATTGAATTTTCTCTGTGCATGGGCTTAGAGAAAATGAGGCACAAATTCCATAACTACAGGAGTTTGGCTACACAGCCACATCCAATAGTGGTTCTATAAAAAAAGAGTCCAGGTTTAGAGGTGTGACGTGCAGTCAAAGCCAGTCCCCCAAGTGGTGTATCCAAAGCCATTTGAGTATTTTATACATCAAATCAAAGATGGCAAATCTGGCTTAGAAGGCAGCAGACACCCCAGTCACATCCAATCAGTCCTGTGGGTTCAGGGAGAGACTCTGTGTAAAAAATACTCCTCCCTACATGCACCAAAAAAAAAAAAAAGTTTGTCTGCTGGATGGAATTCTGTGGTCTGGTTTATGCAAATCAGACCACAATGTTGTAATTTGACTGTAGAATGACTAAAAAAGAGAAGTGCTGGTCTGTGCAGCCACTGCTTGTTTGGGAAGACCATCCTTTAGAAGACACAGCCTGGGTTAAACTTGATGGGGTTATGAATCTTGGCCAGACTGAATCCCTACCCACACCTAAGCTTGTGCATATGGATTAATGGATGCACTAAGGGTGATGGCTTATGGACATCTTCCCCTATCATTTGTGTTGTTTTGTCAGGCTTATGTCCAGACCTTAGCAATATCCAGACCTCATGCTTTTTTGTTTAATATACGAAGCAAATGCATTGTGAAACTGATCCATTTCCAAATAATTTTGTCACCAGGCAATTAAAATATCATGTGCTATAAACATCTCCAAGACGTTATGGATGGGAAAGTTGCCAGTTTCACAAGTCACATTGCTTTCAAAAGTACAATGAATGTACAGTTCTCTGAACAGTCTGGAAAGAAAAGTAATTTTCCAGCTCTTAAAATCTTTTTTTAGCTTTTTGCAGTGCTCTGAAGTCAAATTATGATGATTTTAAAGACAGAACTGTTAAGTGCCAATGATTTGTCAGTACTGGCACACTTAAATTCGTAATATGGTTGGGACCATGCTTAATATCTTAATTATGCATATGAAATTCCTTTAAAGTGAAGCTGGCCAGAAAATGCATGCTCCTTATATTAAAAAAATTAATTCACTTTTTTATATTAGAAAAAAACCCTTCAAATAACTTACACCTTTTTATTTCAGTGTTGCTGTTTCTGGCTAAGAAATATGACTGTTTAGACTAGGAATTTAAAGAGGAGTCTGTAAGGATTGACTCTTCTGCCATGATTAGGCACCAGACTATTTTCCTGGACTTTGAAAATTGCATTGCTCATGGCTTGATCAAATTGACTTCAATTTAAAAAAGGGAAAAAGCATCTCTTGAAATTATTTGTTAGATTTAATATAAAATGCTGTGAACCTGATGGCTTGGAAATATAGTTGGATTCTGAATGTGATGTTGTTAACCAAGTTCACTAAGCGAAAGATCATGAGCTAATTAATTGCAATCTTCATGTGGTCAGGAAGATCTTCAGTGCAATGTACTGGGAAAAAAAAAAAAGGCAATAACACTTCATAGCCTGTACTTGCTATCTGAAAAGAAGGAAAAAAATGTAACAACCTTAATGACCAGTCCCAAAGTAATACATTTTGCTTTGGTCTATTGTTGGTTTTTAGGAACCAGAATTCCAATGGGAACACCCCACAGGAGTGCTAGCAATTGAAAAAAAATTACCTAAACAATTAAGAAGACTGTCCTGAGTAATGGAGTTGCTTAGGAAGTTCAGCAGGCTGTGGATGCTATAGGTTGGTGCTCTGAAGACACACACTGGACAAATGTGCTTGTGTCCAGTGGGCTCCAAGGAGTCTGTCTCAGCCCAGGACAGGGGAATAGTCTCTTCTTCTCTGCTGATGTACGAACAGCAGAGCAGACATTCAGGCTGAGTTTGCAATCCTGATTCAACTTCAGCCAGAAACTCACCTGATGGGGTTGATTTGGGGCAGTAGATGAAGCAGGAAGTTGCCTTGGGAGAGGCAGGGGCAGTAAAAAGATCCAGCAATGGGCATCCCTCCTCCCAGCCCTTGGTCCATACAGGCATGCAGCATAACTGACTTTCAAGGTGAATTTTGAATGTTTTCTCAGTAAAATGTATGTATAAAATGAGAGTATTTTCAGACACAGGAAAGACAGCTCCAAAGTTTTTGAAGAGGAGATGCCTTCTGAAGAGATGCCTTTTTGAAAACAAAGCCTTTGTCTCCTTTATCTTAGCTAACCTCTCATTTTACTCTGCTTTGGCAGTAAGAAAGGACCCTCACAGTGAGGGTGTGCTATTTAATTTAATTTAATTTAATTTAATGTTGCTGCTCCTGGTACTGCCTTGCACTTCAGGAATGATGTCAGGAGAAATAGATAAAACTGAGAATCATGTAGGTATGGATGCATGCTGGAGGATATTATTGCATCCTGGTCTGCAGTATTTTTGGAAAATTCTCTCTCAATTCTTTGTTGGAAATTGTATGTGGAAAAAAACCAAAGCAGTTCTTCTTTTCTGATGCTTAGTAATGTGGTATATAAATATGACCAAAGCAATGAGCATGAGATTTCACTGCAAGTGCTGAGGGAGTAATAGATGGGAATTAGCAAAAGAATAGGAGGAATGAATGGAGATATGCACTGAGAGTTTATTCTCTTTGAAAGATGATCTCTTCCTGAGTTACTGAATAGATAATGGCTCATACAAATGGTTGCAGATAGGATAGATTGCCTCAAGATTGATGGCTGACTGTTGTTGGTCTAGGTTTTTAATCCAGGCTTCTGCTGGAATGCATAGTTCCTAGCTCAAGATCAATTATACAAGGACATCAAGAAGAAAAAGACAAGTCACGGTATTTGTCTGCTTCTCAAACTACCCAAGATGTGAAACTGGTTTTGCTTGCAGTGACATGCCTGGTAATGCAATGTAATACTTTCTTATTACAGCCCTTTGCTTGCAGTTAAAGGTTAAAAAAAAAAGAGTTTCTGAAACACAGCACCTTCCTTGCACTTTTTGATGCTTCTGGTGATGGTGTTGTCTACAAAGATAAATCCTGGGGACCTGGGAGGTCACAGCAACAAAGCTGAAAGCACCTGAGTCGCTTGGGGTGGGCAGCACGTCAGTAGCTGTGCTCTTCATCTGAATTCATTTCATCACACTGCAGAAATGCCAGGCTACAGCGGGGGACAAAGGAATTATACAGCAAACAGAGATGGGCCTGAGTAGCTGCGAAGGAGGCACTTCCACAGAGTTTGTCTGAAAGATATGCCTGGTCCTCACTGGCATTAATTAAACAGGCTGGGACAGGGAATGGAGCTGGGTAAGAAATCCAACCTTCCAGTGTGGCTCCAAACCACAAGCCAGATTATGACCATGAAGCTGTTCTCTCAAGTGTAAGTGGTTCCTTACAACACCTGTTAAATTTCCTTTGATTTTCCATTAACTAAATACCAACATGGAGCTATACGTGTAAGGAAAGCTGGGAAAAAGATAAAACTATAACATTTTATGAGGAATTTTAAAAAATGGCAACTCCAAAAGAATGCTATTATTTTTATCTGCTTTTAGGTTCTGATAATTCCTCTAATATACAGAGCACAAAAATTAGATAAATGCTTTGTGCACAAGTGTATGCATCAAATTTTGAAAATGTTTGCTCATTTTTCTTCTGTGAAGAAGAAAACATTTCTACTCGGTTCAAGTGAGACACAGTTGCTGATAATGTTGTTTAAGATGATGAAATCAGCAATAGATACAAATCAGATTAAATTTCCACACAAAATAAGGACATTAATTTAATAACTTCCTGCCAATGGTGAAAGTAAAAAAAAAAATAATTGAATCAGAGAAGGGAGCTAGGTTAATCGAGCACATAAATTCTTAACTACTGGGCCAGTTTTAATTGAAATACATGACAATGGTGGTTATTAATTTTAAATGAAAGCTTTCATCCAAATATCAAGAGCTGTGAATTCCTGTATTTTCTTGGACAACCAGCTGTGTTCAGAATTCTGTACAAATGGGGAACTGAGGTTTTAAAGATGAAAGTGAAAGGATTTTAAAATTTTATGTTACTTATTTGTGACTACTGAAGAATTCTCTAATACAGCTCATAGTGTTGATGCTTTTTCTGTTTTTCTACTCTCTATTATGCCCAAATAAGCCACCATAATAATCTTCTATGCAACATGTGGCCATTAGACTTGGAGGTAATATGCAAAATTTTGGAGGCTATCCCTGCCCTCTTCTTGGAAATAAAAGGCACCACTAAAATAAAACCCACTTCTTCTGCTCTGTCTGCCCCACAGAGGTTCCTTGACTCGTGAGTTTGGCCTATGAGACAGGACATCCTGTGTGGTTTCAGCAAGTCCATATGGTTCTCCAGAGCTTTTCCCAAGGTGAGCATTAGAGAACATCGAATGCTGCTCAACAGAGAGAGGAAATCTTGTGTAATGCTTTTGTTCTGCTAACATCTATGTAAAAAGCTGCCTGGGAGTTTGGAATGGAATCTGTCATCGCTGTAATCCTGTTCTGGAAAACTGTGATGGAGACAGCACAGGCAGTGATGTCATTGGCTGTCTGACACAGCAAACTCATCTCCTCCCCAAACTTTCCTTTGTCTCTCACTTCTGAATGCCCAATTGGCAAAGCTTACTGGTGGGGCTTTTTTTTTTTTTCTTTCACAGCTGTGTTAAAATTCAAAACACAGATATGTGAGAAAAAGGCTAATACAGAGGAGGATCTGTTCAACGTTCTCTGCAGACTTCAGAGGAATTTTTGTGCACTCTGCCTTCAGTGTCATATGGTGAAAATTCTTCTTTGGTCCATACAGTGCAATAAACAAGCCTCCTGTGTATTAGCTTTTGATTTTAATACTTCTACTCACAGTCTATGGTAAGTGGTAGAGCTGTAAGAAAGAAGCAGTTTGCTTTGTAAGGGTTCTGGCCTGCCCCTCGTTGTCACAGACACCTATTTATTAAGGAACTGTTGCCATGTAGGGCAATGGTAGTTGTGTGACATCATGCAAAAATGCTATTTATACACTGTGTGCTAGCAATTGTGTTGGACAATCACATTTGGTTATTATCATTCCATGCCTTTGTAAAGGAAGTGAGAAGAGAGCCTGTGTTGTAGCCTTGTTTTAGTGGTGGATTGTCCTTTTTCCCAGGTAAGTTACCTGTTTGTAAGGTAGTGTTGCAGGTTGTGCTTTATGAATTGTACATTTCCATTTGAGCATCTTTAGATATGTACTGAGTTATTGTTTTACAGATTATAGCTTTACATATAACAGGGTGCCTTGTGTTTAGAGAAGATAATCCCAGAATGGCTTGATTTTGGTTATGGCTGTGAGCGCTCAGTGTCATTGAGGCTTAGCCCAGGGACATTTGGTTTAAATGTATAAAGAATACACCTTCTCCCCATAATAATTCCTGCTTGCATGTTATACAAGTAAAGAACCTACAAACTGTTGGGACTTGCCAAAGCTGTACATAAAATCAGGCAGCTGCATGTATTTCTCAGTTCTCACAGCAGTGCGTGTTCCCTGGCTCCATTACAGCTCCATGCCAGGATGAGACCTGTACCTCTCCACCCACATCGTTCCCTCTTGTCACCCTGCTTTCCATGAGCATGAGAGCTGGATGGGAATGGAGGAGGGATGTGCTGAAGCTGTGTCCCTGACCTGGGCAACAGGAGGCCTCCCTTGCATCCCTCCAAGGTACTTATTTGGCTGATGAGTTGGATTTTTTGCCTTTTGGACTTTATTTTCTGAGTGTCACCAAGAGGTATCGCTTTATTTTGTTTTCCAACCTGATTCTTCTGTTGCTGTCATTATGTGTCTTTGATTAGATCATTGAGTGACAGTAGAGGTGTGAGGGAGAGAAGCAGGAGTGAAGTGTGACCCACTTGTTCAAAGAGCCTGCCTTTTTTCCACTGAAACAAATACTAATAAATGGTCAAACTCTGTTCAGCAGCTGAAATGATGTGGCTCCTGTGCACAATGGGTAGTTTAACTGTGTTTAGAACCCACATATAGTGGGTCTACTGTTTTGTTTTGTTTTGTTTTGTTTTGTTTTAGAGAAAAACTGGATGGATTGTTTGAATCCATCAGAGCTCCAACACAGAAGGAGAGGGACAAATATTATCCTCATTACTGCCAGTGCCACCACCTGCAGGGGTTATCGCCAGAATCTGAGATACAGGCATGAGGACTTGGTATTACTGTTACTGCCCAGTGAGTCTGATCAAGTAAAGGAAGTTTATCTGTTCCTGAGAGATGTGTAGGTCAGTCCCAGAGCCTTTTTGCTGGAGACTAGGAAATCTTGGCTTTAACCCAGGTTCAGGCAGCATCCCACACTGTGAATTTGAAAGTCAGCTTGGCTTTGGAATGAAGGTGCAGGAAACTTTGCAGACCTGTGGATGAAAAATGCTGCATCAGTGTTTCCTGTGAGACAAATCTTGGTTATATACTCAGACCAGAAAATACCACATCACGTGCTGGCACTCTGTAAGTGATGGAGTTTTTCCTGTGCACAGTTTTTCTGTTCATGATAACCTGGAAGCAATTTCCACAGAAGCAGCTGGAGGTTGAAAACTAAGGTGAATCTCATAGCAAGGATTTACTGTGTTTTTAAATGGAATATGCAGAGAGAAACAGACAGCCATGTAGTCTATTGAAAACACTCTACAAGATTTCAAGTCTTTAACGTTTTAACCTTTGCATAATTCCTAAAATCTTTTAAGGTTGCACTAATTATTTGCTAAAAGTGCCTGTGGGTAACAGATAGTTTTCTTAAACAGCTTTCACTCTGCTTCCACATGGGCAGTGTGTTTTCCTGCTTGGGTTTTGATGCTCTTGGGTGATACTTCATGGTGGGGGGGAAGGGGAGCGGAACTCCCAACTGGGAATCTTCAACACAAAAACTGTTAAGGGGTGATAAATCATTGGAGGCCCAGCATGTGATTCAAAGCTGTGGCCACCAGCAGTGACCCATGGGGCTGGAGATATCAGTGACAGGGAGCAGGGGGAGGTGTTTGGCATTCCTGATCAGAAGCCTAACCAGGGCACCGGGGTTAGTTTATGTTTCTGTTCCACTGACTCCTGTGAAATGCCCTCCGTCTGTGCAGGGAACACACATCGAGTCAGGGAAAGTATCCTTGGTATTTCTTGGAATGTCAAGGCATGGATCCTTGAAGGTAAAGTGTGAGGAGAATTATCTGGGATTGCAGAGTGAAAACCAAACACTTGGATCAGGGCTCTGTGACTCAACAGTCCGCCTCACCTAGTTATTGCAATTTTAGGTAAATTTTGCACAGATGCACAGAATATTGTAATTATAACTCCTTTCCTCTAAGTTAAGTCCATCCTAGAAAAATAATTTTTGTTGGACCAGACATGGGGACATCCAATCTCAGGTTCTACTTTGTTCTTGGTTTAACAGAAGACTTTATTAAATAAGAGTTAAAAACATGTGGGAAAACCAATTATGATTTGACCTGATTTGATACACATTTGGAGCAATGATATGTTTTGTTGCTGTGCACCAGACAGTGGAGATATGGGAATATGGTTCTAGGGATATTGTTTAGTAGTGAATATGGATGGTGCTGGGTTAAGGATTGTAATCTCTGATCTTAACATTCTTTTCAAACCTTAATGTTTCTGTGATCCTGTGAAATAATTTCTATGCGATATTTTATATATCAGCTATTTCCCAACAAAAAGATTTTCATCAGCAAGTGCAGAGAACTGTTCCAGTTGCAAAGTGCTGGCAAGACAGAGCAGCAATGAATGAAAGGATGGGTTTGAAGGCAATGAAGGATGAGTGGGAGCTCCAAGGCTTTATGTGGTGAGGGTCTCTGAGTTATGTCAGTAGAGAAGCGTAGGGAACACTCTTGGTTTGATAAGTGGAAAAGGTCACAAGAAAGAACTTGAACAGAGGGAAAGACACCACAATGTAGCAGATGAGGTGCCTTTGTAGACAAAAGAGACTTACATTGGTAAAAGGGCAGCCAAAGCATCTTCTTTTTGAGTGCCATGCTGTTTTGATAGACTCTGTAACTGTTCAGAGACATCCTTTTTCCCCTGTGAATTTATCCTACAATGTGGGAAAGACACTTCAAAGTATTTTGGGGATTCCTTTATGGACATGTTGTTGGATATGCTTGACAGAAGCAACCCCAGATTGCTCCAGAGAAAAAGGCAAGAAACCTCATGTCAAGTAGATGTGAAAATACAAAGGTCTTCTTCCCATCCCCTGTACACAGAGCTTGGCTTAAGGCCTGACTCAGAAGATTTTATATTCCTTCCTGTGCTCCTTTTATTAGCTTGGACTGGATGTTTGCAGCTGCCACTGAACAACCGAAAGACACCTCACTGTAAACTTCTCGACTTTTCACCAGCACCAGGAATGTCTTAAAAGTTTATTTGTGCTACAAATAAACAGGTGATTATTGTATAATTGATGCTGCTCCCTGGGATAAATGTGGGTGATGCAGGCCCACCTTGTAAAGAGAGAACATGACACAAGGAAGATGGTAATAATTTGATGTAAAAGGACCCTTAGCAAGTTTGGAAACATTATGGTTGCCAGATGTGCTCTTCCAGATGTCAGGATTTCCTATTAAATGCTTCTTCCGGTCAGAAGGAGCGGTGCCTGTGAAAGTGTGTTAGAGCCTTTGAGACATGAGGGTTACCTGACCCTGAAGATTAATTCTGTAACTTTTGCAGCAAATTATGCCTGTTATTAGAAAATATTGTGATTAACTCCCAGCAGAACCCTTGGCTGTTCAGGAACACGCTGTGCACAGAGCTGGAATTGTCCTGCCAGGATGCTGCTCAGTCAGTGACTTCCAACATCCCTGCTGCATTTGAGTAACCTTAGAACATGATATAACCCCAGATGATTTCATACACTGCTGCTGCTTCAATTCCTTCTCCTTGGACTTCCTTACAACTGCAGCCAAATATTTGTGAGCCAGTTATCACCTGCTGCAGAAGGGAGTTTGCTGATGTGGTGGAATGAAACCGAGTTTTTCTCATGACCTTGTAGCTCCTCTAGATCCTAAGCACAAAATTGCTTTCTAAACTTGCATTTCTGTTTGAGTTACTTCAAGCCACGTAGCTTTGTAAGTCAGTGCTTCTCTCCATTCGTCTGCCTTGCCCTATCTGAATACCTGGAGTAATCTTTGCCTTAGTTATTCACACTCATTCTCCTGTGAAGGCCTCAGGTCACCAAATCCTTCATGATAGGGAAGATCTGACAGGCCCTGTCCCTGCTCTAGATTTGGGGGTTTGCCTTAGTTTTACCTGTCTTAGGCTTCCATCAAGCTGAGCTGAATCCCTGTTCCAGGGCCAGCTCTGTTACCTGGGATGCAATGACAGCACACAGGGAGCAACCAGGTCTAAGATCTAAGAGTGACTGTAGAAAGGCCTTGGCAGAAGTAGGAATCACATACAACTCTTGTGTGTCTCAGCTCAGTGCTTTATCTGCATATTTCATACATGAAATATTTGTTAAAAATCTTCTTGATTATTAAATGCTCTACTTAGTAACTAATGTATATTAAGTTTTAGTTTATATTCCAGTACCTTGCATTTTTCTCCAGTTATTTTCTACTTAAAATGATAGAGAAATAAGGCTGAAAGGGTCAAGAGATAGTCACACAAATAACCCAGTACTTCCAGGAGCATCAGCCATACTAATCCAATCCTAAAAGGTGCATTTTATTCTGAGACTAATTGCTGTGTGGACCATGTCCCTCGACAGAGCCACACATTGCTACATTGAGCTCTCTGTGAGCACAGGCTCTCATTAATTAATTCCAAAATAAGCCCTCCTGACAACTTGTGGATGTTCTAGTAAGGCTTGAGCAATGTGGAGAAGTGTTTATGGGTTGGATGCAATGTTATTATGAAAGATATTGATTATATGCTCTCAGCAGCAATCCAATTGGATATTTCACATTTTGGCCTAGGCTACTGCTGGAAGCCCACAGTGCTATCTCTTTTTAGATAGTTATCTGTGGCCACTTCACAATTATTTTGCTTGATTATTTATGGAGAGACTTCTTAAAACTCTTCTGTTTAAAAGCCAGTCTGTGCTTATGGTAAATGGTGCTCTGGCTTTCTGTGCTCCCTCCAGCAAAGTGACTCAGCCTGATTATGGGTAAAAAGGCAATGGTGTCATGAAAATCAGCTTTTTTGAGACCCAGAGGGTCAGAGCAGCAGCCTGGAAATGCATCAGGGTCATCATGCAGAGAGGAGAGACCTTTAACAATTACATTTAATTTGACTTGCAATCAAACAGAAGTGGATGGCAAAGCAGGAAATGGTATCTTTAGGCACGACATGAAATAGTATTACTGTCAACTTGAATAAGAAAATCTGACTTTTTTAAAGCAACTACATATTTAAATAGCCTGTAGGGTCAAGCAGCCTTTCCTACAGCCTTCTGATAGCTGGCCTGATAATGGCATAAACACTATAAATATCCTAAATCAATAATCCTGTATCACTGCTGAAAGCAGGCATGTTCACATATCACAGCAGATGGGAAGAAAGCAAATAATATTTGTCTTGCTTTTCAAATTGATTTCCCGTTTTTAGTAAGCCAGAGTATGTCCATATGTTAATCAGATTGCTGAGAGATAGCTCAGGGCAGCAGACTTTTACTTGACCTGCTGGCAGAAGGGGGGAGGAAGCCCTCCATGACCCTAAAAATATCTGCGGCAGGAGCTTCTGCAAATGTGATGTAAAGCTTGTGCTTCCCTGACTTCCCTGGAAATGCCCTCCTGCCCTTCCTCAGGCAGATCAGCTTCACAGGGCTCAGAGAGCAGCAGAATCAGACCTGTTCCATAAGGGTTTCCCAATCCTCCTTTGCTTTCCTTTTGGAGGATGTTTGCCATGATGAAAATTCCAGCATCCCAATGTCAGGCAGAAAGATCCAAGGTCCCTGGGAAGTGCAGAGGCTGCAGCCCCTCTCTGCCTTCCCTTGCCCCTCTGCAGTGCCATGTGTTTCCCTGCTCCTCCACACTTGCACTGACACAGGGCTATTTCAGCTGCAATATGCCCTTCTGCAGAGCACAAAGGCTGTCCATAATGGCTTCCAAATGCACTCCCAGGTCCTGTTATTTTTCCCTTCAGACAGGAGATTTTAATTAAATTTAACGGCAAATAGTTCAGAGATCCTTTGTGTGCACATAAACTCCAATGATGTTTATGGGCAATGTGTAACTGCCTGAGAGGAAATGATGGCACCCTTGGTGTTCTCAGCATATTTTCTGTGGAAGGCATTGAGGTTCCTCCTACAAGCTTCAGTTTTATCCTGTTTATACAATGTATAAAATGCTTGCTATGAGAGTGTGAAAAATATAATTTCAGTGGGCACTTGGTTATACAATGTATAAAATGCTTGCTATGAGAGTGTGAAGAACATAATTTCAGTGGGCACTTGGTCGATACCCCTAGCCTGCCAGAAGCTCTCATGGCAGCTGCAATCCCGCAGAAATTGTTTTTGTGTGTTCATGCCAATGTGGCACACTGATGTTGTCCCAAATATGAAAATCAACCAAACCTAGGTAACATATTGCACTTCAACTGCACAATAAATGCCACAACTAATTGGCAATGGCCCAGTTTTCTATCATTTAGTGTTTTATGCTTGGCTGATATGAGTTAATAAGTGGTGCTGGCACCCACATTGAGTCCAAGTTACCTCCTTCAGGCTTTTGGGTTGCAGGTGGATACAACAGGTGAAGCACTAAGCTTTGAATTAGGAAACTACTTTCAAAAACCTACCTTCTGTCTGATTTTTAGCAACTTCCTGGTCTAAACCTTTGTTCCTCTTCTTTTGATGAAGACCTGTGCTTCCTGCCTTGTAGATTTGAAAAATACACCAAAGACTGGGATGTGGTCAGATTCCATGGAGACACCTGCAAGAAAAGTGAGTGTGCCAAGGATTAGTTTATTTAATCCTGATTGAGGTTGTTTGCTGTTGGGAGCATGAAGGGGAAGGAATGAGATGAGAATGAAGCTGTTCACTTCTTTCCTGTGTTCAATGTGCATTGGCCATCCTCGGGAAACATCTAGGAAGTCCAAATGCAGAGAAGGACCAGAGCTGATCATATTTCTGAACTTGAAAGACAAATATAGAAGACCACCCCTTCCTGCAGTTGCTTTTATTGTTAGAAAAGACAAGTAATTTTTTTGGAGAGGAAGGATGATTTTATGGAGCTGGAAGCCAGATGATTTCACTTCTAATCCTGGTGTTGACACAGATTTTCCTGTGTGACCTTGGAAAAATCTCTTGCTACATTCCAGTTTCCAATCAGTAAAATGCATCATTCTTTGTTATCTCTAAGCAGCATTCTGCAGTAATGCATAGTTGCTAGACAGATTTTGACACATCTGTAGCTGCTCAAAAATGATACTTTCATATCCAGTGGGTTTTTTTTTGTGGTGTTCCTATAAAAGCATTTTTAAAAGTTAGGTCTTAACTCCTGTGGTGCTTTGGGATCTCTCTTTCTGTCTTCCATCCACATGTAGCTTAATCCCTTTCAAAATTCTGTTGTGGACTAATATGCTGGCATAATACAAGATCTCTAGAAATAAATTCAGCTCTTAAAGTGTATTTTAGCAATTCAATTAAAGAGAAATCAGCAGATGTAATCAGGTCAAACTGTTAAAATATTTTAAAGTCACTTTACTAAAATACGGAATCAACTGACCCTCTTGGTTGAGAACCAAGCTGCATCTCCATGCTTGTGCTGCCCACTCTCCATGTTGCTGCTGCTACTCAGGAGAAGGACACACATTTTCTTCCCTCATAATTTCTGCCACCATCTGTCATTTTTTATATGCCATCATGTCATCAGGGCTGTGTTTTCTAACACATCCTCTGCCATCTCTTCATACCCAAAAACGCCCTCAGCACAGTTCCTGTGTGTTGCTCTTTCTTCTGACTAGGGTTCACAGGAACCAGGGAATCTCTGCTGTTCCCAGTATTTGTGCTCCCTACATCCTGCAGCTCCTGGTGACTCCCATGATCCATGGGAATCATGGATCATAAATGAGGCAGGTATTTTGCCTCACTGCTACTTTAAGCAGGGTAATGATGGTGTTCTCTGAGTACCTGGGGTGTGCCATTTCCAAAGAGAATTTTTCGATACCTGCCTTTTTATTTTGCAAGGTGTGGGAAATGTTTGCAGCGGATCTGAAGGGGCTCTCAGCACTGAACCCTATATTGGTAACTCTTTCATGTTGGTTTAATGGGCAGAGCCTCAACAAAGATCAGAGGAATCTTCATTTTGTAGAAGCCACAAACAACAGTCTGAGGGAGAAGCTAGAGACAAAGTGACCTGTCTAAGGTTATGGAGCAGTTCAGCACCCAAATCAGGAGTAGGTTGCAGTCTCCTGAGAATAACTGAGATCTTTATTCTTTAGCCACCAATTTATATCAGCTTCCAAATATCCCAAATCTTTATCCAGACCTTACTGTGTGTATAGCTGAGCCGTAGAGGACTTTTCCTTTTTTTTTTTCCTTTTCCAAATAAACACCATTTAAAATTCATCACCAGCATTTTTTTGGCGCTGTCCCTTTAATTTACTTGGAATCTTCTTACCTGCACTTCTGATTCTTGATAGAGACAGGTACTGTAATTTCTATGCTTTTATCTAATCCATTTGTTAGTGTGTGTGGCTGGTTTTGAAAGCAAATAAAAAGTAACCCAGTTAGACTTTATTTAAATCCATCCACTAGGAGCAATTATCTCAAGTGCTACAGCTTCTGACTTTCATCAATCTAAAAAGAATACCAAGATATGTAGAAAAATATGACCATTGAATTCAAGTGGTGCTTCAAGGGCGTAAGAATAGACTCATTCTATTGCATTAAATAATATTATGTGGTTTAAATGTGACTAGCAGGTCTTGATTATGACCATTAATATTTGTATTTAATAAAGAGGGTCTAATAAAGGCACTCTACAAAGGTTGCCAAATATTGCAAAGAGCTGCTTTGCTGTTTGCATCAGCAACTATTTTAGGTAAAGGGAGAAAAGAGTGAAGTGTTGGCTGTTAATCTTGGGTAAATGTAATAGATTCAATTATGTAATGTGACAGTGATTTTGTTCTGCTTTGCCTTAGGTTAGTTAGAATTTAAGCTTTTCCCCTTTAGGTTTATTCAGATTGTTAAGTGGCTGCTGAGAAGCTGGAGCCTTGTCAAACAAACTTGGCTTTAAATTTTAAATTATTTTTAATCAATATGTGAAGAGGCCAAGCTCTGCCATATGTTACTCACCATCCATTAGTTGGTAGCTGGTCATTAAACTCTCACTAAGGTTTCTTAACTGTGACTATTGTGGAGATTTTTTTCTCTCTTTCTCTCTCTCTCTGTAGAGTATGGGCAAAGGGGAGCAATCGTGGCAGATTGCCTTGAGGACAATAAAAACTCTCATGTAGTATGGTTGTTTGTTCAGCCACAAACAATAGAGACATTTTGCTATTACCATTTGCCAGCTATCAAGGGGTTTCGAGCCCCCTCCCCCTTGGTGCCTACAACTCAAAACAGATGCAAAATCTTTCTTTTCAGTCCCCTTGAAATGACCTGTGGTGGTGCAGTGTCATTTAGAGGAGAAATTATTGGAGTGAGAGTGGCTGGTAACAATAGGGGCCTTGTGCCAGGCACATGACAGAACAGTGAGGGGGCTGTTGGTGACTTTACTGGGGAGGGGAGCAGTGATCTGGCAGGTGCTGCCATTGTTGAAGGTCCCTGCTCCTAGACAGTGGTGCAGATGAGTTCATGGCACTTTGTTCCAGCTCTTTGCGCGGGTTCAGTGAAGTGACACTGGTCAAGTAGCCGATCCAGCTTTTTTGATCTCCTGGGCATGGTCCCTTCTGTAACACAACCCTTTATTGCTGAGATATGTCAACATGCTTCTGGGCCATATGGCTTCAAGCTAGAGTAACTTTTATGCTTTCTGAAAGGGACATAATAATTTAACGTTTGCTCTGCTGGTGCAGCCCTGGTCCTCAGCACTGACCCTGGCGTTGTTCTGTGGCAATGCCATCCACAAAACCAATTCCAGTGTGTTGATACAAAATAGATCCATGGGTTTGATGCTGAATTCGACAACAGCAGAGGTTGTTGGTCACCAGCTGAAAGCACTGGCTATATTTAGGTATGTGGTCTCTGAGTGTTTTCCTTTTGATCCACAGAACCAGGATTCTGGTGGTGGGATTGCAGCAAACCGGGGTGAAGAAGTTTAAATTTCCCTACACTCACAAGAATAATGTGAATGATGTTAAGTAGGAGAGGTTAAACACACTGAAGTAAACGGTGTTAAGCAGGAGAAGTTAAACACATTGAAGTAAATGTATTAGTGCATTAATTTTACCCATGCTGTCCCTTTTCTCAAAGCAACAGGCCACACCATAATGGCTACATCTGCTTCTGTTATACATATTGTTTAGTTCGAGTTTTTTTGGCTCAGAGAATAGAAACTGGTCTTTCTGTGGGGAAACAAAGAATTTGTTTTTGTAAATTGCCATTTTTTTTCCTGAATAAATAATGAAAAACCTGGCAGATTGAACAGATCAGCCATATGGAAACTGGCAAATTTTAGTCTGCTAAGGATAATTAAACATGGATGTTATGTGGTCTAATGAGATACATGTTTGTGGTACAGGGGAGGACCAGAGACACACAAAATGAGGAGATAGTGCTCAGAAAGAGAAATTACATCTTTAGGAACTAACAGAGGAATGATATGAAGTGTTTTTGGAAGCTTGGCCTAGGCAGGTGTCATGAAAACAGTGGTTGTACATCCAAAACTGGAAGACAATTTATAAAATTCTAAATAAGGGATAGTTGGTTTCTTAATGAACACCCCAGAGCAGTGTTGATACATTTAGAGATTGAGCAAAGACTTAATATGTGGAGGAGCTCTGACCATGTGAAACCATTTGCATTGTGGATAAATGTTAATGTTCTTATTAGGCAGGTTTGCCTACTGCTTGGTTGTCAGTGTATAACATAAAATAAAAGATAAATCAGTTTGCAAGTAAAGCTCTTGAAAATTTGACACTGAAATGGACCTGTAGATGTCTTTTTAAAAAAATAGCATATATAAATTATTGTAATTGCAAAGTGATCTATTGTGATCTGATAGAGAACCAAACTCTAAAAATAACAACTAAAGATAATTTTGCAGGAAAAGAAAACTATGTAACTGTTGTTAGGAACAATGCTAAATAAAATGTTGCAGCTCTTTCAAGATATGCCTCCTCATAAAGCACCATGGTGGAAAGCCTTCCAAATTCCATTTATTTTGTGGGAGCCCTATACATGTATCATATTTTATCATATATTTTAAATGCCTACCTACAGGGTCTTCTTAAAAGCTGATAAGTCTTCAGTTAGGATGAGCAGGTAGCACAGAAAGGAGGTAGTTACTAGAGTAAAACCTGGAGTATGGGCCAGGAATGTGTTAGGAAAAGGCCATAGGGTTTATAGGAATGTTCAGTATCAGTGTAATGGGAAAGGGCTCAAGGATGCAACCGACCTTGCCAATCACTCCATAAACAAACTTGTGCTTCCCACCTCAGCCCCCAGAAATAACAAGCAGAAAAACAAACCTAAGGGGGGCAGAGGAGGGTGTGGCAAAATGTGAATTGCTGAAGAATATCCCTAAACGTCCCAAACTGGAGTTCTCGGGTGAGGGAAAAGTCCCTTCTCTGTGTGTGCTATTTGCTCACATTCTGACCTTTTGATGGAGTAAAATTCTGCTTTCTCATGTGTGTTAGAAGTAGTGGAAGGAGAGGGATCACTGCCCAGGTGTGGGGAGGTTTTCATCCCGTTTAAGAGTGCACTCTGGTCCTATGGATGGCAGAGCCAAAAATACAGATGGAAATGAGGGCACACTGAACTCCTCACATTCAATTAAGGTTGTGTGGCCAACCTTAAGTCTGACTTTTAAGGCTTTCTGAATTTTGATGACTTGATCTTGCCATCCTTTTCACATCTCTGTGTTTAGCCATTTCCATAAGCTGGTTTCTATCTCTGGCCCCCCTAAATATTCTCAGGACTGTCTGTAAGCTTTCTAATAAATAACATGCAAAATAATAAATGATAGACTGAGTTTCACAATGCTGTTACCAGCTCGAATTTGGAAACAGGTCATCTTATGGGATTTTTTTCCCACAAGAGGGTTGTGTATCTCAGAGGTAATGATGGCAGATTAAGGTCCATCTCACCAGGCTGAGTGCACAGGAATCATCCCCAGGGCTTGTGAAGCTGAGAGTATTTTGACAGCACTCAATAACCACCCCTCATTTTAAGCTGGGAAGTAGTAATGAGGCTGAAGGATGACACAGTTTATTTATTAAGGGCTTCCAATTTAAGTTTTTTTTGTCAATTACATTCCCAGAATTTTCCCTGAAACAGGGATTTATATTCATGAGATGGGCTCAGCTATGATTTCCTCTTTGTCATTAAGTAGACTTGGTTACTGTGGGGAAATAACACAGGAATGTATAAGGAATACATCACTTGTGCACCTATGAAATTATCTCTCTCCATTTTTGTAATATAAAGTCTTGCAATGGTTAGGGGTTTTTTGTTTGTTTGGGTTTTTTTTTTTTTGGTTTTTTTGTTTTGTTTTTTTTTTTTTTTTTTTTTGGCTTCAGGATTTATTGAAAAGATAACATCACTTAAATGACACTTGGTGTAGTACTCAGGTGTGATGCTGTATTTGAACCATTGTGTTTGATACAGCAGAAGCTACAATTAACTCACCTTATTAACTGTAAACAGTAACTACCAGATATAAAATTTTAAAATTTAGTTGTAATATAAATAATAGCAATTTTTTAGTATCTTTGCAGAGTTCTACCTTTCCTTTCTTGGAAGAAACAAAGATGTTCTTCCAACACCTGTGTGCATAATTAACTCAAGAGGAGACACTCATGTAAAAATAAGTTACTTAAATTATTTATTCTTAGCCTAATTCTTTTGTCTCACCTTCCTCTCTGTGACTGAAGCCAGAAGTTATACACGTGGCACTATGTATTTTTTTCAAATTTGTGTTTGTAAATACTTGTTTTGGTAGACCACAGTTCACTCAGGACACTAAAGTTTATCTCCATGGAAGAAACAAAATAAGAAATTACATGAAAACCTTAAATCTGTCTCTTAAAAATTCCTGGACATGGCTAACCTAGAAGTTCTCTTTTAGGAACATGGCATAAGAAGTCTGAAGATTATCCCAGAATAACTTTATCTCCAGGATAAGAAAATGTGATCAAACTGCATGTTAGCAGGCTGCACAGGATGGTGCAAGGCACTGGAGACATACTCAAAGAGTGCTTTGAACAGCAAGAACCACCAGGCTTTTCATCTGGTGGGCAGGAATCTGTATTGAAGAGGATAAAATTATAGGGTTTTTTTTTGCAATTCAGCTTTCTTTCTTAAGCATACACCCTCCAAAATGAAAAATGCGAAATGGTAAGCACCAGCAGACTTTCCTGTGTTAAAAAAGCAGAACTGTGCACAATCATGTCTGACAAAAGTGCTGATGTGTGACTGGGTGGGCAGGGTAGGTGCCTGTTGGGAGCCATGAGAGGGAACAGCCCCCAGAGATCTGCTTTCACATAAGGGCAGTCACTGGTATCTTGCTGGAGAGAGAATCAGGTATCTCGCTTGCAACAAGGAGAGCCAGAGATACAGAGTAGTCCTGGAAGCAATACATAGAACACGGGAAATAAACACTGAGGAAGGTCATCAAGCTTTGTTGCTAATAGAGCTGAATGTGTTCTACAAATTTCTTTGGTTTTTTTTACTAATGCAGCGCAGGTTCTCTGTCTTCTGTTAACAATGGTGAGGGTTTAAGGGGTTCCCCTGCCTGTGAAATCAAATGCTCATGGGGGATTTTCCCCTGCAGTTGCATCTTGTTTTGCTGAGGAATAAAACTGTACAAATGAAACTGAGGGCACAAAAAGAAATCAGGCCACAGCCAAAGCTCCAGGAAAAGCATTAATGAGTCAATTAAAAACACTGTTGGGATGTAAGGCAGATATTTAAAATTGTTTGATTTATTTAAAAAAAAATCCTAAGGAATTACTATTAATACAACCAATCAACTATTTTTAAAGACTGTTTTTGTAGCTGAAGGGGAAGAACAGTAACTCTTTTATTATGGCAGGCTAGCAGTCCTGGGAATACCCTCTCCCTCTTCTGCTGGGTACAGAGTATGTCTGAAGAGATGATAACAGCAAGGAGCGTATCATAGCTTTATGATCACTCATCAGCTTTGGAGAGCCTGTGAAATGAAAGGCCCCCAGACCAGCCAGGGTTGAAAGGTTGAGGCTATAACCAGACTTTTTGTTCCTGAGACGGTCAGAGCCCTTAGTGAACCACAGACAACTGTGAATAGATGATGGGCATCTTTGCTTTGTTGCTGCTCCCTGGTTTAAGGATACTCTTGTCCTCCTTCTGCCCCTTCTATATTTGACAAGTTTGCTTTCAGCAGATATGACAGGCACTGGTGGGGGTCACTGGCCCAATTCCACATTTCCACACTTGGCTTGCTCCAAGTTCACTGGCCTGAACTAATGTCTCCAATGGAGGTCGTACTACTGAACATTATGAGTTTTTATATATTAAACATGCATTAGTGGGTTTACCCTGCTTATCTGACAGCTGTAGAAAAATAAAGAAAATTCAGTTTGAACTTGAAAAAGCAGGGCTTAATTTATGTCTGCTACTTTTGTTCCTCCCCTTTTTTTCAATTGCCAATTGCAAAGCTCAAGGGAGATAATAAAATGGAGGAGCTGCTACTTTATACTTCCACGTGCTTCCTAGTGCCTGTGCCTTACTGGGTGAGCTAAATCTAAAACTAGGAAAAGAGTTTTCAGATGGAAATTTGATTAAACAATGCAATCATCTGTCTCACAATCTGTTTTTTTATAAGGAAAGTATTTTTTTTTCCAGGGGGAATTTTCTTTCAGAGGGTTTTGTATGAAAAGGCAGACGTCATGAATACTGATGGGAAGGGCTCAGTGTTTTGTTATTTCTGTTTAACAAAGACAAAATGCTTTAATAAAATCAGAAAACACAGATGTTACTTTGAGTATATTTTGCATCTTCTACTTTTCTTTTTTTTTTTTAAAGTTGGGAATAATCCCTCCCTCCTACTGACAATAGCAGCTCATGACAAACAAAATTAGCAGCTGGAAACTTAGCCAAAAGTTTAGGCTTTTTAGTATGTTGTTATTGTTTGGGATTTTCTTAGATGGTGAAAGGCACACTTAAAGGAAGAGGCATGGATGAATTGAAAGCCCTTGTTTCTCACTCTCAGTACAGTTTGACTGGGTTAAGCAGTTTAAAATGGGAAAATGCACAACTCTTTGTTTAGAAATTAGCCCATTGTGTTTTTCTCTTTTTTGTGTGTGCGGACTTCAGAGGGGAGTTCATGTGGTTTGATAATATATACTTTTCATACTAATTTAAAAGCACTGTATTTTTATTAAATAAAAAATCAGTTTCTCTATGTCATTGAAAAAAAGACACCTTCTCCTAAGTAATCTCTTTTTCTTGGGAGGAACAAAGAGATACTGGAGATATCTTTTCACCCAGACTCATGATTAAATGAGTAAAGCAAATTAATTTCCTGTTTGCCCAGGAATTCTGAGGTATCACGGTTGTAAAAAATTCTGTGCATTTTAAAGTGCCAAAGATGATTATTAGAGCCTTTCCAGAGCCCAGAAAAAAGTCTTCTATCATGACAGTGCCACTTCTATTTCCTGTGCTTCTCTTCACTCTCTGCTCATAAAGCTGGACACTTGATTGCCCTTGGAGTGCCTGGAGATGGGAAGGGAACATGGCTGGGGATTTCCTCCAAGGCCACCTGACTGTAGGAGCTCCACTCTCCCCAGGGCCAGGAGACCATATCCCCTGAGTTTAAACTTTGTGTGATGTTCAAATGCTTCTGAATACAGTGGAGGAGCAAACCTTCAGAAGGTCCCTTTCCATGAGATCTACCCTAGATGTGTTCAGTGCTGCTTTGGGGGGAAATATGGGTTGTTTTTTTCTTTTTGTTTTCATGTGCCTTTGCTGCATCTTGGATCTCTGTCTTGATGGGACTGTACTTTGTAATAGTGCTGCTATGCACTGTACTATGCAGCTTCAGAGCTGCTATGTTTTACCTTAAGAAATGAGATTTTCTATTAAAGAACAGTGGATTCAGAGGCAGTATTTTACTGTTTTCCTGGTTTTCCACAGGTATGTCTCTCCTTCGTTCAAGGTGCCTGGGGATTTCCTAATGAAACTCAACTTCCCAGCACTGCAGGGTGGTCAGTCAGTGCCTGTGCAGTGTATTTGTAAGTGTATCTTTTCCCTATGCTCACTGTTGTTCTTTCAGGGCATAATCTCTTCAAAGAACGTACTTCTGATTCATTGTGCCTCTAAGAAACTGGGGAGATTACCAGGAAAACCCACCCATCTGCCAACACTGCAATGTAATATGATCAAATGAAAGTATTAGGATTTGGGAGGTTTGGCTTCTCTTTTTTGATATCACGTGGATTCAAATGTTCTCCAAGTATATGGCAGTGGAAGGGAACACCTTGTAAGGATTTAGCTTTATTGCAGGATAGGTGTAACACCTACTGGATGGAGCTAAATAAAACATGTGAATAAGAAATGATGTTGTCATGGGAAGGGATCACAGAGAAAAAGAGGAAACACTGCTGTCCTCATTCCATTGAAAAGGTAAACCAATGTCAGATTCGTATGTCAAACAGCCTAGCTTGTAAACATTCCATCTTAGAGAAGATTTGTTACCTGAGATATAAATCAACAAAATAACTGGATCTGATTTCTAAGAATGTACCCTGAAATACTCTGATTCCTGGTGTGCAGCTGCTGGAATAACAGGGAGCTGATTGCAGTGGTAGAAAATATTATATCCTCTGTCTCTACCCGCTAGATTTAGTAAAGGATCACTTTAACAAGGCAAAATGATTTCCAGCTCTGAAAATTGTGGCATCTACTTATTTCAGTGTAATTTTCTTTTTTGGACTTTGTGGAAACTTGCTCTTAAAACGTCCCCAAGTGCTGCTGCATATGTACACATAATTACTCCCTACCTGTAATAGTGCTTCTGATGCAGGAGAATCTTTCTATTTCAAGGTATTCATCCAACTCTTACTATGCAATAATGTGGTGTTAGAGACCCAGACTCGGTGGGGAAAATAAGGTGAGCTGTGTGGCCTATATCCATGGCTGAAAACTGAATTTTCAAGGAATGGACCTTTTTCCCTGGGCCTCTGAGAGGATTTGGAATATGATTGTCCACAGACTAGCAGAATTCAGGAATGGTGGAGAGAGAGAAGGGGGCTTTGATTGAAATGCAAGACAAGGAAAATATTTTGCATGGAAAAGCATTTCATATGCAGGAAGGATAGTACTTGGTGCTGTAAAACTCTCAGCAGTGGGGTTTCTGGCTTTCCACCCAGCTTGTTTGTTCAAGGCCATTCCCTACCACTTCCATGTGGGAGCGTTGCTCTGCGCTTGCGCCTGTGCGAGGGCAAACGGAGCAGAAGAGCCTAATTCAAGTTCCAGGGACTAACAGAGCAAATGTTAGTTTAATGATACAATTACAGGTCACAAAGAAATTGGAGCAGACGCCCCAAGTTTTATACGTTTTTGGCAAAGTGAGTGGGAAACTATGTGCTGAAGTGAGGTCAACAGATGGAGGAAGAGAGGTGCTGGAGGGGAAGAAAGCTACACGCCCATGGACAAAATCAAAAAAGCCCCCCAAACCCCAATCAAACAAACAAAAAGAACTAAAGGAAAAACCTTGGAAGAAACAGATTTTTAAACAAAGTTTGCCAAATAAGCAAACTTTTCTCTTTTTTTTTTTTTTCCCTTAGAGCAGATGCGAAGTGCCTTTTCAGTTAATTTTGGATAGAAATAAGTGAACACATGCTGTGCTTTAATAAATCTTGGCGCAGCCACAATAGGGACACTCAGACCTTGGTGAGCAATTCTGTGTTGGAGTTTGGTGACACTCACCAAGCCTCTCTGTGTTCTTTCCTCTCCTTTTCTTTGTGTTCTTTCTCCTTTGCAGGAGCCTATTTCCACCCCCCACACAAGAACACAGCCAGGGCAAGTAGACGATGTCCATATCATCTGGGGAGTACCTGGTGTTTCAAAACTTCCTATACTGAGTGAGGGGCTGGGAGTCAGAACTCAGCAGCTCAAAATCCTCACCCTATCATAGAAAATGGTCCTGCTGACTGAACTGGGCAAAAAGTTTGTATTTTCAAAATTCTTACCTAGCCTTCCTTAAATTCCTGCTCAGAATTTCAGCTTCTAAGTTTCCTTCTTAAATTCCTTCTTCAGCTGCAAAGTAATCTGGTTTTCATAAAACCAAGAATTGGTGCAAACCTCTGTGAATCTTTGTGTTCCCTTTTATGAAACAGGGTAATACAGTCACTGACACTTTATTCCACTCCTTCTATTTTGGGTTATTATTTTGTTTGCTTTGAAAAAGCATGGTGATGTTTCATAATAAGTTTGCATAACCATGGAGTTCTGTCTCTGGATTTTCTATCCCCTCTTCTCAACCTCCCAGCATTGTGCTGTCTATTGTTTATTCTGATTATTACTATTTTTTGCTGTTGTTGTATTTATGACAGGGATCAGGAGCGAAACCTTAGTTCTGTAAAGACCAGTGGAAAAAATCCCAGACTTCAGCAGAATCAGGATTTTATCATAAATCCTTTTATTTCCCAGGCACCCTTGGATGATGATGATGATAATGAATAATAATGAATAATAATAATAATAATAATAATAATAATAATAATAATAATAGTATCATGCTCTGATCCCTGCCAAGCATTCTGGATAAAGGCTTAATAGATTTGGTAAATCTGGGGCGTGTTATTATCAGGCTCATAACAAGGACAGAAAGCACAGGGGAAAATTATCCTGACTGTAGATGTGTTGACACTGGTGAGCGTTGCAACACATCACACATTTATACAAAGCTCTAAAGTTTAGTAAAATATACAGTTGGCAAATTCCTCCCAGTCCACTTTTTTTTTCTGCGCTGCCAGAACCTTTTTGGAGAGCAGCTTTAACACAGAGAAGAGATTTAATGTGTAAGTTTCATTATGCTTGCAGCAGCTGTATTTTGTACAAATCCTGTGGTACATGAATCAAAGCTATCCAGATATCCAGACAGTGCAAACAGAGAACGTCTGATCCATGAATCTTCCAGGTGCACTACTGTGCTTTCCAGAAAAGGTTTGAAAAATTCTGTTGTGTG